>NC_143442.1:25384166-26008333 GCF_987193195.1 Phasianus colchicus
CTGAATGGCACAAGATCACGACAGAAGGAATTTCTGTGCTTAATAAAGACAGACGATGTATAAACAAACAATAAATATACTGATGCGATACTGAACTGTAAATTAATCAGATGATGCAAAGAAAGCCCCTAGAGAACCAGGACTTCTGTATTTCATCTGGAAACCCTGACTGCACATTTCTGACTGCCCGGTGCTGCTGAGGTTGCCTACAAACAAAACATTAGATCTTTCCATAACGACATCATGGTCCGTTTTCTTCCATTACAGGATGACCTGGAAAAGTTACAGAACTATTTCAGTACTTTCGCCTCAACCAAGATACTGCTGCAGGCTTTTTTTGGTCTTAAAAATCTAGCCTGACAATTTCCAGCCCTGCTGCCTGCTCACAACAAATCCCTCAAGATAAAGACCCTTGCTTCTTTATCACTTTATTATTCACTGCAGAAAAACGTCAGCGTGTTGCTCCAGGAGTCTGTTTTAGTGCCTTGTGTGAGACAATTTGCTCGACTTGTTGCATACACAGATAAGCACACAAAGACTCTTGTGCTTCCCATCCAGTTCACAAGCACTTATCTCTTCACATTCTAAGATATTTGATATTTAAAGATACGCCAGCACTGCCTTATGAAAAAATTAGTCACCTCGTTCCATAATAACACGCAGGACTTCAATTACACAAATCTGTCATGCAGCCATCTTGAAGTATATTGTGTTTGTTTTGAAGAGGTAAAAAGCAATATTTAAATGACAGGCAGTTACTGTTGTTAGCCCCACAGCTCTAAGCTTTGGACAGGAAAAACAGCAGATATTTAGGAAGAAAGGTTGGCATGAACCAAGAGATGAAGGACAGAACAACAGAGCTCCCAGCACTTGGGAGGTTTATCTCTCATCCCAAAAAAAAGCCCATGGCAAACCTCCGAGCAAACAGAGAATATTAAACAGTGAATTGCCACTGCCACAGTTTAAGGCTTGGACAAAACAGTACAGCCTTTAAAGAGTGACCAGTCCCAAATATTTACAAGCAGATAGACAAAACGATAAATTCACCAAGCCCTGACATTTACTAAAGCATATAATATACTCCAGTACATACACAGTGTGCCAAAGCGAAGAGGAGACAATTCCTGGAGTTTGGGTGGAGGAAGGAGAAAGGCACTTAGTTTTTCCCTCCAGTATTTATCTTAAAGACAGGCAGCAGTATGTGAGTACAACTCCTAACAGCTTTATATTCTTCACAATACAGACAATCTCTTCAGTAAGACCACCTTGGCTATGGCTTCTCAACCATTTACAGCTTTATTGAAGAGAATGTAAAAGGCTAGAAAACCTTTTGGAAAGAGCTGTATGGCCTTGGAAGCACAAATGTATTTTGCTCTGTAAAGATACAAAGACCACAGGCAGAGTAAACTCACATCTTGGCTTCTAGAGATGAATAAAGCATCCTACTTGTATGAACAACACTGTGAAGTTAAGCTGCTCATATGTCCAAAAGAATAAAAATTTTAATCTAAAGCAGATTTAATTTTCCATTCAATTTTCAAGTGAGGATATTCCAAACCAAGCTCTAAATAAAGTTACTAACTTTTACTAAGTATTTTGGAGCTTTGGATCTGAGAACAATTATGAGACGTTTCAATTTAAATACACAAAGCATACTGAAAGCAAATGAAAAAGATTTATAAGACTTATAACAAAACGCACACTTGACAGAGCTGGATTTCGTTATCACTCGCGTCACTCAACCAACTAGATGTTGTTTCCCCCAGCTAGATGTAAAGATATGTCAGTTTAGCTGAAGCATGAAGTAGATTCAGTTCTTAGAGGTAACCTGAAGAGAATGACAGCATGCTCTGAGTGCTCTGCAGAGCACAAGGACAGCTGCACGAGGATGGACCAGCAGTCCAAGCAGCCAATGTCCTCCAGCTCACAGGCTGGTTAATAACAAAGCCCAAGGAAAAATGATAGCAGTAGAGCAAATACACAGCGATATTCTCCTGGTATAAACAGCCCAGAAATACCTTGAGCCTCAAGTTGTACCTTTGCATTTTAAAGAAGCCCTCAGTCTATTTCTGTTTGGTGGCTCTGCCTAACCACTGCTCTAATCCACGGAAATCAGGGGCATGCGTGCCACCCTGGAATGAACTGTGGTGTAACCAGTCAGGCTTCACAAGCCTCACTTCTGTGCAATCCCAAATAGAAAGATGATTTTTTTTCATCCTAGAGAGATATATTTACATAGATGCTTAAAATCATATACATAGTTAATACAGTTTACAGCTAAACAAGTATTGCTAACAAATTCCTCAAATAAGACAGCTTCCTGTGTATAGATCTATACATGGATATTTGTCATAAATTAGTAAATAATACACAGCTATTTATTCCTAGATGTAGCACACAACAATTTCAAATAGAACACACCAGCAACACACATTTACCAGGAAGCTCAGGAGAAATGTAGGAACTTAAGGTCAGTGCAGAACTGAGGATCAGCGGCAGCACCCCCCAGAGAGCCCCAGGCCGCTCCCAGCCCAGCACTTTGAACCCCACAGGACTGCTTCCCTTACCCTGCCTGCCCCACAGGGAATGCTCTGCTTCAAATAAAGCAACATCTACGGCCACTTCAGTCCAACTCCACAAAGAGGGTAAACAGTCACAAACCACAGCACACACAGGTAAGCACAATTCCATCACCAGAGCATCAATGGCAGCCTCATAGACAGGATTTTCAACAGAGCCAATGTGATGCACTGCAGTCCAGCCTATAGCATTGATACCAGCAAATCAGTGCCAGAGGCAAATGTGCCGGTTGCTCAGGATTGCTTGATACTGTGAGGGTGGTGAGACACTGGAACAAGTGTTCCACTGGCCAGGGAGACCATGGAAGCATTCAAGGCCAGACTGGATGGAGCCTCAAGCAACCTGGTCTAAGTGGAATTGTCCCTGCCTACAGCAGCAGGGTTGGAACCAGGTGATCTTAAGGGCCCCTTCCAACCCAAACATTCTACGAGTCTATGAAAGGCAGATCCCAGCTGCTCCAAGCCTTTTCTCCTGGTAATACTGCAGACTGCAGACACACCCACCCCAAGGGCAGCACTCCAGGTGCTCTCAGCAGCAGGTACTGCTCTGCCCACAGCCGTGAGGCCCAGAGAAGTGCTGCATCCTGCAGCCCCACGTCTAACTTCTAATGCTAAGGCAACGGTGTGGCTGTCAGTCTTAGAAAGAAAACTAAAGTATTACAGAAACAAAAGAGATGAACTCGCAGTGACAAGAAGCATGTTGGATTACATTGATGTATGGGAATCCCCTCAGACATCTCAGTGTGTGCCCGTGTCAAAAAAAGGGAAAAAAGCTGACTGTACCAATCAGTGCCTTCAGCTCTGCTCACAGCAATGCTGCCCGTTCCCTTCAGCCTGCGCTCCGGGTGTACGGATGGAGGCCTTGTTGCTCCACCACTGTTATTACCAAATAATAACGCAAAGGTCTTACAAAAAGACTTAAAATCGCAAGGCTTACCACAATTACACACTCCCTCCAGAGCTGCCCCTGAGGACGCTTCTCCAGCAGGTCAGCCCCCACACGGGGCGCGAGTCACACACAGTAACGCCGTAACGGGTGGGCGAGGGCACGGCGACCCCCCAGCGACGACTTACAAGCAGGCGAACGAACGCGTAGCGGGAGCGCACGGCAGGTGCGGGACAGCTCACGGCACCGTAACGCCGGAGGGGCACCGCGGCGCCCGCCTCACACGGGAGCGGCTGTACCGACGGGACCGGCGCGGCCCGCCTCACGGACCCCGCAGCCCGGGAGGCGCGAACGCGGGGCGCTCGCGGCGGCGCCCCTCGCCTCCTCACACGGGGCGCGGCGGGCTGGCGGCCACCGCCGCCCCTCCTTCGCACCCCCGGCCCCGCTCACCGCCGCCTCCTCGCGGCGAGGGAGGCGCGGGGGCAGCCCCGCGGCGCCCGGTCAGACGCCGCGCCCCCCCTGCCCCAGCCCCGCGCCCCGCCCGCCCCACCTCGCCGGGGCTCCCGCCGGCGCCGCCATGGAGGCCGCCCCTCGGCGCACGCGCGGTGCCCGGCGGCGGGAGGGGCTCCGGCACGGCGCGCGGGCTGCTGGGGGCCGCGGTACCGGCGGCAGCATGGCGCAGCTCACCGCGAGGTTCCGCGCCGAGAACCCCAGGTGAGGCGCGGCCGGGCCGGGGGGTGTGTGGGGGGGAACGGTTACGGGACGGGACCGCTAACGGCGCCGCGTGCCCGCAGGTACGCCGTAGAGGACGCGCCCTTCTCCGTGCCCGCGGCCTCCGAGACCGCCGACCTCAGCCGCCTCATCAACAAGCTGCTGGCGGCGCGCGGCGGTAGGTGCCGCGGGAGGGGCCCGGCCCGGAGCAGCTCGGTACTCAGCGCCGGGCCCCTCGCCCGTCCTCAACGGGAACGCGCTCTGCTTTGTTTCAGCGGAACACAAATATGTGGAGTTCGACTTCCTCATCCAGGGCCAGTTCCTGCGCCTGCCGCTGGTCACGCACATGGAGATGGAGAACATCTCCACGGTGAGGCCGCGGGGGGAACCGGGGAACGCGCTCGGCTTTTCTGCCTGACCCGGAAGTCCCTGCAAGTTTAAACTCAGTCTGAACGGCAAAATGACCACAGAGTGCAAGATTAGCAGCTTTGGACAATGGAACACCATTATCCGAGCTCGTCTCTGTACCACGCTTTAAGTTCATCATTCACACGTGTTAAGGCCCTGCAACAGCAGTTACATTGAGGGTGAAGGGGGAAGTTAGCATCACCTCTAGAAAGCCAGACCCTGTGAATTATATTTTAGACACCAGTTCTAAGTGGTAGAAGAGGAACGCAATAACACTGAAGATAATTGCTTTTGCTGTCAGCTTGCTGTTAACCGTAACTTGCTACAGCTATAGAGAAAGCAGCATCACTCACCTGACAGCTGCAGATCCACTAACCCGGAATTCTTGGTGCCAAGATCTCTGCCCAAAAAACTTGTACATTTGCACTACACTATGATCGTTATTAAGAAAAATAAAAGCACGCTAAATAAATACTTTCTTTGTGAGCTCAGGAAGAAGTGGTGGAAATAGAGTATGTGGAGAAATACATGGCCCCGCAGCCCGAGGAGTGCATCTTCCACGATGACTGGATCAGCTCTGTTCAGGCCACCGAAGAATGGTACCGCACTAAACCAGTTCTACAATTTTTCTTTCTTACTCCTGATGTATGCACAGGACTCCATGGTGTTAAATGGAGTGCTGTTCTGTCTCTTTACTAAACTTATTTTTTTCTCCTTGCTCCGTTTTTCACTTGTTTTTTCTTTTTAGCCTATCAAGTCCAACAGCTGCTTGCTTTTGTAAGTACTTTATAGTTTTAACACCTGAGAACTTGTGCTGAAGTCAGCACAGAACAAGACAAGTATTTCAACATAGGACTCTTACTAGAAATGGGTAATACAAATGCTGTTTACCATCTCTGAAAGGAAGCAAGATTTATGTATCTGTTTTAAATCTTAAATCTTTTTGACTTCAAATGTGGTGGGTGTACAGCAGCAAATACAACAGCATAGCTTTGTGCAGGGCTTTTCTTTAAAGCACATCATTGTCCTTAATCACTGTATTTTAAAATTAATTTTCCAATCCACTAACCCATGTTTCTGTACTAACGTATGGTTTGAAAATGCTCCAGGATCCACCTGTTAACACACTATGAACAATAACATTTCATACATCATTTAAAAGGTAATTTAAGTCTCATCAACCAGAATATGCAGTACTACCATTGCTATTCTTTGTCCTGCACTCATAGCTTTACACCTACAGGCTTTAACAAAGCCACCTCAGGTAACCAGATACTATGTTCATATTCTTTTGAATTTCTGGCTTCATTGAAACAAAGATAACTTCAAAGCTTCAAAGATAACAATGTTAAATTCTGTGTCTTGCAGGATACTAACTGGCTGCTATGATCAGACTGCTGGAATCTGGTCTTTGGAAGGAAAATCCATCATGACAATAGCTGGGCATACAGAAGTAGTGAAGGATGTGGCGTGGGTGAAGCAAGGTCAGTATATAATAATTCAGTTTTTTGGGAGAAAAATGTCAGCATTTCTCAATCATGAGGAATGGTTAAGATCCAACTGCACTATGCAAGCAGCAACACCTAGAGCAAGTTGCCCACAGCCATGTCCAGAAGTCAAGATATTAAATTATGTCAGCCTCTGTCAGTTTTTTGTTTTTTTTTTAAACCAAGTAACAGTGCCATTAAGACATTCCATGAACACTAATGAATGTAGTAGTTTAACATGCACATTTTCTATCACCCTTCCAGACTTATTTGCATTAGTTTTATTTGCAGGGTAACATGATGTGAACCAAGATGTGTTTACATCATGTTACTAGTAGATAGGGTTTCTATCTACTATTTCTTCAACTAGAACAATTCCTAGAAATATCTTTGAAAGCAAAGTTTAAGGTGAACATGCCTTCTTTCTTCCTCAGATAGTTTATCCTGTCTGTTAATCAGTGCATCTATGGACCAAACTATCCTCCTCTGGGAGTGGAACGTGGAGAAGAACAAAGTGAAAGCTCTTCACTGCTGCAGAGGACATGCTGGGAGTGTAGACTCCGTGGCAGTTGATTGCACAAGGACTAAAGTGAGTGACTCCTTGAAGAAAATCTTTGAATTTTGGGATGTTAGCAACCCGTAACTTAAAAGAAACTTTTTTCCTGTCTAGTGCCAGTCATGATATTATTGTGACTGACATAGATACATTTCTATTCCTGTTAGAAATGATGGTTACTAAAATAATCTTGGAGTGCTGCAGGAACACTAGGTTTTCTTTTCAAATAAAGAGATGCAGTTACTCCAGTACTACAGAAGGCTAAAGGTGACTTTAAATAGAACAAGCAAGTGCTGCTTTTGATTTTTGAGAGTGAAGTTGAATGTTTACTTCTAAGGAAACCTTGCATTTTACACATATGAATGAGTTATAATGAACTATTTTCAAATTTTGCCTAAATTACAACAGTAATTTTGGATCAGAAAAAGTATTTCTAGAGAAACACTCAGAAAAAGCTGATGGTAGAAGAGGTACTTTCTCTTTCTGCAGGACTTGAACACTTAAAAGCATTCATACCAAAGGTAGAGTTGCCTCTCTCATCTTGACTCTATCAGACAGGTGAAAAAATAAAGTACTCGTGATAAGAAAAGAGAGATTTTGTAGATACTATTCCTGCAAAGGTAGGAAAAGGAGTAATTCAATCTGTACCTTTTTTTTTGTCCATTTGAGGAGCCCAGAATTGTCTGTTATGTATTACAATCCATTGGTTAATTTTTCAAGGAGAAACTGTACTTGGTATGGCTTGTGAGGTCTGACAGGAACAATTGCTAACAAAACGTTTCTGTTTGTTCAGTTCTGCAGTGGATCTTGGGATAAGATGCTAAAGATTTGGTCTGCAGGTAAGTCTAGGCTGAGATTCTTGGCCACATTCAGAACTGTGCTTGCAATAACCTGAATGATGGATACCTATCTTTCTTTTTAGGAAAATTTGATATGTATTAATAAAAGCAAGTTATAACGTTTGTTTTTGGTTTTTTTTGCAATAGCTTTGCAAGACTGTAAATAGCTATCTTAAGTTACTGTTTTGGTTGGTAACAATTTCAGGTATAGCTTTGAACTGCCCGCTGCTGTTTATTTTGTTCAGAACACAGAACTTTGTGTCTTGTGTCCGTTTCATTTATTTTTGATGGGTTTATATAAACGTGCAGGTTTAAGTATGGACTGTAAAGCAAAGGCCTATGGGTTATTTTTCTGGTCTATTAACACCATAGTACGAAGCAAAGTAAGATAGTCAGGTCTTTCCTAGTAATGTAGACTAATTCTTTTCATTTGAATCTTTTTTTTTTTTTTTTTTTTTTTTAACTGTTACAAGACATGTTCTTCTGGTTTAGGAGTATTTATGTGGGTACTATTTCTGAAGAAAAGGCTGTCTTTACCACACACTTGAATTACTTTGGGATTTTCCATCAGGAAGGACAGTCTTAAAAATTCTGTTGAAACCTCTAGATCAAGTCTGACTGTCTTCTGTCATAGTTCCTACAGATGAAGAGGATGAAATGGAAGAAGCAGCTAACAGACCACGGAAGAAGCAGAAAACGGAACAGTTGGGACTAACAAGGGTAAGATGAGCTCCAGGCTTGCAGGAGATTTTGAAGTGCAGCCACAGAATATAATTTCTCTTTGTTAACAGTTACTATACAAGAAAAAAAAAATCTTCGATGATATGTCTGAGGTAGATCAGACATTTTTATTTACTGAAAGATAGATATGTAAATTATGCTCATTCTAGTCTCTCTTTTAAATCCTAGACTCCCCTGGCAACCCTCTCTGGTCACACAGAAGCCATCTCTTCTGTGCTGTGGTCAGATGCTGAAGAAATCTGCAGTGCATCGTGGGACCACACCATTAAGTTCTGGGATGTTGAGACTGGAGGTCTCAAATCAACTTTGGTAAGATCGCTGTACTTAATTATGTTCAACGATGCCCACCTTAAACAAAAATAACTATGCAAAAACCAACTAGTAGCTCCTCTTTTAAAGGTTTTTTTTTTTTTTTTTTTTGACAGACAGGAAACAAAGTGTTTAATTCCATTTCTTACTCACCTCTGTGTCGACGTCTAGCATCTGGGAGTACTGACAGACACATCAGACTATGGGATCCTCGTGGCAAAGGTGAGGTGATAAACATGCATGTTCATGAAGGTGTTTTTCCAAAAGCATCTCAAAACTTGCCTTCTCATGCCTCTGCTAGAAATAAGCCATTTGGGAACTGTTATTAAATACAGATAATTCTTCTATTTTCTGTAACTCAGTGCAAGACTACTTTGATTGCTCATCAAGTAATTCAGAAAACTAATTCAACTTGTTTTCACTTTAAAAAAAACAAAAACAAAAACCCTAATAATATATATTCAACTGCATAGTTGCAAACCTGAACTGTTTTAATTTACTTTATTTAAGGACTCAGTGCCTCTATTTAAGCTGCCACACTTGAATTGGTGGGACCATCTTTTAAGTGAAATAGCAGTCACTTTGTTACACTACTGTGGTGTCTTCTTACACTGGACTGCTAAACACTTAGAACTGAGCCAACTGGATTTATTCATAGACATGTTTACTTATTCAGCTTTTATAAACCCAGTCAAGATTTCAACTGTATTATCCTCTTATTTCTTAATAATAAAAGCTTTTTTTTTTCCTAAGAATGTTTGAAAAGAGGGTTTAGTGAATTTTTTTTTTTTTTTTTTTTTAATTCCTTATACCAGAACTAGTGTGGCTTTTTTTTGTGTGTGTGTGTGTTCACTTTGATTTCTGAGATAACAATTGCAGAATACTGGGGACAGACACTTTCCTCAAACACAAAGGTGTTGCCAGTTGCAGTTGACATTGGCTGTGAGCAGTTTCTTTTTTCTCCTGTCCAGATGGCTCCTTGGTTCTCCTGTCTCTGACTTCTCACACAGGCTGGGTGACATCTGTGAAGTGGTCACCCACCCATGAGCATCAGCTGATCTCTGGTTCTCTGGACAACATTGTGAAGCTGTGGGACACAAGAAGGTACAATGAACATGTCTTATGCTAGTCAAAGGCATGTAAGCTTACAGTGTCAATTACCTAGTGAAATCACAAAATCAGTGTTAGAAATTCACTGGAAACTCCTGTGGTGATGGTGGAAATCTGCTAGGATTCAGGAGTCAGGCACGTAATGAAGAAAAATATTTGTAATCTATATGAGGACCTTTGGCTTAATCACGAGAGCTGTGTGGTGTTCCAACACAGGACATCACTGATATTAAGGGCAGCGTTGACTGAGAAGCACAAAGCAGGAACCCAAGTGTTGCCTATTGAGGTTAAGAACAGCAGTTCTGCTACACATTCTTCTGCTATAAGGAACGAAACATGCTATTTCTAAAGACCAACCCTAATATAATGACGTTTCACTTGCTATTGCTTTTGCACAAATTTCAAAGAATGAAATGGTCTGCATTCAGGAAACTTAAATGTATTTTTCTGGGGAAAAAGGAAGTATAGTCAAACAGTATCCACATGGAAGAAAAAACCTTCATTAACCTTTTGTCTAAAAGCAGCTTTCAAGCAAGTGAAAAATGCTGCTGCTTTTCTCTTTGGGGATGTAAGAGTTTAAAACTGAAGCGATTAGCTACAGAGAATGCAATGGAAAGGTCACAAATAGTGGATATCCATACATTGTTAAAGAGTTTAACTGCTCACATAATTTTGAACATGTGACTGTATATACCTGTGTTTTACCAGTTGCAAAGCTCCACTGTATGACTTGGCTGCTCATGAAGATAAGGTTTTGTGCGTGGACTGGACAGAAGCAGGGGTAAGAATCTGAGGAGCAAATTATTCTGCTTAAGTATTGTGGTTAGGAAATGAGCTAAAAGCAGTATTGATTACAGTATATAGTATGCTTAATGGCAGAAGTTTTAGTTGTTGCTTTAGTTGACATTGGGTAAAAAAAGGTGTTACTGTCATTGCACTGCAGTGCTTCTCTGTGCAACTGTGAAAGGAGGTAGGATGGAGTTTAAGCTCTGTAGCACTAAGTGGGCATTATATTCACGTTCCACATGGGGAGAGAAATGAGAACAGCAGCACAACTCACTGAGAAAATACGTGTTCCAAGGCACCATTTACTGCCAGAGACTAAAACAGCAGCAAGAATTGAGACATCAGGCATGGCACTGGAAGTAAAACGGGGGAACTTTGTAAGCTATTCTGCTACTGTAACGATACAAACATGCAAAATGCTTTTATTCTTTTATGCTGGAGGTTAAAAACTCTCAACGTGGCTCCAGTTAGAAAACAGGAAAAGGCAGAAAGAGCTTTAGAAGTTTTCCACAAAAACTTCTAATTTTGGGAGGAGAGCCAGAGACAAAACTGCTCCCATGCTTGGATTCTGAGTTTTCATCATGCATTAACAGTTCATTATTTATCATTTCTTTTCACATCTTGAAGAGAGAAAAATGAGAATTTTTAACATTTGTTAAGGAATTTTGCATAGTTCTGATATTGACTACAATTTTCTTTTTCTGTCATCAGTTGCTATTGAGTGGAGGTGCAGACAACAAACTGTATTGCTACAGATACCCAGCCACAGCCTCTGATGTTGGAGCATGAAGGTCAACAGCTGGAAGACTTTTTTTTTTTTAATTTCAAATTTTCCAGTAGTCACTCTCTGTTAACATCCATACACATCCAACATTTGAATGAAGACTTGCCGTTCAGAGAGCAGTTGTTCCTACTTTTTGTACTGGTAACCCATATCTGAATTTATAAGAGCAGAACAACAGCCAGCAGCTTCACACATGCTTACCGTGAAGCAGCAGAGGGTGTTTCTTCCCATTTTGATGACTTTGTATTTAAATCTTTCAAATGGCTATTCATATAGCCCACTTACTAACAGTAAACTGTTATTTACACTTATAGAAAAATTACTGGACTAAATTATTTTTTTCCCGCATTCACCTGCATTCCCTTTATAAAAAAATTAAAGCTTTTAACTAAGTTCATTGTTTCGGTGCCTCACTTGAGATAAAAATCAGACTTTCAGTAGGGTCGTTGGCAGTTCTTAAGATTAGTTCCTTCACTGACAAACCCAGTCTACTTTTTATGATAAGATTTAGCATGCTTGCAGTGTGCATGTAGATGGCTAAACAAAATCTGAACTAGCTTTACTTTTAGATTATTGTAGAACAGACAAGTTAATCTCAATTATTGGTGTGAAATGTGTAAGAAAATAAAATCAAAACATTAGTCAGTCATTTGTTTATAACTGACTTGTGTCTAGACTACTATCAATATGGTTTAAAATCAGTGCCTGTAAGGCACTCTGAGAATGATGCAGTATTTTCTAATGTCTAAAATGTACATCAGAATGGTGAAACTGCTTTTTATTGAGTTCTGTGCATGGACAGAACTCTGTCTTACAGATAATATTTCAAGAACAAACAGGACAAATGCAATTGTTACTTATTAGAAATAAATATTTTAAGACAATTAAGCAACCAACACATTTGAAAAAACTAGGATGTAAAACTTGGTATTCCATTTTAAGTGCCCTTTCTATGTTACATTTGGGAGTATGCAAGACAGAATTTAGAAAAATAAAATTAATAACTCCTTCTGAAGAACAGCACAGACTGGCCAAAGGTGATTGGTTTTATGGATTGAGCCACTTGTCTGTCTCAACATCATTTTGGTATTCTTGAACATAAATCTTCAGTACCTCTAGGAGATATGCAGATTTTGTTCATACACATAAACCTTTTAATAAGAAATTCCACTTAATGGCATAGTAAGTAACTTCCTTCAGTATAGTAGGATGAAGCTGGCACAGGATCTACTGACAAACTACGCAACTCATGACCATATGGCTGAATTAGACACTTGTTTGTGAAGACTGCCCTGAAAATTTCACAACTTTCAGTTCACAGAAACAACCTACTTAGTATTACTTTTCCTTTCTTTCCTCCCTTCCAACATAAAAATCCTGCCATAAAACTATTTTTGAAGTAATTGGCCCTGGTACATTAGAAAATGTCATGATTTCGTATGGGAAAATTCATCAACAAATTCCTATAAAAAGAAATTAATGGAAAAATCTTACAGTACAGCACTTCATTATTTAATCATCATTCAAGCCTAGATTTAGTTGATTCCATCGAACTTCTAAACTGAAAAACAATTCAATTTTCATCTTTTGTAAATAAGATCACTCAAGTCATTAGTCCTACTTGGAAAAGGAGCTTTAAGTTCTCAGCTTATTTTTGGAAGGTAGCCTAAGAAGAAATTCTAGAGTCAAAATTAAACTCATTTTATAATGTAAAATTAAGTTTAGCATATTTCTTTAGCTGTTCTCACAGCTTGAATATTTCATTTTCTAAACTGCAGCCTGACACTATTTTTTGTTTAACTTTTGTTTAAGCATGTCTTCTTGGCCAATGCATGAGGCTGTTAGTTATGCAAATGACAAGGAAACTCCATGCAAGTTGAGTTTTTCTTGTTTTTTAAACTTCCAGCAAGTACTGAGAATATGGTGTTACTGGACTTAACAAGCAGCAGTGAAGACATTTAAAAATATGGGTTTGTCAAGTTTCTGCAACCATCTTGTCTGGAGATAATTATTCTAACGTTTGGGCATTTTCACTTAAAATCAAATAGCTTTTCTTCAACAAAGATCACTTACTAGCTTTTTGGATAACTTTCCTAACCTGCTGCCATATTCGACAGCATACCTACATTGGAAACACAGTTCTTTTAACAGTTTCAATTTCCTTTCTCTAACCCAGGCTCCTCTGCCCCCTCAGCTTACATTATCAGCACCTCTCCCTCTATCCATACATAAAATGCACTGAGCAAAAGATATGCACCTTTCAACTTTGTTTGTAGCTACTAGTGGTGGTGAGGGTTTTCCTTAATGAAAATAATCCAATTTGAAATTTCAATCAGTTTTGTGCAGGCTGATAAATTTCCAGTATAAACTGCATACTTTACTAGATTTCAGCACACATATGTTAGGAGATATTTAATTATATATACTAAAAATGGTTTCTACAATTTAAACAAAAGTATTTCAGAGCTGGAAAGGAATAGCATATTTAGATAAAAGAATATACTATATATTCACTCTTAGTAGGATTAGTTATTGTTCACCTGTAGGTTTTTGCTAAGAACACACTGAGAACACAAAGCCATAACAGGTTGTCCTGTTCCCATTTACACTTCTGTTAAATAGCTTCCTTAACTGGAGAACTGGAGAGAAATGCTAAACGTCCTGCTGTTCTGAGAGGGAAAACTAGGAGTTATCCTTGATTTCTATCCAAATACCCAGAACAGTAACACTATTGGTTTAGCACAGTGGCCGGCCTAAGCTGGCAGCTGACTCCTGCTTGGCCACCTCAGGTGAGAGGAGCCACACACATGCAAAGAGCTCTGCAGATTTGGTTCGGCAGCAACAGGTTATGTACAGTAGCTTATGTTGCAAATCACATCAAAACAATCCTAGTCAAGTTAGAACCATCAGTTGTGTTTCATAGAAACATTTGGCACAGAACTCAAATTAGGGAGAAAATTTGGATTAAAATGAATTGTCGTGAAAACCAATTAAAATTGTCTCATAAATTGTGAGACACAGGAATGCACAGCTTTTCCTCTTGCCAGTAAGAAACTGCATAAATCTGATTCAGAAAAGGCAGCTGCCCAATCTGCATGAATCTTACCAAGCCATCCAAATCAGGAGGTTTACTGCATGGAATGTGAAAAGCATAACTCAGACCATAAAAACACAAACTTCTGCATCAGGTGTTCATATTCAGAACTTCCAAATGTCAACTTCGCATATCTTTGCAATTTGTTCTGTTAGGCAACTAATAGCCCGTGACCAATTCATGACACGATGTCTTAGAGCATCTAAGGATGAGTTCAAATGGGTTTAAAACCGAACAAACATTGAAATAAGCACCCTGGAACTGCTACAGAGACTTTCAGCATGTAACATATAAAGCAATGAGATTTCTTTGACAGTTTGGAAGAATGTCCTAATACGAACTAATATTTGGCAAAAAATGCATGGAAAAATACAATATGTCCAGTTTATTACAGCAGAACACTCCATTAATCTAAGTCATTGATCCAAAAAGTCCATTTTCCTCATGTTGTCTATAACTTATAAACGTAATGTACAGAAGATCTGATCTTCAGTCAGTACACAGCTGCTGTAAACTATATGTGACAGTTGAAATCACCTGGAGGAAGACTGGGGGAAATACTCACTGACTTAACTCTTCTTCTTTAGCTGTGTTGTCTAATCACCTGTCCCAGTTGTTGAAAAACATTGCAGTTTGTTACTTAAACGTACCCTCATCCCATGGATTTCTGCATACAATGCAAAAGACCAGCTGGTGGTAAGCAAAATGCAGCAGAAATAATGAAAACTGAAGCAAAATCACCAAAGAATAACGATGAATATATGGCATCATCCGATACAAATTTGAATGATAAACTGGAGGTAAACCCAAGCATCTGTAAGTTGTGTCCATAGGAATTTAAGTGTAGAATATGAACGTATGGAAATTGCATCATTTTTTTCTGTCACTGGCTAATAATTATTTTCAACTGTGCAGTCTCCATCATTTTTGTTATTTAAAAACCCAAAACATGGTATCTAGTGTTGGAATTGCATTATTGGATTTTGAGTTTATTCAACATCAAAGAGATGTTATTCTTCACTCTTAATGGTGTCATTGCCCTGCCTGTGCATTGGTCTCCGCATGCACTTAACATCTGGGGCTACAGTGTACCAGTCTCAAGTTCACTGCATTAACCAAAGCATTACAATTAAGTTTCTGCTGGACAGATCAACAACTTATGAGATGGGGCTTACTTAGGGGCTGAGGACTATACTCTCTTTTAAAAATATATACAGCACTAAAGGCTGCGGGGTGACAAATACCTCAAGTAGAGTGATTTGAAGTCTGAAGGCTCATTGTTCATTAGACAGTGGATGTGGACACCCAGAGGCATCTGCTGAAAATGTGCACTTGGAACAAAAGCCTGGGATGTGCAGCATACGTGTGCTCTAGTGGGAAGAGTTCTACTCTGATGCATTCTGAATTCACAATAAACATCTGTTCCCTAATCTCCCTGTTAAAATAAATTCAGTAACTTCTTTTTTTTTTTTTTTAATTTTAAAAGCAGAGATTTCTGTCCCTTGCATCCTTTCTCTTGATTTTGCATCAACTTTAGCCTGAATCTTTCAAGTTTCATATGAATTTGGGAAATGGTTATGATAATAATTTAAAGAAATCAATCAATCTAGATCTGACATAAGTTTATGGGTATCATCAGGGACCAAAATCTCTTGGGAGACCAGAGCAATCTTTGAATCCCCTATGGTCAATTTCATACGAAGAACCTTATATTTCAACAGATCTTGAATTATTAGTTCATTATTTTGAGGAGTTCATTTGTATACACTGTGAGGCCTTGGAATTTGCTGACAGTAGGTTAATACTCAAAAGAGGGATAAAGCACAGTGGTTGATGTTACTCAAAATAGCTTTCTTGCATCAACATGTAAGTTCTTGGAGAACTATTACTGTTTTTAAAAGATTAAATAAAAGGATTTTGCCACTAAAACCAGTTAAGGACATACCCCTCAATGGATGGTCTCTCTTGCCTCACAGAAAACTGCACTATGACAGCAGTTACCTCCTGCAGATAAAATACCAACAATTACATGTTTTTGAGACCTAAGCAGCACAGACTGAAACAAACTCTGATTTCAGCTACACCACTGTAGTTCTAGAGAACAAGTTAAGATAGTGGGGCTTATCAAAAATCACTGGGCTTCTGTATTCACAGAGGAGTATCCAAATGTAAATTATAACAACTAATTTGATCTTGCATCTTGATACAGCTGAAAATTGAGAGTCAAAACTAGCTTTAAAAAAAAAAAGCCATATTTCACTAAAGCTGTTCTGGAAAAAGAGCAGCTTTGTTTCATAGTAACTAAGCTTAGGAATAGAATGGCGAGGGGGAGGAGATGATGATTTTCTCCCCTTCTAATCCAATCTATCTAAACAGGGGAAACAACAGACATTTAGTGTGAAAAACACTGCCCAAAATGCTGGCATCATGGAATCCAGCATGAGCTCACCAAGGATGAGCATACAAAGGGACTACAATTTCCTTATTTCAGTTTTATTATTGTCTGATCTGTTGGGATTGAAATGTACAAATCTAGATCATCTTGTTTAAAAAAAGCCACACATATATACATACATATATATATATGTATATATATATATATATTTTTTTTTTTTTTTGCAAAGAGTGCACTTTAGAACCCATACATCACCCCACCATGCACCTTTATGAATCCTTGGGGGTATCTATATTATTGCTTGCTAGAGGTAAACACAGGATTATATGATATCAATTTCAGCTGATCAGATCATTGTTGCTAAGAATACAACACTATGTATAAGATAAATTTGTTTTAAGGAAGGAAAATAAATCTGTATTGCTATTCTTGTCTCAGCTTGCTGCAGCATAGCGTAGCAACTGAAAAATATTTTCAGCTTCAGGATATATGAATTTTCTCTCTCCTATCTTGGCAGACATGTTTGAAGCTAATCATTTTGCTTAGCTGGCTTGAATATTGCTTTTATCCCTTCCTAATGATCCTCTCTAATTATTACTTTTTTAAACTTATGACACAGCATTCCGCAGGGCTGCAACTTCAGAAAGTAGGAGACAAAAACATACTTAGTCATTTGCCAGGTGATACATGATATACTTCTCATTCTCAAATGAGGAAACAACACAGTATCATGAGTAAATAATTATTGCAAGTATTGCAACATTTTGGATCTTCCAAATGTCTCCAGAAAAAGATCAGAAACACTTCTCTTCTATAGAATTCTTGGAAATGCTACCTCTCTAGCAATGTCTTCTTAAGCCCCAGAATGCATTTGAAAGCATTTAATTAGAACACCATCAACAAATACTGTATTTAAAAATATGGCATAATATTCACATATTCACCTTCCTTTGTAGCACATCTATGTATCCCTTAGCATTTTTTTCCTGAAATTGTTCCACATGAAGTCTGACTTGGACATTCTTTACTTGCTTTGTAATTAGATTCCTCCCCCAGCCTCACACACATCACTTACAGCTACAGATGTTGTCCAAATATGAAGGCCTATTTATGAATTTTACCAGTCTGACCACCACGCTTGTTTCACCACCCCCAGTGTGCTCATGATAAAAACAGTCAATATGTTGAATTGTCACACATTTTATTTTTCAATTACTTATTTTTATAGTCATATTGTCGGAGAAAATAAGCTGGAGCTTTTATTAATATTTCAGGCCAACTGGACTGTAATTGAAACTGGAAAAAATACGGATGTCAAGGGAAGGATCTCTCTGCTCAGCAAAGGTTTTCAGTTCTTCAGTTTTTCTGCTTGTTTTTGTTTTGTTTTATTTTCAAGTATTCCCTGTTCATGTTATACACACTGCTGCTAATTCACTTGAAGGTATTCAGAAGACATGTATGTATTTGGTACAAAATAATTTGGAGGGACATGTATCAGAAATAATAGTTATCCCTGAAGAGAAAACCACTTTCCTAAACTATGATATATGTGAAAGAGCAGGTCTTGATGATCAAGTGACTACAGAGAGCTCAAAACCCTTCCTGTCTTCCCCATCAGCTAGTATCCTTCAGGCCACGTGCCTGGTCTACTGCCTTTCCCACACAACCTTTTCCTGTTCAGAGTGGGTTTACATCCAACCCAAACGGAGCGTTAATATAAACCCATCAGAGATAGATCAAATCCAACACTTCAGCCTGATAGGCTAGCACTTCACAAAGCCTTATGCCTTACATAGGAGGGAGTGCCTGGGCAACATAAGCAATATCTGTTGTTATACACTCACAATCCGTTATTGAACATTTTCAGTCAATAGACTGAAGGCAAGTTCAATTCTACTGCTGTGCACATATATACACTCCTTGCTACCAAAATCAGATCCTTCATCCACTTATCTATTCATCTATTTGTATAGATCATATATTCTTTCACATATCTATTTATTATTACATTTTAATACTTGGAACATTGAGAAATAATAGATAAAACACCTGCATATATATTTGCTCCTCATGCTACCAGAATTTTACTCTGCTTCTTCACATAGAAAGTTGAGAGAAAATGGGCATTTGCATGTCTTTGAGTGCATGTCAGGCCATGAATGTGCCAATAGTTTCTTGTTATTGCTGCAAATAAAGTACTGCATTCATGGAACATGCATTGCTGGTACTTCACACTCTAGGACATAGAATGGAAGAAAATCAATTTTATGTGCAAACCTCTTGCTCAGCATCAATTACTACAGCAGATTCATAGTAATACTGGTACATGGCTCTTGCCACGTGCTAAGAAGGGAATGAGGGGCAGCACATGAAAGTGCTGACAACCACAAACACTAGAGTTTTAGTTTTAACTATACCATAGTTAGTCAGTTCACTTCTTCTATGTTTTCCTAAAACATCCTGCTTTGTTAGGCTGTTAAATAAATAAATATCTCCTTAATCTCTTATCTTCATATTGGCCCTTGTCTCAGCTTGGGCAGCAACAACCCTAAAGCTCCATTTCTGATACCATACAGAGCAAGCCTTTGTGAAATAGAAAAAAGCATTGCTGCAGATGAAAGATAAAACCCAGAAGCTATATCCTGACAATTGCAAGCAAATGGGGAATTCCAAATAGTGGATGTTCACTCATCTATACTGTACACAGTTCACAAAGTACTGATTGCCAAGAAGCGCTTCTGCAGTTCACTTGAAGTGAAGATAAAAGATGTCACCTTCGCACATTTTTAGTTACTGCTTGCTATTCTACCTCATGAGCAGGTCCAGCAAACAAAACAAAAAATAAAGTACCTCCTCCACACCCGGAGAACATCAATCATTAGTTCCCCGTACTTGTTAATAAAGCATAAAAATGAACTTATCACCACAAACAAGTCAACATGTAAAGAAGAAACATGAAAAAAATTTCCTGCCCTGTTTTGTGCCCAAAACACTCTCCTCTGGAATGGCACTGATTACATTCAAAAGCATACAGAGTTAAAATTCCATAAAATAAATTGAACAAAAGTCAAAATTATGTCTGCTGATAGGACACTGTACAACATTATTTGTAAGTCTCCAAATTTTTCACGTTTAGGAAGAGATTACAATTATTATTCTCTTTTTTTCTTTTTTCTTTTTTCCCTCCATGAGGAGGTCACTTTCTCTGGAACAGGAACAATCACCTTATTTAATTCAC
This sequence comes from Phasianus colchicus, assembly GCF_987193195.1. Taxonomy (NCBI): domain Eukaryota; kingdom Metazoa; phylum Chordata; class Aves; order Galliformes; family Phasianidae; genus Phasianus; species Phasianus colchicus. Next base: position 25,404,090 of record NC_143442.1, read on the forward strand.
TTAAGTAAGAAAATCTCATAGCAACAGAACACATCACAATCCTACAGATATCTAAGCTGAACTGAATTTCTGGATTCCATAATCAGAAACTGTTGCAGGCAGTGTACCCTGTAATAAAAAACTGACCTCCTTTTGCTACTACTGTTTCCATTTCCATGGGTTTAGATACAGATGCAAGGAAGGGCTACCAAATCTGAGTTTAAGACACAGAAGGGCCATCTGTCAGAAGGCGACCCAGCTTTAAGTCAATAACAGCAACTGGCAATCTATCAGGCAACGTGACAACCAAGTGTAGCACCAAGTCATTTCTGCTCACCCGCCCTTCCCCAGTCTTTCCCGCCTAAGCATGGAACTCATGATGGTAGGTTCAGGCCTGCTGCCTGAAGCAAGCTTCATGACATTCAAGCATTTGTCTTCTGAAACAACCACTCTGTAACAACACTCCAGCACAGTTCAATCGTCCTTTCTGAAACAAGAACGGCAAATATAGGTATTTAAATATATTAGGAATTCTTTTGAATTTGAAAAACAAAATCCAAAATATTCTGAAAAACCTTCTGGGACACAGCACAGAGGAAGACTGAGCCCCATTCCTTGTCCTCCTCCAAGCAAGGAAAAAAAAGTAGCGTGCTCATTCACCCTTGGATCTTCCAGTGTTCCTTCAACACAAAAACACAAACAATTATCCAGACACAAGTACTATATGCTTAGTACCAACATTCCGGCATATCATCATCTCTCTGCAGAAATGTAACCAGCCTGGTTTTACTCTCAAAGTAACTCTCAGTCTTAGGTCCCCCTCGCAGGTGAACAGCTGCACAGGAGAGGTGGCAGCCCCAAAACCAACAACTGAGCGCAGGGATACAGTTGGCACACACACACACAAAAAAAAATGGGTCTATTTTCACCCAAACCATGTCTGGGAGGAAGACAAAACAGTTTTCTTTTTCTTATTTCAGTGGCAGCTGTGAGAAAGCAGCTCAGCAGTTTGGAATGTCGCAAACAGTCCCTTTGGAGCTGGATTAGATAGAGAAAGCCAAGAGCACTAAGCAGATAGCTGTGTAACCATGGAGTAAAACTTACTGCATGTTTAGAGATATAAAGATCCATATTGTTTGACATATGTAGCTCACTGTCAAGCCATACAAGGAGGCTCTGAATTGCTTTCTTTTTTTTTTTAGAACTCATAATCTGCTTTCACTAAGAAACTGTGTAAGATAGATATTGGTAAAAACAACTCTAAAAATAAATCTGCCAGTCCTACTGGAGGGGAAGCTGCAATTTTTGCAAGACAACATAAATAATGATTTTTCATTCTACTTAAAGTTCAGGAAAAATATCCACATTTGCCAAATAAAAAACAAAATAAACTGATGGGAATGGAAAATACTTTCATACTGAAAGAGGATATTATAAACAATGGAGACTCAAAGTCAAATCTCTCATTATCCTTTTTAAAGGAACTTCCCAAAATTTGTGCAAGAATTGTATAACCTTTAGTAACCTTAACATTACCACAAATACTTTGTCATCTCACCTCTATGTAATTATTTATTTAAGAAATAGCAATGCTACTGACTCACCCCATGCATACACATTTATTTGAGAATTTATTCTGGCCTGCTGTCTTCAATTTTCAGTTCTTTTAGCAGTATTTTTTCAACTCAGGCCTATTTTTATTTCTGGAGTTATTCCAGAAGTTCAGAAAAGAGAAGTTCAAGAAAGAAACAACGTGCAGATAAGCAAGCTTGATGATTCTCAGCTTTTAAGCACAGAAAAATGTAAGGAAAAAAATCAGGAAACCACGAATGCTTTAAATACCTGTATTCAAATTACTTTTTCACATTTCTTGTTACTACTCTTCAGAAGAGAGGGCCCTCTGAAGATCCTTTTTATAGACAGAGCAGGTTCTTTCCATGAGATCAGACTCATATTATACCCCTTGGTTAACATACACAGCAACACAGGATATCATAGAAATCATTACTCCTCACCTGCCACCCAGATGGTTTGAAAAACTCAACTGTTGCATATCGAAACACATTAACTAAATAACATTTCCTACACAGAGTGCTGCAGGAGGGGGTGTTTCAGCCTGCTGGAATATGAGTCACACCACTGAGAAGCCAGGATACATTTTCAAGTGCCTTCCAGTCAGAGGCACCTGCCTTAAACTGTCACAAAAGAGAAACAGCCAACTGTCACCTGCAGCACACCTAAATTAGGATGAACACAACTATGTTTAAAATGCCCCAAAAGTGCTAAAAAGAACAAACTTTGCTCTGTTCACCATGTAGCAAACTAGTTCTACATCACTTGCAGATTTAGTTAATTCAAAGCATAAAAAAATATCTTAAAGACCCTGAACTTTTCAAATGAGAACATGCAGGCATTTAAGAAATGCAATCTGAAATCCAGTAGTACAACCAGACAAAAATGTCATTATGTATAAGAAATAGTTTTTCTTCCTTAAAGTAGGTTACATTATAGTTTTTGGAATAAGTTTACAGATAAAGATATTACTCTACTGTCCTACTTCAATAATTGTTACGTTTTCTAGGATAGAAAACAACTAAAGAATAATAGGAAAATAAGTAAAAATCTGCCACACGTATAAACAAATAGAAAATTGAATGAATAGAAAGTACTAAATTCTCAGCTTTTCTAAGAGTACTCTAAGAGTCTGGACTTCTAACTAAATTATTGAACATACTTATTCATAATTTGCAGATGAGAATACAATGTGAAGAGCAAGCATTTGCAGACAGCAGGGCTATTATACTTATTTTGGGGTTTTAGAAGTCTGACTTTTTAGAAGTCTGAGAAGCCAGAGAAAAAACATGAATAAGGGATGCTGCAACATGCACAGGTGCAAACCAGCACAGTCCAGAAAAAATGACTTAAGTGCCATTACAAGAAATGAACTCCAAGCACAACACTTTTGAACCTGGAAAAGAGGACAGAAGTGTCTACAGTAAAAGCCAAAATAAGTATTTTTCCAGATATTCTCAGTTTCTCAGACTCTTAACTCAAAGTAGGTTTCATAAATTAAAATTACTGAGTGCTTTACAGCATCTTACTCAGGAAACACAAGCGCTTGCTTTACAGTAACAGATCTCAGGGACCACCTGACTTTCAGGTGCTACTGAAAACAAGTAGATGTTTTCTTTTCCCCTGATCTGCTCTTTCTGCAGGGTGGTCATGCGCTTCTACTGAAGAAAAAGATACCAGCATCCCTCAGGAGGAACTGTAAAATTACTCAGGTTGGAAGGGATCTCAAGGATCATCATGTCCAACTGCAGCCTAACCATAGTACCCTAACTCTAACAACCCTCTGCTAAATCATATCTCCGAGCACCACACGCAACCGGCTCTTAAACACATCCAGGGATGGTGACTCAAACAGCTCCCTGGGGAGCCATTCCAATGTTTAACCACCCTTTCACAGAATCACAGAATGGCCAGGGTTGGAAGGGACCTCAAGGATCATGAATCTCCAACCCCCCTGCCACATGCAGGGCCAACAACCTCCTCGTTTAATGCTAGACCAGGCTGCACAGGGCCCCATCCAATCTGGCCTGGAACACTTTCAGGGACAGGGCATCCACAACCTCTCTGGGCAGCCTGTTCCAGCACCTCACCACTCTTTCTGTAAAGAACTTCCCCCTGACGTCCAACCTAAATCTCCCCTCCCTCAACTTAAAACCATTTCCCCTTGTCCTGCATTATCAACCTTTTCAAAGAGTTGATTCCCCTCCTGTTTGTAGGCTCCCTTTAGATACTGAAAGGCAGCAATAAGGAAGAAATTTAAACGCATCAGGGGAGAAAACAGAATACACTGCTACATTTTTCAGACTTTCAAGCTCAATTCTAAGTGAAGTTTGCCTTTTTAGATGAACACAATACACTTACATGTATGTTTGCGTATCAGTTTCCTACAAGATAGGAGTCTGGACACCGTGCACACAAGAAATTATATTCAGAGCCTGAAGTCTAAATGAACAGAACAAAGTTATCTCTCCCTCCAGACCAATTGTTTCCTATCTGGGACAAATAATTCTGTACAGCAGTATAAATCAAGAGTTAATGTATTCACACAGTGCTGTAACAGGGACAGTGCTATTCTTAATCATGTAATTAAAAAATAATAAAAAAACCAGGAATAAATATAAGGAATGCAAATTGTATTGCAAACTCAAAAATGAAGATACTTTTTGTTTTATTTTCCTCTTTAGGTTTCCAGAAGATGCCTTATTCTCATTTCCTTCATTATTGGAAATACTATCTGAAATGAAAATACGCTTTCAAGTTCTTCAAGGTTGGAAGCCATCAGAGAAAAGTACAGCCATTTTTTCTGGCTTCCTAACTTTACAGTGCACTGAAAATTTCAGGAGTATCTGCAAAACATCATAGGACCACAACTATTTTTCATACAGAAAAATAAGTCGTATTGTCACCAAAAACAACAGCGAGATTCTCACAGCAAAATGATTTACTCTGAAATTAACATTACTTAAAACAAACCTACACCATCAAGTAAACACAATAATACTTGCATCTTTCAGACTATAAAGCATGCTAAGGAATATCTAGCCTAAATATTTAGAAGTAAATTCAGTTGCTGCAGATGAGGAAGCTACCCAGTCATTATGTAGCCTGACACACAAGTGTCACGGGACAGAGGCAAGGAACAATCTGCATCCCTCTGCTGCCTCAGCATCTGCAATTGCACTACTGACTAATGCAAAGAGGAAATACCTTTGCGGACCACCCTCTCCTCCAGGAACAGAACTGTATCCTTTCAAACACTTCTCAAAAAAAAACACAAAAAAAACCCCAAACCTGTTGGATTCAGAATTTTATAACTCAGATGCACACAATTCAAACATACATTTTTAAATACTCATCCAGGTTGCTTTTTCCTGGGCTGTTACAGTACAAGAAAATAGACACTGGATCCAGTAGCTGTCACACTGCAACTTGTTGGGTTTGGAGTCCATCTACAGTTCATCACTTCTCCAAAGCTGGACGTACTGATGGCACCTGTGCAGTCTGTTACACATTCACTGCTTTCTGATCAGCTCTTTCCTTCATGTAGCACTTCAAACTCACAATCAACATACAAATTACTTCTGCATCAGTGCTGCAACTATATTGTTCATAAAGAATAAAAGTATTTCACATCTTTGCCTCGCTATTCCAAGCAGTATTTTGCAGGTGATACACAAATGGACAGGTGATGGCACTATTTCTGCTTTTGAATAGTTAACCAAAAAAAAGAATTTAAGCACTTGAATCTGTTTACAAAGTCCTTCTAAGTTTCTTTCATATTGGTTCCCAGTAGACTCTGCTAGAAATTGGAACACCTCATCATCAGCGGGCCAAATATCCTACCTGTAGTAATAACCACAGAAAAACATTTCAAAAGGGGACTTGCATAAAGACTTCTAGAACTGCTACATGTTTTTATACAGCACCTACAGAAGATGCTACAGGTGTTTCACTATTTTGCGTGCATGTATGCTTTATTTGTCACACAGAACATTAACAGACTGCAGCACAAAGAGCAAGAGGAAGTTCTTAAGATTCACAAAGTTTGATTTCATTAGTAATACTTATAATTGCTTTGATGTGTCCTTAGGTCTCATATATAGCCTATATCTGTATACAATAGCAAGGTTTCACTACGATTATTAAACCCACATGTTCTTCAGATACATGTGCATACATACACATAAGCAAGCTGCAAGTAGAAGTTTCTATAGGTTTCACATACTGCTACATATCTCAACACACACAAAGGCTTGTCATTCTGACAGAATTTGGACAGCTTCAGGACAGCTTGTTCTCCACTGATAGACATTCACGAACATCTATACAAAGCTGATTGCCACAACTACCTTCACGCTGAGCTGAGAGAGCACTCAGGTTTGGCCAGCCAGACTAGGTGACAGCACAGTGCATACAATGCCTATTCACACAGAATGCAGCTGTGCTAGCCAAGCACTTCTCTCATGGGTACCCCCGGTCTTTGCATCTGACTGAGGGACAGAGAAAATGTTTAAGCAGATTGCATTCTACACTGAATTATTATTCTTTTCCTTGTAAGCACTGCTAGTGCTTCTACTTCCACAGGTTCTTAACTCTGGAAGATCCAAAACATACTTTAAATTGTATTTCATTTGTGAAGGAACCTTTTTCTCCCTCTCCATCGCATTCACCAGTCCAAGTCAGGCCAGTATTTCCGGTTCGTTGAGAGACAGGAAAATACATCAGTTATTTATTTGCCTACAGAAATATCCTGAAGTCAATCTGAATAATGTATTCTAAAATGTCTTATTAGATAAAAATAAGCATCTCATCTTTTTGTAGTTGTTCAGAATACAATTGAAGGTGTATCAGTACAGCTCAATCTTCTTGCAGATCTGGACATCCTTTCAAAGCCAGCTGTCACTGGAGAATATTTAAAACTGCTTAATGCTTTGAGTTATCCAATGGGGAGATTTTTATGCTATTTTGTTACAATGGTCCCTCAAAACAATCTGATTTCATTTTACTGTAATAGTGATTGAAAACCTATTCCAAACATACATTGTCATGTGATGTGATCTTTCAAGTGGTTAAGTTTCAAGGAGAACAGCATTAAAGATACTACTACAAACTTTAAGAGCTATTCAGTCTCTAACATTTAGAGACTGTTTGAAAGCTTGAACTCCAAGAAAATCCCCTAGGGCAAACAATGAACTCTTTTTTGTTTCCTGTTCAAGGAAATTGTATACTTTGGACTCACACCTCTGAAACAGCTAAATGGTACTTAGGCCATAACAGCAGATAAGATGATAGGGTCACTTCGTAACACTGAAGAAGCCGTGACTTTCCACCCTTCAGTGCACTTCACAAGCTTCGTAATTGTTTTGCTAGCTATCAGCAATTTCACAACACTTTTGAGCAATAAATGCACGACTGAGTACAGGTTCTGTACTTCTACTACAGTTAAAAACATTGATCCAGTACACTAAAAAACAAGAACAACAAAAAAAACCTAAACAACAGAACACTGTGGTTAAAATCCTGATTTTGCCAATGAAAGAAAAGAAATCCAAGCTGGATCAGGATGCTCCCCATTAGTGAATTTGTTTTGTGCAAGATGATGTTGACACAATGACACTGGCCAAACTCTGCCAAGACTTGTAATTATCTTCTTGCAGCTGGAATAATAGCACCAATCCCCTGAGTGTTCAAGAAAGCTTTAAGGCCATGGAGAATTATTACACCATAGGACACAGTCTGAACATTTTAGCTTAGCTTACGCAGACTAGCTGCTCTTATTTCAGATCCTGTTACTTCTGACCCCAAAGCGATGGGTTTTAAAGGCTGCGCACAGCGAATAAGGAGGCAGGCGATATTGCTTTAAACAAACAATGCAACTGAAAACACAATTAGCAAAATGTGTTCTATGATTAGCAGTATTTATTTGCTGTACAGAAGCCTCAGTTTAAGATCATAGACTCATAACGGTTGGAAATGACCACTAAGGTAATCTAGCCCAACTATCAGCCCACCACCACCTTGCCTACCAAGTGTGTCTCTCAGTGCCACATCTACCATTTTCTTGAAAATCTCATTTTGTCACTTCTTAACTAAATTACCTATTGCTCTCAACAAATTTGGCTTAAGTTGTGGATGGATATTGCTTTTTGGAGTTTGGCAGCTTTTAAACACCTGTAGAAGAATGCTGCCATCTATCCCATTCTCTAGATACACCTTGCAGTTTTATTTGAAGAAAAGTGCTGAATTTCAGCAAACAACCTCAAGAAACCAGAAATGCAACTTAATGGGCTGAAGACACAGAAGCTCAACTCACATCAAAAAACAATGAGAAGTCAATTTTCAAGATGGAAAAAGGCAATTGTTCCACACGTCCTGCAGAAGCTGCTGCTAGCAACTTCTGAAAAGGAGATTAAATATGAACGATTTGGGAAAAGTTGAGAATGGTCCAGATTTCTTTTTTTTAAACTGTTCTATTTAAACAGAAAACTGAAATAAAAACTTCATCTCCAGAGAAATAACTTAATTCTGACTGCTCAGATTAGTTTATAGTTTCCGAGATGACATTAACTGTATTTACTCTGTCACTTACGGATAATTTCACCTGCAAACTATAAACCAAATTCTACTATAACTCTTCATCAGCTCTATACAGCATTTAACTCTGAACATGTCTTGCAGCTAAGTAGTGGTTCTGTAAACGCTGTATATAGGAACAATATTTTAATGCAGGATTTTGAATAAGTCATGCAGAAGATCTAGGTAGATAAGGTGTTAGTCTTTTTGCTAGTTTTCCAAAAGTACAAAGAGTAAAGATTCTCTTCTGCCTAACACACATTCAACTAGATGAATTCTGGCATGCTCCCTTGTTCTGCTCACAAAGAAGCCAGACTGCTTCTGACAGGTTCCTGGTGATACTATACGAAGTATTTGTAGGTAGGCCAGTTGTTACTATACGAAGTATTTGTAGGTAGGCCAGTTGTCAATACAACCAGAGAGCGAGTCCTATACACAAAGAAGAATAGCACTCACCCAGCTGGTGAAAAAGGCTCTCTGGCTGTGCAGCACTCCTCCTCAAAAGCAGCCCAGGTCCAAGAGATGCTCTCCTTTCAGTGGCTGGCCCTTTTATGAGCCCAGGGGGCTCCACTTGTGTCCACCCCTTCTGGTCAGCTGGGGAGCACAGGTGCAAACAATCTGCCTGTGCTCCCTGGGCCAGACACACCCCTTCACCAGGTGCTCAATCACCACTTCAAGCCCTGACCTAGCCATTCCCCTACATGTGTATTCACAGAAGTGAGTAAAACATCCTAATATAAGGATAGCTTGCTAGTTACCATATCAATCAATGGTTAAATGTGTTCATATTGATCAGCTACACATATAGTGTCAGCAAAAACATCCACAATGTATAGTGTGACAAAATTTCTCAATGAACAGCTTAACCAGACCACAAATGCACCCCAGCTCAGAAGTGTAGGGATTAATGAAGTGTTCTGCTTTCCTTGCAGTAAGTAGCTTTCACCCTAATACTGATGACTTTTTCCTTTTCTATAAAAGCAATGTTACCACAGCATGAAAGCGTTATTCATTACAGACACGTTCCTGCAGCACAAGCACCAGTCACAGGCCAGCATTCAAGAACTCCCTTAAACACAAGTACAGGAAACAGGGTTCTGTAAATGGAAAATGCAGGAGGCAGCAAATAAGGTTTGTTTGGAACAAGTAAATATTAGGAAAAGGGCACGCAAGGTGGCAATGAATCCATCCTATTTCAAGTGTGGGAGAATACCACCTGAATTATTTCCTCCACCATAATCTGTCATTAATTTTACCTTGCACAGCACTGGACTTCATTCATGTATGGCTGCTCAGCAGTGCTTCTGTAAGTACCCTATTCAAAAGGAATATGTTAAGACAGCAGCAACTTGCAAAAATTGAGAGAAGACCCAATATAAAGTAAAATGACAACAAGGGAATAGGACAAAACACAAGCAGCCTTAGTTTGCAACTTCTATACTATTTTGCTATACATTCAAACCTAATTCTAAAGGAAAACTGAGATACCTGAGGAAACCCTCCCAGCAGGTGTTCTGCCTGGTTCTATCTCACTATGTAAATAAACAAAATGAACAGCTATTTAACTGAGGAACATAACTTCTTACAATGAAAACAGTGAACTGGAGGATTGTCACTTCTCAGTATGCAAAGTTGTCCTTTGTTTTCATCGATTATCTTCATCTCTTCTTAACATGTCTTGTAGTTCACCTGTATGTAATACATGGTGTGAAAAGAATCTGAAGTAAAAGACTGAAAGTGCATATTTTATTTAAAGAGTTACTACATTCAGTAAATTCGGACACAAATCTTCAAGTTGTCAAAGCACACAAAACTTCACTACTAAAAACAAATACAAATTAGCCCATAGATGGAAGTGATGACTTTTTATTTTAGGCAAAAAATAAAATAAAAATCCCAAAAACATTCCACTATTGCAGTTTGTAAAAATTTTTACTGTTTCTAGTGGAAACAGTTCACAATTCAGTACTCAAGATTAAAACAACATTGTGCAAAATAGTACTGGCATAACTACACATAGCAAAGACTAGCGTAAATCAAGAATTCCATAGAAATGAGTAGAGCTGCTCCAGTTTTACACCAGTGTACATCATTTCAGAATAGGCCCTTTACGCATATCATCCCCGGAATTCCTCTTGCTTACAAAAATAGCCTTACATGCAACAAGTAACTGATCTGTACAACACACACAAGAAGACCTCCACAAATTAATCACAGTGTAACAGAGGAAAACACATCAGCCAATTTCATATAAAGACCAATCTAATGGCAGTTTTGGACAGCCCTTAACTGTTACTCTCAAAAATTGCACATTTCAATAAATGAAAGAATAAAGCCAAGCAATATTCTTCGACTATTAATCTAATGAAAATTAGGGTGAATGAGTCCAAAGAGGGTTGGTTTGCTTCTGCTTTTCAGCTTATTAGATTTTTCCAAAGAGTTCTATCAGAATAAATCTGTGTAAGAAGCTTCTAGTGTTTTCAGGTCAAGTCCTCTTCTGCAATTCAGACAGACCTGTCAACACTACAAAAGTCTCCGTAGTCAAATACAACTCCCAGTAAGGAACTAATAAGCAAAGACAATACCTAAGTACTTACTGATGACATGCAATGAATCGAGAAAAAACTAAGAGGACACCATTTACAGCTGGAGCATTCAGAAAGACTGTTGCAGTCCAGCTGATACACGGGACTGGATTTTCACCAAACACTTGTGAATAGTTAGCATTCTTTCCCAACTTAACAAGTAACACAACAGAGTCAAAACAATGCATCTAGATCATTCCTTGTATAAATAAATATTCAATAGCAAGACTGACTCCCGGCATCGTTGAACACTCAAATTCAAGAAAATACACAGGTACATCTTGCAACGAATGGTCATTTTGTTTTCCTAAATATTCAGATTAAGGAAAACAATTTCATAGGAACTCTTCAAACATAAAGAAATCAATCTTCCACAGTGCTTTTCATTCCCTAGTTTAAGGGAAGATGAGCTTTCTATTACCTTTCTAAGAGCTAAACTTTTTGTTCTAATGCATCAACTTGCTTGAGACTAAGTCATCACAACATCATTAGGCTCTGACATTTGATGAAGGGCACTTAAACTACAAAATCACATGGAAAAAAAGCACAGTCCTGACATTCTCAAATCTGTATGCTTGTATAGTAAAGATCTTTTTTTGCGGGTTATATTAACGATATATTAATTTCACGAGAACAAGAATGACAAACAAGCTTTGCTTTGAAGATATTTGTATTAAAATGATGTATCAGTTCTGTAGGAGTAAAGGTCTGAAAAACTGTCCATAAAAAAAGATTATCTAAAATACCAAATCATACAGTTTACAGAAGCAGGCCTACGCAGACTGTGTGTGCATACACAATGAGACAATGGAAATTAAAATATCTAAGAAGTCACTCAGCAGCAATGATCTTTGTAACTACAAGTTACTGGTGTCTATGTGTTCTCCTCACTCCCCTTTCAGTTCCACGGAGAAGCTGTCAGATATCCCACAAGAAAACAGATTTCACTAGCAGTGAGTTACTGTAAAGACAGATGGGCAAGAGAGATAGATCACGTTTCAGCAAGAAATTACTGCCATACCAATTAATTCTATTAAACTTCATAAAGAAAAAGAAGCTAGGCCTGAGGCGGAGGAAAGGTTAATGGATTTGACTTCTTTGCATTTCCACCCCCCCCACTATTCTTAAAGCTGCATGCTCCTTGTTTCAAAATCTTAGCAACAATTAATTCTGAGTATCAAGATCAGAAGCAGCAAGCTTTTTTACGGTAGGACAATGAATCTTCAAAGATATTTCCCAGTAGGTTTATGTTAATATTGAAAACATTTCCAGCTATTACAGCAATAAAATGATGCAAGTACCTATTTTTAGAAGCATTTTTCTTCCCAAAAGGCTCAGACTTCAATGATCTTAAAAAATCATAAGCTTTCAATTTCAGTAAACTGCATCTTAGAAGAAACAAAAGAAAGCCCTGAGAGTAAACATACTTTTTAAGAGCTGATTTACATAACGCAATAGCAAATGCATCAAACACTTACTTCCACAGTATGCTGTATTTCATTTGCACTCCCTTTTTTCTCTCAAGATATGTACATGCAAGCAAGAATTTCCTCCCAAGCTCTATGTACTCAATTTTTTTTTTTTTAACTTTTCCATGTTCTTAAATTTGTTGCTACATGATTACAGCACCAAGAAAAGAACAAATAGATAAATCATGTTACAGTTTAACGAGAAGTCCTCTTCCTCATGCCTCAGATTTTTAAAGTAGAGAGTCCAACAGTCATAGCTGCCAGCATAGACCTTTGTTAAAACAACAACAACTTCCTTGTGAGTTATGTGAAATTTACAACTGGAGGAACACTAGTTAGAATATCTCAAAAGATCAACTGTCAATGTCACTGAACACTGCTATCAGCCTTCAAAGTTGGGCTAGAAGTGTAAAATATCAGGAAAACAGTATCAAGTGTGTCAGTTTGTATGTAAAAATAGAGCTTTTACACATTTAAGCTACAAAGTAGGTAATCAAGGAACTGACTGGGTCTATGCATAGTTAGGATTTGAAGAATGCTGAAAGAACTAGAAATCTTTCAGTATAACTGTGCTTGAGCCATATGTTAACCCCTCATAAAACTGAGTATCTCAATTCTATATACAAATGAGTTGTTTGTTTTTTTTTTCTTTTAAGTTATATACATCCTCAAACCTATTTTTAAATTGATTTAAATACTTTACCTTGCAGCTCTGCTATGGCACAAGACAGCACATATGAAGTTTAAGGCTAAGTTTTATATGCATACTTGTAAAAGCTGGTCTTGGAACAAGAGCTGTTACATTTCCTTAATTCTGAGTTCTTAGTGTGGATTCACATTAAAGTAGAGCTGCCACAGCAATGAACAGTCCTGTACATAAAAAAAAAAAAGCCATCCTGAATCCAATTTGTTTTGATAAAAAGCAAATTCCTCATATATTTCTATTCGTATTTTTAACAGATTGGCTCAATAACATACACAGTACATTGTCCAATAATACACAATGTGAGCTACTGAAGAGATGCTTGAGTACTAAAGCAAGAGAAAAAAAAGTTCCAGGAGAAAGCTCACTACTATTTGAGAGAATCACTCTGTGATTAAAACAAACATCAGAATGCAGTTTTGGTTAAATCAGTTAAGTCTCAAGGCCATAACAAAGGCTATTTGTTAACTTTAGCCCTTCAGTTCTTAACCATTTAGTTAAGATCTCCTGATAAAGCACTATGCATTTTGGCATTGATGGAGAAACTCTTTACATGCTACTGCTACAGAAAAAAGTAGATTTACAACAACTTCCTTCACCTGAATGATCCCATCTCTCATGAATCAAGCCACACCAGCTTTAAACAACCTATCTAAAGCAGTATATACTAGTCTTCAAATTTCACTGGAACTCCTTCAGAAGAAAAAGATTAATACCACAAAGCCTCATTAACTGATCACAGCACACAAATTTGGTGAACAAAGTCTTCTCCTCTCCAACAACTTTTTCAGTGTAAATCAGAGCTGCCATTCAAAACCAGAGCTTTTTAGTCCCATCTGTATGATCCTATCTATTTTGATGGGAAGAAAAATGGTATATTAAATTACGTTCATTCACTAATTTAACAGATGCAGTATTTTCACACTTCCTTGAACATTTTTCATTTGCTGAACTTCTACATTATGTTTTAAAGAGGGGCTCAGCATACACTCTAAATGCAGGACTTGTGTAGGCCACTGTGATTTACACTTACCTGCTCAGTGAAGTTTATTGCTATCAGACAGTTATTTACTCTGGATTTAGAGGAACAGTATGAGTGCATCAGAACTATGACTATTATCTGCAAAGGTAGGAAGATTATTTTTTTCTCCTAGCGAAATGTCTGCAACCAAATTCAGCATATTAAGCACTGAGCAAAGCTGGTATATTTACAGTACAATCTTTAGATAGGTGTAATTAGGGAGGGATCTGAGACTCTAACTCAGCCAGAGAAGCAATGCATATGCAAGTCAGTAGAAATGACTCATGCTTAACAGACCAATATTCAGACCCACAAAATATCCACAATTATATTAATTTGAAATGACCGAATTTACCTCTGTAAAAGAGGCTAGAAGGCAAACATTTTATAGGACGATATGACATTGGCATTCAAGTCACTGCAGGTTTTTTTGCACGTATCTATACTGTATTTACTCAAATACATATAATGAATCCTTGGAACACAAAAGAAACCTCACTGAAGTCTCTGAATAGCTTTCATTTGAAATGGCCCCTTCCCTTACAACTTCAAAGGAACCATAAACTGCTGCAGATGAGGACAGAATAAGCATCAAAAAATCCTGTTTTGCACAGCAGCCTAAGTTGCTAGTCAAAAAGGGAGAACATATCTGCTGCAGTAAACTGCTGTGTAACAAATACCATGGCTGACAAGCCAACACATTCAACATACGCAGAAAACACCACTATGACAAAAAGAGAGGAAATCATGCACAGGTATTTCAGTATCACATAGCCAGGGTCTATAATACAGTGAAGAGTCACATCAGAGCAGATTTTTGTTAAGAGTGATCAACAGTTCATGCCAACTAACTCTGCAAGTAACCAAGCAAACCTTTAAGAGGTAAGTGGCACATTTTCTGGAATAATAGGGAACCAGAACATAACATGTTTTTTCCCTGCTCCTGTATCAAAATTCCGTGCACAAACGGAACACTACTGGGACTAGTGCTTTAAAATACAATTCTCCAGCCAATAAACCATCACTGACAGCAGCCAGGTGAAGGAAGGAGTTTTAAGAATGTGACTTACAGGAAGCACAAACTTATAATATCAATTTAAAAAATACACTACGTATTAACACTGCTTTCTGGATACTCTACTGTTTTAAAGTTTTCAAACACATTAACTTGTCTTACTTAGGGCTGAGGCTGTTCAGGAAGGTCACCTAATTTGAGATTGCTTAAATTCTTCAGCAATCCTTTGGTCCCAGCAGCTGTAAAACAGCGAATTAAAATGAATCTTATCTTCTCTACTGTAAAAAAAAAAAAAAAAAAAAAAAAAAGTGATGGGGGAACATAGGCAGGAATTGTCACCAGAAAAATGTCTTTTAAACACTACCCACTACACATCAGAAAAGGCAAGACTTTGTTATAAAATCCATGTTTTCATACAAAAGACATTTTGCAAAACCACTTGATTTCCCGTCCCCTCCGCAGGCTGCATGGTAAAACGGGGTCAGCTGATTGGTCTCAGTATTTTTTTTTTAGTGGGAAACAGTCAAAGGACACACAGTATCACAACAATTGGTCCTGTAAATGGCAGAGGACTACAACAGTCCTAGTTTTCATCAGTATTCAAAAAAAAAAAAAAAAAAGCAAGTGGTAAACAGAACTGAAGTCTTCATAAGCAGGAAGTGCAATAGAGCATCAGCTGCTGCATCATCCTGATTTTTTCAATGTGGTACCAAACTGTCATTATACAAACAGTTCAATTATGACAGTGCTATAAGTTGTTAAAACAATGCAAATAGCGCAATCAAAAAGATCCAGTCAACTGGTTCCAATTTTTTTCCCCAGTAGTTGCCCAGAGAAACATCAAGACACGAGATCTATCCTTCAGCTTCCTCAATACGTCCTGATTGCTGGAGTATAGAGGTCTGTGGTATTACTGTACTTGTTCCACGAGAGATCCTGTCTTGATCTGTGTTCGCAGACAAGGAAGCCATAGAAATGGGCTGTAACAAACTGGGTGTCATGCCAGATGAGACAGTCAGGCTGTGTGTAGTGCCCTTCAACGTAAGATCCTGTGTGGGAAGAAGTGGCTTGAGGATGCTGACAAGGCAGAAAGCAGAGCCACTTTTAGGTATGAAATTCACTTTGTTTTTGTCAGGACAGTAGAAGGCTGGAATTTCATGCAATGGCTTTGGCCTAGAAATAGAATGCACAAAATCATTTTAAAACAACATTGAACAACCAAATTCTGTCAATGGCAGGTACATCTAGTGCAGGTATGCATCACCGGAGGCAAGATAAGGTTTAAATATGAAATATTTCAGTTAGCCAATGTTGTCCAATCTGCATTAGACAGAAGTGTTCGAACTCCAGCATGATTTGATTCACCTATTTACTATCAACCATAATCAATTCAACAAATATTAATTTTAAAAAAATCTAGTGACAAATCAGCATAGAAGAAAATTTTTAGAAAAAATTGTAGTAGCTCAGTCCTGCTCTGTTGCCATTCCTTGCAAAAGACAATGCTGGGCCTTGCAAGCAGCCCTGTGGAGAAGGACCTGGGGGTCCTGATAGATGAAAAACTTAATATGAGACAGCAGTGTGCCCCTGCAGCTCGGAAGGCAAATGGTATTCTGGGCTCCATCAAAAGAGGGGTGGCCAACAGGGATCTCTCCATAGGGGAGGTGATTGTTCCCCTCTACTCTGCTCTTGTGAGGCCCCATCTGGAGTACTACGTCCAAGTCTGGAGCCCCCAGTAAAAAAAGACAGGGAGCTGTTGGAGAAGGTCCAGAGGAGGGCCACGAAGATGATCAGGGGACTGGAGCACCTCCCCTTTGAGGACAGGCTGAAGGAGCTGGGCTTGTTCAGCCTGGAGAAAAGAAGGCTGCGGGGTGACCTCATTGCAGCATTTCAATACCTAAAGGGAGCCTACAAACAGGAGGGGAATCAACTCTTTGAAAGGGTGAGTGACAGCAGGACAAGGGGAAATGGTTTAAAGTTGAGGGAGGGGAGATTTAGGTTGGACGTCAGGGGGAAGTTTGTTACAGAGAGAGTCATGAGGTACTGGAACAGGCTGCCCAGAGAGGTTGTGGATGCCCCGTCCCTGAAAGTGTTCAAGGCCAGATTGGATGGGGCCCTGTGCAGCCTGGTCTAGCATTAAATGAGGAGGTTGTTGGCCCTGCATGTGGGGGTTGGAGATTCATGATCCTTGAGGTCCCTTCCAACCCTGGCCATTCTGTGATTCTACAATTCTGTGATAATTGCCAAGTGATCTTCTCAAGCTGAGCTGGTTTTGCCATAAAAAGATGTTTGGAATAAAGCTCACCCTTAATTTTCCAAAGAGCTAGCATGTAAGTTATTTTTTCAGAGAAAACTGAAAATTAAGAATGCACAAGTCAATGCAGCAGAGTCCTAAGCTACCAGCTTATAAAGTTATCTTTGAACAACTCCCTCCACCTCCGCCCCTCCCAGACCATATGCCAAAGTTTTGATTTTAAAACACAGTCCTGGTAATGTAATACTCACATATATACCAGTACACAGTCACACAAAACAGAGACCATGTTATTAGCAGTTTTAGTAAATGGGTTAATAATTATCATCTGATATGAAAATCAATAAACATATGAGTAACTCTAAACATTGACTGTTATTTATTATGTAGTATAGATCAACTTACAAGCTTTCCTCAAAGACTTTCACCTTTTCACAGCCCTCTGGTGGTTCCCGTTTGAACATGTAGCTGTTGTTGGGTTTTGGTGAGGTAGCATATTTTGGCAAGGGAGAATTATTCCCATTCTCTGCAGGAACAGAGTAAGTGATTATTTAAATACATCACACTATAAAAATTACTACAAAAGCTATAATCACTATCCAAAAACATCCCCTAAATGGAATGAAATCATTTTTTTTTTATCAATGTTATAAAATTAAGAAAAATTTTCATTCATTTTCAAATCTTCATTTGCAAATAAGCTTCCTTGTGTCAACCCCTTTCCTCCTTCCCGTTTCCTTACACCATATGCAGATAACTCAAACTGTTTATTCCTGGTCATTTTCAGTTTGTAACTGCTGACCTGAGTCTATGGCCCTGTACTGTCACTGTCTAGCCAAAAGCATTGAACAGAGTCATATGCCTTAAAAAACAAAGAGAAAAAACAAACACACAATATGTTTCTGTTGCTCTATCTCAGAAGGCTTCTACTAAAAATAAACAAATAATCAAACTTTTAGAGGTCCATGTATGAAAAGTTGGATAGTGCTCATTTTGTCTTGGATCATCAAAATAATCTGACAGAACCACCAGGACTAATCTATTTTCCTGTTCCACTCATCGCTGTACTTTCTTGCATCCCTAGCTTGCTTAAAGTACTTGAAGAATAAATTACTTAAAGAAAAACTTTTTTGGGAAGCACAGTGCTCAGCTATCTATCCATAATCAATTATGGAAGACCAGATGTGTGCACAGTATTTAAAACAATCTGGAACAACTAGATCATTTACAAAGAACAAGTCCTACCACTTCTCCACACTTGCGGGAAATTGTTATTATGCATTCACCTACATAGAGAGGAGTTAAAGTTTAGCACTGTTGAATGTTTAAAGTTACACAGTACCTTTATCTCTGGAATCAATAAGATCTTCCGTTGAACAAGGACTTTCCTCACTGCTCTCATTACAGATGGTAAGAAACGAGGTTGGAGATACTGACTGGGAACGGCTGCTGTTGTTACTACCCCTCTCTGCTCCACCAGGTGTTTGGGTATCAATGCTGCGAGTACTACTGCTACGCTGAATCAATGGAGGAGGTGCTCGGTGCCCATCTGGAATATCTTGAGGCTGTTAAAAATAAAGGGCATTAAATGGCTGCTCTCATCTGGTTAGTTACTTCGTTAAATCCACAGTGTTAAAAGTTTTTTTTTCCTGTTTCATTAAACTGAAAATTTTGTTTGTTACCTAAGACTCCAACTAAGGACAAAACAAGTAAGGTTTTCAAACTAAACATAATGATTTTCAAGACTTCACAGAATGAAAGAAATCTTGAGGCTGGATGGGACTTCCTGAAATACCTAGTCCAAACGTCCTGTTCAAGCAGAATCAACTAGAGTAGGCTGCTCAGAATAGCGTCCAGTCAGATTTTGAGTGTCTCCACAGACATCAACTCCACAACCTGTATTGGACAACCTGATCCAGTTTTGAGCACCCTCATGCTAAAATAACCTATTATTTTCTTGTGTTTTCATGTATTTTAATTTGTGCCTACTGCCTCTTGTCCCGTTAGTGGGAACTACTGAGAAGAGTTTTGCTCCCTCGTCCCCATCTGATATTTACATACACTTATACGGTTTCCAAATTTTTCCAGTCTTAACAGGCTCAGTTCTATCAATCTCTCTTCATACAAAATATTGTTCTAGTCCCTTAATTGCACTCATAGCCCTTATTTCTGATATTTTATTATTAACTTTATCTGTAAAAAAAAAAACAGAACCTAAAAATAAAATCAAAAATTACTAAGTTGCTTCAGCTGGGATGGAGACACTCCTTTAGTGCTGGCTAAGGGAAGAGAAAGTTACTACAGAAGCTTTAAAAAACAGACTTTTTATCTGTTTATCTCATTAGCTCATTAGTTGAAGTTTCTTATTTTACTGGAAACAACTACATCACAGACATCACAAAAGAAAAATGTTCAGAATCAAGTTTTAATTCTTCTTTTTGCTTTCCATGAGATTTTCCAAATATATTTATTAGCAAAGCAAAAATCCAGGCAATTTTAAAATTAAAAAATGGTGCAAAATAAAGGTTATAACTTCAAAGTAAAAATAACGATAGAGAGCAATCTCGGCAGCAGATACATACAACAAGCTGTTCTTCTTTGTCTCCAGTCTCCTTAATTATTATCTCAATTTCTTGATTTAGTCCTTCTACACTGTTTCGGAATCGTGATCCCGTTGATTTGGCAATAGGTATCACAGGAACAAGAGCACTCTTTGGGATTGGAGCCTGAACAGCAAGACAGAGTAACACAGATTTACTGAAGACATTTACTGCTACTTGGAAGTGAACCTTTGTATAGAACATATCTACTCCCTTGTACGAAGGACTTAAAACAAAACTACAGCAACGGTGTTAAAATGTGTAACTTAAATGAAGACGCAGACATCCTAGTTTTTGCTCTCGTTTCTAGCAGAAAAAGCTTTCAACTGTTTAGTCTCAGAACTTCTTTTAATACGGTCTGCCTTCAGCTCTACGTTGCTTTGCAAGTGAAAATGAAGCAGTGAACATTGACACGTAAATAATTTTGACACCTTTAAAAGATATTTCCGTCCCTTTTGATGTGAGCTGTAGCATAATTTCACTTCCCCCTCTGGATCTATTACTTGTGATTAAAACACAATTTTAATGAAATTAAAGTCTGCTGTCACATACAGTACCCTGACAAATGCAGGAGGAAAAATTATTCTCAAATGCAAGACTTCACTGAACGAGAAATGAAAACCTGAAATAGCCACTTAGTCTCCCCTTTAGTTCAGATCAGTCAGTCCTCAGAGAGAAAGTACAATCCTAGATTTCTCAAAACACTGATCAAATAGAGTATACTGTACTGTGGCCTACTAATGAAAAACTACTGTAATTTTGTTTTTAAACATGAATTACTTTACTGGGTTTATCTACCTTACATGCAGAATTGTGGAACACCATCTCAATGTATTACATACAGCATATGCTATTGTTTCAATAACAAAGATATTGAATGAACAGTTGTAAACATACATATTGCAAAGCAACCAAAATGAAGTTCTGTGCAATTCAACACATTTGAAAGTACTGTTGGCTTTTACAGTACAAAGTTTAGGAGCTTTATGATGCTAGTAGAGACTTATTACAATGTAAGCTTTTTTTTTTTTCTTAATATATGCAAGACTGATCTATGAGTTTGGTAGAAGTACAAATATTTAGGAAATTACATTTAACCTTCCCAACTTCTCACCAAATTTAAGAAACACTGGCAGAATCTTGTTCTTCTCTGGCTCCAAATAAAAGGATCATCTGTTATTTTTAGATAATTACTGCACTTAGTTTTTAAGGTACTCATTGCAGTAGTCATAAAAGCTTTCCACCATGCTCCAACACACATCACATATGAACACCTAAAATTATGCCATTGTTAAGCTCCTTAATACACAGAATTCACTTGTACCATGAGTTACTACCTTCCTGATTATTTACTGGAAGACTTAAATAAGTCTTGATTCATCCCCCAAGAACGCTTTCTGGTAACTCAGAACAGGTTGAATGATGTTCAAGATAAAGCATTCAGATTCTCATCTGGTTTTCAAAGCCTTCTCCCTCCCCTTCCCTCTAAGTAACACACACCAAACCATTGTGACATGACAAAAAGCATGTAAAATTTGCATGGCAGGAAGACAATGACTACTTCAGAAAAATGAGTGCAAACAACAGAGTTCTAAATGCAGATATGTACCACAATGGAGACATTCTCACACTGATAGATCCCTAAGATGGGAAATGTTTACTAATTATATTGGCTTTGCTTTAAACATTAGGATAGCTATAAAAAGGAACTTGCATAAGGGCTGCAAAAACTTTTATTCTCAGGAAATTTTCATGACTCACAGTTGATGCCAACAAAATCTCTACATCATTAGAGTAGCCAAACTTGGAAAGACTTTGAAAAGCCTTGCCCAAAGAGAAAACAGAAACCACTGGATATGAGCACAAAAAATTTCCAACCATATTTATTGTGTTCCAAACAAAGTCTTGGATCAACTGTCAGGTGAACTAATACAGGTTAATATATATTCATAATGCAGGTAAATCAGCACAAGTTGAGACACTAATAAACACTGATTGTGCAACCATTTATTTCATTGGAAGATCCTATGAGAAATTGATGTCAACAAGTAGAAAGTCGAACGTCTTTATCACTTAATTGCGATCATCTACCACAGAAAATCCTAAAGCCACAGCACTATATGAAGATTTCAACATAAAAAGCACTAATTGTCCAAAAATACCTTATTAGTTTGATACACCACATTTTACTTGCAAAAGAAATAATATTCTGTACATGACAAAGGTGACTTGGTAACCTGAAAGGTGAAAGCAGAAGGAGGCATTGTTATGGGACTGGAACAACCAGCCTCAGAACAGGAATCTATATTGTAGAAACACTGCCTTCAACAAGTGTCTGCATAGAGCTAGCCTGTGACATACAGCTAGAGAATGTTATCGACTATTCATCAGCAGATTTTGGAATGCACAAAACAAAACGAGGTGCCAAATAAAGATATAATAACTACAGCGCTCACACATCAGAATTCTGCCCAGAAGTCTTGGTGCAGAAGAGTTCTGAAACCTACAGAGACAGCATGAGCCCAGGAAATACCAAATATGGGTGACAAATCTAAACACATCCAAACACGTGTTTCAGAAAAATGATCTAAACTCTTCCAATTTTTTCAGAACTTCATATAAAATCCAAGGGTTTTTGATACTTCTGTATATTAACATCAAACTACACTGTGTTTGAATGCATCACATTCCACTTAAGAATGTAACATCCTACCTATGTAAGATGCTAAGGCTGAAATAAACAGAAAATCCACTGCAAACTAGGTGCAATTGATCTCAGTATTAATGGCCAGTTAGGATCAACCTACTGGTACAACTATAAGGAAACACACTTCCCAGAAATGTGAAAGAAGGGGGCTTAACATCATCAAGTAACAGCATAACTTCAGCCAAGAACACCAAGAAAATAGGTATTATTTTGAAAGACCTAATTGATTTATTCTTCTATCTAGCATTTCCATTTTAGTGTCTGTATTACTTTAACATTGAGAATAAAGGAGGACCCCATTGATTTGGCTCTTTTTTTTTTTTTTTAAAATAGATTTGCTATCATGTAATAAATTGAAAATCCAGCATCCTCAGAAGCATACTGAGATGGCCTGAGGAGGAGGCAACTGTTCTGCAAACACCACTTCTTATAAAAAGAGGCAGTATGAAAAACTGTTGGCATTAAGGAAAAAGAACAACTACATACCACAAGAAAAACCAAAACCCATTCAATTGTTTTTGGAAAAAAAACCCACAAAAAACAAAGCTAGTAAATTCTTGTTTGCCACTAATTATTTCCTAATTCTGAGTAGAGGGACAGAAATAGCTAACAAGCTCATTCCATAAAAACAGTATGGTTTTCTTAAAAACATTGTTAAAGCTGAAGAAATTATGGGAAAACTTAAATGATTATTAATAGCGAAAAGAGATGAAATAGACTGACCAGAACTACTACATTTAGTTTTAACTTGGAGAGTTATTTCCAACAGGACACAGAGTTCACACAGTCTCTGAAGAGACTACCAAAGAGACTTCCCTCTAGTACTGTTTCTCATTCATATCAGGAATTCCATTAGTTGAGCTTAGAAATCTTTACATGACCCTAAAGAGTCAACAACTGCAATTCTCCTTGAAGCAGGAAATATAAAATCTAAATATTCTAATAACGAATAACTAACTTCAAGTGCTTCTATGTAATCTTTTCCACAAAAGCCAAAGGAAATGACCTGCTGCCAGAAATCCCAGTTTAGTAGTTCTCTAGAAAAGAACCAGAAAGCTGACAAATTTCAGCCTTCAAGCCTGCAGTTACAGATCTTTCACTCTGACTTATAAAATACCTCTAAATGCCATTAATGCAACCCTTAGTCCACCCTTTCTGAAGCTTTCTGTAAATTCAACCCTTTGCAAGTAGCTCATGACACTGGCACAAAATTTACCAAAGGAAACAATGGTTTACTCTTCAACACAATGCTGGAAAAGTTGCAATATGTCAGTTTGTATTTTATAGTCTATTTCACAAGGCCAAAAACTAATTATCCATTTTGCAATATTTAATTTACATACTTTAAATTTTGGTAGAATGCAAAAAGCCTCTCCATGCAGAAGATAAAATGTTATGAACAGTGTCATTATGGCACCAAAATTTTTTGTATTGAGAATTTTTATTTTGTATTTTTCCAAAGTAAAAGCATCACTGTTCATTTTCAATATTAAAACAGCATGAAATACACTTATATTAAAATGGTAATAGCTTAGTAATCTGAAGTTTATGGTGAACTACCAAGAGAAATCTGTCAGATAACATGTTAATTCTACACTGTACTGAAATGCCTACACAAATGTCTCTTGGTTTTAATTTTGTTACTGTTGTTAAAATGTTTCAGTTCTCTTAATGAGTGTAAAACAAGTATCCAAAGAAATTTCACAGATTTTGATAAATTACCTACATCAAGTACTGTGACCACCCAGTATTCTGTATTATATACGCACACATAACACACTGCATATATAACATATGCATATATATGCTGTCTACACATCCACGCTTTGAAGCCTCTCACCAATTATCATGAAGTACCTCAGAAATTCCTAGCTAGGAATTGGCTCATTTCTTTCACCATTTTGTGATGTTCAGCCTTGAGTCACTGTAATCCCTAAGTTTAGCAATATGCTCTAATGCATCCATACTTAAGCAAACTGGATCTAAATGTAGGAATTTGTACTAGACAGCTTGTTTCAAATTCAAACTGTTCTCCATTCTAATTTACAGGCTAACAGTTCACTACATGAAAGAGGAGAAAAGTTTTTGTATGGAAATTTAAAGTGTTTGAAGAACAAATTTTTAAATTATGTCAAAAATATATCAGTAAAAAAAAATTCTCAATAAAATACTTCCTAGCAGCACAGAATTTGACCTAATAACAAACTGAATTCAAGGTGCACTCATGTCTTGAAAATTCACGACTCTATAGTAAATGAAATACAGCAGAAATAATTTAAGATCTCAGAAATAAAGCATTATTGATTTTTATACAAACTAGGAATTCAGAACAGCACTAGAAATTCAAAACACTGTTATTTTTATTTCCAGCATTAGAGCATCACAAGTTCTCTCAGGTACCCAATTCCTAATCACAAAAGAACCTGGATCCTCAAGAATGTACATGTGGTTCTCCCTTCTCATTTCATCCTTCATTAGAACGGGTGAGTACCTGTACTTTCACAGATGTTGCAACAGTTTCCTTCCTAGACCTAAATTATTTCTGGAAGGATGGAAGGACAGAAGGGAAACAGTCAACAAATTACTGTATTTATTAAAAAAAAAACAAAAAACAAAAAAACAACACAACACTGACTGCATTTTAGGAGCCATTGGGAATATTAAGTTCAAATAGGAGCTTCAAAGCTGAAGCATTTTCTAAATTTGCAATATTAACAGTTCCACATTGACTTGCAAGACAATTATGAAATACTTGTTCTTTTTTTAACTGTAAAAAAAATGTTGCATCTTAAATAAACATTAAGGAGATATCAGTGTGGAAAAATTAATCAAACTCTATTGATTTTTTTCTTTAAATTTACTCAAGCAAAACAGACTGCAAATAATGATTTGTGTGTATAAGGGCAGGCATTTCCTCCCCCTCCTTTTCACCTCTTGCCTTCCCACTCAGCTGGAAACATTACCTCTCTGTGAACGTGATCTCAGTAACAGCCTCAACATAAAACTGCAACTGCATACCAAACATGTGGTATGGTGCAATCATCTCAATTTTTTAAATGATTACCACTTGAAGTCTCAAAGCGTAATGAACTGCAGAAAGTAAGTCTTATAAAGGCTGAATGCATCCATTAGGAGCACAAACACTTAATAAAGTACATTTTAGAAGTTTAACAGTTGTTTGTCAGGCCAGTTCTCTAAAGCTGTTCGTTACAGGATTAAACAAGTGCTACAGTCAAGACAAAACGTTATCAGCACTAACTACAACTTTCAGCCAATAAAATTTTACTGCTAATTTGCTCCATGCTGTATTTATTCCACATGCAAATTCATAATTGTTTCAGCAACTCTTAATTAAAAAAATAAAAAGATATCCTTGGTTTCAGATTAAACTTACCCATCCATTCTTTTTTGGAGGCTGCAGAGTACAGTGTTCTTTATGGAAAGATCTAACTATCTGAAATTTACAGACTGAGTCCAGAACTAGCCTAGCCAGATAACAAACAGATCTGGGACCCCTTCTGCTCCATGCATTCAGAGGAAACGGATCTACTTGATAGAATTCAACTATAGCTACAACATATATAAAGCACATGGTATTTCTAAGTTTGCTTTAAGCTAAAATAGCAGTACCTACGCAATATATCCAGAGCACAGACTTACCTGACTATGGTTAATGGCTGCATGGTTACCATGAAAAGGAGAGTGTCTTTCTTTATCCCGATGGTGTCTGCTGCTATGTTTGCTTCTCTGCAACTGCTGACGCAATTTTGCAATCTAATTAAGAAAAAAATCACATTAGATTTCCAGATACGTTCCACTATACAGACTTTCATTAATTTATTCTAATACCTAGCTAAGATTCTTTACTACCACAACTCTCATAATTACTGGCAGCACAAAACTAGACTCAAGTTCTTAACAAAATTAACATGTTATTTACCATTTCAACTCAATCCCAGCAGATATCTCTGGAGATTTAATGAAAGTACTTGAAATACACAAAGCAGTTAGGCCACTGCTGGATTTCTTCCTCTGACAAAGAATATTATCTGAAAATAATACTCTTTCTCTCTTCAGCTTAAACATTTTAATGGTTAACATTTCTATAAGAAATCGGTATCACAAGAATAGATAAATTTCACTTTCTATCACGCCCAAGGATTATACAATAAAGCAGAACAATATTCACACCTTCCTGAAAATTGACGTTAACAGTGCATGCCAGCAACAAGCTTATTCAAATGTATCTCAAATAATAGCACTCCTGACCTCCTTGAGTTGTTCTGTGCTGCCCCATGATGCTGAACGTTTGTGGGAGCTTCTCTTCTTTTCCAAATATTCTTCAGCCCAGGCACTTTCAGTCTGCAGCAAGAAGATTACAAGATTATTTTTGTATGTTTACATACAAAATTTCTATTTTCTGGAAGAATATACAAAGAAAAATTACAAGAGAGAACAGTGTTAAAATTTGCTAGATTTCGAGCTATGAGCAAAAAGCTGTCACTGACTAGGAGCCTTTCTGATAAGTAAAATATGAACATTTCGAGTAAAACTATCTATTTATAAGCTTTCAGACCTACTTCCCAGTGCAGGAATATATGCTAGTTCCCTTCCTACTTGACTGAAAATTGATAAGGTGGTATGAACAGCCAGATGTACCACAAGCTGCTATAATGCTCTGAAGAACCAATAGCAACCAGTGCAACATGTGGGTGTTATTTCCTACACAGATGCTGACCTTGTGATTTCTGATGTATCTCCAAGATTAGTTTAAAAGTTGGAAAAGCCTGCACCAGCACGCCTTCAAACCCATTTTCAAGCTCAGAAGATTGAGAAAAAAGCAGGCACCTTTTCTGAGCACCAGCAGAGTACTGCAAAGAAGGGAATTCATTAAGGCCTCAAAGAGCTTCAGGTTCATAGCTGTCTCAGGTCAAAGAGAAACCAACCAACATAATACGAAGTTATTTTCACTAAATCAACAAAGCTATCTACATTTCATAAAGATGCAAACATACAGCAGTGAAAAGCCTTAACATCACCTGCAACAGTTGTTTTTATGTTTGAGATTAACAGCTTGCAAGCTAACTTTACTTACCTCATCTATTCTGAGAACATAAACTTGCAAGGGCTTTGAAGATGTAGTACTAATCCCTATTTTGCAGGGAAAATGGAAGGCTAACTCCAAACATACAGGTTACAATACCCATCAACTTCAGTTATGGTATAAGTGTCACGTACATGAAACCTCCACAATCAGTAATTTTTCATCTTCACCATTCCAACTCAAAAACTAACCAGGATGAATCTGAATAATGAAGTTAGTGCAGTTGCTTGGAAATTCCTACTTCATAGCAAAGTTAGAAACCACAGTTTTCAGAAATCCCTCATCTTTACCACAAGATCATCCTTTCAGTCTTTCACATTCCATAAACACTTTCAAACTTCAGAAACTAAGATTAAAAGAGAATGACTGATAAATCCGATTTATGAACTCACCATGCTAGCAACAGTCCCCACGTAGCCAATTCCCAAACCTAAATCTGGACTGTCAGCCTATCCTCTATCTCCTGGAACAGTTAGTTTTGGCCAACTCAGTCTAACTATGACTCTTGTCCACAGGAATCTCATTAACATTCTAATCAGTCTTTAGGTTAGTTTATATTGGATACTTTGGCTTAAGATTCAACACACTTCATACGTTAATGTCTGACTCATTTTAAAGGGCTAAAGGTCTCTTTCCTGCTCATCCTCAAAACCCGGTTAGAAATATTTTTAGAGCAAAAATAAGAAATTGAAAGGCTTCCTATATATTAATCAGGCAGAAATATAATATTATTTTAGTAGATCTCCTATATCTTCATCATACTTTTTTTTCTTAATACATATTTTCAAGAAACACAGACCAATAGACACCAAGGGAGATTTCTGGTTCTCTAAGCTATTAACATACTACACATGCTGGTTACTTGTTATCATTCACAACATTCTTCTGCCCATTCCAGAATTAGGGGGAGAAATAAGCTTAAAGCTGATTTTATTTAAAATTATTATTATTATTTACAAATACTAGAACTTAATAAAGTTGTCTTAATTCCAACTACAGAGTTTCGGTTTCCAAGTACTTTTTTAAGAATTCAAAAAATCCAAAACTACTGTCTCACGTTAAGCTGTACTTTGATGTAGCTTTAATTCAAACAACTACAGGCAAAGCCAAACTGGTCCAACTTAAAGAAAAAGACTTAGAAATACCTGCTCCAGCAGTGTTTAAAACAATACCCACATCTACACATTCTAACCAGAACCTAAGGAGCTCAGTAATACCATACTCATCAGTCGGTAACATTCTACATGTACATAATTCAGTCTGGTTTTTACAGATGGGTTTCACCAAAAGTAGTTGAAAACTGTACGGGCTGCTGTGTAGACAGTCCTTACTTCATCTCTTCTACGTTTTGCCAACTATGACCTACGGGCATCTAGAAAGGTTTTCAAGTCCAAAGTATGTTGCTAATTGCTGCCTCCTCCCAGCCTGCCTCCTGGATGACTCTACTTTCAATGCCATAAACCTGCAGAATCAAGATCCCTTACTCACTCAAGTTGAAAATCTTTTATTTAGTTGATCCAATTCATACTCCCTGAAGTTCTGAAATCTAAATGCATTAATCTCACTCAGTGACCATACTGCTGAAAGGCAGTTCCAACACCACAGCCATATTGTACACATAGAAATAAGCTTTAGCTATCAGTTTTTCCCAGATGTGACATTCTTCTTTTGATCAGAACATGAAGGTACATGCAGTCATTCCCTTCACACACAATCTGAAACACAAGAGTTTTGAAGTAAGTGTTGTATTTTGAACAGTAATTTCCAAACACTTGTAAATGGGTATAGAATTGGGTGCATACATCCATCTGTTACATACTGACACACCACCTGTGTTACCAGAACTCAGACTGTGATGTTAGTCAGAATTCAGTAAGTCACTCCTAGAAAAGCCACATCAGACACACTGGACCTAAGAAGTAGGTGAAATGAGGGACACATCAGACTTCCTGAAACTACCCACTGGACCCAAGATATGTTGTAAGTGACACTTTCCTTTTATATATATATATATATATATATATATATATATATATATATTTCCTTTTATTATATATGTGTGTGTGTGTGTGTACGTATATATATATATACACACACACATATGTATATATACATATGTGTGTGTGTATATATACATATACATGTATATATATACATATGTGTATACATACATATATATACACATGTGTATATATACATATGTGTGTGTGTATATATACATACATACATATATGTGTGTGTGTGTGTATATATATATTTATATATGTATGTGTAAATATATATATATATATATATATATCAGTTAGGTGTGACAGAATTAGAAGGGAAAAAAAAGAAAAATGTATCTAATCTAGCTGAAAAAAAAACATATAATAAAAAAACCAACCACAATTCAAGTTAAAATGAAACTAAGCGAAAAGAAATGAACTGAATATTGCAAACACTTTGGCAGTAGTATAGAAATAATTATTTTGAAAAAAGTGCTATCCTAAGAAATCAAGTGTGAAAATAAAGTTAGGACTCCATGCAGATTTGGTTCTGCTGTTTGATGGTGTCTTTTAACAGCTAGACATGAATAGCAATTTCCTATATATACCATACGCCTTCCTTTATCCTTCCCCTCCTACTATGATTTGCTTACCCTTTTAGCCCAGTCTTCCAATCATTTTTCCTGTTCATTTTCACCACAAAGAAAACCTGTTTTTCAGCTCTCCTTTTTTCACCAGTTTCTATTTCCACCTTATCCAGGTAGACTTACTCCTCTACAAACCACCTTCCTTTACTACTGAACTATAGTTTTTGGGTTGTGCAGACTTTAGTTTTTTGCACTAAATGTCAAGAAAGCCATATGGTAACAACCAACACTGTAGACATCTGCTCAACATCCAACATGTTTGAGTACACAGCACACAAATCTATTACAGCTATTTTTCTGTTATTGTTACCAAACACAAGGCGGGCTCAGTCTCAAGTATGTCCCAGATGTTGCCAGTTTATCTTCCAACTATCATTCTCTTATATTCTTTGGAACTGGTGGAGACCCATTGTTGAAACCATGCTTTAGGCTTAGGGATTAAAAACTTGGGATAGTTGGCTCTTTCTTTCACTTTAAGATTGGGAAATGCAGTGCCCAAATGCACCCAGAGAACAAGGGAAGAAATGCCAATATCTGATGGAAATGCATTTATATATTTTTGATAAGTGACTTGAATCACTTTTGTATGGATTAAGACACCATATAAAGCAATAGCTCCCTACAAGGGGAATATAAGAATCAAATCTTTGTAATGGAGCTTCACTTAATTGTTGTTTATCTTTACAGATTCCACAGGTATTAAAAACTTGTGTATGATTTGCCAAAAAGTTTTAACAGCTTCAGAGAATTTCACATCACTGTTCTGACGCTTTGCAGTCCAGTTAAACTTGAGCATCAGTCACGCTTCTGTGAAGCAGCTTCTCAATGCACGTGCTTCTGTACTACGTGTATACATTCCAGGTGAATATTACAGGCCTTTTGCAATCACAGGATCAACTGTCTATCAAGGAAAAGGCTACAGTAACTTCTATGAAGACACTAGAGAAGCTTTTTCAGTAAGTTTGGAGACAGACATATATAGAAGGAGTCATTTTGAGTTTCTTTGTGTAAATTAAGACGCAGAAATATTTAACACCAGAGCATTCCAGTGTCTTGCACACAGTCAGAACAATGAGAAAACAGATCATACAGTCATATACTGGCTTGAGTTGGAAGGGACCTCAAAAATCATCTAGTTTCAACCCCCTGCTGAGGGCAGCATTGCCACCCACTCAATCAGGCACCAGATCAGGCTGCCCAGGATCTCTTCCAACCTGGCCTTTAACACCTCTAGGGATGTGGCATCATCAACTTCTACGGGCAGCCTGTTCCAGAACTACGCCATCCTCTCAGTGAAAAATACCCCCAACAAATAATCTAAATCTTCTCTCCTCTAGTTTAAAACCATTCCCCCTTGTCCTGTCAACCCGCGTAAAAAGTTGATTTCCCTCCTGCTTATAAGCTGCATTTAAGTGCTGGAAAGCTGCTATCAGGTCTTCCCTGTACTTTCCCCAAGCTAAACAAGCCCAACTCCCTCAGCAGATGTGCAATGCACAAATGCCTCTCTGAGATAATAAAGTGGAACTCATAAAATGTATCACAGTTCATGGTCTTT
The DNA here is from genome assembly GCF_987193195.1 of Phasianus colchicus. Taxonomy (NCBI): domain Eukaryota; kingdom Metazoa; phylum Chordata; class Aves; order Galliformes; family Phasianidae; genus Phasianus; species Phasianus colchicus. The sequence goes on from NC_143442.1 coordinate 25,435,862, forward strand.
TCTTAGCGAATGTAAATAACTCAAATACATCATTGCAAAGGTACAATTTCTGCAACTTGAAAACAAACAGGAGCTTGTAAACAAGAGAGCCAAAGTGAATGTTTAGAAGGGAATAACCTTCTGACATCTAAACACTATCCTTATACTTAGATACACCGACATAAAATAAATCTGACCAACCTGTGTGGCTTTGTCTCTCATACATGGAACAGCTTGTCCATGATTATCACGAGGCCACTGTCCAGCAAGGTAGGGAGCCGCAAGTGTATCCAATGAGGAAGTCCGGCGAATAATACTGGAAGGGCTTGATGAAGGTGGCCTTGATTTGTCTGCTTGAGTAATAACATTTCATTAGAAAGCAAGAAAAAAAGCTTAATTCTTTTAATTGCCTACATTAAGTCATGTAAAACTTGATACTACTATATACTACAGCACTACTAGAACTACGATGTTATTCAAGATACAAAGCATAATTTTAGTGGAAGAATCGTTCACTTTTCCAAGTTCTGATCAGTTATAACATGCAGTGAAATGTTTTTCCCTTATATCACAAACACTGCATCAGTACTCAAGCAACACCAGTTATTCCCTCAGAGGTGCAACAGCCATTAAATGACGAAGGCTTAGATTAAAGATGGCTAGGCTTCCTTACTCCTGCCAACAACTAACCAAGAAAATTTGTGCCAAACTTCTTCAATTTAATGCTTCAAATTAATGCATTAATCCCTTCCCCTGCACCTACGTGAATCAAGGGATGTTGTAGCTGAAGTCCTTTATTCACTGCCCAACATACGATACACAGCAGATTTGCAAAGAATTATATCTAACCCCCAGTTCCATAAGTCAGCTTTGATAAGGCAATGATTTACACTTTACAAGATAATCAACGCATTTCCTCCTTTTACACGTTGGTAAATATATATGTATTTGCCTGACACCAGACCTTCTGCAACTCTTACATTTTTGATGTTTACACTGATATCACTTCTCAGAACAATTTAGACACTAACATGAGCCTTCACTGAAAGAGATTAAAAATAACAAAGACAGGAAGCAAAATGAGGCATAGGAATATGGTTAAGAGAAATTTGCATCCGCCAACAATAAAGTTGCAGTTAGAAGACTGTAAGCTAGTAAGCGTCAACTGCACGCAGAAAGGTTTCTCAAAATTAAGAGGTGCTATTTACTATATTAAAGAAAATCACAGATAGGAATGACACAGGCCTTAGATATACATATATTCTCATATGCTATTTGTTGTAGATGTAAAATTCAAATTCAGAAATCAAAATGATCTAAGCTTACTAGCTTCCCTTCCGCTCTTTACTACCCACAGACTTATACCTGAACCTATAGAGAATACAGAGGCCTAAGATGAGTGGTTAAAATACAGCAAACAGCATACAGAGATCAGAAGAAAGCTTTAGAAGGGCTCTGGAAAAGCTCAGTCATACATCCTCTTCCTGACTACGTCTCTGGACAAGTTCCATACTAAAAGCAGAAATACCATGGCAATTTGTACTCTACATAAATTCATCCATGTGCAAAAGAAGCTGTGCCCGATTACTGTCAGACTGCTAGTCACAAGATAAAACCACTACCATTAAAAGTCCAGAATTCAATATCTGTGCCGTTCCAATGTATTAAAGATACACAGAGACCAATAAAACCTGTTAGTTACAGAGGTTCAGTGGTGCGGACAACATTCCCAGAATGCCAGTCTTTTAAATGTAAGTCTACCGACATTCTGTATTAATTATCCTCATACAAACACTGCATTAGAAATATACATTAATACCATGAAGCACTATAATTATCCCCCTTAACATAAAGCAGTCCGGGAACCTCATCTGTTTCATTATTTCTAATTGCACCAACGAAGATCAAACTCTGTGTACTGAGCCGAGTGCCGATCTGCTCTCAGGGAGTAGCAACAAAGCTCAGTTTTCAAGTTACCACGCACTTGAAGGTTCCTGTATCAAAGCAAGTCTCTGACTACGACTACCATTCAGCACACCAGAGCGTCTCTTTCTATCAGAAGATTTCAAAATGATTCCTTTTGTCTGCACCATGGGAGAATGTGGCATGCTAATACAACATGCAAGTCCTTACAAATTACGTTTGCTTCCCACGTTATATCAAACACATTATTTCTCTCAGAAAAACCTGCCATAGTGCCCTTACTTATTTTTTTTTCTGAATTATCATTCTTCCTCTTCAAGAAGCTTCTCTCTTTTTTACCAACGGGAAACAGAAAGGATGTGAGAAAAAATAATCAGGAAGCGCATGTAGTCACTCACATCATCTGCAAGGCAACTGCATCAGACAGCTTCACAATTGAAGAAGCAGAAGCTGTTACTGTCTCCCCTCCCCCACCAAAATGGTGAGGATGGGGCAAACGGCGGTGATGAAAGCTGTTTATTATTTAAGTTCAAGGGAAGCAGCATATTTCAAGCTACAAAACCTATAAATATCACAAATGAAAGAAAAGACTTTCCCTCGGTGAATTTGGGTGTCAGAAGACTGCCTTAATTTAGATAGTAAAGGATAATGGCACACGTTTACTTCCTTTCCACTCTCACAACACGTCTGGATACAAACCGCTAAAGAATACAACTCCACGCTGTTTCAAAACACTTCAATGGAAACACACGCAGCGCCTTCATTGCGTTTTCCTCTACAATACTCCAAGTGCTCAGCTGCTATTTTCCCTTGATGTGACCTACATAACAAGAGATCTGCCTCCATAGAGATAACAGTTACAACAGCTGTGGCTGATGAAAAACAATAGAGATGTTTCATCAAACACACAGTTCTTAAATATTAGATCTGTTCTAATTGCCTCGATTACCTCTTTAAACTAATATTTGTGGAAAGCATCAATCCTCCTGCCTGTCCCCCACTGCCCTAAATAAACCCGCTTAGAATCAAAGTCTTTCTGCAAGCTGGTTTCCAACAAAGCAAAATAAGAGAACGAGATATAAACAGGACACACACAACACAATCAACAAAGTCCACAATGTGGGAAAATACCCAGTAGTTACTGCATCTTCGTGAGTCACTGCAGCACTACTGAGAAACAGCAAACCACCTATCCATACATCCAACACACGCGTCAAGTGAGGCACCTGGGAAGGCCATTTGAGCTAAGGCAGCATGACAATGAGACTGGAGAGCAAAACTGAACAGGTAGAGATGCGTAGCAATAACCAGCTGAAAGGTAGGCAAGATAACACTGCCTTGGGGTGGGGTCTTCTTAACAGATGAGTCCCACAACTGCAGTCACATTGATTTCCTTTCTCAGTAGTAAGACTGCACACCTCTGAACTGGAGACCTCACACAGGAACAATGCTGCAGAGAGAAACTTGTTTATGTTGCACTGCAGGCATTCATCAGGCTCAAATGGCACTGAGACACACAGCACAAGCATGTGTTTTCCCTCTGAAAGGCAGTCTTGGCTGTTACCTTCCCTTAGATGTAGAAGAACTACTCACTCATTTGCTTCTAGCAACTCAAAACGATGTCCGGGTAGGAGAATGACTCAATGTTGTTTTACAAAATCAAACCTCTGGGAAAAGTATACAAAACCAAGACTCAGAAAGCCCAAGATGCTCACGTTACTTAACTCCAGTGCATGAAAACACTTCTAATTCAAACACACTCCCTGGCAGTGCTGGCCACAAGAAATCTAAATTATGATGTTGCAAAAAGGAGTTCACTTTCTGTACACATATCATTTGCTAAACAGCTTACGCAAGCAAAGCAGTCATCTGATGATACACAAAGCCTTTCGTACTCTCTTAACCTACAGTCACGTCTTCTTTAAGTACTGCAACATTTGGTAATTAACGCTGATAGGTCTGCAGCTATTATTTTGCTTTTCACTAAGCTTTAAAACGAAAGAAATTCTACAGTGACATTTAGGTGTGATGGAGTTCCATGTCCTCTCCCTCCTGCCAGGACAAGTTCACATCCAAGCTCTATGACTTCCTGATATTCCATTCCAACAGTCTCTTTCACTTCCTTTCACACAAGTGGGCTTTAATATCACTTTTTCATGTACTCTTCTAAATAATTAAAATACAAAGTAGTTTGAGATAAAAGTAAAAGGGAAGAAAGTCAACAGGCGTTACGGATGCCAAACTGGTTATGCAGAAAAGGAACATGTGCTGAGAGAAAGGGAAAAAAAACATGACTAACTTCCTCTAACAGAGGTGTGCAGATGGGTAAAGATGCCTATGCAAGAACTGAACCACAACTGGAGATGGTGGGAGACACCCAGCAGCATAGGAATGAGGTAAAAGAGTCAGTCATCACGCAGGTGACAGGAATGACAGCACAAACTCAGCATTTATTAATATGGAAGCAGAAGCCAAAGCCTGTGAAATCAGTGCTGGAGACAGCAGGGAGAGAATATCAGAAGAAAAAAAAACGCGTTGTGAGAAGATCTAAACTCTTGGCCTTACCTTGGGAGGAAGCAGGAAGAAAAACACAGAAACGTATGGAATGTGCTAACAAACCTCCAGCTTATAGTTATCCCATCATCAATAGCAAATTCATTTAAGTATTTTAAACGTCTAGTTGCAATTCTGCTTGGGTTAGAATGGGTTAGAATACCTAGATCTAAAGCAAACAAACCAAACCAGAAAACAGACACCCAGAGAAAGAACCTGTTAAATCCACATTGCTATATCTAACTTGGAGTTTCTATGTATTAAAGAGGATGAAAAAAAAATCCCAGTTCAAAATTATTCAACTGCTTACTAGAAAAGAACACCTGAAAACCATGAAGTTGAGCCTGAAGTGTACAATCTGCAGAATCAGTAGCGAAGTTCAGAAGCAGCTACCATTCATCTAACCTTAAGGTTCCTTTCAATCTAAAGAAACAAACAAAAACACTAACCCAAAACCACAACATGGCTGCAGCTATAAGAACAAACAGAAGCCACCGAAAACTGAAAACAAGAAGCAGGAAAACCTGTTATTCAGTAGTAGGTTCTGAATGTTACCCTGCAGCGTCCTGCACAACTTCACAACTCCAGCCTCACACAAAGCTGAAAGTTCCACTTCCACATTCCTGCCTGCTGCTACGTTTTCTCAGCTAGGTGAGGAAAGTGAAGCTGGCTCAGTGGCTGTCAAACACTGGACTACGCAAGACAAATATTAAGCAGTATGAACCAGAGTCAATTTGCATTTTGGGTCCACGTGAGCACTGCTCAGAGGTGGCAGAAAGTAAACAGACACCACTCATCAGTCTCTGCACATCTTGTAAGAAGCCAGGAGTACTGCGAGCACGCCGGTGATGAAGTTACCCGGTTTCTTTCTATAAGCTAATTCTCAGACCTGCTAAAGAAGTTCACTAAGCAGCACAGCTCCAGCAGCCCTGACGCCTGACCTGCAGACAGTACGGCTTCCACACCCTCGGCAGCCTGACGCACTTTTGAACCTGGCTGTCAGGAGCGGCCGCCCTCCTCCTCGATTTCCAGGTCAGGAGACTGCGCCTCTGATGAGGGCTTCAATAACGTTTCCAGGAAGAAGATTAATGATTAGCAAGAGTCTCCAATGGAGAATACAGACATTCTTCAATCCAGAGCCTCAGAATGCAACCTTCAGTAAAGCAAATCCTATTTGCAAAGCTGGAGATCCTAAACGCCTCTGTGGCACCGCTCTCTACCATATACCTGCTTCCCCGAAACGCATCGAAGAAGAACATCTGAAAAGAAAGCAAAATAAAGCTAACGCCTGCTTTGCTGAAGCACGGCACCAAGCGATTACGACCGGGTAATGTGGCAGCGTACACAGTCTGGCCATAAACGTGATTTTAGACGAAGGAAGAGCAACGAAGGGAAAGGCACGCGAACGAAAGGTCCCGCGCGTTTCTCAGCGCCCCCGCCGACCTCACGCAACGGCCGCCGCAGCTTCGGCTCCTCCAGAGCCCCTCAGGAACGGCCGCGCGCCCCCCGCCCCCTCAGGCAGCGGCCGCCAGGCGCCCGGGCAGCGCTCACCTTTGCGGCCCGGCGAGCCGGGACTCTTTCTCTCCGGCGAGCTCCTGCCTCGCTCCGGGGAGCGCCGCGGGTGCCGGACCCTGCCCGCCGCGGAGCTGCCCTCCGGCAGCGGCGAGGAGCACGGCGAGGGCCCGCAGGCGGCCGGCGGGGGCGGCGGCGGGGGGGGAGGCGGCGGCGGCGGCGGCAGCTGGTGCGGCCGCGGGGGGCTGCCCCGGGCCCCGCCGCCGCGCGTGGGGCTGCCGCCTCCCCCCGGCGTCTGCGTGGCCGCGGCGGGGCCGGCCCGCCCGCCGGCGGGCGCCGCGCGCGTGGGGCTGATGCTGCGCGAGGCGGCCGCCGCGCGCGCGAGACCCCCGCCCGGGGCGCTGGCGCCGCTCCTCGTGGGGCTGCCATGTTGCTGCTGCTGCTTGAGCTGGAAGGGCACCGTGGCCCGCATGGGCTGGAGACGGCCGCCCGCTCCCGCGCCGCCGCCCGCCGCCGCCGCGCCCCCTCCCCCGGGGGAGGCGGCGGGGGTCGGGGAGCCGCCGCGCCGCACGCGCTGGTGGGACATCGTCCGCCGGGGCCGGCGGCGGGAAGCCGAGAGAAGGGCGCGGGGCAGCGGGCGGGTCCTCGCGGGGATCCGACGCCTCGGGCGGCCGCCGCACCGTGCCGCGCTCCTGCTCGCGCCCGGCCCCGAGCTCCGCACGCTGCCCGCCGCGCCGCCGTGCGCCTCATCAACAATAGTGCCCCGGCCGCCCGCCCCGCCCCGCCCGCCCCGCGAGCGCTCCCATTGGCCGCGCCGCCGCTCGGCTCGCGCAGTTACGGCGCGCCCATTGGCTGCGGGGCGCGCTGCGGAGCGGCCGGGCCTGCGCGGGGAGCGGGAGAGGGCCGCGCTTAAAGCGACACGCGGCCCCGCGCCGCCCCGGCACGTGCCGCGGGGCTGCGGCTGCGGGCGATCCCCGCGGGCCGGGCGGCGGGGGCGGCGCGGCGGCTCCGGGCCCCGCGGGGAGAGCCGTCGCGCGGGGAGCCCGCGACCCGGCGGGGAACGGCGGCCCGCGAGCGGGAGCTCGTCCCGGGAGGCGGCTGCGCGGCAGCGGGAGGCTGCCAGCGCGGCGCTGGGAAGGGCGAGGGCTCAGCGGCGGCTTATCCAATCGCCTCGCCACCAGCTTAGCGCTACTGATATGTGGGTAATATCCGGGCAGACTTGGCCCTCCTTCGCCTTAATCGCTGTGTTTACTGCTCTTCGTCGGATTCGTTGTGCCTTCTCCTCGGCATTTTAAAGGTAGCGGGTGGCTGCGGGCATTCTCTTAGCCTGATGTGTCCTTCGGCGAAGAGAATGCAGCTTTGTGTCAGCTGCTGCTCGTACGCTGAATCCCTTAGATGCGAGGCGAGCGGCCCTCAGCACCTGTAGGCCACGAAGGAATCCATCAGTTCTCTTCTTTGGTGCCGGTCCTGTGCGACTCAGGAGGACTGTCCTGAACCAAATGCCAAGTTCTCGCCAATATTGCTCTGCAAGGTGCTGCAGTTGAGTACCACTGCCATGACACAAATGATGTGACAACAAATTACGTGCTGCTCTCCCTCGGGCAGGTGGTATTTCTCCTCTCTCTGGTGCTATTTCTGATTGAAGCCCCCTTCACTGAAAAGCCCCATTCCCCGTTGCAGAGCTCCATTCGTGGAGCTGACACTTAACAAGCCTGAAAAGCAAGCTGGTGTGTGCAGGCCCTTTGTAACAGTGCTTGGGCACAGGTCTACTTCAAGCCTTGGGAGTGGCAGTCAATTTTTGCAATGGGAAATCAGACTGGCAGAAGGGAACAGGGTCGATGTGTGACTGGACGAGGTTGCGATGAAGCTAGTCAGCTCTCCTGCAATGGAATAAATAAACTTCGTTCAACGCTCATGATGCTTGCTCACAGGCTACATAATGGCAATATAGACAATATAGAAGGGTTAGCCAAAGTTGGCCTCACAGCTGTGTTCAGCGTTGAGAACTGTCCTGGGCTACAGGTTAACCTATGCATACTTAGCTTTATTGTTGCAATTTTCCATCTAGAGCAGAAAATGTACTTCTCTTCGCCGTTCTTCCCGCTGTGCCATCACCCACTGCCAGTGCAGTTGCTCAGCAGGTTTTCATTCCTTGGGTTATTTATCCTCTCCAGAAATACGAGACTTGTTTGGAAGCGACATGCCATAAAGATATTCTTAAGGCGTAAAATATAATGAACAAATTCTAATTCCTGTTACTGTTTCAAAGAGGCAAAAAATGAAAAGTATTGATTTGTATCTTTTTTGTATGATGTGCTTTTTGGATCCAAGTCACAGTATTTGTGACAATTACAGCGCTTCCTGCATTCTTGTCTCAACTGCAAACCTGGCACTGCCGTGCACAGTTCTGTATAAAGCAAAGCATTTACATGTGCTGCTCCTCAGCAGCCGTGTTGCTTTGCGTGCTTTAAAGAAGAACATTCAACATGTAAAATCGTGTACTCAGACCTAATCAAACTGTGTGTGCTTCATACATTCATTTGCCTGAACTAACGAATGTGTTGCAACAGGATCTTACTCCTACACCCTATGGAAATAAAAGAAACAGCTAAAGCAGTATTACGAATTACTTGCGAGTAGTTCAGAAACATTCTTCTTAATAACACAAAAGTCAAAGTAATGCCCCCCCCGCAGTGGTTTGGACACAAACCTCCCTCCCTGCTGGCAGTGCACATCTCCCCACAGCTGGATTTGTCCCAGCTGTCACACTGCTTCCCACATTCTGACCTGCTGGATGGTGCCCAGGCTCCGCTCCACACATTTCATTCAACTGCATGCAGCACCTGTAGGCTGTGCATTCGTCCCATCAGTGGCTCTTACCCTGCCCAGAACACCTGTTGTGATGGTGCCAACAGGGATCCAAATAAAAAACAAATGAAAATGATTGTCACAAAGGCTATGAGCCTTCTTCCATCATCTCCCAAACCAGCCCTTTCATCAGTCAAACAAAGGCCGGGGTGGTATAACTGAGTTCATAAGCCCCAGTCCCAATGTACTCTCTTTAAAGAAAACTAATACTTAAGGAATCTTGTTGTCCTGAGGACCAAAGGTTTATAAGTAGAATCACTCACTGCTCATAATAATGTATATGAAAAACCTACTGTTAAAAATATCAGTAATGAGCAAACCTGATGGAAAATGAATGCACTCCAAGTAGTGTTCTTGTCTTATTCTGCAATTAAATAAATGCAAGGCAGCACACGTAAAGGAGAGCTCTTCTGCCTATAATTGTTATAGCTACAGTAGTTGCAAGTAATGTTGAGGGTTGAAAGATTAAAGACTCCAGGAGTCTAATCTAAACAGTAAATTATGCCCCAGGATATTTTGCTGCATTTCCCATCTCTCCCCTGCAGAGTGGGTTAGCTTTGTTTGTCTGAGAGTTCAACAGCAACATGGGAAAAAAACATTTTGAGGTAGGACAAATATAATGGAATTTGCTTCTCACAAAGCCTTTAAGATTCCACTTAATACTGCAGAATATTTGGGGGGATCTGGGAAAGCAGGCAGATTGAAAATAAGGTATTAAGATTAAAACAATAAAAACAACAGATGGGGTCTAGGACATAAAGTCAAGCTTCATGTAGTAAGTAAAAGGCAACTCAAAGCAAAATACACATGCCACATGTTATAAGGTTACACTCTTTAAGAAAAGCAATATGGTGAGGTGTCAATCCCTCACTGGGATTAAAATAGTATGTTGCATATAACTCCTTCCTTCCAACAACAAAGATTTCCTTCCTTTTAGGTGGCAGTTCTTTAAAAAGTATGCTCCAAAACCTTATTATTTATAGCACAAAATCACAGAGCTTGCAAAATAATACAAAGGTTTGTGTGCATTTGTATTATACATTTCTGTATAATACAGAACTGTATTTCTAGTCCACAGGCAGAACAGTGCATATGAACTGTAGAAGAAAACTCTTGGCCTAATAATATCGAACACTACTCTCACAAGCCACAGACAAAATTTCTATACTGTGAGTATAATGTGTTACTATTAGTATTTATCTCAATTGTCAAAATTATCAATTAACCAGATAAATGGAAACATTTCAGTAATGAATGTTTTACAGCCATATTACAGAATGATAAACATCCCGTGTATGTGATTAATAGGCACAGATCTATAAATGCTACTCACTTAAGAGAACCTAAAAGAGAGAAAGGTTCTTCTCATTCGTGTCTACGAACTTGTTTTGCTTCTGTTTGTTTTCATAGCATTTATAAAAGCCCAGGAAGTTGTGAAAAGCATTCTAGCAGCATGGCTTATTGGTTCACTAAGAAGGAGAGATGAAATAACATGACTTCTCTCTCCATATACATATAGTAACCTTGCTGTTAAACTCGTTTAATTTACTTTAGCAGAGTGTGTGATGGGGTGGGGGCATGGGACTCTCTGAATTGGGAAAATACCTATTCAGAGAACAAGGATCAAGTGGTGCTCTGAAGCCTCCTTGCATTGAGCCCAAAGGAATATGGGAGCTTTTAATTAGCTGGTCACATCTATCAGTTTGTCTCTGTCGTGCTATCCCATCCTCATGCATCACACCTTGCATTCAGCCTGACTTAGCCTCAAGGACGGCCAGAGAGAGAATATAGTCTTTGAGAAGATGAAAATAAAGCAAACCTAGATAAAGTTCCATGTCCCAATGCAGCTAGTAGCCCCTCATCCAACACGCAGCCAAAATCAGACAAGCTCCATATAAGGTTTGTGTGCTCATTCTAAAAATGTGCTTGGGCTGTGATGAGCTGCCTTAGGAAGATGCTGCCCTTCTCATCAGGCACTGGAATGCATCTAGATCTGTTGTTTCCAGGCTTTCTCATTATTTGCTTCCTTGAATTTTGCCCCGTGCTCCTGGGATCCCCCCATCTAGAAATGCTGCTTACTCAGATGCTGCCCAGTAAATAGAGACATGCTTTCCTTAATCATCTTCCACGGCCCCCTCCCTTCAGACAGGGCTGCCCCAGAGCCTACCAGCTGCATACAGGCAGAGTTAGCCACTCAGGTCTACATTTGTGCATCTCTCCCAAACTTTCTCTATGGTACTGGGAACTGAAGAGATCATCCTCTGACATAAACGTAGGCCTAAGAGTACCATTTAAATTCCAGAAATTAAAACATTTTAACTCACTAAAGGAAAATGACAACCTTTTGGGCTAATATGAAAAGGTGATTTTTATACACATGCAAATATTTTGTTATGCTGGAGTTTTCCCATCCATGTAAAATTAACCTTCTTATCCAATAGAATGTGCTTTGAATCATGCCAGAGAGCAGATGTCTATAATCTCTTGCACACAGAGAATTTACATAACATCAGAATTAGCAAGAAGTAAGTGGGGAGGGGGAACCTGAATGGAAACAAGTGAAAGACTGATGTGGCAGTGTTCCACAAAGTACATTCAGCAGCTGCATCGCCGCTCTGGAACAAAGGAGAATATAATTATTGTTGTTTTACTTTCATTTCCCAGCAGCAAAGCAAAAGCTGAATGAAAGTGGTTATTTTTGCAGGAGAGAGCTGGCTCAAGTGTGCACATGAGGTCCCGCAGGGAAATCTCTGAGGAGAATATTTCTCAGCACTGAATAGCTCACACACCCGGTAAAAAATATATCAGTAAAATTCACCAGTAACACGTTGTTATTGCAGAGCTGACTCAAGGGTTCTCAGATGCCCCGAGGATAAGACTCAGCCACACCTGCTGGGTTAGGGCAGGACTTGGCTGCTCTTGCTGTCTACATGGAGTGATAATAGCTGAGGGGGTGGGGGGCATCTACTACTTTCCACACAGCTGCCCCACACACAGGTTCCCAGCGTTTCTTGAGAGCAACAGCCGAGCCTTCCAGGGTACTAGCAAAGGTAAAACAGGCACACAATTCCTGGTTTTGCTGACAATCAGCATCCCCCCTGACTTGCTGTAGAGCTGCCACCAGCATCTCCCTTGTGCCAGAAGGAGAGGGAAGGGGCCTGCCTGCAACAGGAAATGAGCTGTGCGTGCTTCCCAGCATATGACAGCTCCAGGTGGCCCCGGCCTACAATGACTCTTCCTGACTACAGCCTGATGGGAAAGTGTCAATTTCTTGGAGCTCACTCTGAGAGGACTTAAGAGAGCTCAAGCTCCCATCGCTGTCACCGAGACATCTGGATAAAAAAAAGAGCCTTGTGAGCCTGTCTTTAAAGCTTTAAATGTGGGTAATAAAATCTGGTTTGCTAGCCTCTCTTCTCCTGTGATCTGGGATCGCTCAGTTATCTTGAGCCAAGAGCAAGTCAGTGCATGCAAGCAGAGTGCTGTCTTTCAAGGAGGGACCTTCCCCTTGTCAATAACTGTTCTAATCTGCTAATCCTTTTGATGCAGAAACCCCCCGGGGAGCTGCAGATCCAGCCTGGAACACCGTGGGAGGCTGAGACTGCTTCCTGCTTCCAGGAGAGGTGAAGCTTGTAATGGTCCCTCCCTATAGCCAGGGGTTTCTGAATTCATTTGTGATACTGTGTTCATTTGCAGTGTAGGCAGGAGTTCAACCCATGCACTACTTGCCTCAGTTCATTGCTTCATCCTTCTTTACAATGGCAAGAAAGCTATTTCATGCCGTCTCTTTCATTTGCATTTTGGAGGTAGTCCTCTGGCCAAAGAAGTGTCGAACTTGCAACACCGTCTCGTTTGCTTGCAAAAATCATTATCACTGTAGGTACAGAAAAATAAATTGACAAGAATTAAGTAAGGAAATGTAAACACCAAAGCAACCGAGGTGTGCAGGATGGGCCCCACCAATCTACGTGTAACAGGAAGAGCTAAAGCCAGTGAGGTCTCACCATACTGTAAGGTGCAAGATGCCTGATGCAGCACTCTGAAATGCATCCAAATGCTATTTAGTTGCCAATGCAAGCATCTTAACTGCTGACCAGTGAGAATGGTCAAAACAGCAAGCAGAGACGCTGCATTAATGTAGCAAAGGCAAGCTTTGGTTATTTCACAGTCATCTGATAACAGTGCGAAGTACCATCTGTCACATGCCCACGGTATCCCAAAGTCTTGTTCAGCTCTCAGTAATGAAGTAGTTCCTCATCCTTCTACCAACAAAACAGAACTGCAACAGTTCCACTCCTCTTGGGAGTGTGTCTTATTACTCATGGCCAGTAACATCACAAAAACCCACAAAAGACTATGCTTTTTGTCATTAATATGATCTTTAATAAATGGAATAATGCACCATTTTACAGCAAGCCTTTTCTTTTAGACCTAAAGAATAGCCTTTTAAATGTTCTTATCCAATGTCTCTGTATCAATACAATCTCTTTATTTAGGTTTATATATAACAAAGCAATTCTTACAAGTATTCATAGAAAACTCTGTAGTGGCTTTAACAATGTCAGCTTTCATAGTGGCATCCACAGATGATTAAAAAACAAAAATTAGCTTTTATTTCATACTCACACTGTTCCATGAAACACAACTTATACAGCATAGCAAGGGTACTGGGCAGCTTATACAAAAGAAATAACTGAAAGCAATTATTTATAAATTCATACATGATATTTACTCAATCATTTGAGAGAAAAAACAAAAATACCCGTTAACAAAAGGGTTCTGATGAGACTCCATATTCTAGGGTTTCTCCCCCCTTCCCCAGAAAAGCTCGCTCAGAAATTAATGCTCTCTTTACCACCTGTCATAAGGAAAATGTCAGTTTCACATATCCTTATTTCAGCTTCTACAGAAGACCAAACCCTAGAAATTGGTTTTTGCTGTGTTCATTTTCCTCTGCATTTGGGGGAAAAATAATCAACAGCAATTGTAAAGTATGATTCCAGCTTATATAAATGTGAATAGAGCATACTCTTCTCTAGAGACAAAAAGCAGACAAGAAACATTATAGACAAACCTTTTTAAATACATTTCAACATTGTGAAAGAGGAGTCACAAAAATCAAGAAATTCAAAAGCGACCAATGAAAGTCAGCAATAACATGGATTTGCCTGTTTCTTTGTGTTCCTTTGACCTAAAGATTACAGAAACATCTATGATTTTCTTTCCATTTGAATAAACAAGATGGAAGTGTGATACTTCATGATACAGTTCTGAAGCACAAAAGAAAAAAAGTGAATCAAGTGCTCTAGAAATACAAGCCTCACGCATTTTTGTTGCTTTAAAAACTAGTGAATGATTTACAAAAATTAACTTTTGGGAGATCTAAAAACGAATAAATTATAAAGGTAGTTATTTTTGCTTTAAAATAGTTACCAGACAAGATCTGTGGTCCTGACAGATGTAATCTATCTGCAGAAGCCTGCAAGAGCTTTGAAGAAATCCTTCCTTGCTGTGACAGTGGGGTGTGACCTGTGCACTGAAGTTAACCAACTGAACGACCTGCAACTTCACACAATTACTGATTAGTAGGGCTTTTAAAACAATCTGACTACTACACTATAAATTAGCATAACTCCAATTAGTTCTTGACTGTTATGCTCATATGTAATTAAACTACAGTGAAATAAATAGAATTGGCCATAAAAAGTAATTCCATATTACTAACACACCGTAACAGCCACTAGATCAGACCTGCATTAAGCCCAGATGAACATCAAAGGGGTTTGGTGTGAATGAGGATTTACCTGAAAACCTGGCACTGCCCCTCCCACTGGCGTAGTCCCATTCCTCAGCAGTAACCATAGCTGAACTGGTACTGACCTGGTGTGGAAGACTGAACCAAGTCACCAGGTAGCAGCCCTCAGAATCCCAACAGTCAGGGTTAGCCCACGAGGCCCAGCATTGCACACTGGCTTTCCCACAGCTAATCTTCAGTTTTCAAACCAGCGCCAGCTCTTCTTTGCTCCTAACTAATGGCAGACACCTCTTTCATTTCAATAGCATTTGGCTCAAGCACCAGCTTGTTTGTGGCATCCGTGTTTGTGATACGTTGACTTCCCGGGATAAGTTTGTGCCAAATGGGTCTCCCATTTTTTATTCAAAGGAGTGCCTAAATCTCGTCTGCAGAAGTGGAAGTTCCAACACCAGTTTTAGTCAGTACAAAATAAACCTAAAAATGAGAGATCTGATTTCTCACTATTTCACATCAAAACTGAACATAATTAGGGGAAAAGAATAAATAAAAAAAATGAAATGGATGCACATCTACAGCTTGAGTTTTTCTAGGACAACATAGAAGCCTAAAATGCAATCGGATTTAATGTCCTAAATCTCCCCCCCACAATCAAAGGGTGACCACATACTTCACTACAGCAGCTACTGCATAAAAAAGCCTTGTAAAAATTATAATGGATTAACAATGCTGAGGGTATTTTTTTTTCCCAACTTGAAAGGAGAAACCTTAAATCAGTGACAAAGTGACAAGCATGTCACGGGGTATCTTACACTGCCGGATTATGTCACAGTCTGAGCCCAATTTTATTATAAAGACTATATAAGAATGATATCCGAAGAAGACCATTATACTTGCTACCAATTCTACCATCTGATGCCGTAACTCACAGAAGTTAATCCTAGAATTTCTGCATGACATACATATGTATCTAAGTACATACAGAGTTTACATAAAAATATATATATTTGGCTCCACTGCAATAGATTTTTCTTTGAAGAAAGGAATAAAGTTGAACAAAGATTAGTAAGTACATTAAAAAAAAAAAAAAAAGAGGTTAATATATTTACCTGGCAAAATGAATACTGAGAGATGGAGAGAAAAGTTCAAATAATGCAAATTTATGCAAAATACAAAGTCATCCACTCTATAGTCCAACTTTCATAGACTAATCAAACCTATTTCAATCTTCTTTAGTAAGCTGCTCCAAATTTCATATACACTAGGTCATGCATATACTACTGTACTAGGTAATTATTATTTTTATGACTTAAAAAAGCTAATTTTCAGCATTGAGAACTTTATCATTTTCATATAAGTAAAAACTACAGCATGATACAATTTTTCCCATATTAACTGCAATGTGAATTAAAAAAAAAAAATCCTTATCTAGGCTGGAACTTTCCATTATTATGTTTCAGTGGCAGAATGGCTATGATCTTTTGAATATTTTTTAAAGGAAGAAAATTATCACCTGAACATTGACTTAGCAGTATTATATTAGTGGACTTCTGTTGCTGTTTTAAACACATATAAATACTTCAGAGATATAAGAAAAGCAAAATAAAGGATGACTGAATACTGAAATTATGGCATATACTGGTGTACACTGTATATGTATTTTCTACATAGCAATTCATTATTGTTAAATTTTGCCCAATAATCCATTCCAAACAAATACAGGACATCCTTATTTTCCTTTCTGAGGTAAGCAGAATTAAGTTGATAGATGGAAAGATACACACTTCTTAAGCAGATTTATAAGGGTTTTTGTTTGATTTTTTTTTCCAGAAACCTGACAGCATCCATTTTGTATTGCTTTTTGTACCCTGTACTGAAAACAAAAATCATCTTGATTGCCTATGGAAATGAGATTATTTTGTAAATGGAAACAAGACTGACATGAATAATGGTAAGAAAGCATAATATAGAACAAATGTCAGAGAATTTCTAAACATTTCTTAACAAATCTCAGAGAATATTCTAAACATGATGATATTAACTGGTCTTCCTTTAAAACCAGGAATTTCTTTATCTTTTAGCTGTGCAATTTAAGTGCATCTCAGAGTTATAAGAAAGACACGATAAATGTTTAGCACATGAAACTATCAAGCTTTATAAGCAAAGTCAGGGAAATGTTTCAGATAACTTTACTTGCAAATGTCCAATTTAGAATACTATGCTTGCATGTCTGTTCAAATGGTTAGAATTCACATTCTAAAAACCATGTAATATTGGTGTGGAAACATAGGAAACAGAAAAAGAGATATTGCATTAACCTAACTAACTCATTTAACTTCTACTAACATGTCATTTTTTAAAAAAACCAATAAGCTTTTGGATTTTGGTTATATATACAAACATCACAAGTGTTTGCTGTAACATTTTACTTGAATTATACATTATAAATTACCATAGCATATATTCTACTGTTGCCTATTTGACAGTGGCACAACTCATAGGTATTTACACTATCCTTTTTTCATTTTTTCTACTTTTAACTTGTCTGCAATATACATGAGATGTTGATAGAATATTATCAACTGTCATCATTATCCTAAAACACAAACAAACAGAACCTTTTGTGTCCCTTGATTGCAGTACATTTACCACCTATCCACGTGTCTGATCTGTAGAATTCTCTCTTACATGTATTTTATTTGGTTAAGGATGATTTCCCAGGACACGAGATGAAATTCAATATCATTTAATTTACAGAGAAAGTATTCTGCGGAGACTGGATTATGCACTGTGAGTAAAAAATAAAATAAAATAGGACATTAATAAAATAAGCATTAAAAACAAACTAATAATCTGATCTCATCTAGCTGTGCAGAATTACAATATTTTGTTGTGCACTTAAGAGTTTGTTTTGACTGACCTTTACAAATAAATACTTTTTCTCTATGTAATCTATAAGATATTTTGTGATAAAGTACATATTTCTGTTGTGCTACAAATAATATTTATCCATGGTAGGTTACAAATCCAATACCTTTTACTAATTAAAATTCATCCCCAAAAGGTTTTCCAGGAAGTGACAGAAAAAAGATAAAGGAAATGAAATTTTTATGCATGCTTCAAAAACGTTCAACAAAAACTGCACAAGAATCTTCACCTGGTATCAAAATTATTTTGATTGCATTAAGCATAAGAGAAGTTGGGTTTCTTACAAAGGATTGGTCTGAAAAGAAAGGCTAGAACTTCACAGCAAACCTGTCTTAGCAGAAAGAACTAATCAAAGCAAATAACTTTTCTATCCCCAGAGTCTGTCAAGTTAGGTAAGTGTCCTAAATATGCTTTTCAGCTCACATTCTGAAATGCTGATGGATGATGCATATGTAAGGCAAACCAGAAAGTCACTGGAAAATGAGTGAAGAGTCTTCAATATGCATGATACAGTAATCATCACAAGACAACATACTGTACATCAAATGTAGATTTGAAGAAGTCCAAAAGAGATGAAAAACGTGGCCAATATTATGAACAGAATGCCAGAAATTCTGATTGAGGTACTGAAACCCAGCTGAGCAACTGGCAGGTTTTCAACATCTGGGATGCAAGCTTGTAGCAGATGGGAAGCAGGGGAGTGAATTAAAAGTAAAACCAGAGAAAGGCTGTATTTTCTGGAGAGGGAAAGTACAGCTATATATTTATACATCATGATAACAGAACTGCACCTCAGAGTTATTATTCAAGCTGGTGCTTGAAGAGCACAGGGAGCCTGAACTATACCTCATAGCTTGTATTTCCACAACTACACTGAATCAAAAATTTGGATTTAGAGCTATCTCTTGGAGACACGTACAAGAATATAAGAAACATTTAGTAACCACTGAAGGAGAAAATCATAAAATCAGAAAATCAAACCAAGAGTTTGAGAAATAGCAAGAATCAGACGTAGCAAGGTATATATTATACCAGTTATATCAGATGTACAAAACAGAGCTGGCAATTTTACCTCATGGGGAAAAATAATACACTAGCAAGGAAACAAACAAGCTTGAGAGCACAGAGCATCTGTTTCTGACTGCCAGAAGAAGATAGGTTGGGAGAGGCAAGTGATTGCTGCCAGTATCCTACCATAGGAGTTTGACAGGATGGCTGCATAGAATTTTATTTTTTGAACATCACCAGTTTTCTGACGTAAAACTTGATCTCATTACCAAAGGCTGACATGTGTTACACACAGACATACAAATATTTATATTTAATTTAAACGGTTTTTACTGAAGTGTTTTCCATCAGAGTACTTCTCAGGTGGATGAATAATTCTGAAGTGAAAGGAAGGCCTGGCCAGTAAGGAAATTAGTTTGCTTTCAGCAGACAGTAAAAATGATTATTCTAAGAAGAAGTAAGATCTATATAAGATGGTGGAAAAAATAAATCTCAATACATATTAGATTCACATTCACTGACAGCTAAAATCAATGTGTGGAGTGTTACATACAAACTGAACAAGTGTTTAACCAGAAAAAAGAACCCCCCCCCCCCCCCCAAACATTCCTACCCATGAATTTTAAAAGCATGCAGTAGATTCTACCAAGATGAATGAAGGGCTTTGAAAACCTGAAGGGAGGAAACGTTTCAGCTCAGCAACAGCAACCAGTCAGGATGCACCTACCTGCGTAGGTCATCAGGCTGATCTTACCCAGACTGTCTGGAAGGTGTTCAGTCAGAAAAGATTTGTGCCAAACAAGATTCATACTTGTTCCTCTTTGTTAATAAAATATGTTCACAACCTATCTTCACTAAAGCTCTTAAAGTATGACAGTTACTTAGGTTTCTGTTTGAGTTGCATTTTTCAATGTAGACTACTACTGATCTGGTTTTACATAAATACAAAGGGTGAAACTGTACACAAAATAAAGTACAAAATTGGCTGACATTGTTTCCTTACATTTGTTCAACAACTGGTTACTCAGAACTTGACAGGCGGGCATCTACCACCATTAACAAAACTCACTTGAGAAGGATCAGAGGAAAGGTACTGAACTCAATTTTTGTTCCTTTTAAAGAGCCCTTTCAAGCTGGGGAAAGTTCATACATTGTCACCTCAGAGCACGATGCAATATAGGCAGCAGCTTTGAGCTGGCTACGGTGTGCAAAGTTCATTGTCACAACTGGCTGACTGCTCAACTGTCAGGGAAAACATAAAGACAAAAACAGGAACATGTGGCAGTTTTAAAAACACTTTTTCAATAAAGCATACTGTGAACTATAGACTATTGCACATTTCAACATGACACAAGAAAAATGGAGAGAAAAAGAGAATACACTTTGTAACATAGAAATATACAGACTAGCTTGCGCACAGAAATCAAAACATGGTTACAAGACACCACCGCAGTCAAACCTGTCTTATAGTCTGCTTATGATCTTAGTGACCTTAAGAAACTGGTCCAAACTGATTATCAGCAATACCTTTTTTTGTTTTTTTAAAAAAATATTTTGAGACCACATTTTTGATACACATATATATATTCCGTGGTCAAAACAGACAGACTTAACTTTAGCGATACTAAATAAAAGTGCAAAAATGTTCAAAAAATAAATCAAAATAAAAAAATATGGAAGCATAAGCTAAAAATTTTCTGCATAGCTGAAATCTATTTAAAGCGAGTCCTTGATAGGGGTTGCTGACAGGAGGAGAAAGCAGTTTTTTAAAATGTCTTCTGTATGTTTGTTTCAAATAATGAAAAAAAAAAAAAAAGAAAAGAAAAAAGTCATTTGTCGGCTTTTAAAGTATTTCACAGGCAGTTCACTCCTGCGTCCTTAGATACCATTGTGGTGGCAGTGCCTCCTTCCGCAAGGTAAACAGCAGTGCTGGATTTGGAGTGCACTGCCCGGTCACCGCCGTTATTGTTGACCTCGCAGTGCAGCGGCTCAGTGGAGATGACCCATGTCGAAGGACGCCATCGCTTCAGCGAGTAAGGAGTTTTCACACGTTTCTTGATCTTTTCTCCTGAGCCCGATTTGCTGTCCTGTGAGGAGTCACCTACTGAACAACAATAACAAAAAGCAGAAAAATAGTATTACAGGAAAGAATAGACTGGACAGTCCAGGGTTGTTACTCATGCAGAACAGAAGAAAAAGCAGAAAATCCTACTAAGTTAAGCAACTGTATGGCAGACATGGCAGCAGATAGTGCTGTCACTAAAACAAGGGGCTAGATTCTGTTCTCTGTCAGAAATTACTTCAGTGAAGTAATTTGTGTTACCTTGAATGCACATTGGCATCAAACAGCAGAATCAGCATTTTTGCAATCATAGTATCTTACATTACCTGTAATGGAAGGTACAAAGAAAAAAAATATAGCTACTACAGGACGGCAAACATTTAATAGCACAATTAAATCACAGATCCCCTAATCCTGCTTGGTCTCGCAAAGCAGTTTTTGCATACAAAACCCCAGGCAAAGCTCAGGCCTTTACCAGGAGGCTAACAGTCTATTTTCTCTGTTAGGATCCTAAATCAGGATTTGGGATGTTGCACTGCAAAACTGGAAAAAACGCTTGTCAACTTCAAACACAACAGAAATTCAGCAGTAGAAATCTGATCTTAACCTTCAAATACTTTATTTTCTTCTTAACTTTCAATTAAAGAAAGTTACTGCAATCTTCTTTTTTTTTTTTTTTAATTCAATAAAATTTCAATTCAAGTTAATGAGTAAAGACAAAAAATAAGGTTTCCTACTTAAAAGGAAAGCTTAAACATTCAATTGCTGAATACTCAACTACATTTCTTGAAAGATCTGTTCTAGCTCATTTATAAACTTTTTCCTTCCAAGCATGCAATGCCTGGCACCCCAGGTTAATTTGCTAGTATGACAGCCTCTACCTAAACATAGTCAGAAGTTTGCAAGTATCTTTTGATGATGACAGTGTATTCTGGAGCATGTTATCTAGGAAGTCTCTCCAATACCCATGGACTCCAAAGAAACTCATTCTATATACTCAACCATAACTATAACTGCATTCTTATTGTGATAAGGAGATTCTCATTGTAACCTCTTACAATTTTAGGCTTAAAAATCTAAGGCAGTTTTTCTGAGGGTGTCTACTAAAATTCATTCTCTAACTACTTCAGTTATTTTTTAATATGTACATGGTAAACTGACAAAGGACTGCTTTATCTGTTGAAGCTCAGATAGCAAGCTGGAGAATGCCTGACTGCCCATCTAGGCTGGACTAATACAGCAATATCAATTGCTTTAAAAGTTTGAAGTTATATCATAAGTGTATAATAAAAATAATTTTAATCAATGCATCTTAGGGCCAGTTACTCTTATGAATGATGAAAAATATGGAAAAGAAGACACAATGTGTCCCTGAAGGAAGAAACAGTAGACATTTAAATAACCTTTGCCATGGCCAAGGTAGACGCCTCACAACAAATATCAAGAGTAGAAATTGCTCCCTTCCCCGAATCAAAGTAGACAGAATAGAAAGGGACAGATTTTTTCCATGTATGCAGAAAGAAGATAGTGACCTAAAACATTATGGAGCTGATGAGAACAGAATGCAGGACTTTATTGAGAAGACTGAAATAGTTCTGATAGAAATTGAATTTATATGAGATTAGTAAGCACACTTTAAGGAGCGAAAGGGGACACAGAAGTATTTTCAAGCAGATATACATAGTTATTCAGCAAAAAAATGCATCAGGGAAACTTGTTCAAGTTCTGCTGGCACTTACACTGCATACTACTGCTATCCAAACTATTTGTGGCAGATAGATCCAGCGAATTAGGCCTCTGTGCTCTTCTAGTCTGAGTCTGCCCAGGATTTCTGGCTACGTTCTGGATAGTGAGAGTAGCTGTGTCTTGCACTGGACACGGATTACTGTTATTGTTATTAACGTTTGTTCGGCCATTATCAAGTTGTCGTTCTCTCCTGTCTACTAGGCGGTCCAGAACACCTTCATCATGGCCAACCTGTTGCTCCCGCCTCAACAAGGGTTCATGCTCATCAGGGCTTGAATTAATATTCAGACGACTGTCCTCTCCACTGAACTGGTTCTGAAGCATTTCCTGGGCCCTCTGTGCTACTGAACTGGCTGTCTGGCCAGACGGCACTGCCCCATTGGCATACTGGGTCGTGCCAGTATGAGAGTTTATGCTGTGGCTTCTACCAGCCACTCCATTCATGGTAACGGTCACCACATGAGGTTCTGCGGCATTGATAGTGTTCATCTTGGCAACGCCTGTTTCAACTTGCTTCAAGTTTGATTTGTGCTTGCCACCAAATTTTAACCGTGGCTCCTTTGTTGAATTTTTGGTGTTCAGAGGAAGGCTAGTAGGCCTCTTCGGAAGGTTCTGTTGCTTGGGTAAAGGATAGACCTGAGCAGATGGGACATCTGGAATCAAACATGCTTGACCATTGCTAGTTTGTGTGAAATCCTGTTGTCCTGTCACCTCCACTGCAAGTTTTATCAGTGGATAAAGCAAGCTGGAACTAGTGCTGCTGAGTGGATCTGGTCCACTAAACTGCTTGAGTGAATGTTCCATCAGATTCTCATCAGAACTTTCTTTCAGGTTCTTATCTACTTCTTTTGGATCCAGTTTATTTGTCTCTAGATCCTCCTCTGTTAGCTGCAGACAAACTGGCGTGGGCCCACCTGGCTGCATGACATTTGTAGTATGTAAGTTTGTTTCATCTGAATAAGGTATTTCAGATATGGTGGTCATGCCAGTGCTAGGAGTGAGGCCAGTTGTATTGGTGGTAGTAGTATTGGTGGACAAACTGGTGACACTTGTCTCAGGACTAGGGATGCGAGCTTGTGCTTGTTGCCGCTCATAGTTAATGGAGTTTCTATTCTTTTCCCCTGAAGTCAGCGGTGTAGTGGACATTGAATGTTCAGATGAAATGTTCTTCACTATGCTGTCAGTGTGGTGGATTGAATCTTCAATGTAGGAAGAAGAAGAGTAATCTGGATATGGCCTTATTTTTGACACTCGTCTATGATGTGACAGGTTCCTTTAAGAAAAAAATAAGTGATATTAAGATCATATATGTAAATATTGCTTTATATTACAAAGCCTCTAATTTAAAAGAGCGGAATGTCTATTTCTTCTCATGCATAAACTATGGACAGATACAATAAAAAAAACTGAGATCCTCTTTGAAAAATCCTGGGAAGCAGAACACCATTTTATTAGGACAGCATTTTTGTCACAAATATTATTTATACACGTAAATCACATAACAGTAATTTTCTTCTACTTGTCCAATGCTTGTCTTTGTACAGTTCACTGATAAGGTACTGTTCTAGTCGCAGAGAAGTGATGCTGAAGAAGAACAAGAACTATACTCAAGAACTATACTCAAGAGCATAGGATGCAGAAAATGATGCTAAGAAAGAGTCACAAGCTCCTAAACCATGAAAAATGTATAATAATTTTAACAATTTAGGTGTTCCATGCTTTAAAAGGAAATTTTTCATGACAGCGTGTCAACGCTACCCTGCTTTCAAATCCAGATCTCTGGTGTGTATTATTTTAGTACTAATGTCAGTTCTGCAAATTCTCACTCTTGCATCATTTATAATCAGAGAAGGGATGTGTCCATCACCTCTCTCACTGGGCCAGAATAACAATGATTTTAACAAGGGCTCTGTAGTTCTTAAGCTGAACAGCTATAAATTCGAGTCTTGGTGATTTCCTGAACTCTTACTACCTGAACACTCATAGCTTACAGCAGAACATTTTAAACAGAAGTTCAACACATCACTTAGTAAAGAATCTTTAATTCTTAGTCACTTCATGTCTTTTTAAGCTTGTTTGGATAGTTTGTCTAAACTCAGCTTAACAGGCCTCACTGTGATAAAAACAATTGTTTACATATAAGGTGCCTGAATTCTGTCGATTGTAAGAATCCAATGCCATAAAAATGATTATTTTGTGAATTCATGCAGTATAAAACAATCAGGATCTTACACAAAACCCATATGCAGACTAGCTCCCAAAACACGTTTAAACATTACACAGAAACATTAAGTGAATGGTGTGCTCTAGCTTCCTTCCTGGAGTGAGCTAAGCATTGGACATTCATGGCTGACTAAAATCAATTTTTTCTCTTCTTACCGCTCATTTTGCATGGCAGTTGACATTGGATTGACTGTTGGACTAACTGATTTATTTCTCTCCCAAATCATCATGAGTTCTGCCATTCTCTCCTCAGCACATTGGGCAGTTAATCGAGCTTCAGCATCTTGATCCCAACAGTCTTCGATTGTTTCTTTAAGTGACCTCACAGCCTGCCGGGAGACAGACAAACAAAACCACATTTTCTTAAATTATTTTCCGTTTATATTGTGCTTCTAATTTACTGTTCTATGACAGCGTTCTGCATGGATGAAAAGAGTCACAAGTTGCCCGAGAAAAAGAAATGGAAGACACACAAATTTCTCTCAATGCTAGTTTATGCTAGTATTAGTCCTGTACCACTGTTGTTACTATCATACCTCATACGCACAAGCTGGAAAAATAATTATTTCAGAAAAATTAGAGTTGTTCATGCAACCTTCAGCCTGCCCTTGCTGTTGTACATGTGCACATTCTACCTGCTTTATGAAAGTTCTGTACAAAGGATTGATGGTGGCTCTGGAAACCCCATCATTGGCGTCTTCCCAATTCAGCTAATGGTCCCTGCTTTACTGCCCAGCACTGTATGCAACTGACACAGCCCTGTCCAGTTCATTGGGCTTTTCATTTTCTACCCACTAATGTAACGTTCAAATACCTCATAAATATCAGTGAATTTGTCTGCACTATGAGAGATTATTGCTGCCCTTGTTTAACAGATGGAGAAATGGAAACAGACACACTTTCCTGGGATCACACTGTGGGATGAATGGGGCAGTCACGATTAGAGTTCAAGACCATCAAATGCTGCCATATGGTCAAAGACCTGGAGAGTAGACAACTGAAATTATGAGCACTGAACATTTGTACTTCTACAGATACTGAGCACAGAGAATAGGCAGACATTTATGGGTCCCTGCTGCCCATTGACGGGCCACCATTTGCCAGAATGCCTCACATCTCAGCTCAGCTTTAATCTTTCCAGCACCAGTGACTGTGAACAGTCCCAGCTGGGCACTAAAGCATTCAGTGGGGCCTGCTGATTGTTTCTGTGCCAGAACTGCCTTGTTTGGTTCTGGCAGGAAAAGCCAGGAGTGGCTCTGCCTGCTAGTGAAGAGCTCCTCGCCCACAGAGCAGGCTTCTGGCATCACTTGCATCTGGCAAGTCACTGCTGCTCAGTGATGTAGCTATGACTGCACAGGTGGGGATGAGCTCCCACACAAGGAAATCTTCTAACTCCCTTCCCACAGTCAATCAGAGAGGCTAAGCAGTTAAACCAGTTGCAGCTGAGGGACGCAAGTTTGAAAACACCACCAGGGACAATGTCAGGATAGAATACTGAATATGTTTTCTCTACAAAAATAAAAGGCTTCAATCAGTTTTTAGTATTTCATTTAATTGCAATCTTGTTCCATCTTTAAATTAGTGGACACTCTAATCTCCTTTCTTGCCCCTGTGTAAAGCTCTCCCCTACAGGTTTCACCAGCTGCAAATCTAATCATTATTAAATTTACTAGACTCTCATCCAGCAAATCTTTTTCTTTTAGTGTTGAAGGATACTGAAAGGAACACAGTGATGACAGATAGTTATCACAGACAACATAGTACAGATAGTTAACAAGACTGAAGTTCTAAAGCTTCACAATTATCATAGTAATGTATTTTCTATTAATTTCAGGTTCAAAGGGATCTTTAAAATTCATGATTGAGAAATCCTACAATTCATAAAAAAGATGAAAGATAGCAAGTTGCATTGTTCTTATTCTACTAATATCTTTCCACTGCAACATTTGAAATCAAGCGTAGTCCCTAGTTTGGGCTTGGCAAGTAAAACAGAAATGCTGGTAACATCCCAACTCACTTTATAGCCCTGAGATTATTTTATGCACATCATCTGCTCAAATTGATTCATACCGTGAAAAAAAATACCACTAGTCAAGGTCTATGTCATAACAAATGTTCAAGAAGCAGACTGAGATTGCATAAGTAATCATAAAATGGGGATTCCACATCTTTAGAATGCCTTAATTATGTGACCTAAACAATTTTTTTATTTGTATTTCTAAAATGAAGAGAGTATACACATTTCTCTAATAGATCAATACGCATTAAAGTGAAAGTGTTTTAATCTAACATATCAACACAGCTTTAAATAATGGAGAGAAGCCTTTTATCTTGCATGTAAGGTACAGGAAGTAAGGTCCTGGGTCCAGAGTGAGATTATTTTTCTAAGACATCTCTTCTAGAGTGTTTACTGAGATGTTATCCTAGACTAGCATGGGGTGGAGCTTTTTTTTTAATACCTATTAGTGAACTACAGGTTACTGTTTTTTATTTATTCTCTTGTAAAGTGATGATCTACATCCATCCTTAAAGCTGAACATTATTTTATTATTATTTTGGATTGTTAAAAAAATGTTAGTAACACCACAAAGAATGTGGTAAACAGTTTAAATACAGGGATCATAATACTAGGTCAGTATCTACTAATACTGGAATCTATCAATTTATAAGAACACAATTGGCATTTAAAATGGCAGCCTGAAAAACAAAACAAACCTTAAAATGCTTGGTTCAACTGTCTTAAAAAATAGCTATCAAGCTCAGGTTCTTCCAACACCACATTTGCTAACATGGCTGTAGTTAAAACAGTTGCTGCTTGATTTGCTATATAGTTTGGGTGTGGATTTTTATTTTTCATCTTTTGTTAAGACTGGCCCAAACTGTGCAGTAAGAGAAGCCCTCTATGAAACTCCCAACTCAGTTGCAACACGTTTTATAGCACTGTAATACCAGAGGCTATGCTCCTCTCTGAAAATGGTTTCATACATATTTACAAGTACCAGCAGAGATGAGGCCTTAGGCTCCCCATTATCTGCACAGTAGCTACACACTTATCAACTAGCAAAGTCTCTGAAGATTAAAAGGCTTAATTTCACAGAAAGTGAATTCCTAAAACTATCTTTTTAGATGAGTCAAATATGTCAATTTCCATGCTTGCTTAAATAATCCATCATGTTATCAGGTAGAACCCAGAAACTGTTGACATTTCACTTCGCTTGTAATAAAAGAAACAACCCC
This sequence comes from Phasianus colchicus, assembly GCF_987193195.1. Classification (NCBI taxonomy): domain Eukaryota; kingdom Metazoa; phylum Chordata; class Aves; order Galliformes; family Phasianidae; genus Phasianus; species Phasianus colchicus. The sequence goes on from NC_143442.1 coordinate 25,463,650, forward strand.
CACAATGCTAAGGGGGGTCACAATTACCTCACCTTTGCTGCAGATGAAAACAAGCACACAGACTCTTAGCAGAGTGCAGCTGACTTGCAGTAACTTGTCAGCCTGCAGCAGCAAGCAAGGCTCTAAGCCATAGCAATACAAATTGAAACAACAAACAGCATTATCATGCTTTTACTTTTGCAAATAAAAACTGTAGATCAAATGAAGCCACATAAATTTTTTAATGTAGTTATAACTGCTATAAACTGTAGCCACTACAAATTCTGAAGACTATACTTCTTCAGAAACAGTTTATTAAAAATGCTTATGAAATTTCAGTATTGGAGGATTATATTTTGCCTACTAAGTATGCTACCAGTCCGTAAGATTTCAAAAGGCATAAAATATTTCTCATCCAGCATCCAGAGAATATGTGGGCACTTGATGCAAATACAAAAATTGTTTTTAAGAAATGATACCACCGTATAGCCAGCTCGATTGTTTATTAGTACATAGTACTTAGTACTATCTCACCAGGCTGTTCTCTTTCCATGCTTCTGGGAATTTTGGTCTTTGCTTTTCCCTGGACACCAAGACTTGCATATCTTCAAAAGTGGGATGGTTTCCGACTTCTGTCTGGAAAGCCATCTGGTACTCTGGCACAGATTCCCCTGTTAGCACAAGAAAGAATGAACAAAGTCACAGATTTGGGGGGGGGGAGGGGAAGGCAGGGCAAGGGCTTTCAAGCAATGAAAGGTAGCATCAAAGTTGTTGCCTATCAAGATATTCTGACTCTCTGACTCCACCCTCAAATCCACACTCTTCTGCTTCCCTTCCTCTCCCCAGAAACACTGAATTAATCACAAATGAATTAAGTCTTGTTTGAAAACCTCTCAAAACATTTTCAAATTTTACTGACTGAGGGGCATCTTCAGAATGTCCTGGAGCCCGAGGATGACACCTAATGTCTGTGAAATGTCAACATTAAGCATACTTTGGGAGGAAATCCAGACAGACTACAAGCCACTGCATGTACTGTGCAGCTGTTTAACTACAGAGGGAATACTGCATGTCAGATGAACTCTATATGCTATAGCTCAGGAAGAAGATGGCAGTCACTATACTTTTTTTGTGTGTTTATTTCCTCTGGCTTTATTTTACAAGATTCAAGTTACTTGAATTTTTCATGTCACTATCACAAATAAAAGTATGAATGGCTAAACACCACATTAAATTACAGTACTTTTCCACGCACTCGTTCATGAGGAAGGTCTGAAAGATACATTGGGCACTATATCATCAAGTGTAAGTACTGAAAGTACTGTCTGTGCCATCAACCCAACTACCAGCGTTTGTGAGCTCTGGACAATAACAACAGTGCTCAAACAGCACTGCCATGTGGCCTGCAAAATGCTTTAACAGGCAATCTGAAGTCTGTCAGCATGATCCTCGTTGCCCCACTAACATACTGTATTGCTAACAATAACCATCTCAAACGCTAGATGGCACCGGCTTAACAGCAAAAAACAAATGATAAATTATTTTCCTTCTTCACTTTAAAAAGCCATGACTAGGGACTAACATTTCTTCTATTATTATTTCTTCTAGTTCTTTTAGTTACCTGGGAAGAGGTCTGTACATCGCATAAATATCTCCCAGTAGATGAGGCCTAGTGCATACATATCTACTTGTTTCAAAGCAGATTCACAGTCCCTTAAGTTCACTGCTCCTTCAAGCACTTCTGGGGCCATATAGCGGATCGTACCGACCTGGAAAGTCAAAATCAAAGTTTTAAATCAAGAAGTAATTTCCAAATTCCATTTTTTATTTTGAGTTCTTTAGCAATTTCTTTTTGGTGCATACGTGTGCGTGTGTGTGTCTTGTTTTTAATATACTTCAATGTTTTCTAGAAGTTAAGATGGAAAACGCAATTCTCTTCTAATCAGTGCCCTCAGCTGCTACTCTTATCGGTGGCCTAGTCTTACTAAAACATATGTTAGATTAGAGCGGTCATTCGTCAGTCCCTGTGACAGTATTTTGTCTAAGGACTATTGCACATCCCTGTATTTTAAATGGGGGTTTCCCCATTCCTCTATTCAACAAAAGGACACCTAAAAAAAGCATTTGTGCACTAGGTATTATTACTGTAACACTTACTTTCTAAACAATGCTGATTAGCACTGTGAAACATTCTGTGAATGAAATGTAAAGATGTAAAAGCACAGATGACAATTATCCTAAGGCAGTAGGGGGCTTCGTTTAAACTATTTTTTGAGTAACCTGTTTTCAGATGTCTGCACATTTACACTTATTAAAAAAGTAAGAAAAAGCAAGCACTTTCTGAATCATTGCATCATTGAAAACAAAGCTTAAGAACTCAGTTTCCTCTTTCTGCCCAGAAACCACTCTAACCCATTCCTAGCAGATGTTCTTCCAATGTGTTTCTTAAAATCACAGGATGCAAATTCTATAGTCTTCCCTGGCAGTCCCTGAATTCTGCAGATTCAAAAGGTTTCTTCACAACTAACCTAAACTTTCCCACCTACAAAATAATCCCATTACCTTTCTTCCTATCCAAGCTGAATGCAAACAGTTTGTTCCTTTCTCTTTGTAGCACTTGTTTACATATTTGAAGACTTGCTTCCATCTTTACTTCGCTAGACTAAACAACTTCAATTATTTCAATCTTTTCTCATAGGTTACTCTTTCAAGCTTCTCCCATTATTCTGTTCTAGTTCGTTCTCAATTGCTCCATGCCTTTCTACACACGTTTATTTTCCCTGTTGTATCTATTTTAAGTCCACCAAATTACAGATGACACACAGAGAAATAAGTGGTTGTAGGACATGGAAGGGGGGCGGTGGGGAGAAGAAAGAAAAATTTAACTACCTCAGTTCCCAAAGACTGTTTGGGCTTAGGTAATGTTTGCAGTACAAGATTCACATGGCTTGCACCCACATCTTTGTAACCTCTGCAACCATACCCACCTTGCATATATCATCTCTCATATACAAAGCTTCCACCTGCAAGGCTGCCTCCCTGCTGCAGCAATTCTCCATCAAAAGAATTGTACCACCATAATATTCATCTTATAACAACTGTTTCTCAAGGTTACTACCATACTAATTTTTCATCCTTTATATGCTGGCTTATCTTTATTTGTACTTACCTCACTAATGGCTGCATTATCTTCCTCGCCTGGGCGCACCAGTCTGTTTCCAGTTAACTTCATGGAGAGCCCAAAATCACTAATTACACATGTTCCATCATTCTTTACCAGTACATTGCGGCTGTTCAAGTCACGATGAGATATTGCAGGTTTGTAATGGTCTATTTGGACATATGAAAGTGCTTGTTATTATTTGAGCAGTTCTACTGTTTGGCAAAATGAGAGAACCTCATTAAGTCTGCTCACCTATTATAAACAGAAAATCAACTTATCTTGTAGAAAGCTAGTATATTTGCTTCTTTATAATGAGCTCTGCAGTATGCTATCTACAGAAAACTGACTGGCACTCATAGCTTCACTGTCTTTAAACATTATACTGGGTTACCATTACATACAGGTTTAGTGTTTGCCAGTAAGCTTCTTTCCAAAGCATACTGCAGCATGATTTTGGCAGGGAAGACATTATGTACTTAAGCACAGACCCGCTGCCACAGCCCTGACAGCTATTCCAAACGTCCTCTCTCATATGCACAGTCCCCTGTTAAGTTCAATACCAGCTACTGAAATTATAATTGGGATTGGCACCAATTCAGAAGATATGTAGACAATATTATTCCAGAGAATCCGTACGTGTTATTCCTGCAAGGGATTTTATCTTTTCCAAAGAGTAATCTCAGTTGTTCCACATTTATATGCAATTTATTTAGTAAAACAACAAGCACTACAGAACCAGTTTAACTATGCAGTTTATTCTACTTCTACTCCATGAGCTCCTTCCTAGCTCATACAGTTCAGTCAATGGCCGTCTCTCCTTTATGATAAAAGGTTTACACATTTTCTGGCTGCTAATGGACACACTTGTCTGCACATTTCTCAACGATGATGTTAAGATGATAGCTGCAGTTTCAATCACACGCGGGAATACTGATTTAGGTATTTTCAACCTTGCACTTTTAACAGTATCATTGGTTTCCACTCTCAACATTTGAGATACATGGTTTAGGACTTTAATCTCAACATTAGCACCTTCATTTAGAATTAATATTGCCATCTTTTTATTTATTGCCAAAAAGCTAATGCTTCAATGCCAGGCCACATTCTGCAGCCTGTTATAGCACAGAATATCTGTTATATAATTGTGATACTTCACTAGCTGAAATGGTGGGCAGAAGCAAATGAGCAGAGATAAAATAGATATACCAACATGTTGTCAGATCCAGTGCTCTAATAAATCACTAAAAAATCTAGCAATATTCTTTATACACAAAGAAGAATGGGATCTCGCCCTTCAACAAAAATCAAGAGATATGATAAAACTACAGTGGAGCTAAGAAATGTAGTTATTTTTCACGTATACAGTTCACACACAAAATTGCTTTGCTGGTTTGTGTCGGAACTGCAGTAAACAAACAGAACACTCCATCTGCTCACTCTCTATTAGACAGACACCCAGTGCTTCAGGTCTCCAGTAATCTGTTGCCATGATACAGCAGCACTGCACAGCTCTGCCTCCTCTTCTTGTCTGTCTCTGGGACACCGCTGGCTCTTACTCCCTGTTTTCGTGCAAGTGTCACTGGCACAGCCCATGACAGGGAATTGCTCAAAAGGAAAAGCATATCAGAAGTTGTGAGGAATCTGTATTTGTATTAAACATTTCCCACTCACTATACTGTCACAGATGAAAAACAAAGGCAGCAACCTTCTACCTGACAGAAATGGCAACATCTTGAACACTCTGGCATCCCTTCTTGGCCTTACCTCCCCGAGGTAGCTCTGTGTGCAGGTACGCCAAGCCCCTGGTTATAGAATGTGCCAGCCGGCAAGAGCTCACCCAGTCACTTGTGTGGAGACTCAGATATTTGCACAGTGAACCCTATCAAAAATGAAATAACAAATACTAGATTAAAATAATTACCAAGTAGCAAAATGAATAATCAAGTCAAAATCTTGGAGAAGGATATTTTTATCCATTGCTCTTGAAAGTCATATTCCTGCAACTGCTTCTGTGTTTACCCAGATGTTATAAAACACAAGATTGGATCAAAGTGTCATTAGTTTTTAGTGGTGCCATTCAGTTTATGTAAGGAAACTGAAAAGAAAATTTAACATACGTAATAATAAATATTGCCTTTATGAGTAAAGTATTACAAACAAAAGCAAAATACTAATTTCTTTTATTCTTATAAAGCTGTTACTGAACAACAGAAGGAGAAGGGTACCTGCAGACATAACAGGGATTACTAATTAGTGGACTTTGAACCTTTAGCATTTACAGAAGAACACTGAACATCTCTCACTGGCATCTCACCTGCTGTGATTAGTTCAGTCATTGAAACAAAAAAGCCCAAAGAAGGCTCAGAATAGGAGCGAGTCAACACACACTGAAGAAATGGGAAAAAATAATTTCATACTTTTTTTTTAAAGGAGAATTTAAACATGAATAAAATGCTGGTTTTTTTTTTAAGGAAATAATTATAATTCACAGTGAAATTTTAAAAACAAAGGAAGAGTGTCAATTGTGACAGTGAAATATTCTAGAAACACAGACAAAATGACAAAAGGGACAGATCCACAACTGTCATGCCTTTGTGCATTTTTATGCACCGTCCTCAGTAACAATATCCTTGGTTTAAACAAAGCAAATCCCCAAGCATAAAGAACAAGAGGTCCAGCCTTCTCTGCATACACATTATAATGGTTATTCATGACTATGTCTACCATTTTTTGCCTGTTTCAATTTTTAATCATAAAGATGCACTAACATGTAACATCTCACTATCATAGCTGCAAATAAAAACACTTGATTGACAGATCAGTTAAGTAACATTTGGTTAAAAAATAACTGCAAGTATTTGCCATTTGAGTCTATTTGGAGTCAGTATTCAGGTAATACACACACAGTTCAGATGGATGCACACAGATGACCAATATTTAAAATGACCGAAGACTATTTTTTTAATCCAGTGCTGAAACTAAAAGCCAATTACTGACATTCCTTAATAAAATTACAGAAGTCTTGCAGCTTTTCAGATTTAGACTGTATAGAATAAGGAACCCATAAACAGATAACCTCCTTGGTGAAAAGAGATCAAACATCACTATGCACTTGTAAACTTCAAGGAGAATTTTTTTTTTTAGCTGTTTAAAATACTGTCATACAAACTTCAAATAGATTTTGGTAAAAACAACCTGCAAATTCATTTACAAGTGAGTTACAAAGCCATAAATGATACGAAAAATGTGAAATTATTTACAAGAAGGACTCCTAATAGCTTCCTGTCAGTTCTACCATAGCAATAAATCCCAAATCCAAAACAAGAGGTTCACAAAAATTCCTGTCACTACGCCAGGCCAAACTCTCAGGTGTAGTCCTCTCTTTACTCAAGTCCAAGGCAAAGTTGTAAAATGTGAAATACACAAATGAAATGGTTTGCTTATCTATAGACTTAAATTATATGAAGGTAAACTGCACAGTCCAATACGGATCACACATCTTCTTCTGATATATAAATCTCCACTTTATCCTTAATGCCAGCCCATTCTAATGGAGATAACGAGACTGTTGTGGCCTAAGTGGGAAACACCATATAATGATCTCAGCACTTTCTAACCACCACTTATTTTTAACCTGGCTGAGAGCTGTGATTTTATGCTCTTAGTGATGTTCAGTATAAACGACAACTAGGAAAAGTTTTAGTTAAGATTTTGAGAGAGAGATTTATACTTGAGATCATTCCTTTTAGAGTCACGAGTGTAAGCATTAAATTGAGGATATTTGTTTTGATCATGACTTTTGATAAAAGTGATTTTTTTTTTCTGACAACCATAAAACTCCACTGTTGTACAACAATTTTTCAATTGTTCTAAAAAGACATGAATGTTTGAGCACCAGGGGCACAATTCTGTATCTACTGTGCTGTCTCATCCCTCGCAACTTACACACTGCTTATTTACCTGCTCTACCTCATTGCAGCATCACAACAGCGTGTTGATCAGCCAACACATATATCCCCCATTTTATTATTTGCTCCCATACATTCATCTGGTGTTTGGATAATATAGTGGTTTGGTTTAATTTAATCTGTCCTGCTTTCACCCAAGCAATGCCAAAAACAATTTTCTATGTTAAAATGTTCTATTTTGTGTATTTCCACTTCCAAGAAGGAAATTTTTTTTCTTAGATATTTTGGATGGGGAATACTTCAGCTGCACGTCTTGCATGGGTTACCTCTTATTGAAGCAAGTTTTATGACTACAGCTTGAATGGCACCATTCCAGTCTAGTAGCACTTCCACAGCGGGGTTCCTTCCCTGCTGTTAGCTCAGCACACAGCAGAACATCTGCTCACTGAATTAAGGACCGTACTGTGCATTAATTACACCTGCTGTGCACTTTTTCCAATGACTTCCAAACCACCAATGGATTGATTTCAGGCTAATATTGCTGTTTTCAACACCGTATCGGGAAAGTATCTGATAATATGTTGTAAGCCTCATCTGTGCATTCAAGCAAATTGTTAACAGATCCTGTTTATAGAAGACACAAAACAACTTCCAATCAAATTACATGTCAACTAAATATCTTTCATTCAAGAAAACAGCAAAACCAGATCGCCTGTTAAGACAATTATGCTGTGCCCTCTCAGGAACAGAATTCTTTCTTGACTTCACTTAACTTAGTTGAAAGTAAGCCTGCTCTGTCGCAGTAGGTCATACATGTGATATAGACACGCCTGAGCTTTCCTGCGGTCATTTCTCATCTCTGCAATCTCTTCTCAGATTTTCAGTCCTTATAAACTGACAGAATCAAGTGTGTTCTCACTTTAAGAGTTTCAGTCAGGACACTCTTTCTATATTTCTGAAATGATACGCTGTCTTCTTAAATTTGCATATATATTTAGATATTTATATACATGTATGCATTTAACTTTCAACTCAAACATATATATAGAACCTGAAAACATCTTATGAGAGAAGCCATCACTATACTGCTATTTATTGCTGTTCTATTTCTTTTTGCTACTTAATAAGCTGCTTTGGTCCTACTGCTCCCATAACAAATCAACCTGCAGTCATCACCTTTACACACTGGAATAAATACAATGCCTTTGTTTACTTGAGACCAAAAAGCTCACTAGAGTATGGTTTAATTGAACAGTTAAAGTCCTTTTCTATACAACAGGAAAATAATGCCTCATATGTTACATTTTATGATTTTTCATGATGAGCAGCTCACATTTTATGCTGTACATTTTTAACATACTTTTGTTCTATGTACACATACATGTACACACATGCAGTACTGAACTCAGATCAATGAATCTGAGGGATGTAACACACAGCTCAGGAGAACTGAAGATACGGTTCTGCAAAGTAACATTGCTTTAAGACTTCTTCGGTATCAATGTACGGTATAACAAAACAAACATGGTATGCCACAGGAAGCTTTAAAGAAAGTAGCAGTATAAAAACCACCTCACAATATATAGTGCCACAAACAACAACACTGGATATCTTATGGTTTCTTGTTGAAAACCTTTGCCATTTGCAGATATAGAGTGAGGTTGCAACGACCTTGATGAAGGTGTAATGTTTTTAACATCAAGTAGTTTTAAGTTTACTGATTATTTTTTAAGTAAAAACAATTCTTCAAATACTGCCCTTGATTATTCCACAGCTGATTTTAAAAAACTGCAATATAACCAAGAGCAAAATATTACAGCCAAGAATTCGTAAGACTACATTTGGTAGCAGTAACTGGGCAACCTTAAAGGGTACTACAGGAAAGCAAACCATACTATGGTTCATTAAAATTGTACCTTATATGGATCATTTTTACGTTATACCAGTCAAAGGTGACTACTGTGCAAGATTCATCAGAGGCTGAAGTACGTCCTTTTTACGTGGCTACTCTTAGGAATCTAAACAAATCCAATTGATTTCTCTGAAGCACTTACATTGGGATAATATTCCATCACCAATAAATATTCCATACGCCCATCTGCAGTGAATCTCTCATCTCCCACAATGAAGCGGGCAATATTGTCATGTTCCATCAGTGGAATCCTGTAAATATTTCTCTCATTGACAAAGTTTTGACGATTAGCAAAAGAAAATACTTTCACAGCAACGGGGCGTTCATCCAGGGAGCCTTTGTACACTGCTCCGTATCGTCCCCGGCCAATCAACTGCAAAAAAAGAAGTAGAGAATTAGTTCATTCAATAATAAGTAAAGGCAAAAATCAGATTCTCGCTCAACAAAGATTATATACCAACTTTTATACTCAATTACACTGTGGGAAATAGCAAATATTTTGAACTGAAGACCAGAATTAGAATACTGTCATAAAAGATATTTTGGAGCTGGAAATCTTAGGATAGACCCACTTAGATCTATATTACTATGTTGACCTATAGTCTGCATACCCATTAAATAAATTGTAAATAACCTATTCAGCCATTTTATATAGAACATTAATAAATCCACATGTGCATTATGCTGATAGTTCTCCTATTAAAACTTTTGACTATTAAACATTTATAGCTTTTATGTGATCAATTTTAATTAACTCCAGTTATACATTTTACTTTTAGGATAGCTTTACGAGCTGTACATTTTAGTTTAATAATGACTCTACATGCATTTGCAGTGCAAAACAGATTTCAAAGGAGATAAATGGGTTTTAATAGGAAGGAATAATCAACTCTGTGCTACCTGTAAATCTTTATTCTAGCTCCCACAATGTTAGACTGCCTTTACAGAAAAGCCTTTTCCATCTCCATGGCAACTGAAGATGCAATCTCTGCTCTAAACCAGAGCACTGGACCGCCTTCAAGAAGAGTCCTAGTTTGCAAAGCTCAAAACACTCCAACTACATAAGAATTTAAGTCTATTGCATTCAAATAGTTTACAGGCAGACGTGAATGTGAAACTTTTAGAAATACTTACAAATGGAGAAGGAGAGGAAAGCAGAACGTAATGATTCTAAAAATGATAATATTGTCTAGCAGGAAGTATCTTTTAACAGATAATACTTTCCACTTCTCAGTCCTCCAATGTCAGAGAATCCTCATAGTGGACTGTAAAGTCAGTCAGTTCAAGGTACAAACACATCTCCACCAGAGATGTGAAAGAGCAAACACAGGTGAAGACAATTTGTTCTGTGACACCCTATGGCTGAAAGTGAGATGTCAACTCCTTAATGTCTGAGAAAGAAGACAGAAGACCCTGCAGTAGATCGCTCCAACAAAAATGATGCTTTTTCCAAGACTATCTATCAGTATGAGTGATTTCATCTGAGGCTTTACACACTTGTACAATACGTGCCTTTGAACTCTTGTGAACTCTGCCTCCAGTACTTTTTGTTGGCAGAGGCCACCCAAGTTTCTTTGCTGGTTAGTTTCCCTATTGCCCAGAGCACACTGCAGTGAGGATACCATGCCTGCAGCCAGCATCTCTGACTGTGATTTCTGATGGGCGACAAGAAGAAAAGTACCTCTCGCTATCTCTTTCACAGCCACTGTACTGATATTTTTTCTAGCAAAAAGCTTTTATAAATTCTACACAAATTCTACTAAATATATCAGTTGAAAGTATAACATTTTTCAGGTTTCTGACGATGCATCTGACACTAATCTCGCTCAGTGGAAGGTTCTAGTTGGCCCCTAGTTGCCATGGAAATAGAGAGTACTCCACTGTGATTAATGACAATACCTAAAAGCACTACTATGGAAATACACGGCCCTATCTGCAGTAAATTCTATACTCCAATAGGTGTTACTAAAGCATTTCAAGTGACTATTGTAGGATATTGTACTTAAAGTGACCAGAGTTGAGTAAAAGGAGTTTGATGCAGTGCTGAAATGCAGCACATTTAAATTCTCCTCATCCTCATTCCCATTAATCACTTTCCAGAGTTTAATATTTTCTTTTCAAGATAGAGTGTGCTCTAGCTAATACAATACTGCTAACAAAACCAGGCAAAATACAACTGCTGTAACATATTTTTTTTCTTACGTTGGGAAAAAAAAAAAAAGAAAATTAAGAAACAGTTGAACATTTACCTCCAGTAACTTAAGATTGTCCAGATCCAGTGAGGGCTCTGATGCTGCTGCCTCCATCATGTTCATACTATGCAATCCTTGTTTACGATCTCCTGTACAGAAAGGGATGGGAAGGAAATCAGACACTTTCTGGTTTTATGACCTAACTATAAATGAAAATGCAAACTTGCCTTGGACTTGGCACTAACACATAATGTAGGTAAATAGAAAGAAATCCTCTAAATTCTTCTGAGTTAGTAAAATCAGCGAAGGTGCTGACAGCTACAAACTTAAAGCAACCTGCTTCACAACTGTTTTGATAATTAAATATCATTGGTAGTAACTGTCAAACATGTTCACAACACTTGTGTGTTGAGTAGAGGATATGTTGAGGAAAAGCAGGCCCCAAAATGCCAACTTGGAAAACGAATCATAAATCTCTCTGAACTCCTATGAAAGGAATATCACCAAAAAAATGCTAGAGAGGACAAAGGGGAGCACTACATACAAACTTGGAAGAGAGACTAGGGGAGAAAACAAAACATAAGCATAATTTTGAGAAACAGTATTAGCAGTAAGAACAATATTAAAAAACAGGGTCAGCCAACTCTACCTGCAAGCATTCTGTATCCAAAGAACAGAGCAGCAATCAAGACAGCTAGTACAGACACAGATGCAAGAGCAATAACTATCGTCTCATCCCGATGAAAAGAATGAGAAGAATCTGAAAGAAAACAGAATGAAGACTTTAATTGTAAATTTGAAAAGGTCGCATCTGAAAAAAAACATGTTATTACAATGAGGAAAAAAACCCAACATACTCTTGATTATAAAACATTGCACTAAACTCTTTTTCCTCTTAAAATCAAAGGATGACAGGGGAGCAGATCATTTCAAGCCCAGATGATCTGCAGCTTTCCCTACTCCGCCAGTGCCATCAAAAGGCACCAGAGAAAGGCACTGAAAGCTGAATCTCCTTTCTTTTTGCAAAAGCTCAGCACAGCCATTCAAAGTGAAACTGATGCACTCCTGCTCAGCTAACAATTTCTTAATCAATCTTCTTGTTACAAATCAGGCTTATAAACTTAACCTTATTTATTATTATTATTATTTCAACACTGGAATGAAAATCTCAGTAAATAAGTAAAATAAAAGGTTAATAATGTTGCAATGCAATGAATAATTAATCTTTTGTATTCAAACATCCACAGGTGTGTTAGATGCAAGATCTTTTGTGCTAGGGCTTCAAAGTTCTTTTGTTTTCTTTCTGATTTGTGTCAGTGCTCAGATCACTTTTAGGATGATTCTCACTATGTAAGCCAGACAGGCATTTCCAAAAACAACAGCAGAATATTGAACAACTTGAAACAACAATAAAACACTGAAAACTAAATGACTGGTTTAATTTAGCCTTTTAAAAACTTTTTTTCTTAACAAAAATCAAATTTGGTTTAAATGCATCTCACTATTTTCTGAGGGAGGGGGAAAGAGTTCTAGTGTAAACATTTGTTATTGTCTGCAGTGGTTACCTTACTGCTATTCCACATCAAGCAAGATCCCAATCTTGCTTCTTTCAGGTATGTAAATATTCAGCCACTTTAACAGAGAAATTTCTTACTGCAGATATTCCTCTGATGTCAGAATCACAGGAATGTGGCATTACAAGACCTCATTTACCTTGGCTTTAAAACCAAGTTTGCAAACTATGTTTAAACTTGTCTTATATACTGCTAAAAGTACTCCTTAAAAGACTCATAACAAGACGTAACTATTCTAAAACCACAAAATATATAATGCACACAAGGCTTAAACATTGGGTAAATTCTTAGGTGAGACTGAAATAAAATTGATCCCAGTCTACACTAACTGAATAAACAGACAAATTCACTGCTTAAATTACATTTATGGGAAGTTAAACACGATTCATTTATTCCAGTTCCCAGCATGGATGAACGTTGGAGAAACAGATAAGAAAAGAAATTAAGTGTGAAAAACATTAGCTTCCACTTTTACAAAATTGTAATGGTAAGCAGAACTACTAAGAAGTTGATAAAACAAACAAAACAACATCAACAAAACAAGCAAACAAAAAAGCATTTAAGATGTGATTATTTACCTGAAAAATTACCCCTCAAAAATAACATGCAGCACATATCAGAGAAAGCCTTCAAATAAAAGGGAGCTCATGGTAATCATGACACTATCAAATTTCAAGTTGTTCTGTCACAAGAAATACCACCACCACTGGTTTTGGTGAGAGTTTCACAGGGAAAATAAACTATTGCCACAGAGCGTTATGCTATGCAATCATAGTTGGGATTTCCATCATTTGGAGATTAAAAACCTGAAGTTCCAGTTTTCACTTAGATTATGAATTCTAACTATGTACCTATACACACCCAGTCAAATACTATATATTTAAAAAACACAACATAAAGGAACCTTATATGACACAAAGCAATATAAAATACTGTATAAGTGTATGAAACTGTATAACTGTTGGCAGGAAAATCGTAATTTTGACTATTCTATTTTTATGAATAGAATAGCTTAATCAATGTTTTTTGCTTATCTAGAAAAATGCAGACACCAACACACATACATATATTTCCATATATAAAATGTTGTTTGGTTTCTTTTACATCAGTCTAAGATGGTGCTAGATACCATCTTGACATTAAGAAAGTGCAGGTTTTGAGGGGCTGAGCTTCCTGCTATAACCTCTGCTGTATTTCCTGGACCACACAATCAGTGTGTAGCCATTTACAGCCTTCCTATTGCCTATACATTAGTCATGTCCACAACTGTTTCCCAAACATTATCTAATGCCCAAGTCTGATTGCTCCATTCTTGCCTCTCTTAGAATCCAAGGGCTGACAGCACCTATCCACCATCCTGCTGCCTTCCTGCCTTCTGGAACAGGATTTTGCTTTTCCTCCGCTCCTAGCATGGGCCAGGGAGGGGTATCCTGAGCTGCACAGACTACTTAGAGAGTCTGGCAGCATTTCTACACTGGCTTTCTCCCATTAGAAGCATGTGAGTAAATGTATTATGGGGCCTGGCAGCAACAAAAAGTCCCAAGTAACAGTTTTGTGAAGATCAGTTGTAGAAAAACATGTTGAGAAAAAAACAATCACTGCATTCTTGGTCCTTGATGGACCATTCCCTCTGGAAACTTTTTATCTTCAGTGGTATCTCCGCATTTGCCAAATAACCGTAAAGAACTTTCCTGCTGTTCAACAGGAAAATAAACTTACTCTTTTTTTTTGTTTGTTTCTTAACAAAACACAAAATTGGCTTATCCTGAACCAGTTTTTCCTTCTTATAAATGCTTTAAAACAACATTGTCAACTATTCAGATAGTCGCAGTCAGTCTTACAGCAGGAATTACTACTGCTGGGCTGTCAAGCAACTTTTACAAATTATCAAATTTGTAACCATCCTTAATGATGGTTAGCAAACATTTCAACAGATTCGTAACATACAGTTCAAGTTAATATGGGTGGGTAAAACACTGCTTTGAACATGCATAACTGCTGCTCAATAATCCGATTTGATCTTCTGAGATCATCATCAATATTTGTATTGATGGTATTTTTTCAGTGACAAACAGAAGGAACTGCATCAACTTTTTTGACACTACCTTCAAATTTCAGACCAAGAATATTGATATCCCTATATTATTCTCAAGCCACTGTATTGCATAAAAAAACAATAGTCCAAGTTTATAGGAAGACATGCTGAGAAGATAAACTGCAGTCTGTAGGAAATATAATGATTGCAGATTTGATTACGGAGCACAAGTCTACCCACACTTGTACACAAAATGTCAGCAAAGCTCCCTCAAGTATATGTTCTGTAAGCAGTGGTTAGCATATTTGCTTCTTCCATTGTGAAATTTTTTTTCTACTTAGCATTCTCTATAGAGAATGAAAAAAAATTCCTACTTCAGCTAAAATAGAACTGCTTGAAACAAGAATAAGTCACCAAAAGCTGCTGTAAGGCCCAAGACACCATCATAGCCAACCTGTTTGGGTGGGAAAGGGAGAACAGGGCTACTGACTCTTAAAGCAGCAGCTTAAAGAAACAAAGTGTAACCAATGCCTGTGCTACTTAGAAGGCATCCAGCACTTCTGTCTTGAAAAAATTCTACCAGATATTCTGATGTAATATTTTCTGAAGCGCACCAATTACATCATGAAGAAATATCATAACAAATAGTATCAGCAGCCTTCAAAACAAATAAAAAAAAAGGAGCAGCACAAGTGATTAAAATAGAGATGCCCTCCTCCTGGCTGGGGAGCAGCTGGTAACCCGCAGAGCGCTGCTCCCAGCAGTGTGCCGACCCTGCCAGCAGCACAGAGCTTGTTTCTGTGTTCCAAACCCCAAGTACAACAGACCCTGTGTAGGGAGAGAATTTCAAAGGCACTCACCAATAAGGCATTTCAGAGCAATGCTTCCAGTGCTCGGTCAGAAATGAGTCACTAGGCTGAACCTGGCCCTGCACTTCTGATACTCCCTACGCGCACTGCTACCACATTAGGCATTTCTCTTTCCTCCCTTAAGTATTGTAGCCAAACACTGCTACAATATCTTTGGTAAATTAGATTGTAAAATTAAGCTTCCATATTGCCACACACAATTTTCCTACTGCTGCTTTCCTAGCTTTCCTCAGAAATGACAATGAAAGAAAAATGCCAACAGTGCTAATGACATCACGAGGAATAATATTTTTCCTTCCAATTAATTTTTCCACTATAAACATAAGCTTGTAATATTAATTAGTACTGAAGTATTGTGATCTGTGTCTATGGTTGAAAACGCTTCTTCTTTTATTTTTCTGTAATTTAACTTTCAAAAATGAAAGCCTCTTCTGTATGTTTTCTGTTTCCATTTTTTAAAAAATCAGCATTTATCATATTACCAAAGAACATTCTGAGAAAAAAAGGAAACTGGGACAAAACCAGGTAACAATGGCTAGTGGCAAAAGAGCCTGTAAACATTATAACACTTTTCCTTTGGAGCCAGAAGGAAGGTGCAGGATTCCTGTGCCTTCCCTTCCCATCAGTAAACACGACACCTCTGGCCACCTACCTCTTCACTGCCCTTGCCCATCCCTCCAGATAAATTGATCAGATATATGGAAGAAGTTTATTACACTAAGGGTAGTGAGGCACCGGAGCAGAGTGCCCAAAGAGGCAGTGGATGCCCTGTCCCTTTAGACACGGGGTTCTGAGCAACCTGATCTAGCTGTAGGCGTCCATGTTCATTACAGGGGAGTTGGACCAGATGCTCTTTAAGGGGCCCTTCCAACTCAAACAATCCAATGTTTCTACGACAAAGCCTTCGTTATCCACCACCATCTACGTTACTGTCAGTTTAAGTGCCATAGTCCATGCTGTGAAGGTAAAACATTCCAGTCTTGGCTGGGACCATGGGAACCCACACAGAATCGCCATATTTTCCAGTTCATAGTGCATCAGACTGTTGACTCTAAAACTACTACTGAAAGTGCAAGTATCAAGTGAAAAATCAGGAGGAGAAAGCACCAAAGCTGCGACAGCACTGTAGCCCGAGGGCTCACTGTCACTGTCTTCAAGATTCTCATCCCCTCGGCATCAAATTTGGGACACAGCAGAGATCGCTGTTAGGATAAGAAATCTTCAGGAAGCTATGAGAACAGCAAGTGTTTGCCACATTCAAAAACAGAAATCCCATGGGGAAATATTTGGTTATGTAAATAAGACTGAATCACAACATAAAGCTAAACAAGGAGATGCCCTTAGAACGATGAATGCAATTATGTTGTTTCCTACTCTTTAGATGATTTAATATAAAACTCTAGACTTTGAAATTTTTTAACGTTAAGTATAGAGATGTACACACAGACGTACACTATATATATATGAGTGTCTACATACGTAGCATGAAAACAACCCCGAATACCTGGAGAAATTTGTATTCTGGTAACTGTAATTTGGAAATGGAAGTGGCCACATAATTGGGACCATTGCACATGAAACCACTTTCTGCCAGACCCCTTTATTGCTATTAAAGTTTTTCACTCAAATTTTTAAAAATCAGCCGCCCGCTTTTCAAGTAAATGACTCACAGCTGTGTATTTATCACACAGCAGTAAATAATTCTAATAAATATGTCTGCATATTTAAGTTTAGATAAGTATCATGTAATAGCATGTTAGAGAAACACTACAATTACTATCTGTAATGAAAACCAGTTTTTTTAAATTTACCTGTGTTCCCAGAGAATTTCTGCTATCAACACATTGCAGAGGCCAAGTAGTATTCCAGTTGGTACCAAAATATTAAACTACCTTAACACCAAGAAACTACCAAGTTATGGTAGTCACCAAAATATATGGAGAACACCATCCTTCAACCTTCACAGCACTGTAACATCTGATTCTTCAAAACAACTCCAGATGCATGGATTCTGATCAAAGTCAGCACAATTACACAGGGACTCAGAGATCTGCCCATGCAGATCGCTTTAAAAAGAAGTGGAGGCTTAACGCCATCCTACAACTATTTCTTTGATGTGATCAATTCAATATGTTCATTGCCAGTCTGTTACAGAAGTTGCTTCTCTATTTAGGAACGATAATGATATTAAGGATGAGATCAGAAGCATGAAGGAAGCCTTACATTTAAATCATAAACACAGCACACGAGGAAAGGCTGAAGCATGTAGACAATATGGCCTTCAGCTGTAAATGACTGTAAACTTACTCTGCAAATTGCAAAAGGGACTCTGTAAGCATTATTAATTCTGCTTGTGTTTCAAGTTTCATTTTTTCTCTCAGTCACTATGTATAACTTTTATGACAACAAAGTCTCAGCTTTTTGAAAAAACATACAATTATCAACTATTCCAAAAGCCTATAGATTTAAATTTCTTTGTATTTTCTTCCAGGTTAAAAATGTCATGGTAAATATGCTTTATTTCCCACTTTCTGCATTAAAAAAAAATACTTATTTGTACTTATATGATCATCACTTTTTTTAAAATTTAAATACTTTGCGGTTCCTTACAAAACTTCTGTGCATAATGTATAAAGAATGATCTGTTTGTCTGCTCAGCCTACATATAGTTATACGAAATGGACCTTAGTATGCAAGCCAGGCCAACCATTTGTCACCAAGCACTACCTCATTGCTGATCCACTGTCTGCAGTGTAAGAGCTCAGTCTTCTGCATGTCAGAGTAAATAACAAGAATACCTCCAATATAAATAACATATAAAAATGACTCAAATTACTTCAAGTGAATCTTAAATTTGTTCAGTTCAGGGAAGAACATGTAGAAGAAAAAAATTAAGCAGAGAACTTGTAAGAAAGAAACACACATTAGTGGCCTTTTAGATATTCTGGTAGACTTTTCAACACACAAAGAAGAAACCCAGTCACACAACTAAATGCATTCAAACCCACATTCTCAGCTAAGCTGATACCACAAGGCTGCAATACCTCTCGAGTTACTCTCTACAGATCTCCACAATGAACTCCAGCAGGAACTATTTCCAGTTTTCCATAAAAATATCCAATCACAGAGTAACTTAGGTTGGAAGTTCCAACCCGCCTGCCATGGGCTGGGTTCCCCAAGGCAAACCTTGCTGCCTATAAGGCCAGCTGTGAATAATGAAAGGAAAAATAACAGCATTTTCTAAACTTTTCTTTCCCTGCAAATTTTTGCCATGCACCTAAACTTTTATAGGTACATGCTTTAAAACAAAACTACTACCTTATTTTTGTTTTAAGCATCTGTAAATTTGAAGTGAGACAGTATCCTTCTGTCAGCACTTGACAAATTATTAATGAAATTAAATCCACATCAATATAATAACCATAATAATCTAAGAGTGTAAAATATAAATATATAATACAAATCACCGTGACCACCATCAAAAATCAAAGCAAGGTTCAAGTAGGAAACACTATTTTGTATCCAAGTGTCTGAGTACACAATGGCTGAGGTTAGCAAAGAAACTTCTGTGGAAGATGACTGAGCATGTGGTGCTGGCACAGATGAAAAGCACAATGAGAAGAGTATTTTTGTGTGAGAGATGGTGCGACATTCCTTAGCAAAACAACCCTGCCAAGCAGTAAACCTAAGGCAATTTTCTTTCATAACTGAAAATGAATGTTTCTTGCCCAGACTCAAGAGCAAATCCTTGGTTTCTCCTGCAGACTGAAAAGCTCAGTTAGAGCATTAAGTTTGCACTATTTCCAGTCATCTCATTATTTGAAGAAAATGTTTAAGCAGTCACCAATATCTTTCCAGTTTGCATTCAATATCATATTTTTATATAAAGTCATGCATATATTGTTATGAAGTGTCCATTACAGCATCTTTTTGTGCTTTTCTCCAGTTTGAAGAGCTAACATTTCTGTTTATATTTCAGAGGTGAGCAGAATCTCAGGTAATCTTGCAGACATCCACTCCCTGGGCTTTCAGTAAGCACCAGATCCCCACAAGTGCTGCAGTAATATCCCGAACTGGCAACAATGCATCACAGGTCCCCTAAGCTCCTTGGAGAATGCCTGAACATACAGATTTTACAGCTTAAGCTGTATAATTTTCCTTAACGTGTTCCAAAGGAAGTCTGTTACAGCTGCAATCAGGCAGACATCTTTGAAAACTGCGGTCAGTCTGCAGGTCAGATGGGAGTTCTCTGGGCCTTTTCTCAATGGGAGCTCCCTGTACCCAAGTGCTCAGAGCTGGATTCCTTTCCCCAGTCCCCATCCTCTTCTGGAGGAGCATCTACCAGCAGTCCAGGCTGCACATATTAGACTCGTTGTCTTTGTTTTGAAAACTGAGGGCTGCACAGATACAGGAAATTTAAGCATTAAGCATGTGTGGTAATTTCTTTGGCAGAGAAGTGGGTTATGCAATCTCTAACGGCTCTTCCTTTGATGAGTAGATACAGGGACACAAATTAACAGCCTGTCACCTTTCTGGAGAAATAACTCCTGAGTAGATAAAAACTCAACCCAACCACTTTGCCTTTTCTTCCGTGAGTTTTCAGTGCCATTTCTAACACTGTTTGAATACTCCCTTAGAATCATGATGTAAGTAAATTTAACAGCAACTCAAAACCAATCCTGGATATAGATTACCTTTCTGAAGTGTCCTAGACACAGCTAAGCATTCACTAACCAAAGAAAGAAAAGAAATATCTTACTTCAAGCAAGCGGCACTTCAGTGCAGACCTGAATCCTGCATTCAAACTTAACCAAACGCTGACTTGGACAATAAACCACGTACTAGGAACATCTTCCATATAAAAATAAAATAGTCGTGATTTTTTTTCAATAATAAAATGGCTGAAAAAAACATCTACATTATCCCCTTGTAAGGCTTGTGAACCCTAACGGCCCTCCTCCTCATCACATCATGTGCTAACAGCGGCAGCAACATAATGGCACTGGGCCACAGTCTGTAGAAACTGGAACCAAAAAAACGCATGTGCTGCAACAGAGAAAAAAGCATGCTTCATAAAGTCTCTTTAAAGTTATTTGAAATCCAGCTGGCTCAATAGCTACGTATTTCATATTCTTAATGTTCCCAAGCATATTGCTCTACTAAAAATAAAGCACAAAAATGACATCAAAACACTGAATGTGTATTTTCATATGAGCATGTGAACCCCAAACCGCAAACTCCTTTAAAGGAGGCAGCTGCAATCCAGCACGCCCGCACGTTCTCGGTCTTTGATTGCTGTGAGCACAGGATGGCCATCCCCAAGCTGGAGGTACTGCCTCGCTCCGTCAGCCTGGGGCTGCTGGCAGGAGGGCCGTGCCAGGGCTGAGCAGAGCAGCCGGGCCTGTACAAGCAGGCGCTTCCTGCACGCACACCAGTCGGGCAGCCACTGCCTGCCACGCCGGAGCCTCGGATGTTGCTGTTTACAGAGCGTGGAGCCAGGCCGCGGCTGAGGCTGGAGGCACACTGTCTGCTTCCGTGCAACGCTTGCTTTGTCTGGGGCTGCCACAGAGAGTGAGGCCGTGCTGCTTGCGCAGCTGCTCCTGCCCTGCTTGTGGGGCTCCCGACCTGGTACTGGAGCTGGGCACCACTGAGCGAGGGGTCAGGATATTTTTCCTCTGTCAGCTTTTGTAACGCACAATGAGAACTGAACTGATTTGTCAGACATGACTGTGTGGTTTGGTGTTCCGAAATCACTGCCCCAACCGTGCACCAAAACCTTAATTAGGGCACAATTGTAGACAGCTAATCTGTTCAACTGAAAAACCAAGATCTATACAAAATGATACAAGAACATGTTTGACAAAACCCTTCATAACGCTTCTGGTTTCTGCCCCAGTCTTTTGGAATTAGCATCCTAAATCAGCTTAATGTTGTAATCCTTAAGTTTAGTAAGTATTTTGGTATTAAAACTTAGATCTTCTGACTCCAGAACATTTTTCTGTACTTTCGGTACAGTGCACATTCTTGTGTGTACATGGTTCTGTAACTTTAGATTTTGAAGTACCTGTTAAAAGGCGTGAGGTAAACTTGTCTAATATTTTAGCAACAGTTACTAAAGATAGCATTTGTTAGGCTAATGCCAACCCAAACACCACATGGTATTTCATAGTATGCATCTGCTCCAGCTTCTCCTATCATGACATAGGAGGACAAAGTCTAAGAGGAAAGCGTGTGCTCCGTTTTCCCCCCTAATCCTCACTTATACTCCCTGTTTTTCCCTGTTGTCTTCTCTGTAGGACCAAATAATTCCTAATATTCATCAGATTCCCTTTCATGCTTCCCAGATGAAATTCCTTTTAGAAGCTACTGAGTGATGAAACAGAAAGGCCCAAATCCCTCTCCTCCTTGCTCTAAGATCCTTGAGAAATGCAATGAACATTCTCGTCTCCTCCTTTACTTGAGACCTAGGCATGCTCAGTCAGCATCAGTACATCTTCATCCCTCTTTCACTCCCATTTCTCTCTTTCACTCATTCTGCTGTTATCCAGACACTGGCATCACCCATGTCTATGCCTCATTGCCTGTGGCCAATGACCCACTGAACCTCCCCTGGTTTCTGCTGAAGGATGTATTTTTCCCCAGTTAAGAGACCTTCACAAGGGCTATTTCCCTCCAACTCTACCCTTGGTTAACAGTGAGATTCAGCCAACTCCTGTCAGGAAGAACCACCTTCTCAAAGATATTTCACATACAAGAGATGGCAAGTATTGGGGAAATCCTTAAGTGGAAGGGAACTAAGAGAAGAACAGAAGAGGATGTGGAAACCTGCAAACACAACAGAGCATGGCAGAAGAAGGTAAAGGCATACCCAGCACACAGTGGGCAAAAGGGCAGTGGGTACAAGGACACAGTGAGGGAACGGCCTTCCCCTCAGGCAAACCCCAGCAAGATCAGTAGTCTCCACTGACACACAGCTTCTGTTTCCAAGGTGTTGGCTGAAGTGTCCTCCTTCAAATACATAACTACAGCTCATATGAGGGCACACAAGTGCATATGTTATGTATTTGTCAATGCAATTTTTTCCCCTTCAAGGAAGGAAGCGCTTTCCAGAACTTGAACCATAAAGCTGGCTTTGATATTGAATAACCTGATCTTAGGTAGGTTACTTTGTTTCTCTGTGCTTTAGTTTAGCCAGTTATACGACATAGAAACAGTAACTTCCCTAACTTCAAAGGACATTCTGATTATTTTAAAATAACATAAAGATGAAAAAGGCAATAATGATAAATAGTAACCCTTAGTTTACACTTATGCAAAAATTCTCCTACAGATCTAGGTGCTTGACTTCAGATGAAGAGCAGACATCATTTGATGTTCATTTCTTGCAGCATGAGTGCCAGCTCAAGCTTCGCTCCCTGCCTCCTGCTCCAGGTGCGTGTTCCACCCCAGCAGTGCCACCAGCTGCACGGCACAACCACAGTTGTGTTAAGCAATGAGCTGGGTGAGGAAGCCAGCAGGGAGATCATGGGGAGCGGGGTGGGAGGAAGATCTGGAAGGCAGCACCCCTGCCAAAATAAATACACATCAATCCAGTGTGAAGGCGGCTATCAAAACCATCAATTTGTGTTATGCCGTGGGCATACGAGAAATACAGCCTTACTTGTATAACATGCTCTGTCTGCCCCACAGTAACAAGCTTGTTTCAAACCAGCAATAAATATTTCAACACAAATTCAAATAGGTAATGTGGAGACACTGAACAATCCTATGGAACTGATTTTTTAACAATGTTGGAATCTGTCTGATTTCTAGATTTTCTGCAGAGACTGAACAAAACCCTTCCGCATAGTAAACTATACTGTATCTGTAGCTCTTCTATTTTAAATATGCTTTCAATGTAATTATAAGAATTCTTAAATTTAACCCTGATGTTGTCACAGCCGTGTGTACAGATTTTAACTGCTTTAATGACATTGTACAATTAAATTTTAAGATTGGTAACTTCAGAAGATACGTTTATACAAATGCTTGCTTCAAACAGTAGAAATTAGAATGGGAAAAAGCCTCTTTAAAAATGAATATAAAGCAGGCTTCTGTCAATATGATTTACTAAAGTCCTGAGTGTACCATGAAATCCTGCTAAATGAATAGCAGAAAACTAAAGTCCCACAAAATGAATAGAAATCTTTTTTGTCAAACAAAACTGATTTAAACTTGAGAATGACTCTTTCCTGACAGGTGTGCTTGCTTTAACACATCACAAAGCACAAGCAGTCATAGCCAAGGTTTTGATAAGACTCATTTGGTTCCCAGCTGGGCACCAAAGGACTTTTAGATTTCAAAGGCACTATGAAATTCACCCCCTTTTAATATGTATTTGTCATCCAAAATTAAGTCAATAGACTTGTGAATTTTTTTGCCCACCATTCTCACACTAGTCTCAAATCAGATTTAGCAATATGTAATTCTGTAGCTCCCATTAACTGTCAGTTGAAACAGGGGACTTTAATCAACTTTATAATTTCAGCTTGCACTATATATATATATATATATTTTTTTTTTTTCTTTCTAAACAGCTCTTTGCTTAAAATTTCAAATCCATGGAAGGTTTGTGAGGAGTCTAGAGCACTGCTATAGCATAGCTAGCTATCAAGAACATGTATAGGGACTATGTTCCAAACAAAATAAATATAGCTACATTTCAGCAGTAAGTAGACACTCAAACTTCAAAAGGCATTATATTTGCTTCACCAGAAGAAAAGTAAAAAATTGCAGTTAGCAATAGTAACTTGGTTACTATTTGGCTGTATCATAATCTTGAAAGAATGGAAAAGCTTACCTACCAAACTCAAGAGCTCCATCATAACACAGAAATTCACTGTGTCAATAGCACTTTTGGGAATAAGACACTGCTACTGACATAACACAACAGAATTACAAATACAAATACCACAGAGAACAATCATATGGTGTACTTTTGACATCACTGTGACAGTGAATATGCTTGAGTCCTGCTTGAGTAGCAACTGTAAATCACTAAATTACATGGATTCTTGAATTCTTACACAGACTGCTAAAAAAATCTCAAAATTTAGCAGTTTATGCTCGCCTTCCAACTGACAAGTTAGCAAGCAAGTATGCAGTCATAAAATGAGCATGACTTTGATGAACACATAAATGAAGTATGATCCTAGCACGCTAATTAAATATTTAGCTCAGCACATGTCCTGCTGTTGGAAACTTCTATTCCTTAGCATGTATAACGTGGTGACCACCCAGCTGGTCTCTTACTGAATGCAGGACTGTGCTCGCTTCTGTTCCCTGCTCTGCAGAGTCTGCTACAGCCTCTAAAACCACACAATAATTCAGTGCTGGACCAAGCCCAGAAAAGTTTGGAGTCGTTGTGCAGACATATCTTGGTACCTTAGCTTACTTGTCTACTCTGGAATAGTCAGTAAAATATATAGGATTTACAATTGATGAGTTTTCCTCCATTCGCAAAATTTAAACATTATTGTCTTTGTAACAGATATTTAACACTCTGAGCCTACTATGAAAACTTTCTCCCCTCAGCAGAGCTTGGTGGTCTCTGTAAAAACAAAACAAAAAAAAATTAAAAATCACATCTAACTGATCTGTATCAAAAATAAGAAAAACATCAGCACGTCTGAGCTACACAGAAAATCTCAAGTCAAGTTTAAAAACAATTCCTTGATGCAAACTCTCCTATGCCATTACACACTAAGTACTCTCTATTTAGGGCAGGATGTAAGAAGGCTCGTATTTCCAAAGCTGAGCACGTCTTTCACGGCACTCTCTCACTGAGTGTGCCTGTACAAGAACTCTGCAAGAGCTGCAAGGCCTGAGGACAGCATACCTCGCCGAGCTCCTGGCACTGCTCTCAGGAGATGCGCAACGCTTTTGGTTTACAGTGTGTATTTATTTCACCCACACACATTTTTAGTTTGCTCCAAAGATGCTATGAATGGCTCTGCAGCTGGGAGTGTCCGACGTGGGTGTGTGCAGTGTTCCACACACCCAAACCTACACGTGGTGGTGAACGTTTCCCATTTGCACTGCTTACAAGTGTGTGATTGATCTGCTGACAGTGTTTGCAAAGGCAGGGAAGCTTGAGTCACTCTGCAGAGTCATTAAAAAACTTTTTCAAAAAACAATTAAGATATTTTCTATATATTCATCTAGCCGTGACTGCTGGTGTTTTTCTGTGTTTTATTTTGCAATACGTTTTCACCAAGCTTTCTCTGCTTTCCCAAGCCATCTTGGAGACAGCAGTGTCTCAACCTGCACTCAGAGGAAGAACACTACTACATGTAATTCACAATAGCTCAATCAGCACCATCCATTTTGCCTTACTTGCTGCAATTATATCCACAGAGAACAGAAATGGAGGGAAAAAGAACAACACTTAAAGTATAATCACTTAGCATGCACTGCAGTTTAGATAACTACCTGTCAGGAGTTCGTGCTTATGTTTTATAACATTCATACTAATTTGCTGAGTTTTAAAACTATTTTTCTAACTACTATGGTGAGTTACTTCTTTAATGGGAGAAACAGAACTATGACGAAGCAACAATGATCTTGGTGGCTCCACACAGAAGGTCTGGCTAGGGCTAGCCAGAACACCATGTATTCCTCAGACACACACATCTTGCTTGTGCACACATTGACATACATGGCTCTGAGTCACCACTCAGTGATACACAGGAATATTTTGGTTCTGCATAGGAAAGAGTCATCTAACACTCTTATTTCCTGTTCCAAGTGTTACCGTAGTGAAAAGTGCTTTTATGCAGTCTGCAACGATCCCTCACCCTTGCTCAGAGTATATTTAGTTTAAAAGTCAATACAAATGTCTGGAACAAGGAACTCTTTTGCTCGCCCAGGAAAATATTTACAGGCTTGCAGGCACTTCTAAATGAGCTTCATGCTCATTGCCTAAAGGAAGGCAAAATCCAGGCCAAAGCAAAAAGCTGTGTAATGTTATCCATAGATACTTTAGAAACTTTCATGAAATAACTGCTCTGGCACCAAGAAGGATACATGCAATAGTTATTAGGATTAAACTTTAAGATGCATAAAACAGTCCTACTGAAACAATCTTAGTGGAGCCTTCAAAGGTATTCAAAAGTATTAAATGTTTCAGTTCGGTCTCAATGCAACTTTGTATCACGTCTTAGAAAATTAAGACCTTCCCCATGCCTCTGAAAAATACCAAATCTCACCTTTGATGCTAAAATAAAAAAGCTACAGCAGTGTTAAGTCTTCACACTTCCCACTTTACAATTTATTTGCCTTTTCAAATAGAATTTCTAACTTCTCTCCTTTAGACATACCTGCACAACTAATGTATAAAAGTGTAATACCCAAATTAACTGAAATAAAATAGAACTAACTTAAGTTAGATTCTAAGACTAACATATTCATTTCAAATTATCAAATATGTAGCAGAATAAATATCTTAATGTCCCAAACGAAAACACAGATGATCAAAAGAGATACATAAACTTTCTACACAAATTTGATTACATTCACTATTCAAAAGATCCATACCTATTCTGACACGGAAAGTAAGAAAGCCAAAATCATATATTCTGCAATCCCCCAACAGCTGACATTAAAAACTTTATCTCCTCTCAGAAATTAAGTCAAAATGAGAATTGCAACAAGGGAAAGTGTTTCACACACACGATCATACAGCATCACCCCACTCACATGCAATCACAGAATGGCTTGCAATGGAAGGACTCTAAAGATCATCTAGTCACAACCCCCCCTTCCACAAGCCGAGTAGGGCTGCCAAACAATACGTTAGGCTGCTTGAAGCCTCATCCAACCTGACCTTCAACACCTACATGGATAGGGTACACGTGCAGGGGTGAGGAAACGTATTTCATTTTGGTGTACCAAATTTATGTAGAGGATTATTGTGGGAGTTATTGAAAAACACCTGAAAGACAACACGGACGGACACTGGTCATTGACAACATGGGTTCACAATGAAAATGCCCTGTTTAACAAATGTAATTCCCTTTTATGACAAGGTTACTCACTTAGGCAACCAAGAAAAACCGTTTGATGAAATCTTTATGAATTTCAATACTGTTTCTCACACTATCCTTCTGGACAAAATGTCCAGCATACAGCTAAACAAATATACAACACGATGGACGAAGAACTGGATGATGGCTAGGCTCCATTAGCTAGAGTAAATGGGGTTACAACAGGCTGGTGGCCAGCCACTGGTTGAGTTCCTCTGACTTCACGTTAGGCCCAGTTCTTTCTAGTGTTTATATAAATGATCTCAATAGAGGACTCAAATGTACACTTAGTAAAGTTGCAGATTACACTAAAATAGGAGTTGTTAATTCCCTCATGCTCAGGAACCAGCATCCATTACAACAGGGCACTGTTCATTTTATTTATTAAGTATGAAACAGTGAAAATAATAACGCATGGCATATATCAACAACTATTTCAAAAAACACAGAAGTAACATCCCAATTGCAACGTGTCAGGAAAGAGTAATGAACACAAATACTTCAAAACAAAGAAACACAGAAAGTTTCAGTACACATATGCAGAAGAAATTACAGATAGAGGGACTGTATTCTTCGTATTTCATACATGTCTACCAAATGCACTTTCATGAATTTCCTTCACTCTAATTTACTAACAACAGTCAGCATTCCTGTTTATAAAATCAACACAAATAGGTTTTTATTATCATCTCTAATCTCTTTCAACAGCATAATTGCATCCACTGGTGTCTTTGTGAAGATTTCAGTGTCATCATCTCCTGTTTAGATAGCAACAAAACAACAGCACTGAACTGAAAATTTAGGAGCACACTGACATGATGCTTTTCTGTCTGTGTGGGCTCCCCTGGGTGCTCTACGATCTCCTGTCTGTTCTTTTGAGCCCAAGGTTCCTGTTAGCCAGAAAGCCAACAGAACACCTCAGATCCGTGTCTTGAGAACATTCCAGACAGCTCAGTTCCTAAGAACAAAACGGAGATGCCTGCAGCCAGGATGACACATGCACCTTTTCAGGAGCTAGACACCCAGTTATAAAACTCCACATTCTAATTGTACAGCCAGTCGCTCATTCACTATTCAGTACCTGAGGCACTCCCTGGAATTTGTCATTCATTTCATTAATGAAAAGGATGTAAGCCCTTCTTCATAAGGAATGAATAAATAAATGAATAAAATTCTGATTCTCAGTATCCTTCCACATAAAGAGATTTTGCCCGACAAGATGGAAGAAGACAAACTCTAGCTTCCATGAAATACAGCTCCTGCCCTTGGTTATACTCCCAACAGAAGACTCGGGGGGCCCGGACACAGTGCTGCTCTTGGCTGTGGTCCCCAGCCCTGGCAGGAAGGCAGCCTGCTCCATGCCTGCCTCTGCGGGAGTGCAGTGACATCTGACTGACTGAATTCAAGCTGTTTTAAGAACACTTGGTCTAAAAACAATTCAAATGCTCCTACGAGCAGCTTACTACATTATTAAAAACCTAGAGGATTTATTTATTAGACTGTAAAACACCGCTGTTGGTTTACCTCCTGGTAATCTCCCGTTTGAAGAGTCACTGCACATCATTTCATAAAGACAGGAGCTAGAAATTAACACGTATAGGATTTTAAGGCTCACCATATTTGTCAGATAAAGAAATTGACCAAAAAAGGCCCACAAAAGACAAGTTCTGCAGAGCCCACATCCCTGTACCCACCCTGCAAACCTGTCACTCCACGGGGGGCTGAGCTCCCTGGTGCCGATGTAGGCATGTAGTGCAGGGGAGCTTGTGAGGTAGCTGAGCTCACAGGGGACTGTTCCAATCACGCTGCATGTGCCAAAACCCTAAAGCTTTCTTTCAAAACTGCATCAGTTCCAGGATCGAGAGTGTAAATTGTCTTAGACAGAACCATGACACAGGATTAGATACTTCTGTCAGCCAGCTGAGCATATAGTACAGTAACAAGCGAGGCTTAGAAAAAACGTCCAATTAAGGAGTAAGAAAAATACATGGAAGGCTTTTTGTGATCGAAATATTAATCCACACAGATAATTTTATTAGTACTGAACAGTCAACAATAGACTTAATATTTATAAGCAATGTTCAGTTTTGTGCTTAGCATTCCCACTCCCAAACCTGCCTCTCACTATTTAGCAGCCTGCAGTCACAAACCTTTCTCACTAGCACTGTATCAGGAGCAGACAAAACTGGGGGTGGAAATTTATCAGTAGCTGCTGGCAGCACCTATCAGTGCTTTGCAACCGAGCTTTGCTGAGCTCTCGTTCCTTTTCATCTAAACTCCAATCATTTTAACCTTTAAAAAAAGAACAACAGAGGAGGACCATGGTTGAAATTAATAAATAAATGAAATATGAGGAATGCAACCAGCCTAACATAACCATTTACTGAGTAATGCCCGAGTATGATCTCTTGCTAGTTTAGTCGATATAACCAGCTAGGGCAGCCTACTCTGGTAACGTTTCACTGAGTGCAGTGTCATCAACTTAAAAACACAGAAGACTGGAACAACAAATTGCTGAACTTGTCACTGATGCTTTCTCATGTTTTGTACTCAAACTTCAAGGGTATAAACAATTATCTCATATCTTAGCATTAAATATCCCAGATATGACTACTCCTGACCAAATTATAATCACATGTAACTCATTCCAATCTTCTAAGATTTACAGCATGCAGTCTTAAAGTTTTAGGGGTGCAGAAATAAAAGAGCTAGAAATTAGTAAGTATCCATTATTAATACTTAATAATTGTGAGAAAGCTTTTAATAAAAGTCTACCATTCCTAATATAACAGAAAACCCACCGACCACAAATGTCTGCAAAAAGCATTCTGCTATGTCCATTCACCTTCCAGTGAGCTTTCACCCATACTTAAGACATATGGACAGTGTATGGTTTGTTTAGAATAATGTTTATTGTATATTGTAGCACCTGAATAAAGACAAAAAGTGTAGCAATCTTGCTTGCTCCTCTTTTAACTTTAAGGAGAGAGGAGGTAAAAATACTACTACCTTTTTCTAGTCTTTGTTATTTACATGTTGAGTTCCTTTCTCATCAGTCTTATCTATTTATGCCTTGCATCTGTAAGGTATTCACAATAAAGCTCCAAAATGCATCGTCACAACAGATATAGGCTAGTTAAGTCATATTATTAATATCAATATGAAAGGCAGAAAATAGCATTTCAAAATTTCAACATTTCAAAAAAATTGGAACACATTACAATATTTGTATTACCAAAGATATTTGCGTATTTTTAAACTTTGAGAAGTGCATAAAACTTACCAACTCTAAGCAGCTGATTTCCAGTAGAGATGCAAATGAATAACTCAAGAACTGCACAATGCAAGAAACGTGAATCACCTATTTACAGACAGTAGTTAATCTACTACATATGCTTTCACTAATTCTGAAGAAGGCACAAGATCATTAGCTATGCTTTAGAAAAATTGATGCTTCTTGTCTTCATTCTGGGTCTGAAACTCAAATAAAATATTTGCCATATGGTACTAGAAATATACAGGAAATGTCCAAGATGACTACAATGCTGTTTGGACAATTCTAAGTTATGCCCACACGTACTTGAAGAGTTGAGCTCTCTATGGACTCTGAAGTACAATGCTTTAAGCCCTCAGAAACAAAGTGCAGCTATAGTGCAGCACTTCACAAACACATCAATACAATTGTGTAATATGCACTATTATTGCAATATTTCAAGATAAAAATTGTGGTTTTTTTCAGTTTCTAATATATTTTTAAAACAAGTTTGCAGAGGCTCTTGTTCTTGAAACTCCAGGCCATAAAACGATTTGTGCTAGCACAGCTCTGAAGTTACCTTGTACAGCTTTCCTAACTGGTGTAGACTGATAAAGCAACAGGAAATACGGTATAAAACTTACGGGTTTTCTGGTAGTAAAAATAATACTTGAAATGTTTCTCCATTTTAAAATAAGAACAAACATTTCTTTAACATAATTTTCAGTTTTTTGTAGCTTTGTGGTGCATAGTAAGAATTTCACAATATTTCCAAACATTTTCAAAATATTTAAATCTCAGCGTAAGTAAAACATTTCAATTTCACCTTCCTGATTAAATATTTCTGTAAGAGAAAAAATTCACATGTACAGCTTTTCTAAGTAGACTTTGCCTTCATATTCATGCTCCAATTGTACATCAAAGCTTTAATTTTAAATTCAGTAGACGTCAGTTTAATCTCAAAAGAATATGATGTCTTAGAAGTTAAAACATTAAGTGCAGCTAATAGCAATCTGTAAGAGATTCTGCTTTCGATATAGCTGTTTGTAATGAGAATCACTGAATTGAAGTTACTCAACAAGCATTACCTGTTATCTTGAGTGACTTGCGAAACCTTCCACTGATTGTACAGAAACTAAGGCTTTCACTTGAATTTCTACATAACCATCTAGAAAGATTACTAATTGCTATAACACTGCTTGTTTGTTCCCATAGCAACTCTCACTTCTACTTTTTCTACCCTCTTCCACAATGTCCCAGTAAATAACTTCCTAGGAGGTATATCATTGTCCTCCTACACACAATAAAACTAGGCCCTTAACTACTGCCTTAATATTTACTGCTACTTTCCCACATACATTTCCCTGCCTAATAACATAGTGAAGATACATTGATGACATACAGCATTTTAACCCTTAGCCCTTAGCTGTGTAAGATATGTTTGATTTACTCCCCGCTGTTTCAAAGGTGCTCATTCCTGCCTCCATTTTCAAAACAGAAGGTCAGACATATTGCAAGGGTTTGTAATTTTCCATATTCCATACATCAAAATCATCAGAAGGACAAGTATCACACAAATAGGGGAGAGTGTTCATTTACAGTGTTTTCTTACATGACGCAGAAATGGAAGATCTGCTCAAACAACCACTAAAAACTTTGCTGACCAAGCTCTGCACTTGCCAAGAAAAATCCAGCTGAAAGAAAAGGCATTTCAACTACAAATTAATACTGGATGTTACTCTCTCAAAACAAGCAATCCAAGATAAGAACTGAGAGAGAACAGTGTTACAACTTTGCAAAACTAGTATGACGTGATCTAATTCAACTTCAGTGGAGCTAGGTTGGGCCACATGCCCACAGCAACATGAGTCTAACTGCTACCTCTCAAAAGTAGTAGCTGAATCAAAACCTTCTATTACTACCTTAATTAACCTGACCCAGCCATGCACTTTAATAATTACATGATTTAAAAATGGTAGCTTTTCTTAGCTAAGTTTCCAAAGAATTCTGTGAACTTAAAGCCAGACACGTATGTACTAAGAAGCTGGCCAAGAAAGGCCCAGATGGTACAGTGGAAAGATAAATCAATCTATCAGTGGTTTAGAATAAAGAAACACCAGCTTCCTTTGTTGCATGAGGCAGCAGCTTCTTTATAACCAAATTTCAGTGCTCTTACGTAATATAAGTTTTTACATTCTTTAAAAATCACAGCCACCATTTGTTGTTATGAAGAAAAAAACACCTACATCGTTTCAACAACAGTATGAACCAGCAATGCTCAGCTCTTGTTGCCATGGATTTTTCCCATGTATCCTACAAATGCATTACCCGCCATGCAAAGATGTATACTTAACATTCAGTTGCTGTGAGATTAATTTATGCACAGTGCCAGGAATGCAGCCTTGAGGAAAAAAAGAAACCATAATTAAAAATGGCTTTGTTGTTTTGATCCTGATGTTATTTTAACTTCAATGATTAATTACAACAATATATCTATGACCAATGAGGAAGAACATTTACCTCTTTAGTTTCTTAAGTTCTGTTTAAATGGTCATTATGAATGAGTGTAGAATTAATGAAGTTACCTTCAAATTAACTCAAAATTTGGAAAGTATTCTGTAGACACAAGGGGCAGGTAGTTTACAAGAGTCCCAAAATAAATGTTGGACAAAGACAATAGAGTAAATACACATCTCAAAACATTTACCCAAAGAAATAGCTGGCCCTTTTTAAGTGGACTTAGAGGGTATATACAGATACTTATCTGAATGTAAGACGGTGGGGCTCTTTTTGTGAAAACAGAAAGTGTAAGAATAATGAATCTATCCAGGGGTAACTTCGCAAAGCACGAGAAAATATTTCAACCCACTATGACTGAAAAGTGAGAGCTGAGGATGCAAGGTTACTCTGAAACTTCTGCATTTTGATAGCCCTAAACTACACAGATAAAACCTTCAGATCTGAAACGAACACCATGCTCCAATCTCTACTTCTGCCACTTCAGGAAACAGCTAACTGAATCTTTTCATTTTTAATATCTCAAGACTGTGGTCTCTAGACTACACAGCATCCTACAGCATTTGCAAAATTCTAGCTGGAGGGATAGCCAATCAACTAATAACTACTTGAATCTTTCCAGATTACTCTTAAGATAGAACAAAATAATATTATGACTACTCAAATGTATGATTGTCTACCACCTGCAAATTAAGAAGCAGAAAGGATTAAATTTAAGGCTTCAAAAACCAGTTTGACCTCGATCTTACTTGTCATGTTTATAAGTATTTTGTTACAAGATAGGATGGATCTTCTGTATTTGTGTTCTGACAAAATGAGAATTAACCTACAGGAAAAGAATGTACGCCATTCCATGAAGATACGGTTATGATACAAACTTTTTCTATATCCTAAAAGACATAAAAATTAAGTGTAATTTTTGTGAGAACACTTTGAGAATTTTATGAGAACTATGGTTTGTTGTACTTAACATGTCTAAAAATCCTAATTAACTTCTAGTCTTGAAACATCTATATTCTAGCTACATCTTTCAATGAGCTACTGTTATTTGTCCTATGTAACAACCAAGTGATGATACAAATTCATATTTTATTCTTTTTTGGGGGATAGTTTTAACTCGGGAATTTAACAGTTTGCACAGATCCTTCAGATTGACTGTTGGCTGAAATCACTAGGCTTCATACAATTAACCACATACTACTCAAACATGCCTTGAAATTTATAGCATCATCAAGATAAATACAGTTTTATCAGTCCAAGCAGCTTATTTTCTGCCACTGAAGATCTTTTCCACATGCAATATTTTTAACATCTTATAAAAAAAATATAGATGAATACGTACAATTCAGAGGTTATACTGAAATAACCAGAAGATTTGCCATAGGCCTTGTGCAAGAATTTTGTCCTCAGTATTGAGGACAGCATCAAAATGGGTTTTAGAAAGAGTCAAGAGGGCTGGGAAAGGGATAGTCAAACTCCAGTTCAGAGAAACTGCAGGAGTTTGTGGAGAAACCTTTTTCTTTGTTCATACTTCTAACTTTCTAGAACATCTGCCTCCACAGTGCTGAGCATGTATGGAATTTACACTGCCAGAAGCAGCCCAGTCTCCAACAAACGCAGCAGTTGAGTTTTATAAAGTATCAGAATAGTAAATAAGGCCATCCTTGCTGCTGGAACAGCCATCTCTATCTCTAGCACAGCTAACGTAGGCAAACAACTGTGCCAGAAAGAAAGCAACCTACTTTGCTTATGCCTAATTTTGCATATTATGAAAATGGGAGGCAACACAGTAACATAAAACAGTTTGAGTCAGAAGAAATGTATGCTGCAACACTCAATTACAGCTGGGTGAATTGAGGACTGTGTTACACATTTAATATGTTTTTCCTCTCACTTTGCAAGTCAGGCTAGATTTTTTAGTATTAGAAGTTCAATCTAAAAACTATTTGGAAATGTTATCATGCAATAAATTAATTGAGACCATAATTTCTACCCTTAGAGAAGCACAAACACAAGTTGTTTCATAGATATTTTATCTCCCTACTGTGGAGGATAGAGAGGGAAAAGGAACTACATGCTTTTTTTCCTTCCTGTCTGAAGTTCCTGCACAGTAGTAACGCCAGTTATATTTGAGGAGCTCTATCACACAGCCATTACCAGAGTCAAGTAGTGTCTGTTCATCACTGCACAGTACTGAGCTCTGACAAAGGTTCCAAACAGTGATGCTTACTGTACAAATAGTATTATCAGACAAAAGGTGCCATACATCTTGCCAGCTCACTTTACCCAGTGCATTTTCCCAATAAAAGGTTACTTTTCTTTTTTTCTCATTAACATGCCAAGCTCTCATTTTGCCCAGAATTGCTTATAGAAACTCTATCCTACAACTATTTTTGAAGGCATCAACATCATCACTACGTGAATACTGTGAATTATCATTCCTAAATATAAACTGCTTTTTTCTTGCTGTAAATACCATCCCATTAAAGCCATCTTCATTTCACAAACCACTTTTCTATCACAAAGAACTTTCAATATGCTGAAGCAGTTGCATTACCATTTACAAGCCTGCCACTATTCAATCTCTCCTTCATAGTTTGTATTTAGAAAAGGCTGTCCAGAAGTTTAGATTAGGTTAAACAACTGTGTTTCTTAATGATTGGAAGGCAGCATCACAAAGTGTCTGTTAGTCATGACCCTCATTCTGAAATAGAAGGTTAAGGGGTAATATATTGATTTGGATAATACATTGTTTTGGATCAATGCACTATGTTCATTTTATAATAAATAAAAATATAAATAATCTAATTTGAACTAAAACTAAATTGCTCAAACTAGTACTCTTTGAATGTTAAGTCAAAGTTAATCTCTATTAGAGGTATACAAAAGAAAAGTCAGATTTCAAAGCACTGCTAGAGAGAATCTCTACGGCCTGATCACTTTCCCTTAGGAAATTAGGCATTTCCATGAAACAGAACTGAATAGATGTGGCAGACTTTTCAAATGTGCCATAATTTTAATGAACTTCCTGGCTCGTTTTTAAGTCAAGTCTGAATTCTTCTGAATATCCCCACAGGCTTCTGCAGTTAGGCATCCAAACCAAGCACCCAAGGTTAGAGAGCATTTTAGTAAACATAATATGCATTCAGCAGTTCCCTAAGAAAATACTTGTAAGCATTTAACTCATTCTTTGCAGAGCACCATGGAATAAATAAACATAAAACTTCACATGGAAAAGATCTGTTCTGTCTGGTATTTCTGCTGCGTTAGAAAGGTCACACTTCGTATTTTACAGTGCACAAAAGAAAAATCATTCTCTAATTGACTTCAATCATGAAATGACAGAAATGGAAACCTCTGACTTACTGTAAGGCGTCGTATCAGTTGGGTCAGGAGGTGGGAAGTTTTCAGTGAAGTTGACATTACATAAGTCAGTGCTACAACAGCAGAACCGATATGTTCCATTCTGAATCAACGAAGGGGTGGTTGTAACTATACACTCCTCAAAGTGACACTCCTGTGGATCTCCTATATGAGACCAGCATCCTGTAAACAGAGGTAAATTAAATAATTATTCTTGTATAGGGGAGCATTAAATTAATTTTACTGCATGGATAATTTAAGCACACCTATAAAAATCAGTACCATATAATACTGAATTATATGTTACAATGGAATGGAAACAGTTATCATAATTTGTTTCATGATTTCACTACCATTCTTTAAACCAACAACTGAATAATTTCTTTCAGAATTTGTGATAGACAAGGAGAAGAAACACAGGCAGTGTACAGATCACCATCAAAGGTGTCTACCTCTAAACCTCAGTACGACAAAACCTGAGTTCTTGAGCCTTCTAAGCAGACATATCCTATTCCTCATTTCTTTGATACCAAGACAATACCACTACCATCTGATCCACAGCCTAAACAAAACTGTAACTTAATTGTCTTCTTAGAGCTAGAAAACAAGACCACATCAATAATTTGGTGCTTTGGGCATAATTTCTAACAATTGTGTCTTTTTCAGTGTCAACTGGAATCTTTCTGGAATCTTCTACCACAACTTATTTCTTGCTTAGTGCAGGCTTTCTCTTCCTACAGCAACTGTCCCTTCTCAAATACAGCCAATGACAGTTAAACATTGTTTATGAACAAGTGCCTGGAATAGAAGAAAGCAGAGTAGGGGCAGAAGTGAACAACCAAACTGAACTGCACATGTTTGTTAACTGGTTTTCATTCTGTTCATACATTTTACTACATTAACTGGCACCCAAATAACCTAGCAGACTCCCTGAAAATAGAAATCAAAGCTCATCTTCAGCAACTGCAAGACCCCTTCCTCCCATCACGCTCTCAGTAAAAAAATAATGAATTAACAAACAGTATGTCACAGTTTTGCTCTAGAGCTGCAGTTCCCTTTGTTCAATCAACCTGAATGTATATTTTTAAAATGACATTCACTTTTGAATCTATCATAGTATCAATAAGTATACTAAGGTACACTCAAGACAGTTATCTTCCTCTGGACATCCTAAACAACGAGCAATATGAGTTTTATTTTCTTTACCTGCATACTGCACTCTTTAATCTCTTCCAGAAATTGTTTATTTCAAAAACCTTTCTGTTCATCTTCAAAATTGCTAAATGGGAAGTCTAATTAGTACAATGCACAAACAAAACAAATTTTGCAGAAGAGCATTCTCAGATTTATTTGTTACATTACAAAAA
The DNA here is from genome assembly GCF_987193195.1 of Phasianus colchicus. Lineage (NCBI taxonomy): Eukaryota > Metazoa > Chordata > Aves > Galliformes > Phasianidae > Phasianus > Phasianus colchicus. The sequence continues at coordinate 25,501,844 of NC_143442.1, forward strand.
GCTGAAGAGTAGCAAAAACTAGTGCACTTACCACAAAATGTCACATACCTTGCTTTACGAGATGTATGTCTCCTTCCCGTGTTTTTTCCCAAAGTCCATAGCAGGTACTACCTTTCATGCACAAAATGGTGCCATTTTCTTGGGAGATTCGGCTCTCACTGATTCCATGGTCCTGCTGATACGGGTCCTTAAATGCACACAGCCGCTCCTCACTCTGTGCAGCTTTAGACAAAGAAAAAAAAAATTTTTTGTCACTAACTTCATTCATAAAATTTTAGCTTTAATTATAGGAAGACTACAGTCTTCTGGAAAACTATGTTTCACACCATCATGAACTAAAATTTTCATTCTTTAAACTGTACTCCAACAGTCAGAGACAAAAATCCTGAAGTTACTTTTATAAAGAGGTCAGAAAAACCTCAGAAGCTGTTTCAAAACGGATCTGCAAATGTTTGAAGAAAATTTCATTGCATAGCCTGCATCATTTATTCACAAGAGTAAGTTATGCAGCTGTTAGCTGGTTTCTTCAGCAACCATGAGTTATTTAATTGTTCCCAGGTTGTAAACTAAGCCAACCTTGTTCAGAGTGCCATCCAACCCAGTGCTACCCTATCGCAGCGTCATGCTCCCCCTTCACTGATCTCTCTTTTTCCCACATTTTATCCATCTGTTGCACTGACTTCTTTTTCCTCAGCAGCCCACTAATTTGGGCTATTTCACACAACATTTACAACCACTAACAGAAATACAAACAGCTGAGTAAAATCCATCCACTCTGACCAATGAATCTGTGAAACACTGAGTGTACATAAGAGCAAAGCTGTACAAAGACTATCCCCACAGAACATCCAGCAGGAAGACTTTATGTACAAAAAGAACACAAAAGTTAATACACATGATCACCTGAGAAAATCCTTGAGTTTTTATTAAAAAAAAAAAAAAATCACAGAGAGCACGCTGATTTTAAGAATATTTGATTGACAAACTTCAAAAATTGAGTATCTTAAAAAGTCAGATGTTTTACACAAAATTCCTGTGGGAATTTTTGTTTATGTTGCCTTCAGTAAAGGACTCGACCAAGCTCACAGGCCTCTATCACCTTTTCTCTGAGAAAACACATTCAAAAAACAAAGTCTTTAGAAAAACAAGTCCAAGAAAAATAAATCCTGCATTTGTAGTGAATATGTTATTTAGACTATTTTCATTCCTCACAAGGATATGATTTTATAAAATGCTTGGAAAATCAGACGTGTAACTACAACACAATAAATGTTATTCAGAAGTACAGCTCTGCAAAGACCCCATCTCAGAAAGAGATGCACTATGCATCTCAACGAGTAGACTTCACTCTGTTCTTAGACTATGTGAAAGCATTGGGAGCAGAAAAATACAAGGTTGAGAAGGGGATAAGTGATATTTTGGGAAAAGTCATTCTGAACTTAAAATAGAATTGTAGAATATTATTGTCAATTACTAAAGGTACTGGCTACCTGCAAAATATTTCCTCATCGAGAATTTAATTGTTTTGTCATTTTGCAGCATCAACTCCAAAGATGCTGAGTTTCAGCAAGGCAGACTTATTGCAAAAAAAAATTGTATTATTGGTGCAGATGATTTGGTAACAGAAAGACAAAATGAGATCTAGATTCAGATCTGTGTCTCACTCATAAAGTTGTTGCTATTCATTAAAGAGTCAAAACTCAATATTCTCTTATGCTGAGGCAACTAGAAATAGCTATACCATTGAGAAAAGCCATCTGACAGTGACTCCTAGCTCATTTTGCAGCAGCAGTAATTAAAACAGCACAACTTAATGTGATTTTTAATGATCTGGTGGGGTGTATACGATCAGTTGAGCAGGTCAGTTTAGAAGCAGTAAAACTCTCAGAGTAGGTGACAGGAACTTCTTAAGCCACTGTAATTCAATCACTTGCTGCTCCACATACAGCACTAACCTAGGCCATGTTATTCATCCACCTTCCTATGCACTGATCAGCGTACAATTTATCCTTTACATCTGCACCCTGACTTTTGAGGCAATAAACATTCATTAAAAGCAGGAGCTGTACGTTGAGAAACTCAGTCGCACAAATTTCAGATTTAACTCCTTCTTTCTAAATGAGTAGAATAAGTTGAGTTATTGAGGACAAAAAGGTCATATTTTAAGATCCACTATGTGCTGCCTCAAGCAGCCCTTGCCAGTAGCACGCAGTACTTTTATTCTCAGGAACAGCTGAGTATGCCAGGCGTGAAGCATCTGTCCTACATTCCCTGCTCCACGACACAGGGCTGGACAAGAAATAATGGAGGAAAGGGTAGCAACCCACTACTGCAAGAGAACAGGAGCTGTCTAACTTTGAAAATCAGAAAGGAAAAATATTATCATTGACATATAATTTTCAAGAGGGAATAGGACAGAACCACGGGTTCTTGTGAAACACGACATATCTGCTCCAAGGGATACTAAGAAGGTTTTTAAATCAGTTGAGTGCAATAGCAGAATGGGACGAATGTCACTCGTGTTGTTGCTTGTTTACTGACTGCTCAAATTGCTACAGGATGAGCTTTCATGATTTGCCCTTATTGGGAAAAATAGATTAAAAAGAACTGAACTTAGAAAGCAGATTTGATTATCAAAATCAGGCAGATTTGGTTATCAAAAACCTGTTTCATTTTGTGTGTTTTTTGTTTTTGGTTTTTTTTTTGTATAATTTTTTGGGGGGGAAAACTAAAACTCCATAGAATTCCAGGAAAAGTCCAGTTTCATAATATCTTAATTGATTTAAAAAAGAAAAAAGAAAAAAGAAAAAAAAAGCTTTCCTTCAGAACTAAGCAGGGGGGAGTGGGGAATTATTGTTGTTATTATTATTATTTTGCTTTCCACAAACAAATTTATATGGTACAGCTATATGTATCATGTCCTGAGGCACAGATCACTTCAACTACTATTTTTCTGGACTCTTCACTTTTCTAGCTAACTATTAGGATCATGTTTGAGAGGCAAGAACTTGACGAAGCCACTTGTAAAAACACAAGTTGTTAACTGCTGTCCAACTGCACACTACAGAAAGCAATCACTACCAAAGGCTCTTCCGATTAGAAGAAAATGTACAACAATATCTGCAGAGGTAAGGAAGAGGTAAGCATGGCAAAATGATAGCATATAAGTGCCTGTCTTTATCAGTTTTCTAGCATGCCAATAGAAACGCAAGTTCACTTGCCACAGTTTAATGTCAGATGATCTCAGCGGGAAACTTTTCCAATGCTAATAAAGGTTATGTACCCAAGAACAAGAGTTTTCACCCTGACCTCTGCACATTCATGCTCCAATTGTAACAGAGTAGCACAGCCCCTATGGGAGCAGTACCCACCGCAATACTCTGCTGAACCCTGCCCCTTCCCTGATGGCTTGGAACATCTGGGGAACAGGAGTTTTTTCTATGGTCTGTGTGTATGTTCATTGTTGCAGTTCTAATGCCAAGGAGAATTGGGTGGGACACTCAGATCTCGAGAAACCATCCGGAAGAACCACAGAATAGATGAGTCACTTCAATTTCCTTGCACGGTTTCTGCACATTCCTGCTCTGGGAATCTGGTAATACAGTTTCCCTCTGCCAGTCAATGGAACGAGTCAGTTCCAAAAACTTTTAGTATCGGAAAACCTGAAGTCAGGCTCTGGAAGCAGTCACTAGCCTACATGAGTTTGCCTAAAACCTTCCCTCACCAAAAATGGAGATGCCACTATGAAAAAACACAAGGGTGCTGGGGTTCTGTCTTAAATTGTATTTCAACAGAATTCTCAGTCTTCGTGCACAATGCTGCTGCTCCTCTGCCTGTATGCATACTCCTCCTGGCCAACCTTTTCTGTCAGCTTCAGTCTGCTCAGGAGCCAAGAGCTGAGCCAGGTGTAGGCTGAGCTGGGCCACAGCCACCTGTCTGCATCTTCAAACCAGAGAAACAAAGAGGCCATTTACAGGTCAAGCTAAGCATCTCCTCAGACTAGAAATGCCCAGCACTGTGCTCTGCTAACAAACCCAGCACCTAGCACCAAAGCAAGCGGTGGAACAGGTTTTCAAGGCTGTCAGTAGCACTGCTGAAGCCATTTTTTCAGAGCTCTGCGCTTTATTAAGAGATACCCCACAGCAACCCTGTCGCAACCCCCTTCATCTTTTTACTCCTGCACAAGCTAAGCATCATGAAAACAACTGCACTAAAACCATTCATCTGGACTGCAGTTGCTCTAATTAATGTGAAGGTCCATAACAACTCTTTCATCACTAGGACTAAAACATAACAAAGAGAAAAAAATGCCAAAGATTCTACACCTACTGGGAAGACTCCTCTGGAGAGAGTTCACTCTACTTAAATCAAAACTATCTGATCAACTGGTATGCAATAAAAGTAATAATTTCCGTATTTCTGAAATTACAAAGAAAAGGAAGAAGTCACATTAAAGGCTACCTCCAAAACGGAAAAAACAAAAACAAAAAAAAAACCACTATTTTTTTTAAAGTATGTAAGAACAAAGAAGGATTTTTGAGGCTTTCATTGTCATTTTAAAAATGTGATTTTTTATAGTAAATATATATTTCTTTCTCACACAGAACTTCACACAGAACTCATACATTCAGATCTTTTCTAATTCACTTTCGATAACAGATGCAGTGAGATTTTCAAGGAAGTGACAAGGGAGTGCTTACACGTCATAAACCACTGAAAAATTTACCATTACAGACAACTGGAAATAGATGGGGCTAATGCTGAAAGGGACAAAAGAGTAAAATTTGAACAGCTAGTTAAAAAGATTTGAAATGCCTATTTTCCATTTCCCCTGAATTTGTGTGCCAGACAAACTGTAACAAAATAATTTAATAAAAATAATGAAGTTAGCTCAAAATTCAGTTCTCTCATCCAGCAGGGATTTCCAACATAAACAAGAATGAGGGGCACCATTCCCAAAGAGTGGAGCAAGCACTTTACCTTCTTATCACAGAAAGGAAAAGAAAAAAGAAAAAAGTTGGTTTTCCCAGCCCATTTTACATTTCTACTTCATGCAAAAATGAACTTTATAAAGCCAGTTTCAAAGTTTCATGCTTAAAACACGAGCAGCATTAAACTGGGTATTTAAATAAGTAACCTAAGAAACACTACATGCACTCAGCTTTCTTGTCGGGCTGTTCTTCCTGCTGCACCTGATGATCACACACACTGTAACAGACTTAACTTTTAGAAGGCACCAAAACGTTACTGTCATATTCTGACTGAAGAATGGGGGATCAGACCAAGTTAAACTATTTCACTAAGTTCCTGAAGGAAGTGGGAATTAACAATAGTTTCCCTGGACCGTTCTTTTACTCCCACTACATTTTGGAGAGGGACGTATTTCTAGACAGCAAAGAGTTGAAAAAATAAAATAAAAATGAATTTACTAGTGTATCCTTTGTGTCAGAAATCTTACATGCTATGAATATGATTCATCTACACTACAATGAATTTATACAGATGTATACATTGCTAACTGCTTATAATATACTAATACGCTCATACTTTTGTGTTTTTGGAGAACATAGTTACTGAAAACAATTACAGCAGAAATACCAAAAGTTACAGGGATCCAACTGCAAATCCTTGAAACATGACTCATATTTTTATTAATAGCATAGGAAGCTGGTTCCATTAGTATTTAATCAACATTTCCTGTCCTTACATCTATTCAATGCTGTATATGGAACTTGCATCAAGTGTAAAGGGAAGGGGAAAGGAAGGAAATGCTACAGAGAATTATTTTACTCCCTGTTCTAATTGTCAGGGTAAACACCAAAATTTTCAGCTCTGCAATCAATGTCAGCCAATGCATTTCATGATGTAGAAATCATGAATTAAAGAATCTGAGCTAGTTATCAGAAGAGAGATTTGCATGTAACCTTGGCAAACAGACTTGTTGGCATCAGAGACATATATATACCATTTTGGTAATTAAGTCCAATTGCAATCGAGACCATGTTGGTGTGGAATTGGAAATTAAAAAAAAAGAAAAAGAAAAAGGATTCTGAACATTTGCTTGCCTTTAATAGGATTTCTTTAAATGTAGGCCACTATGCATTCAACTGGGAACCTCATTAGGCTGCAACAGATTTTTTGAAATGATTAAAATTTTTTTCCTGTAAGTTGTCCTTTTAATTAGTGAGATTTTAATCAGAAGGGCCAAGACATACAAGTTCTTTTCTTTCAATTCTGCCAGCTCTCTGTGAAGTTCTTTTATGTGTACAATCCGGGGCAGCATCTTCACCCTAGAGGCTGGGTTATGAGACAGCACGTGTCTTCAGAATGCAAGCTAGCAAAACGAAAGTGATTAAAATATCACCTGAAAGTATACCAGGAGGCTCCTTTGAGAATATCTTTTCAACTACTGACAGCTGTGTTCTTATATGATGTAGGGAGAAAAAGAACCTTGAAGAAATCATTACCTAGCATGCTCTTCACTAATGCCTTTTTCATCTTTTCTCCTTAGAGACTCTAACTACAAATAAATCTAAATGTGTACACACTTGCATGAAAATGTCACATGCGGACTTCTTTTGAAACATCTCTAATACTAATGTACTGGGATGAAAAAAACTCAATTGATTGTTATCTTCTCCATACTTATGCTTCCAAAACACTGTTTTGTACCACATTTGACTGAATATGCTGTAGAACTCTGGACTGACTAATCAGGAAGGGAAGCAAGTTGCCTGCTTGAGAACTAGGAATGTGAGCGTAAAGGTCTAAAACCACCATAAATGGCCTGGGGACTTTTTGAGTAAGAGGTCATGAGCAGCAACCATGCAACACCCAGCCAGGAAAGCACAGCCCACTGATTTATGGGAAACATCTATTCTAGAGGCTCTCCACATAGGCTCCGTAAACACAAATGCTGTATTCATATTCTAAAGAGGAGCAATAAGAAAGAAGGGAAACTTGGCAGCAGAAAATACAGAAGGAAATCCCAGGAGGGAAGCAGGAAAGTAAAGAAGGTGCCTCAGAAAGTTACATTTGCAGTTATAAGCTTTTGTCTCTTTCTAAAAATGTGAGGAAATAAACATCACAATCATTAAAATTTCCTCCAATGTCTTATAGGACATAGTATGTACCACAAGATACACTGCAAAATACATTATGACAACAAACCCCTGACAGTTTATACTTAATGTTAAAATCTGGAATAATCTATTCACAATATTGCACGTTTCTAGTCTTCATTGACAAAAGTTATTTTGGTTTTCTCTGCTTTTGCTGTACAACATATCAGTTTCAAATGCTGGCAATTACATGAAGCCAGGCTTTGACTGAGGACTGGTGCCAAAACTAAAATGACTGCTAGCACTGATATCCATTTTCAAGTAATGAAGTGACTGAGCACACATATGATTAAATCATTTATGTTCATTATAAGACCCTTATCTATTAAGATCATTTGACACTAGAAAATTCAAGTGCCTTTTTTGGTCTTTCATTTTCCTCAAACTAGTCTTTAAGAAAGTAAGCAATTATAAAATCTCTGTTCCCTTTAGTTGCTTCCTAGCACAATGTTGTCTGCTGATAAACACTATCAGCAACAAAAGAGATGCCAGTGTTTCCCTGTTGTATCCTTAATCAGTCCTTGCATAAACTGGTATATCAACTGCATTCAGAAGTACTGGTGGTCTGCTGCCTTCGGGTGACTAAAGGAATAAAACAGAACCAGGTCACTTGGCAGCATGATGTATACAAAGTTCACAGCTTGTTTCCCACTCAGGCACCATCATGGCAGCACACAGATCGTGGCCTCCTCTTGAACTGGGCTGACCTGAGGGATACCCAGAGCAAAAAGCCTCACCACCAGCACGCCCCCAATACACATTCTCTTTGCAGCTTGCTTGTGCAGCTTGCATCCACCATACAAGGGATTCATGAATTAGAACTGACATAAATAGAGAAGCATGGATTGCCCAAAAAGTACATAATTCAAGCTCTTCAATGAAGGCTTTGCTTTCCCTTCTCTCAAATTTACTCTAAAAGGAAGTGCTACCTTAGAAGATCCCAGCTTAAGTGAGAGCAGCCCTGAGGGAGAGAGAGACAGGACAGCAGAGATTTACTGCTAGCAGCTGACATTATGCAGTCACATACATCGGCAGACTGTAAGCAGCAGGTACCTGAGCTTACTGCCCATGCGCTGTTTCAGTGCCTTTTTCCCTCAACTTTCTAAATGTTTCAGAGGACAACCAGACCACCTTGCCATGCAAACCTCACGTGAGTCATGAACTGCCACAAAATTTGTTTTGATCCACCTAGCATGAGCACAGGATATAGTAATTAAATTGCCTACACAACAGTCACAAGAAAGTTAATGATACCTGTGTTCCGGCATAAAAACTGCTGAGGCAAAAATCAATCATTTTAAGCAAATTTTAAGCAGCAGCAGAATTAATACTGGTTCATGGTTTACATCATGAGGTTTTGGCATTTTTCATCTGGCATGAGACAAGATCAAGTTGAATCTAACAAAGAGATATCATATTGACTCAGCCAGGGTCACAGGAGGACACACTAGAGAATTAAAGCCAAGTATCCTAAAGTCTAAACGACAGCCCTATCAACATGACCTTCTATTACCTCTACTTTGCCCTACCTCCCCTCACAACTTCCTCCAGAAAATACACGTCTGAACAAGAAGCTACAGTCCTAAATGATTCAGTACTTTCTTTAAGCTTCTGTTGTTATGCACTGCTGGTATACACTGAGGACATACGTTTTTATTCTAAGTCTGTCTAGCTCAGTAGGTTCCCCCCTTCCATCTTCTTTCCCTATGCTAACTTACCATCAATTTTTAACAAGCCAATGAAAAGGAAGTGCATGTAACAAACAGGTAGTGGAGGAATGCTATCAGTCTGGCCAACACAGAATTCCTAGTGTATCAGTGGCTAGCAGTGAAAAGCTGACACTGGCATGCTAAAAAAGATAACGTTATCTTGGCTCAATGATGACACAACACTGACAACGTTCAATCACACAGATTTTCACTTACAGGCTTTGTATGTATTTGTTGAGTTTTTGTTTCATACTTTTATTTTTTGCAGTGTTTAAGGAATAAAATAAAGTCATAACATGTTAACATTCATTTTCATTGCTTCAAACTACTCAGACTGCAACTTACAGGCAGCTTACAGCAATTTCCAAAAAACTTCTCATTCCTTATTAAAGCATATTCAGTCAGCACATCTTGTGTGTCAATGCAAGGATTCAAGCCTACTCAAACAGCCTTTTGAGAAGTTGTCAAATCCTACAATATTGAAAAGTACAAAACTCAAATGGTTAGACTATTAGATACTGTAGAAGTATCAATTCAGGGATTACATTTAACACTCACTTCTGAAGGAGACTAAACATATTAGTGGAGGACAACACAAAAAGAAATTGCTCTGGAGTCCTACTGCTTGCTTTTTGCAACAGTCTTAGAGCTTTAACAAAATAACCGAATTTGAAGAAGCAGATTTGCTGGGGGGTGTTCAAATCAAATGCTTTCAAATCAAATTGTCCAATCTGCACAGCCTTCTGCTCTCCCATCACCTTGTCTCAAGATGAAACAGTTGCTTATCTTATGAGCTGATAGGAATCATAGTCTGTGCATGTACATCAATCAGCTCAGGAAGAATCTACTCACAGGCTCACTATGTTGGTCAAAAGAAAATGGTGTAAGTAAAAAACAAAAAAAGGTTTTGTAAGCCAGTTTTAATGCATAACTTCAATATTATGTAAGTAGGTCCTACTACAACAGAGACTCAAGGCCATTTATAAGCCTAGATTTGCGGAAAAAATGGGGAAGTAAGTAGCTGGCTTTCACTGACTCCATGGGATTTTAGACATCCAACTCCTCCAGACCTCCTGGAAAAATCCCAGCCTACATTAATCTTCTGAAAGCGTGAAACAGCACGTTACAGGATTTAAACAAACCTAGCATTTTTTCTCGTCTTTCTTCCTTTCTTTTTAATATTATTCACTTCCTAAATAACTATGTCTGTATTCAGAGAAAAATAAGAATATTAATGTTTCTGTTAAGCGATTATGTCAGAACAGAAAACATCACAGCCTTAGACATACATAGTCTTGTCCACTGGTCAATGTCTACTCACAGAGCTGAAAGAGCCTGGATTCTTTATCTTTGCCCTAGACTGGAGTTCAGGGATTTTTTCTGGGTATGAGCGTCTGGCTTCTGTTTATCTGGGCTGTCAAACTGAAATATTTGCATGGAATAACACAGGAAATTCTGCAGCGAAAGCAACAGTAAAGCAAACTAATGATGTGGTATTTCTGCCCCAAAATAAGATGTAACAAACTTTCCAGAGCAAAATCCATTATTTTAAAGTCTATTTCAAATTGCACTGAAAAAAGCCTGTTACTGGGTATTGCTTCTGGCCATGCACTTTCTTTGTAAGCTCAGATGCCTTTTCCTCTGGGTATATTATGACAAAGATTCACTGGAATACTTCTCAGTATCTTCAATTTGGAGCAAGATAGTATCCATACTGTCTGTCCTTCACAGTATGTTACAAAAGTTCTCATTATAACAGTTGTAGGAAGCTTACACTACTGGTGATATACTGAAACATCTGAAAATTGGGAAACTTTCTGTGATTTGAAGGTACAATGAAATTAAGATCCAAAAAAGTAATCATATTTTGCCCTCAGTAATACACATTACGTTACCTTTTGGCTGACTACAGAAATATAGTCTATTTGCTCTGAAGTCTTAAACTTTGAGACAAATGACAGAAGAGCAGAAGGCAGAAACAAGCTTTCATACTGCTCTGCTTTCCAAGTGTGCCAAGTTTTTTTGGAATTCCTCAAAAAATATACCTGCAAGTTCAAAACCTCTCAAGCCCTTACTTTCAAGATAACTTGTTGATGTGCCACAAAACATCCCGCAAGCCAACAACACAGCACAACAACTCCCCAGGTCCCTTAAACATAGCCAATGTAAGATGAAAGCTGACTTACAGAGTGCTAATGAGGACTAAGGCTGCAGGCTGCTGCAAGAACTGGGACCCACTTCAAACATTTCTGCACCACCTTCCTTACCTGACAGGAGGTATGGAAAGAACTGCTAGCTCAAGATACTTATGTATCTTTATGTTTTTGTTGAAATGGGCAAAACCAGAAAACAGTGACTTCAAAGTTACCAGCCCACTGAACAGAGGCATTGTTCATATATTTCTCGGTGTTATGTTATGGCGTTAGAAATTCATGGCCACAGCACCAAACTATTTAAAATAGATGCATGCATTTTCTTTATGCATTAATTGTTTCATATTTAAATCTTTCTTATACCAATAACTACATCAGCCAAGAGGCTGATAAAAGCCAACTTTAGCAAACATTGCACAGTGAGAAAAGTCAGCATCAAGTCAAAACAAGCTTTTCCTTAATTTCTGGCTTCTAAGGCTATGTAGTTAAAAAGGGAACAGCTGGTACATGCAGACAAGCCAGTGCTGAATACACTCATTTCAAGGATTTCCTGTCTGTGGAACTGAAGTACTGTGGCTCACACCACAGAAACAAACTTCAGGGCAGAAGGAAACAAAACAAAAAAAACCCACTAATTTTCCACACAGATAAGTTTGCTTTCAATGATCCTAGCTGACTGTTCTGTCATTTAAGTTTTATTCCATTTGAAGGTCCTTGCCCTTAGCTGATGGCTTGATGCCTGTCATAACTGCCCCCTGTACCAACATTCCCAGGCTAATGGCACATAACGTGGAAGAGAGAGTTCCCCAGAATACAGACACCTAAAGAGAAGGCTGCGATCCATCTGTTTCACATTTTGTATTACGCACATGAGAATGGTGACTACAATCATGTTCTGAAGACCATCCTAAGCCCACACTACCCACACTCAGGTAGCATGGGTTTAGACATCTTGCAAGATATAAGAGCAGAAAACATCAAGTTTTTGAGGCCATTAGCAAGTGAGGCCACAGCCCAGAATGCACAGGCAGCGAGCACAGGGACTCCTCGTAGGGGCTGCCCCACACACTGCCCAGCTCCCCGCCACAGGCACAGGGAGAACTTGTCCATGATCTCTGGAGTTCACGCATTTTCTGAACTAGACATGGTCTAATGGCAGGAAATAAGCACAAATAGCATCTCGGCTATGGGACGAAGACGGAAGCAACAAAGACAAACCTTATCTAATAGAAAAAAATACATACTTTTCCCCTCCATACTTTTGGCTTTTTTGAAAGACCTTAGCCTTTCAAAAGTAGAGTGGTATACAGGAACACTGGACAAGTATTACTTGTTTGGTTTAGATGGCTCTAGAAAGAAAGCTATGATCAAGAATTTTGTCAGCCACTACAGAGGATATTAATAGTTTATGAACTCAGTAAGGCAAACTTTTATATTTAATTTGAAGTAAAAACGTTAGAAAGCAGTATAACTTGCAACAAATGTTTAAACAGCAGCTTAAGAAATTCAGATCAGACTTATTAATTCCTATACTTTCTTTTGAGCAAGCTGGCTCTACTCTGTGAAAATTAGAACATAACATGGCAAAACACACTTGCACATGCATTTTTCTGTACAACTATTTTGTTTATGAAGAAACATTAATACTCTAATATAAGCATCATTTGTATAACGGAAATCCTATTTGCAACATCTCTCTAACTAATAGATCCTGATCTGAGACTAAATTACTTGACATGGTGATTAGCCAGATAAGAACTATTTCTGGTGATTAAGTTACAAATCCTTCCAATGTTAAATGAATTTAAGTCCCTTTTTTTTTTTTTTTTAAACAAACATTTTTAGAACATGGCATTAAAAAACGGTCCACAAGCACAGTGAAAATAAACAGCTCAAAACCTGAATGTTTTAGAGTCTGAAGACAACATATAATTTATTCCACTAACTTCACGATACACATTAACAGGATCAGACAGGTTTTCAGAATCTGAGACAAATTAATACTGCAATCAAAGTATTAAGAAACCAGCTGCCTCCATCCCATCACGGCTGATTATCATAGACTATACATGGCTCCCTCACTTGGAAAGTGTTTTCACAAATACCCCATTGTTGAGAAATGGGTACATCAGAATAATATTACACTAACTCTTTGTTTAATTATACATTAAAAAAGGAACTTTAAAAATATAAATGACATGCACTTTTAGAAAGTATTATAAACTGCATTTACAGTGAAAGCTGACAAAATGTACAAGTGAAGACAAATACTGAACACTGTCAGGTTGCACAGTTAAGGTCTAACTTCTCAATCTTTTCCCCAAATCTCACTAAAAATAAAACCAATGCCAAACACTTACATGCTAGGAGACTCTAGGATACAATAATAGAAAGACTAAAACTGTACTATTTGGAAGATGCAGATTTGTATTCAAAATGTTCTCAAATGGTTTTTCAGTTCAAGTGTAGAAAAAATTGTAAAATTTAAACTCCCAGTACCCCTCAACAAATGAAGTATCTTTAATATTAAGAACTATTCAAATACTACAACAGCACCTTAATGCCCAAACACCCCTTAAGGTAATGAGAAGTAATTACTGTTCTGCCTGAAGACTGAGCTATTACTGAGCAGGAAAGCAGCGGAACCCAGCATTTAACAAGATACTCAGGTGTTCACAGCACTGCTAATGAAAAACAGGAAGCATCTTTAAATTTCCTACTAACATCTTACTAACGCTTCAGTGTCATCTTCTTTCAACATTATCTTTATGAGTTGCAATACTGGTAATAGCAGAATGATTGCATCACTCCAACTTGATACAACTATAAAGGAAATTTACAATTTATTAACTATAAAGAAAATTCAGATGTGGAAGGAAATTATATTAGTGATTCATTTATCCGGTAACTTCCCTCCTTTCAGATGATACTGAAGCAAATCCAAGACCAAGAACCAATTGAATTAATGCCTCCGGTAGGTAATTTTAATGGACAATAAAACTGTATCTTGCTATCAGAAACATAAATGTGCTATTTTTTTTGCTGTGCATGGTTTCCTTTGACTAACACTGGCTTGGCCTACATCATTTGGAATGAGATCCTGAATCCTAGGACTCCAGGGGGAAAAACAAAGTCATCTTGATCATATTTCTACCTGCTGATACGGATATGGCCTTCATATCTCAAAAGAAGCAGCTCAAGTGATAATTTCACAGTCAGATGAGAAAAAACTGACAGCCTTGGGGTAACTGCAGGAGTATAAATATGCACCAGTTACTTATTCAAAGTATAGTTTTCCAGAAGGCTCTTAAATTAGATAGCTTATTCTTCCCTTCCTTGTTTCTTCTCTAGCTTGTCTTCTTTCCCTCACCTTCTAGAGATTTAAAAGTCTTTGAACATCTTCCCAGGAGATGAAACAACTGCTATTCACAGTTTGTAAGTGCTCTGCCTCAGTGAAGCAGGGTAGTTGAAAGGAGCTTACCAGAGATTTATCCTCAGCCGTTTTTACTTTAAAAAAAAAAAAAAAAAAAGTTATTTCTCTAAGTCTTATTGTTGTCTTTATGCTATTTAAAAGGTAAATCTTTCAAGCTTTTTTTTTTTTTTTTTTTTTTTTTTTTAAACTCCTATGTAAAAGCTTTTGGAATCCTTTGTCTTGATCCATCTATACAAGTAAAAATTGCCAAGAGGGTCTACAAAAGCTTAATTCTGAGCTTCATTAGCAACTCCACTTTTATAAGCTATTTTACTTCTATTTTCTATTCTTCTAAATCATAGTTGCATGCCAGTGAGGACAGTGAAGACAAGTAAACAGGAAATAATTTGATTCATGTGGGTTGTAATGTTACCTAGTCACTGTATTTTTCAGGGACCAGAAAATACTAACAGAAGTTGAAATGAAGAAGCTCACAACAACAAAATCAGCTTGATTTCAGAGAGAAGAAAAAGCATCTCAAACTCAGCTTCATTATTTTTTCCTAATTAGTGTGATGTAAGTTCCCTTTGAGAACACTGAGCTGTGAAGTACATATGACACGGGTGCTGATGCAAAATTGGAAGTAAAATAATGAAAATATTGGCAAACAAGTAAATCTGTTCTTTGTAAAAGGAAGAATAGAACACAAAACAAGAAACAAAACATAGGTCATGTTTAGGGTGCAACCATTCTCATCTGTGACAGAAGTCAGTGAATGCCACTTACAGGGAAACAGGAGCATCTCAGGGACAAAAAACAAGGAATTCCATTCAGTACTGGCTACAATTTCTCTACACAATTAAAGAGATAAACTATAGAAAGTCTTTCAGCAGAAAGCCATCATTCCCTTCAGCTGAATTCTTCTCAATCCGCTACTAAGCTAAATAAGGTGGGGGAAAAAAAAAAAAAAGAAAAAAAAGGTAAAAAAAGTCCTAAACAAAAATAATCCATTTTCCTATATCAAAATCAAGTTTGAGGGTATTTTCAACATTACAGAAGAATGTTCACAAAACATGACAGCTCACAGATTTTGCAAAGTTACTGATTTGTAACTGAAAAGATACAGACAATATAAATGAAGTACAACGAAATTCAGCAATCTCTGAATACACTCATAACATACCATTAGAGCAGTATTTGGACTTTAAATGCTACTGAAAACACGAGTGCAGGATCTGTCTCATAATATTTAAATGCACATTCTCCTCTCTAGTGCAGAGTTCATTATTATGTTCCCTTCTATTTCGCCTTCAAACCCTTTGAACAGTAAGGTCCCCTCTCTGTCTTGTCGATCATATTTAATGGGAAAAAGAACATCTTGATCCAAACAATCAAAACAAAAGTTCTTATCTTATTATTACTTATTACCTCATAGCATTTTTTCTGTCTGCCCAAAATATGCCATCTATCATGCTCTTTCTGAACAGATCTCGTTTTTTCATCATACTTCCCATCTTTGCTTTCAAAGCCTACCACATTCAGTCTCTCACTTGTTTTTCCATCTGTCATTTCATTGCTGTTCCCCTATGATGCTATTGACAGCAGCTGCCAGTTTCTCCCACAAGTCACCTTTTATAGGTCACTCTCTGCATGTACAGTATGGTTTCTAAGACTGACTGCCAAATCACCAAGTCACTCGATACCTTTCATTCAATTCTACCACAACCTATATCTATCATGTGGAAATGAGTTCACTCCCTTTTCTAGCCATCAAAAAAAAACATCAACAAAGTCCCCATGCTGATGTGTTTTAAACAGAACACAGCATCTGTGTTAGTGGCTTTGGCATTCTTCAGCCTGAGACCTCACATCCACATTTGGGCATTACTGCCCCTAGTCATTACACCATGCCTTTGCTCTGACTAGAAAAACTGGGACAGGGATCAATTCATGGTTTCAAATGAGAACGCATTGAAAATGGGAGACAGTTCAGAAAGGTCCTTTTACCATTACATCGCCTATTACTAAGAAGTGTTTATCAGTCCCTATTGTTCTCTCATTTCATGAGTAACACTTCTGCATCTTCAAAATCGGGGAAAGTATGATAAGAATCAAGGCCTGCAAGTATTCACCAAATGAGCACAGTGCTGCACGTCCATCCGTGGAGATTTCTCCCACATTGGTTTGTTCCTACCCGCACAGAAATGCAACAATCCCCTCCTTAACCACATCTGCTCTGTAGCTCAGATGGTGAGAGAAAAAATACTCTTTTTTATGCTCAGTCACAGAAAAGTATAGCACAGTTGCTATTTTCAACTCATTTAACAAAAAAAGTAAAGACCTCCTTGATACTAATTTCTAAAGAGAAATGAGTGAAGGTAAAAGGCAGCACAACCGCTCCAGCTGAAAGAAAAGGTGCTTATTAGACACCAGAGACTTTTCAAGGGAAAGGAAGATCACCTCCAGCTGCCTCCTACTCAGTTCAGCACAAGGGCTTTCAGAGGAGCCCTGGCAAACAGGCCATACAGAACCCTGGCAAAGCTTCTTCCATCACCGGATTCAATCCACATTTCTCACTACTACAACATTTTAGTATACACACTTCAACATTTACACTTAGCTTAGATTGTACTGAAGTTATTTAATTCCAGTCAAGTGCCAAATACCAGTGTTACAGTCAGATGATGTCAGGGCAGACACTGGGAAACACTGCGACACTCTGCTCCTTTTTTGGAACAGCCATGCTGGAGTCACAACAGAGACCACTTGGACAGGGGAACGGGAGAGGAAATGGAAGAAGTAGAACATGAAACGTCTTCCCATGCTGTAATCTACAATAGGAAATAAGCTCCTTGTAGCAGTGCCTGTTTATAAAGCATTACAAACAATTGAATTCCCTTGGGATCTATGCACACACCCCTAACACCTTCTGCTGAAGCATAAACTAATCCTACTCCAGCACTAGTAGTATCTTAAAGGAATCTAGATTTATTATTTTTTTTATTAAAAAGAACTTGCTTTTGGCAGCAGGAGAAACAGAACAGACATTCTTTCCATTTTATACAGTTTTCCCGATATGCATATATTGATTTAAAAGATTCCACACAAGCCATGGTTTAAAGCAAAATGAGTCCTAGGCTGTCAACTTTTATTTTCTTAATCTTTACTTTTAATATGTGTTCAAAGAAAATAAGTTCTGAAAAACATCACTGCAAGTATCACTATAGCAACTGTAGCTCTTGAAGTCTCCTTGATGCAATGCTCTCAGATTCCAGATGGAACAAAATGCCATGTCTATCTTGCTTTTTATAAGGTGTCTCTCTCTCCTGCAAAGCCTCCAAAGACTAGCAGAGACAGCTGGTGCAGAATTTTCTCTTTCAAAGACCACACAGACTCAGATACATTCACCTATTTTCACAGTTCTGAAACAAAAATACAATATCATGACATTTGCACCCAAATGCCAGCATGAAGCGCCTCTAAAACAAGGAAAGAATTACAAAGGGTATTTATTCAAGTCCCTTTACAACCAAAGAGTTGCTGACCTCATTAAAGTCAGCAGCAGTTTTGCCACATATTTCAGCAGAACCAGAATTGCAGCCTTCGCATGAAGTTTCTGCAGTAGCCCAGCTCTCTAACTCACAGAACTGCCTTCTGAATATTTCCTAGTGCTTCACAATGCCTGCTACCTATGAGCTCTGCCTAACTACCCTGACATAATTGGTAGAAATGGCTGTGCATCATTGAATCAAAGCCTTAAAAAGTAGTGAGATTCATTATAATGGGAGCAAGAACAACCAAAAGATCTTCGCACTATTACAGACTATAACTGCTATTACAATATTCAAGTAAAAATGAGCACTTTATCAAAATGCATCAATTCTCCATTTTACTCCCATTGCCAAAAACACATGAAAAAAAAAACAATGAAAATTTGTGACTGATTTCATGGCTTGGCCTTCTAACCTGAAAAATAATTAGCAAGATATTTTGTTCTCTGCTTGTAGAAGCCATCTCACAGTTCCAACATGAATTTCTAATATTTATGCACCTTTAAAAATGTTTAACTTAAAAAAAAAAATCTTTTTTTTCCCCTTTTAAATTTCTGTTCTTTTTAGCACCCGGCCTGAATTAAGCGGTGGGAGTATGGTATGAAGAGTGAGGAGCCATCTACCATCGCTCACAGCAGGAACAGATGCCAGAGTTTTACATGATTTTTGCAAGCCTCACTTTTCAAATAGGAATATGGTTGTATGCTAGCAATATGTTTATGCTCCGGAGTTTCAGCACTTCCTCCCCTATTTCACAGAAATAAAACAAGTTCTTCTCATGGAAAATTTTTTTCTTATCTCAAATTTCTGTTACAGCTAAGATGGTTCAGTTCTTTAGAGTTGAGGCAAAATTTTTAACTAGCACACCCCCAAATACTTGGGATTTCCCTGGCAAGCCTCATAAGGAATTCAAGAATGGGAAAAATGGGAGCAGTACAAAAAATATTGAAGGAAATCATACAGATCAAGTAATTAATTAACACAATCATGGTTAGAGTTAAAAAATATTAGATGGAATACACCTACATATTTCCTTCTAGAGTTCTGGGCTTCAATATTGAAATTCACCTTGGTTGACTCATTACGTGTCTGCAATTTCCAATGAACGTCCTATAACGTGAAGTTCAGGTTTGAGAAACAGCTTAGCATTAGCAAAATCTAATCTGGAAGCAATCACAAGAGACTATGATTCATAGCAATACTAACCAAGAACATTTCTTAAAATGTTGTCTAAATTCTTAAATCAAAATATCCAAACAAAAAACATTTTCTAAATTACATACGTGGAAATTTAGTTACTGAATGCAAATCCAGACATGTAAATTTGATTACATGTTTCTGGCATACCATCAAGGCAGAGAAAAAAAAATGCTACATATATTTGTCTGGCTAATTTAAACTAGACATGATTCAGATCATAGGTATTCAGAACCTTCAAACCTTCAAGGAAAGCCACAATCTTCTAAACTATCAAAAGTGAGGGATATATATTATTTTGAAGTTAAGAAAAAGATGAAGAATCAAAAACTTTGAGGATGTTTTGATTTTTTTTTTGTACTTCAGATAATAAAACGCATCTGGATGTAGGAGCTTTTAACAATCATACTAGAAAAAATGAATATATTTAGCTCTATAATAAAATTCAGACAGACATCAGAAACTTTGATTCAAATAGATATCTTCATAGAGAAAACAGATCTTGAAATATTCCAAATACACTGGACAAAGATGTAACCAATTAAAAAGGACTCTACTTCATCACATTTTTCAATCAATGTGAGTTAAAATTTTGTGAAGTACTTCACTTCTTTCCCCTCAATCTTCCATTCTAGCATTAGTAAACAAGCTGCAGCAGTTAGTGATAATTTTCCTACAAATTTTTATCCATAGCCTTTGAACATTTCTTCTGCGTGGTATTAACACTGTAAATATTCAAAATAGCATATTTTTTTTTAGACTGGGAGGAAAAAATTGAGGTTTTCAACCTGGCTAGCAATATTTCCAATTTTTATCTTTTTCCTATGTTGTTTTAGATATTTTCAGAACTTGTAAAAACAAGTACAGGCTTCCTGCTTCAAGGATGGCAACTCTTTAAAATTAAACCAGTTCTACAGGACAGTATCAATTGCCCCTAGCTCAAAGTATCAAATGCTGATGACATATGACTACTGTTTTCATCTCTCTATATTCTTATTTCTTCCCATATTCCTAAGATGTATGAGCAGAAGACAGTAACATTGCATTTACTCAAAATCAATTCGTGCAATCCTTACAGTAACTCTAAGTTGCTATGAAAAGGTGAACCAGGAGCACATTTTCTTTCAGACAACACTGAAAATTTATCTGCACTGTAAAACAAATGCTTTAAAAACTAACTGTAACCACTCATTAAGACTGCAACTTGCATTGCCCCTCTTTGAGAAAACAATTAACAGCATAGTATGGGACAGACTGTTTTCTCTTCCATAATCAGCCCAGCTAACTAAGGATGCACACAGTTTTCAGACAATATAGGACTATTCAGATTCCCTTTCTGGTCTGGTTCTTTGCATTAAAAAACAACAACAACAACAACAACAAAACCCAGCAGGCCTCTATTAACTGCTCTGCAGCTGAATAAACAGTAGTATTTTACTATTGCACAGGCTCCTTGACTATAATTTATCTCATTCAGTAGCACTTCTATAAGCCTAAACAAGCCCAACATCTGAAAAACAGCTACAAACACCTTCAAGACACACTCCTCACTATGCAGAAAGATAGGCCTGACACAAAACTGCAATATCCATTCATAAAGTGCATGAGTCTTTCTGCTGCACCTCTAGAAGGTTTCTGACTGAAATTACAAGTGCTAGGGAAGTTTAAGGAGCCATATGTTAATTTTATGAATATTCAGATTCATTATCAGGTTCTGTTCTCAAAATAACACTTTAAAAATTTTGCCACGTACTTGGTACAACCAAAAACTTATTTCTGAAGAAAAAAGTTGCCCTATGTGATCTGAGAATGCTATCATTTCCCTAGATAAATTATTAAACCAACATGCAGACTAATTTCTAAAGCAAGGTCTGGAAAAGAGTTTTCTGCTAATTTGCAAAACAAGTCAGCTGACACGAGCAAGTAGTACCTCTCACAGTTGACAGTCCTGGCTGGAATCATGTTGTAACTAATTTTCATGCTTCCCCATACCTCCTCTTCCATTTTTGGGAGCACTTTTGTATAAAAAAAACAAAACACAAAAGAGACAAAAGAGACTGATCCAGACACATCCAAGTAACACACTCACCCAATCCACTGCTAAAACCATTCACATTATAATGGCTCAGCTACTGGAACACTAAATTACCCTGGGTTGTCTTCCTACTGATATCTGAGGGCACAGTTTTGTATTTGAGTTGTTCAAAACATCCAACAGCGTAGTACTTAAATGAAAAGCATTTCATTTTGGCACCGCTCAGAGCTACTATGTTTTTTGAAAGCCTTATGTCTTATCCAGATCACAGCCATGTGTTAAATACAGAGCGAAAAAAGAGGCAGCAAAGTTGCAAATCCTTCGGGTATGACTGCAGGACCTCATTTCACAAAGCAATCTTTTTTTTTTTACCACTCAAGATGCATTTGTATCATTTACTGAATATTTCAGAAGAGTTACAAATTATGTGATGCTTTTCCCCACATTTGTGACTGATATGTAGAATAAGCCTTTAATATTAGCAAATACTTGCTTTATGCTCTAAGAAATTATGACTTGAGTCACAGTTAAAGAACAGGAATTTATTACAGTATTTATTTTTAGGAAAGAATCTGTTGCTTGCAATAAATGAGAACCGTGAAAACTAGAGTACTGGTAACAATACACGTCTCCTTATTTTTCTAACGTGACAATGTTCACCTCTTTAATACGCACTGTTTCTCATTTAATTTAGAAAATGGTACAAGAGAAGTTCATTTTACTAAGAATACCAGAAGACCTTTGAACATCCTGTTGCAATTATTGTCCCACTAACGCAAAAGGAAAAAGGAGAGGGACAGGAGGGAACGCATTCAACTTTACAACAGCTTGAGAAAGTTACAGGACAAGCTCACTTCCAAGAACTTAAGTAACCCTTTTAGCACAATAAAATACAGCAGATATTTCTTTCTTCCCCTCCCTTTTGGAATGGCTTCTCTTCAGTCAGAAGAGAACGCTGCGCTCCATGGCCCCAAATGGCTGGCTGTGCTCCCAGCTGCCTGATCCAGGGCCTGCAGCTCCCAGCTCTGCAGATGCCTCCCGGGTATCACAACAGCCAGCCCCAGACAAGCACCAACCATGCCAAAGCTGCACCCCACAGCTGGGATTCTCCTTCCCAGCAGAGCCATACTTGGCACAGGCTGCCCCACTGAGCGAGGGGAACCACGTTGGCTCAGCTCTTCTGGAGGCCAAGCCGGCACTGACACGCTACAGCAATTAACATTTGCATGTAGTGCTGTACAAGTCAACTCAGAGTTAATAGAAAAAAAAACCTTTCTAACTTAAAATGTTAGGAATCTAGATAACTAAAAAATTTCATAATTGAAACAACAACAACAAAAAAAGTAACAGTCAAATAGCTATGATTAATTTTTTTTAAATAGGCATGACTGATAGCACAAGTTGTGGAGGTGGAAACCACCTTCCACAGAGGAGATTCTTCTCTTAAACCAGTTGTGTTCTTCCCAACTAACAAGCAAAGCAGCAGTGACACCAGTCAGTCTAACTCATTCCAAACTCTACTCATAGTGCCACTTGTTAAATTACAATAATATTCATACTTCATATCCATATTTTAGATAATCTTCCTTTATGACTGACTACGAGTTTGATTAAAGAGAGCTCACAGCACAGCCCAGCTATACCATAGATAGCAGTTTCTTTGGTTCCAGCTAAATCAGCATCTAGTTTCCAATTTGAAAAAATGAGTAATGATATTATGAACCACGCACACAAAGTGCTTTCTCTTATCCGGTTATTGAAGATTTTTCCTGTTTAGGTCAGGGGTTTACTCTTTGGAAATAAATACCAGGTTTTTTTCTGCAGTAATTTGCAAACTACTAAAATTATCATTTAATTGGTTTTGACCTGCTATCGTGTTACAGAGTATAAGCTAAATCCCTGCAACAAGGCCCAGAATATTTCCTTTCAAGAAGGCTGCTCACGCACAAGAGATACGTTGCACGAAGCCATACTTTCAGATCCCACTGGCAGCCAGGCCCCAGCTGCAAAGTGTAACTTCAATACCTCAGCAGCAGAGAACCCAGGACAAAACAGCCTGCTTGGGCTCCGTGCTGGTGCTGTCTGATCTCTGAAGTAACATACAGGAAGTTTACTTCCTCTACCATCAATACCTGACCAGTATCTCATTTTGAGAGCAGTTCTCAGCCTAAGTCCTTTGTTTTACACATACAAATTACATACACACAGTAAGCATACATTATTTAGCAAGTGCACTTGCTCTTCAAAGCTTACATTAAAAGACAGAGCCACATTCTGTTTGCAGTGCCTAATGAACATACCAAGCAAATCATAGGTTAGGACCAGCACTGCCCTCGAGACACATTTGCTCTTTCTACCCAGACAAGCTCTGTTCAAATGAAGCAAGTTTTTCCAAAGGTAAGGAGGAAGGTTACTACTTGATCACGTATGACTGAATATGGGAACCAGATTCCTATGTTTCACATTGTTATTACATAAATATGAAACAGTACCTAATAAAACATGAGGATAAGCTTTAATAAGCACAAAACCAAGTCATAATAATTGCTCTTGACCTAACAACACCCTGCTGCAGGGAGAGGCAGAAGAGCAGTGCAGGCCCCTCCAGCTGACACTTGACAGGAAGGCTTTGCCTCCTATGAAGGGCGTTTCATGGCATGTTGTTCAAGGAAGCTCTACACCTGGATAATTCTGCAAAGGTAAACATTTAATTAAATACAGCAATAAGTGCTGGGAAAGCGTGGGAAATCTCAAAAGCAAATAAGAAAGTGTGGGCAAGGACACATGAAGGGAGGGCATAAAGGTCAAGAGAAAAAATGCCAGAAGGTGGCAGATAAGTCCATTTCTCCCCCACAAATTGTAAAGCTCTGCCCTGGCTACCACTGAAGTAGAAAGGAAGCTGTTACAGCAATCACAAATCATATTTCAATTTGTGCTATCAATTGAAATAAGAAACTACATTTTCACCAAAATAATGACTTTACCTATTAGGTATCGCTCATTTTAAATTCAATTAGCAACCTACAGGCACTGAAGAAATGGTTTGCACAAACATCACCACACCACTTCATTAATTTCAGACCATAAAATACATACAAATGAACACCTATGAAATGCAAAAATAAGGACTTATAAGTTAGCATCTTCGAGAAGAGACACCAATCCTGCATAATTAACAGCATGGAGGAGACGGAAATGTTTGCTCTTCTTAACAACATCCAGCAACCTGTAATTTAGCAGGCTGTTATCATGAAAAACCGGTTTTTCTATTTAATATTTTCTTGCCAAACTCGACAAAAATTTTAGTCTGGATTTCATTTAAATCTGCCTTGTAACGGTACAGTCAAAGTTCCATAATCGCACCAGCAAATATTTGTAACGCAGACTATATTTTGAGAGAGAAGGAGGTGGAAGAGGTGGAAGATCTCTTCCTTTAGATAAACTCGAGCAGACTTTGAATCAGACCAAGGGCCTGAGAGTGAAAAGGCACCAGCAATGCACACAACAAGGTAACAAAGCAGAAAAGCAGCAGGATCAGCAGCAGCGGAGCAAGAATCTGCAGAGTCTGGACCTCCTCCAATGAAGCAGGAAGGCACCCAGCGCCTACATGACACTGCTGGGCTGGCTGCACTGCACGGTGAGACTGCTGGGAAGGCCTTCTGCATCCACTCCCTCTTCACAAGGTGATGGCATGTTTCTGGAAGGTGCACTCCTTACTTATTTGTACTACCACCCTTCTGTAGCACAAACACAAACAAGATGGGAAAATCTCACAACACCGACGCCTCAGCATCCATAACAAACAGGAATGATTATCCCATAGATAATAGACCTGTTTCTTCAATATTTTCAAAGATTTTTCCCATTGACCTAATGCACATCTTTTACAAGCATTATTATGCAGCTGGTTAAAAGACATCTCAGCTAG
The DNA here is from genome assembly GCF_987193195.1 of Phasianus colchicus. Taxonomy (NCBI): domain Eukaryota; kingdom Metazoa; phylum Chordata; class Aves; order Galliformes; family Phasianidae; genus Phasianus; species Phasianus colchicus. The sequence continues at coordinate 25,526,950 of NC_143442.1, forward strand.
CTGACTGCTCAGGATCTCAGACTGTTGCATTTATTTCACCCAGCTAGTTGCTCCATGCCAGTAACAGTATATTTTAAATCCTAAACTTACAGTGCATACGTATTTTGGACGATTACCGATACTGACCAGTTTCATATGTTAGACACAAACATATGATGTTTTTCAGTGTAATTTACTGGCTTCAAATCATCTGCAGCTTAGGAATCTCCAAGCTTTTTGTTTAAAAAGGTATATATTGAATGTTTCTCCTTTTTACCATCGTATTCTATTCTGCACATGTATATCTTAAACAAACCACCTGTATCAAATCACAACTTGCACAGAAAAAAAACCTATGAAAGGATTTACTTTTCACAGCATTTACTGAACTAAAATGCAAATGTAGATTTCAAATATTTGAAATCTGAAGTGCAATTCAGTGCTTTTTAATATCATTAATCAGCTTTCTCTTCAGGAAGGAAACGGCATAAAATAGCTTGCATTAAAAACACCATATTTTGCTGGCAATCTCTTTCAGTCTTGAAATGACTTACATCTTTCCCTATCGTTGGAAGAAGCAAACAGCCCCAGTATGTGTAAGCTTTTACTACTAAAAACATTTGTTTACCAGGTCACATAACAATATAATAATAATAATAAAAGAATTATCCAACTGTATAAAACTAGTTATAAAATATTATTTTATTAAAAGCAATTAACACCAAGAAAAGTCCAACTTGCTGCAAATCCAAGCCACTTATTATGAATAGAAGATAAATGTCTTGGTTTGGCTTAACATTCAAAACCAGTATTCAGCAGAACATAAGAACATCCTTATGTTCTTAGTTTTGATTCATTAATTTACTACTGTATGTGCCTCAAGGAATTATGATTTTGAAACTAATATTCAGTACAACTATAGCAGATCACAAATACACTGTGATAAAATCAAGCCTTTGTTTTATTTCCCCCCACACTAGTATCTCTCAAACTGCAGAGCTGTCTAGCACAAAGTTTGTAGCAGTCTCCTATTCTTTTCATAAATGCAAAAAAAAAAAAAAAGAAAAAAAAAAAGAAAAATTACTTGCAGATTCTTTTCTTGTGTGACGCTTACAGCCAGTACAAACACGACACAAAACTGGAGTAGCAGCTTGTGTCCATTAGGCAGTTATCCCTTTGCAAAACAATCCAAGAAGAAACAAAAGATGAAATGGAGGAAAAAAGCCTCATACCAATTCTTCAGTAGGAAATCTATAGAGGTTTAAAGTTTATTTGTAATGCAAAGAATTGTATTGACTAGTTGTTTTAAGCAAGTAGGGTGTTTTTGTTTTGTTTTTAAGAATCTGTAACAGTATTAACGCCTTTCATCACCTGTCAATTTAGAAGACATCAAACGTAATTCAGCAGTAGAACTAAAAACAGTTCCTTAGAGCTTTGCAAGTTGGCTATTCAAATATATCCTCGCATCTCCTCCACTTTATCCTAGGAGTATTTTAAAAGCAAACTAGGTCTGCCATAAGCTTCTTGGCAAGTAATTATGCACATCATTTACTTATCTTTATTATTTACATTTTCTTATTATCTTAAGCAACCAAAGGCACACAAAACCAAAAAGTTTAAAATGCTCTTATCCTCTTGCTGCCAGGGATTAACATATTTAAGTATTCTACAGAGGCCCCATGAAACAAAAGAGGAGAGCTGGGAAGCACCACAAAGCAGTGCTTCTCAAGTAAAAATGGGTCCTTACTAATAAAAGAAAAACAAAAACTCCCCACTTACACATTCCCACCACTTGCTATTTATGCAGTGACAGAAAGAGTTAAAAATATAAATAAATCACTGCAGAAATTCAAAAAGATAATGAAAGTCAGTGTATCGAACACAACAAGCTCAAAGCCATTTCGCTCCCTTTGCCCTGCAGAGAAGGCCCACCCCAAAGCTTACTAAAAGGCACAATATAGCCAAGTCCCAAGTGAGCCTCCTCCTCCTATAAATCAAGGACACTACCAATGGGAACAGAGGATGAAAGAAAGAGCTTTTTCTCTTTAGACAAGAATTTACCCAAACATCAGCTCTTAAAACTGAGCTTCTAATTGAGGCAATGCAGTTTTAAATTGTTTCATATGGTGTTACACTACTTACTGTCTCACACTCCATAGACCCAGTTCTGGTTAGACAAAGATTTTTTCTAATCAACTGTTCAATAACTCTAGACAACCCTGTTATTCAGTAATCCAAGAATAATACCCTCTTTCTCTCAGGGCCATTAGGCTGCCTCTTAAACCAACCTAAAGTGGGATTAGCCCAATTTTGTCTTCTCCCCCCCCCCACTTACTGCTGTTTCTTGAGCCAGCCTTGACATACAACCGCACAGTGAACCAATTCAGAGATGATCTGGGGAAAAACAAGCCGGAGGAGCAGGGAAAGCTAAGTTTTCAAAGGTCAGCTCTGAGCTGTCTCTCTGCACACTGAAGCACAGATGCCTGTGTGTGAGAGAAGGTGAGTCAAACCGCTTACAGAGCACACGGGAAGCAGGTGATGGGAAGCAAGGTGGTACCTGGCAGATGTACGCAGGTTGAGATCAGCTTCAGCTCTCACAGAACTGCAGTGCACTTATCAAACACTGACCAGAGAATGTTGCAAGAGCTGTTTGTAAACAGCAAGCAGTATAAGTCAGCTAATTGTTTCAGTGCCCCACTATGTGATGCCATCCATACTTCAACTAACTCAGAAGAACATCTTTTAATGGGGAAATTATTCTTAAATCATCCATCAACTCAAATGTTACGGTAGTTTTATGGGAATCTTATTGAAGTTCAACCTGTAATGCTGTCCTATATTGTATAGTCATTGTATAGAATTGTAAGACGACTAATAAAATATGAAACCTCAGTATAGAACAATGCAAAGGACTTCTTTCTCAGCTTCTGTAGAGTTGAAAGTCTATTCCTCCTTGTTTATAGCAACCCACTACTAAGTACAGCCACCAGTAGATGAAGAAATGCCAAAGTCCCTCTTTATAGAATCACAGAATCACCAAGGTTGGAAAAGACCTAAAAGATCATCCAGTCCAACCATTCACCTATTACCAATAGCTCCCACTAAACCATGTCCCTCAACACCACATCCAGTCTTTTCTTGAACACCCACAGGGTCGGTGACTCCACCACCTCCCTGGGCAGTCCATTCCAGTGCCTGACCACCCTTTCTGAAAAGTAATACTTCCTAATGTCCAGCTTGAATCTCCCCTGCCGTAGCTTGAAACCATTCCCTCTGGTCCTAACACTAATGACACAAGAGAAGAGGCCAACCCCCAGCTCTCTACAACCTCCCTTCAGGAAGTTATAGAGGGCAATGAGGTTTCCCCTGAGCCTCCTCTTCTCCAGGCTGAACATTCCCAGCTCCTTCAGCCTTTCCTCATACGGCCTGTGTTCTAGACCCCTCACCAGCTTTGTTGCCCTCCTCTGAACACGTTCCAGGGCCTCAATGTCTTTCTTGCAGTGAGGGGCCCAAAACTGGACACAGTACTCGAGGTGTGGCCTCACTAGTGCTGAGTACAGGGGGACAATCACCTCTCTGCTCCTGCTGGCGACACTGTTTCTGATGAAGAAATGAAAATAGGAAGAATCTGATATCGCTTCACAAAACAAAATCTTTACTTGGTTCAATTCATATTAATTATTTTAATACATTTCTGATAGCTCAGTGAATGGACTTGGGGGAAGTCAGTTTGCATACATTTTGACAAAATATACAAAGAGGTTCTCTGAAGGTTCTCTCCCTTTAAATAAACTACAGAGAAAACAGTCATTATTTCAGCAAGTACAGATTATAAAAGCTGTCCCAGACAAATAAGATATGAAATATAACCTCTGCATTGAAATGCAATTGGATTACTTATTGGTAGTGTTATTTCCTTCCTAAAAAACATTTCACACTCATCTCTGACAAGCCATTAGAGACCTTTGAAAACCAATTAAAAAGTAATGAAATCTTAAACAGTTGTGTTTTAAACCAAAAATTTGCAGGGGAAAAAAAACCCAAACAAATATAAAACAACCACACAAAAAATACAAAAACCTGACCCAGATCATTGGGCAGTCATCACTCAAAAAATCAGTGATGAATCTGTGAAAAATCAGCAGTGGACCTGCTAGCAACAGGTGCCTGGATTGTCCCCAGATCTTGTAACTCTCTGGTTCTGGTCTTTTCAGACTTCCTATTCCCAAAGAGTTTCCTGCATGTCATTACTTTGCAAAGGCATTTCCGAGACGTTTCTTAGTAGTAAATCTGTCTCTTTCCTCTTTATACTGACCCCAAGTCAGATCTGGACAAACACCAGTGGGTATCAGAATACCAGGTGTTGCCTTTCCTTATACACAAGCATCCATGAAATTCAAGACAACTTTGCACTGTAGTCCAATGCAAACATCTCATGCCTTCCCCTAAAATAAGGTAAAAAGGCACTGTGAAAAGGGAGAGTTTCACACAGAGCTGACACATGAAGATAGATTACTAAGGAATGCAACTACAGTATCATTCAACAAAGGGAGTCTAAAGTAGTTTTATGGAAATTAACTCTGACAATAATAGAAGATAAAAGGTGTTTCATCATTCAACATAATGTAAATGTTGAAATCAGACTACATAATGTAAATGGTCATGAAAATATGAAAAAAAAACAAGCAGGCCAACTACTGAAAAAAATACACAGCTACCTACACTTCTTTTTCCTGCTAAGTCTTAAAAATGTGTATTCTTATGAGCTTAACCAATTAATCAGCCAGGTAAGCATTACTAAGCATTTCTGGTATCTTCTTATAACTTTTAAGCTATTTTTCACATCATATAAATTCTTTATTATTCTACACCACTCTGCAGTAAGTATTACATATTACATTTCTTCTTTGATATAATGCCATATAATTCTGTATTGCTACAGTTGTTCAGCTCATTATCAAAAGGATCACCCTTTAAAACAGACACAAATTATGTCCATCAGTCTGAAGCACTCGTGTTTTACAGTGCAAGTTCAGGTAGCCAGCTATGAAATTTTGGCCTGAGAATGAGAACTAAGTAGTGCAATTCATTCTGCAGCAGAGGGAAGTGTCACAGGCTCTTGAAATTTAAAACAGGTTTCAGATGTGTATTATTAGGACACCTAACCACTCACATAATCTGAGTACAAGCACAGATATGGTTCTAACACCAATAATCCTGAAGTTCATGAGCAAATACAGATGAGATGTAAGGAGGAAATTCTTTGTTCAGAGAGTGGTGAGGCACTGAACAGGTTGCCCTGTTGTGGAACTGTTGCAGATGCCTCATCCCTGGAGGAGTTTCATGCCAGCAAAGAGGTAGCAATCTGACCTAGGGGAATGATGTACGTGCCCATGGCAGGGAGTTGGACTAGATGATCTTTAAAGGTCCCTTCCAATGCAAAACATTCCATGTTTCTATGAAAAACAGCAAGCAGGCAGAACTAAATTTCCTTCTCAGAATAATTGCCAGTAATATTAAAACTTTTAAAGCAACAACATTAGGGATATAGGCTTTTTCACTGTATCAATTTATTGATTGTCAGAGCTCAGATTAGAGCTAATGAACTTCCTGTTTTACTGGAAAGAGCAACTCACTTTCCTTTCTGTAGTAAATTTTACCAGAGTTAGCATCCTTTAAACACTAAAACCAAGGTGCCATCATCCTTTTTCCTCTCTTCCCAACAATGCAATAAATCCAAATCACAATTTTATTTCTGAGAACAACACAATTTGTTAGCATAGCCAGCATTCCTAACAGTAGATTTCATGGCACTATTTCATATCTGAATTGGTAATAATCCTTCAGATAGCACACAAAACCTGAAACAATGCAAAAAAGCTCCCCAAGCAGGGTGGAAACTTCCTTTATTACTAAGAGCCAATGAATCCTACGTGGGATAACACTAACCAATGGAAACATTTAATGTATACCTTTGTTAAATTTAGCAACCAAAGAAATCAATTTCCAATAAAGCTAAGCTCAAAATAAAAAGATCTTGCTGTTATGCTGTCCTAAGCCTGTAACAAACTTCAGGTGTAGGAGTCAGATTTGTCTCCAGTTGAGTCATCGCCTGTTAAAACAGGATATTATACCAATTGCACATCACGTGAATTTTTTAGGCTCAAAGTATCGCCTTCCTTCGAATACTGAAAGCTTTTAGGTAAGGCACTGACTGTACCAGAACACTCTGAAATTTTCATTGCAGTTTCAACTTCTTTGTTTCAACTTTGTGCTAAGTATCCCATAAAATCTTGTACTTTACTAAGATACCAAAATCACTGAATGCTGAAGCTTAGGACAAGACCTACACAAGAGTTACAGAAGAAAACTGAAAGTGTCCCACGAAGTAACAATCATGTCTTCCCCAGCCCCTCTTCTCCCTGCTGTTGCACGCTCCCATTGTTTAGCAAGCTGACCCACACCACAGCAGGAGCCCCCACGGGCTGCTATAATTTGCAAGTCTAGCAAAAACCTAGGCCAGTAGCCCCACAAACACACTACTTACATTTCTGTCAGGTTAGTGACTTAAGTTGCTTAATGAAGAGTTCAGAATGAGTTAAAAGGAGAGGATGGAATACAAAGCAAGGAGCAGGAGTGAGGTGGAACAGAAAGATCTATATCCATATTTTCTAAATGAGTTTGATTTGAACCGACCTCAACTCCCTAGGCTTGCTGGCAATACTCAGCCAGACAGGATCTGTGAATCACTTGCACATTCTTGATAAGCAGAAATGTCAGACCAATTATTAAAAGATGCTATGGCAATCATACATTTCAGTCACCTTATAAACAAAACCAGAAAGCTTCACAAGCTTCCAGGGCTGCAGCATCAGATCATGGAAACAAATGCCGGCAGTACCTCAGACAACCCGATCTGGCCTTCTGGCTGCCTGCCACAAAATCTTTCCTTCATTTAAATTCCGCTCTAATTCTACTCTCTATTGTTTCACTGCTTTAGGGAGCTTTCACTTCACAATAAGGGCATCTCTGCCAATCTAGCCCTGCCTCTATAAATCATTTACTAGTTACATGATTTCATCATACGCAGTGACAGAAACTGCATTCTGGAATTTCAAACATGAGTGTCAAAGTGCACGCCTAGCGGCACCCCGAGCCCTACCAGCAGCCCACAGCAGTGGCTTGCAAGAACCACAGCGAGTCAGCTCATCAACGCAGGGATGAAACACCACGTCAAGAAGGGCAACTTATAGCCACTGTAGGATTCAAACGTTGGTTAAGAGAGGGTGGGAGGCACTCTCACTTGTTTTGGTGTTTTCCCCCCCCAGTTCACTCCACAATAGTGTTCGGTTTTCACCCGTGTCTTGGAGCAAGTCTCTTTTATTCCTTGTAAGATGTGTTACGTCTCATACTCAGACAAAAACAGTCAAGGTCAGTTAATAAACATAAAGCCTCTTTCTGGCTCCCTTAAAATAAACTGCCTTGTGCATGGTCTTCAGAACATGGAGGGACAATCACCTTGCTGGCCAAGGGTACCACCTCACCTGGTTAAACCAGTTAAAAACTGCATCACTGTCGCCAGGAGAGGAACGCTGGCAATTCCAGGTGTCCTGCAGTGTCTTTGGAACAATCTTTCATGTGCAAAACTACTTGTCAAACACAGAATGTGTGCCACCTGAGCAGTTCCAGAGAGAGAGGATACTCTCCACAGGGAAGTAAGTTTTTGTTATTTAAAGTGTCTCCCTAAAACCAACCCAGAGCACCGCAGCTCTGAAGAAATCCATGCTCTGCATGTGAATGGATCCATCAAAAACATTCATGTGAGTACAAATCTCTCCTCCTACAGAGGAGAAAGTAAGGTGGGGCACAGCCACTGGGAGACAATCGTCCCCAGCCAGCAACTTCTGAGAATGTCCAAAGCAGGAGCAAACTGCAAAGTAAGCGTGCCATGAATTCTCCCTCTTTAAGTAATACCAATGCTCATCATCTTCACACTTTGCCAGGAGTTAGGGATTTTTTCCCTGCAATCCCAGTGAAATTGTTTTACCAAATGCTGCATTTTTAATTAATTTTATATCATTTCAAAAACAAATTTGAACACGAGGAATGTTTTCACCAAAACTGCAAAACACTGGAAGGCATTCATGTTAAATAGTTTATGTATATTTGCAATAACAAATGATTTGTTGTTGGTTTTTTATCATGATTTGGTTTTCTTAAACTGACCATCACCACAGGTATTCCTGTTCCAGTTCATCTTCACTTCATTTCATCTCAGAATGTTTGTACACATAACCTGAAATTCAAGTTTTAGGATCTCTTCTAAGCTAATTGCATCTTTTCAATGTTAGCCAATTAAGAATGGCATTGAAGGACAGTTGGATTGATTTTATTTACATTTACTTACTTTTAATTTAAATTGAGAGGGAAGAATATTTATTATAACCAAGCCTGGAACTCTACCTGTAATTAAGGTTTCTGACACATCTTAGAAGAACTCTACTTTTCAGTTGCTTAAGACATTTACTAAATTATCACTGTGGTCAAAGATTGCACACAGCAGGTGTTTTGCTCTTATTTTACTTAAAAGTCCCAAACAGATTCAGTTAAAATGCTTCTGTCACGTCTGCTAGAAAAAAATAGCTTGTGAAGTCTGTATTAAAATACTTGTTGCAAGTATTTTGTTGACAGATTCTAAAACTGGAAGAGCTGGAGCAGAATTTAAGATGTGGCAGACAGGCCGCCTCATCCCAAGGGTGTGGCCTCTGGTTGGTTTGTGGCTAGCTCTTTTTTTCTTTTGGGGAAGTGGAAGGGGAACAGAGGGAGGATTGCTCACTTTCTTCACCAAGTACCAAAATTACAGGCCTCTGAAAAACTTCAGAAGAGGTTGCCAGTTTGGAAACTCAATTTTTCGCAAACCGGCAGCACTGGACATGCTTTACAGCCTTTCAGTTGTGCACATGCTGCTTCCATAGCAGGTAAAAATATGCTCAGCTGCATTACAAACAAGATGAGATGAACTCATCTTTCAGGCCCTCCTCCCACAGCCAAGCACCTACTCTGGTAAAACTGGAATAAAAACAAGATTCTCTCCTATGCTCCTTGCTCTTGCTAAGGAAGCACACAAAATAGAAAGAAACGAAAACATTAAGAATACTAATATGTGGAAAGCAGAGAGAAGACAGCCAAGGGACAAAGCAGCAGTGGTGCTCCTGCTCAAAGAAGCAGGCTAAAAGTAAGAAGAAGGCTAAAGCAAGGGATGGAAGTGAAATAGAGAAAAGGGACAGATGTTGGAAATGTTTGTAATCTTGAATAAAAAGCAAACTTACTTTGTAGAAGTGGCTCTTTTGCTCACCTTCTAGGTACCTGGCCAATAACCTGGCATTTATTCTGTGATTCTGGCCATAACATTGTGCTCAGGAAAAGAAATATTACATTAAGAAATGCTAAGAAATAAACTGCTAGGTTCAAAACAGGCAGGATAGTTTGCTGTTGTTGTTGTTTGTTTTCAACATAAGGCTCTTTGTTTTCCCCCTACTCTTTTTTAATTAATTGCTTCCATATCCTTATTAAAGGCAGCTCTCACCATGGTACTTGGAAGAAAGCAAGCCTGTAAAACTGACTTCATAGTGTTTTTATTCATCTTCCTTCAGACCCTTTGTAGGTTCTTTCTCAGTACTGAGCGGTATTAAGTCTCAAAATTTTAAAAACCTCAAATGCTCCTCTAATTCATCCAAAGATACTGATGAGGTATTCAACGTGATCTATGGAGAATCAGCATTACAGACAAGGTGCAACTCTTCAAGAGATAAAGGCTGTGAAAATGCACACAGACTCTAAAGTTTCCAGCAGTGCACATTTACGGAACCAAACAATCTCCCAACAAGATCAACAGCATTTTTCAAACTGGAACCAAAAGAAATTCTTGTTCCATAGTGTGAAATCATTTGGGCGGAGCCAGGAATATAAGAACTACCCAACAGTTACAGTAGTTGAGCACAAGCACCGAACTCAAGTCAGTGTTCCACCTAAGACACCCAAAGGTGATTTGAGGCAAGCTACCTTCTATTTTTTTGTTCCTAATCAGAAAAATAAGAAGATAGCACAGCCCTATTTCGCTGGCATGTCACCACTGCAAGTTGTCTGACACTTAGAATAATACAGACTAAGAATTTTACTATTCTTCAGCATTCATGGGGATAGAAGTAGCAAGAAATATTTGTTTTAAAGATGACAAAAGTTTACAGACACTTCATTAAAATAAAGTGTCGGTCCTCAGTAGGGCTTTATCTTTCAAATAAAAAGTGGCAAAATCTGAGTAAACCCATGTAATCTAGTTTTATTGATTCTCATACAACAATATGTTAACAGTGTATTTATCAACACAGTCACCAGAAGAAAATTACTAAGTATCAGATGGTCTATTAAGGAGAGTAGGTTTTACACACTATTGTCTGAGTGTGGCAAATCAGAGCATTTGAAGTGGAGAAATACCTAAAGCATGCCAAGACTCTTCCAAAAGCAGGACAAGCTCACCATTTACTGTTGGTTAACTGCCACCTTGAATTAGAACACTGCTTGTCTCTAGGGCTTACCTTTCTTTGTCAGTGGACAGCCACAATGCAGAACAGCAATGGGGAAGAGCTAAGGGAGAAAAGAAGGAAGGAAAAGAAGTGCAAGCAACAAAAATCTCATCGATTCCTCAAGTTCACAGTTGTTTTTCATTAATATTTTTCATGAAGTAATACAACACCAATACTTACAAATGAGTCCTAAAATATATGTCTTGAAGCCCACCAGACTCCCACACATTAAATGATTCACTACTTCAGATGTGAAAAATGAATAGCTTAACAAAACGTTCTCAGGATTTTGTGTGCTTGTTGAAAAATCCTTTGTGCCTAGGTATTTCCTAAAAACTTCACTGAAGACAGGGCTCAAAGTAATTGCATTAGTATTAGACACCAAAACATTCTAGCACCATAATTGGACGATGCTGAGGCTCAGGTACCACTTCACTCTCCTACACAGACAGAACAGGCACTTGAAGAACATCTGACTGGAAAAAAAAGAAACATAACGGTAATACAAAAAGATGAAGAAAGGAAATAAGAATAATAAATTTTCAACTAAGTATTCACGTCCCTACTCTTCATTGTTACACTTGCAATGAAAACCAAGGACACTCAGTATCAAAAGGAAAGCAAATAAAAGGATACATAGGAACTTCCTCAGCTTACTGTAGCTTTGAGAACAGAGAAATGAAATTATGTCTGAGTATAGACACTTGGATTTCCCAATTTAGAAAGAGAAGCAGCTCAACATTAGAAATTCACTTTCATCTAAAATAAGGAACATCTGCCATGTGCCTTGCAAATGCACACATTTTTTGCTGCATCATTAAATATATTTACAGAGTTGGACAACTGCACACATTACCAAGAAAACTACTTGGTCATTTGTTCATTGTTTACTAAACTTCATGGGAACAGCTCAGTTAGACAGAAGATAAATGGATTATAGAAAACAACACATATTTGGATTCTGTGGACTGCTTGGAGTTACAAGTAGACAGAATTGAGAGGTCAGGAATGATCACGACAACTTCAGTTTAACAGCAGAATTCAAAGAGCAGTAACATAAAACAATATATTTCAAATGAAAACATTTTCTGCTTTTGAACTATTTGTATAGAACAGAAACAGAGTAGTTAACAGTGGTAAGAAATTAATAAATGTGGTTGCAAAATTTCTAAAGCCAAAGTTTCATTTGAAGTTGATATCTCTAGTGGTTGTATGTTTTACAGCTTTTCACTTCTCTCCACAGCTGTAGCTGTAGTAAGTAATTTTTCAAAATTGACTTTCAGTTACGAGAAGTATCAAAAACAACCATCAGTTTGGGATCATAATGAAAAAAACCCCAAATGGTGACGTAGATGACAGGGGACTAGTTGCCAGCAAACCTAAGATATGCCCCTGTGGAATGCTTATCAGATAGGTACTTCATCTGACTGTGCTCCTCCTTCTACCTTTATCCATATGCTCTGTAAGCATTCTCATGCTTTTTCTCATTACAATGACAGCTGGGCCTCAGTGCTATATATATATATATATATATATATATATATATATATATATATATATATATATATATATATATATATATATATATATATATATATATATATATATATATATATATATATATATATATATATATATAAATCTGTGCTGCAATAGCCAGTGGTATGTGCAGAACAAGTTCTCAAAACACAATTGGCATTCCAGAAAAGAAAATCCAGGGAAGGAGAGTCGCCTCCAACTTCCAAGAAACAACGATGTTTATATAACGTAGACAATTGCTGACAAAGTAAAAGGAGTTATTTTTAACTCTTTAGCTTTGTGGCTGCACTTGAGGGAGGCTCCCATTTCCTTTCTTCATCTGGCTACTACTTCCTTTTCCCTTCGCTGCTTTTACGAAGAATTTGGGCTCGCAGCTGGCAACAACCCATTGCAAAAGCTGAATACTGCTTGAAAACCAACTTCTGCCTTAAGGGGCAGCAGTCAACTTTACTTTTGAATGCATCTATTTCTGTTCCATACAGAAATAGCAATCCTGAATTAGGGAAGGCCTGAACATGAACCAGCAGGCCAGTCAGGAGACACAGACTCACACTGCCACTGCTCCAACCAGTATGAACAAAGGAGGCACAGGTCTCACACAAACATTTCTACCCTTTGCTTAAGCATTGCCACTTGGTGTGATCTCTCACACTTGAGACTCAAGTTAACTCAAGTATGAGAATCCGTACGCACCGTCATACACAAGTCTAAAGCAATATGACTTATCAGCTGTTGCTAATCAAAATCAAATATTTTGTCCATCATGAAAGAGGAATCTAAAAGCTTTTCTCTGGGAATATCATTGCTAGAAACCTAGTAAATGCTGACCATTTATGTTAATGTCAGTAAATTTTACTGTCATGAACTAAAACAAGTCTTCCTCACTTCTGAAAAGAACTGGATAAATGCTAGTGTGTGGCAGGTATGGAGGGGAGAAAGAATGTCTTTGGAATTCTATCTTTGTCTTCAAACAAAGACTTTTGAGATGAAGAGGGTCTTTGTATTCACATTTGTATACATTTAGTGAATAGAAACCGGAAGGACAGGAAGGGCAGAGCAAGCAAAGACTGCTCCAGTTCTAAGCTAGCTTCCAAAGCTTGATCTCATTACTCTTACACACATGAAGACAAAGATGAAAACTCAAAATGATTTTAGCAAAACTATGAAGGAATGTTATCCAGTGCCATTTCAATCTGCCACCTCATTCATGAGTAGACCATCTCCAAAACAGGATAATTATGCTCTTTTTTTCTGGAACTGTCACCCTATTTCTCCCATACATTTAGTAGTTACAAACGCTTTTTTTTTCTACATATAGTGGAAAAAATAAACTATCAGCTTGCCTTTCAAGTATCCTTGAATGTTCTGATTAATGCACTGCAGGAGAAATTGTTAGGAATTCTATGGCATAGAACCCTTACACTTCCTAATGATCTGAAGAGCCCTTCAAAAATTTTTATCCCAGCTGGCTCCCTCCCTTCCCCTGCAATCCTAACCTAAGCTTCACATGATTCTTTTGAAATCATTACTTAAATATATGCATCTGAGAGCACTTCCTCAATTACTTACTCAAGCACACACACCTTTAAAACAAGTTCAGTAGATGAGCCACCTCTCAAGAGATACAAGCCAAGTTAACTTAGGCAACAACTGTCCTATACTGCCTCTCATCTACCTTCTTCTCTGCAGATCACCCCACCGCACTTCCCCCCAACAAATGATACACTCACAGAGGATCTGTTATCTGTGTTATCTGCTAATCAAGATTCTCATAGTTCACGCTCTGCAAGATAATAAAAGAAGACAGAGAAAAAGAATGACCCACTTTTAGAAAGCATACCAGAAGAGTCAAGGAAGCTGAGCATTCCTTAGGGGAAGAATAAACTTCAGTCTTTTGCACTTCCTTTATGCATCCCTGTTGACCTGAGCACTTATGAAAGATCTCTTTTTAGTAACATGATACAGCTTGTTTCTTTTCATTACAGCAAAGAAAAGCATAAAACACCAACGTTCAATTTTTAAAATCTTTCAAAATAATTGAAATAAGGGGAATAAGTGAAAATGAAGAAGGGAGAATACCAGGGAAGAAGCAGATGTAAAGAATCATCTCCAAACTGGTGGAAATAGCATCCATGGATAAGAGACAAGCAAGGTCTATAATTACAAGAGTTTAATTCTCTGCAGGAACCTAAAATTACTTCTTTTCCCACCAAATGAGGAAGAGATCCCATAGAGAAAAACATTTCATAGAACGTATCACACTTACGCATCATGCAGCTGAATTAAGGCTAGACAGATAGTTTCTTTATGATTGAGCTCGTTTGTTTTTAAAGCAGTGCTTCTAAGTAATTAAGGCTTTGCTACTGAAAACAAACTACAGAGTGATGTTTTTTCTGTTCTAAATACAGTATTTACCACTCCCCTTCCTTAACTGCTACACTTGCACCTTAAATTGCAGGGGAATTACCTCCACCTTTGTTCCAGCAAAACAATTGACAAGGGAGAACAAACAATACGTTCCATGCCAAATAAGATAAAACATTAAATTCCAGTGGGTATTTGCAGTATATCAAGTATTCTGCAGCAACTTTGCACACACACACCTACAACATCTTTCATGTACTACAAATCAGGTGTGTGCACAGAGGCAATCAAAGCAAAGCATTTGGCAAATTATTTTGCTTCCATCTTAACTGATCCCATTCCTTGACATCTCTTTGCTCACAAACTCTTAACATTCATTCTCAGTCTGACTGCTGAATCCCACAGCTCATGCCTCCTTGGTTATCATACAATGGCCTGGGTTGGAAGGGACCTCAAAGGTCATCAAGCTTCAACCCCCCCCTGCATCAGGCAGAGCCACCAACCTCCATATCTTATACTAGACCAGGGCATCTGCTGCTCACTGGATGTCTAAATATCACCAAGAAAACCAGGCAATGTCTTTCCGCACTTTCTTCATAGCTCCACAATGTTCCTTTCCCAAGAGTCCTCCCCAGTAACAATAGGTGCTACATAGGAGTCAAGTTAACGAGTCCAGCAGAACTAATTAAACTGGGTTCAGCTCTGTGCTGCATCACATCTTACCTCCCAATTTTGATATGCCTTAGAAGTTTACATGTACCCTATAAAAAAAAAAAAAAAGCCATTTCCTTAGAAATCTTGTTATAAAAAGTCAAAGTTCACTCTACTACCCTTCAATTACAAGAGAGAAATGAATCTCTAATACTGCTTCCTGATACCTTTTGCTACAAAATTGTACTGTGAACTTCCTGCCACCCAACTAGATATCAACCTTTCCCTTCAATCGAATATAATTAGCTCTGCAGCACTTCATTAAATCACTTCTTGCAAAAACCACCAGCTCTATGAAATGGCAAGAAACCAACGGATTGCAATCCAAATAGCATCTTTTCAAGTCAAGATCCTTAACTGTAGGAAGAACACTTCTGGTGATCACACAGAGCTCTTGCCTTTCCACATACCCACCATCACACATTCTTAAGCTGCAAGGTCACTTTTTAAAGGTTATTACTTTTCCTTGTTTGGTACAGAATGAACGATGCTCTCATGCCTGTCTAGACTGAAACTTGATGGAATGCAGTTACCTCTCTCTGTACCTCATATTCCCACACCTCAACAGAAGTGAAGCAAGTTCTGGTGTTATCAATTAAATGCTGCGAGTAACAGCTTTATTTAATTGCCACAAAGGAATTTACTATCAGATTCCATTGTATACCTCACTCATTTCTCATTTATGTACTTCAGCTCAAAATGATAACTATTTGCATGAGGCATTCCTAAATATTTAAAACTATTTAGTTGCAATGTAGTAACATCAGTAACATAAAGGTACATAACCCTATGTGCTCATTCTATCTACCTTAAAGATACAAACAAACAATAAAAACACTGTGGGCAGGGAAAAGTGGGCAAATTTAGGAAAATAATGTTAAAACCATGGACCAACCATAATGCTGTTAAATGTCCAATTAGGACTCATGCCTGGTTTTATCCGGAGAAGCAAGGATATAGCAATAGCTTTACTTCTCAGAGTTTCCTAATAGCTGCACTAGAATGCCTGGTCTCCAAAACTTCTTTCAAGTCCAAAGGACTAGTGAGTGGCAAATATAAATGAGGAAAGTATTTAGTGCAATCCCAAATAAGTGGGTGGGATTACCTCAGCATCTTCAGCATCCAAAAACATAGATCAGTGTTTCTGAATTGGACTGTCCCAAAGTGATTCTGGTTATAATCAGGAACAGAGAAATGTCCAAAAAAAAAAAAAAAAAAGTTGAAAGGTTCTTAACTGACATCACTAGAGCATAAAAAGAGCAACATATAAATAAATTTCTGAGTAAATGTAGAACTCAGATGCAGATTTTCACTTTTCCTTCAGTAATCAGATCCAGCAGACAAGCTGGCTGATAGAGTAAAAGGACAGTATTTCTTATTATCTTAACTAGTTTAAATTAGGAGCCTTGCTAAAGGCTGTTGACACTGATTTATATTTTGCATTCTGTGTGAATATATTGCCAGAAGACTGGGGGATCTAATTCAATATCTCTTGTAATGCATTCCCTCTGATAACTTCATTGAAGCATCTCCTGCTCAAAATACACTTGCAAGTCCAGTATATCCATAATGAGAAGTGCCTTAATATTTTAGCATCTCATTGCCTTTTTTTTTTCTGCACACAGGTAAGGGAGGAGAACATATCTGTGCATTCCCAATGTGCACCTATGAAACTGTTCACGTTATGTTTTTGTACCATTATTTCTATTTTGCACATCTCATTTTTAAGATTCATTTACTATGTTGTGTCATATTTGGATTCCATATTCCTGTGCCCTAAGGAACTACAACTACAACAAAGTGGTGTCATATAGTCTGCATCCAGGTAAGTAAAACAATAACCAGAATTCTCTTTATTTTGCACACCAGCATTCCACACCACTACTTCTTACAATGAGGGAAGCTAGATTTGCTGACGGCTTCAATAGCAGAACTACTTCTCTGACAGGAAGCAATAGGAGTGAAGAAAGTCTACTCCTCACTTATTTCTATATTTGTACAGAAAAAATGAAGGAATAAAAACATTCACTGTGAGACTGTAAACGATTAACTAACGTAAACAATCACAGCCAAATAATTGTGCTCAGCTGCAACACCATTAACTACCGCAAGCTAAATTTCACTAAAATTTAATTAAGCCAGATTCGTCTTCGAAGTAAAAGAGAAATTACTTAACAGACCCTGGTACAAAACTTGAATACAATTATTAAGTGTGAAGTTTACCAGTCAGTCACACAAAACAAACTGTTTTTAAGGAGTTTTTGGAAATTAGCAATATCAAGCAAACAGTTTTGAGCAGTGAACCGGATTGGAAATTTAATAGCATATGGAGTACTTAAGAACATATGTACACATAATAAACACACACATATATGCATATTCATGGCATATAGGGAATACATACTACCAACAGCCATTCTTATGCGTCGTACAGAAAAAGTTTACGGAGAGACTCAAATACTGCCACAGGGCATCACAAAAAATTTCCCCCAATTTAAGAGGAATTAAACTGTTTTCTCATCTTTTTCACTTGAGATTCATGGACTCTCATCCCAGCCCCTGAAGCACAGAGCACTGGAACACGTTCTTCCACTTCTCAGCTGCCTCCTGCTGAAGTCCCAGCAGCGAGCGCTGCGAGGCAGGCGCGTGTGCACGGCAGCAGGCCTTTGGCTCCCGCTTCAGATGGCAGACCTGAGCATGTATGTCTATTTCAATCATGGCAGCTGCTCCAGCTACAGATCCCTTGCCTGGGCGATTACCACTAGAAATGAAGAAAAAATTTTAAACATGCAAGCATAAGAAACCCACACTGTGATGGCATCTAGACAAGCTTCATTACAGGGTTCCTTTTATCCTTCTCTGTAACTAGAA
This sequence comes from Phasianus colchicus, assembly GCF_987193195.1. Classification (NCBI taxonomy): domain Eukaryota; kingdom Metazoa; phylum Chordata; class Aves; order Galliformes; family Phasianidae; genus Phasianus; species Phasianus colchicus. The sequence continues at coordinate 25,544,997 of NC_143442.1, forward strand.
TTATTTTAATACAAAAAGATTGCTCCTGGTCTAAGTGCCTGCTTTGCATACATATTTCGGTGCCACAGCGTAACTGAAGTGATACGTGCTACAATTCTTCTGCTACAATCTCAGCTTTCCCCAGCTTACAAATACTGGCTCTACCAATCTTTCAAGTCTCAGCTAAATATAATTAAAATTTATATTTGAGAACCAGTAATGATGAGTAAATAATCTTCAAGTAAGAAGGTCCCTCGTCTGCAAATAAATACAGAGAAGTTACTTCTGGGGTTCAGGTTTAAATAAATGACTGGTAAGGCTCACAGCACGGGATATGTGCTCTAGATACGTGCTAGGCCTGCACCAAGATTATCACAACTTAGAAGTTACAAGGACACAAGAGCTTCCAAACTCAGATGCCTGAAAGGAAAAAAACTTGACTCATAAAAAGAAGATTTTCTTAAGCATCTAAAACAATATACTCTCTAAGATTGGAGTTATTTAATACATTCATTAATAAATAAAACAGCTTGTGCAATAACATGACCAGCCACATTTTCTGGAAAATCTTGGAAATTCTTGGAAAATCTAATTAGGGTTCCATAATGCTCCATGAGTTTTGTTCCAAGTATCCAGATCCACGCTGCTTCGGTGGCACAAACAGAATGTTTTATTTTTAAGAGAAACAGAGTCAAACAGAGGGAATCTGATAACGCAAAAGCAACAGAGCATGTCCACTTAGTCCTCTGGTAACTGAACTGTGTCAGGGCCGCTCAGGCCAGGTGAACCTGACCTCTGACAAGCAGACTGAAGTTCACTCAAGGCCAAGAATGAGCAGCTTCTCAGGTGACACTGCCACACTGCCAATCCCCAACACTGCAATGTCAATTAAGTGCTGCATTCTTTAATATATAACTTAATGAACCCAATTAATATATACAACCTATGATTATACTTTCAGTCATCTCAAAAAAAAAAAAAAAAAATCTTGCAACCTCAAATAGAATAAGCATATATAGAATAGAATAAATGCAGTCCCAGTGTTCAGCTAAATGCACCAGCCACGTGCTAGCATCGCATAGCCCACTTGACCAGGACAGTCAGTACCCTGGACCAAAGGATCACGGTAGCACTGGCTTTGTCACCATCTGCCATTTACTCCAATCGTGCATGTCATACTAAATGCCTTTTAAGTACATCTACTTAACACAAATAATACAACTATTTCTCATGCTCATCACAGATTCAAGTATGTATAATACATAACAAAAGCATCCAACGGGTCTGCAGGAAAAACGTTACAGTAACAATGAAAAGATGTCATAACAAGAAATTGTAGTACATTTAATGTGTGGGATGTCTGAAACAAGGGTTCTGTATACACAGGATAATCAAATCTAGTTCTAAAAGAGTAAAAAACAATGCACACAATAAACTGCAAGTTATTCACACACACCATGAAGTCATAAATGGATGACAATCATGCCATAAAGTGATTTGGGCATTGTTTTGGAAGTTTACTTAAAGTGCTGAGTACACAGTGTCCCAAATACAATCGTTCTGCTAGCTGTAGACTAGAGACATCTAACTTCTAAAAAACATGCCCTTTCTTCCACATTTCTTACCCAATGCACCCCTCCCACAGAAGTGATTGCCAGCTGCCCCTCAGTCCCCCTGTGGCACCCCAAGGGAAGCCCAAACATGCAGACACTGCTCTAAAGCACAGCACGCACCGCCAGGTGCGGCATTGCTGTGCTGTACTGGACAACCAATTTTAAGCAAACAGACTTGCAGGGGTTCAGTTCTGCCCAACCTTTCCTTTGGGAAAGTTCTACCTTGGACTTCTTTTCTCCTAATTTTTGTGAAAGCAGGAGTAAATTAATCTCTTGAGAGACTATTAGCATCTTCCACATATGGTTGAAATTGGCCAGCAGATTCAGGAGTTACTGATTGAAATAGAAGGGACTGCAGATGGCAGTGACATGAAAAGGAGTCTTCTGTGTCTACACTGCCAGTTTTTCCCTTCCTGTCTCACAGAGAAATAAGAGACAAAAGAAAAGCACAGAGTACTGAGAGATGCAGAGTACGGACACCTTCACAACCCAAACACAAGATGTGTTTTGCTACAAACCTAAGGAGGCAATGAACAAAACAGAAAGCCCCTAGTGACTTGGAACAAAATCACCTCCCAGACACCTTGTGGTTTCCAAGCTTATGAGGTTGAGAGAAGGGTAAGAGGGTAAAGACATCATCTAAATGACTAAGTCTCACTCATTCTCTCAACAGCCACCAGAAGCCTTCAAAACTGCTACCTACAACTATGCTTTCTTTCCCTCTCCCCAGGGCAAAAACTTCCTTCCCCTACACAACTGCAGGCACGCATTCTCCCAGCAAGTTTGACAAATGCAAGACATCTCTGTCCGATACACCTTGGTTCTCATCTGTTGAGAAACAAATTCAGTCCTTCATCCTTTCAAACCTCTGCAGCACTGCCAGCTGCTCCTTCCATTCACTCACACCAACTGGCCTCCCTGAGCAGATCCCACCGCTGCTCAGCCCAGCTCCCAGCTCTGCAGATCATGAGAATTAACTCTGAGACACTACACTTTGACATATGAACAATTTACCAGGTCTCTGCTGCTCTCTGGCAATTGACTGCCTGCATGCGTACAGTGTGCTGTAGGTTCAGGTGCATCACCACATTAATTGAGGCCTATCTTAAAAAAATCTATCAGAGCGGGGAAAGGGAACTACTACTGTTGCATTTCAAAACACGTGGTAACTAAGTACAGTAACAGGACAGGCTGTGCAATCCCTCTTCACTGAAGATGCTAGTTAGACAAATGCATCCAGACCATGTAGGATACAGGAGTCGCTTCCAGCCTTATACTTCTGTGAGCTCATTTCAAAGGCGAAAAAACAACTAAAGCATATTCAGTACCCAAAGTGTTCTTCTGTTTTGGAGAACTGTTCTTCTATTGCATTATTTTTCAGTTGAAATTGAAGGAGTTAGTAGCATCACCAAGCCTACAAGCTTAACAAAATAAACACAACTACATGCAAGCTACACACAGATTCCTGTCCTACCGAATGCACAGCATCATCGGGACTGTTTTATTCAGACATAAACATTCTGTCCTGAATGGAACTTTGCGCCCTGCTTACGCACAGTCTGCTCAGAAAATGAAAGCAGACGTTCATGGCATGGCTGGACTTTGAGCCCAAACACAATATAACTCCTGTGACAGGAAACCATGCACTCTGCTGTGGGAATAAAGCATTTGTGAAGAACCTAACAGATCACCTTTCTCTTCCCTCTGGTGAGAAACGCAAGGGAAGGTAACATCTGCCAAAGACTCTATGACAGTGACTACTGAGACTGCTGATAAATACATTATGATACGAAAAAGCAATGTAAAAATCAACAGATTTTTTTTTTTTTTAAGAGAAGTTTGAAATATGTGCTAAAGAGGGGTCATCAAAACAGCCACTTCATTATGAGAGTATTTCTTATAGGAAATACTTCTATCTTTGTCCCTGGTGAAATAAGGCTTGCCCTCCTGCACCAGAGAACAGGCAGACAATTCAGCCAGCGTTTACACAAGGTTTCTTTGAGGGAAAACATCCAAACTGAAACAGCCGTGTAATGGTTCAGGGCTTGAAATTTGGGCTCCTGAGCAATCTGGCCAGTGCATCTCCCATTTCCTTACAGGATATGCCTACACCACACAGCACAGTACAGAAATACCCAGGTTTGATCAGGAACTGGAGGCAGCGTAGCTGAAATATCAAAGAGGTTCATGCAGGCTGATTTGCCTAATGAAAAAAGGCTCTTCTCAGAAGGGTGAGGGGGTTCATGCACGACTCCGCACTTACACAGCCACACAACTGGAGAGTTAATGAAGTCCTAATCTGACACACAGGCTGTGCTTCCGTGCCTCCATCAAGCACACTGCTTGTGTCCTTCACATTGACAGCCCATGTCCAGCTGCTATGCTAGGACTTCTGAGAAAGCTCCCAAACCAAACAGAAAAGTAAATAAGATTTTTAGATTACAACTGACTGAGCCATTAATGATGGGTATAGCACTAGTCAAGAAGTAGACACTGAGGAACAGATAGATTTAAGAAAACTGTTTAATATGCAAGATAAGTCAGTTACTAATTCAAAGCACTGATAAAGTAACTGAGTTGAATGGCCAAAAGGAGTTCTTTCTCATGTCACACAATTCATATTTCAAACAAATTATGTTGAGACACTACAGTAGCTCCAACTGGCAAGACAGAACAGGATAAAGAAGCTTCGGTTCACTCATTTTAATTAATAATTAAAACAATCATCTGGGGAAAAACAAACACCCCTTCAATCTCCATGCAATTCTTTTCACTCTGAAAATCTTGATCCACACACATACAAGCACAAGGGAAAGGCCCACAAAGATAAAAAGACATTCTACTTGCTTTAACTCTTACTTCATGTTTTCCACAAGTCATTTACACATTAGACAAAGGAATGCTGTCTGGTGCGGGTATGCAGAAAGAAGAAATAGTGGTTTAGTACTGTGTATCACATAAGGCAAGCAAATGGAACAAGATTAATATCTAGTTCATACGAACACCCAAATGAAATTCTTCAGCACTACTGTGGAACAGTTCAAAGGTTCACCAGCCACCTCTTAGGCACAACCCTCACAATTAATGCATCCAAACCCTCCTTAATATAAGGGAGCATAAATAAAGTCTCACAGCTCTAAACAAAAGATTTAGAAAGAGGGATTTCAAGTAACTTGATTCTTCATTTATCAAGTGGTGCAAATCTTCCTTTTTTTTCTTAACATACTTTAAAATCCCTCAATCTTTTATCTAAAACTAGTGTAAATAAAATGTACTCCTTTTTAAGAGAATGGCTGCAGTGAAAAATATATAATCCAAATACAAAGCTACCAGGTACTTGTTAGGATCTAGATCTTCCAGAGAAAGCCAGCAGCATTTTTCTCCTAATAACATCCGAAGGAAAAAAAAAAAAAAAAAAGAGGCAGAGAACCCCACCTGAATCTAGTTCTTCATTATGCGCTCATCTAGCAGAGTGAAGGAAGGACTACCACACTAAGCTCAGGTCTTCGCTGAGCTCCCCCGAGGAGATCTACATTTTCTCAAGGCAGAATGCTACAAACCTATTACAAAAATACTTTCCCTCTGATGTCATGATTTTGCACTCATAAACACTCAGTTCCAAGTACTGTGGAGATACAGTACCCATCGGAAGATCCAATTAATAAACGGTTTCCAGGCCAGAATCAGCACTGTCATTGATGCGAGCATAACAGTTCATGCTCCGGGGGGAGGGGAAGAGAAGAAATAATGTTGGCTCTTTCATGAACATAAAAGGGCAGAATTACACATTAGTGTAGCTTCCCCATGTATAGACATTTTTTCCCTGAAATGCAGCGTAAATCTAAAATCAACCATTAGTTACTTTAAGTAAAGCTCAAATCATTTGTGTAATTACTCTTACAGAGGATTACGACCAAAGTTTGTATAATGTAGATTGTTAACATTTCATAATTAAGGAATAAATCACAACGGGAAAATGGGTCCCTATTCACAAACAGCCAAACAAGTGGGCATCATTAATACCCTCATAACAAGGCAAGACCAGAACTGAAACATAGGAACACTGCTGCCAGGTCAGGATGGAGGTGAACCGGCAGAACCGTGCGGACGGGCTCGCACCGCACCTGCCCAGCCCTGGGCCTCCTCAGAGCCGTGCTCGCTCCTTCACTGCCCTTCTTCCTCACCACGGCAAAGCAGTGAGCAGCCTGCCCAAGCGTTCGTGACAAGGGGGGGAAAAATCCTGTTCTTCTTTTAATCGTTATTATTACATTTGAACGGTTAGGCAGCGGGCACTCTTGATTCCTGCGTGCTTTAAATACCAAGACATCTGACCTTCAGAAGTCCCTTCTTCCTGAAGAAAAATCATTCCCAGAAAAATTAACACAGACTCTACAGAGATCAATCTAAAATAAGAACAGTCACAGGTCGGGATGATGCCGATAACATCAGTTTTTTCATGCTAGTATTCTTCTGAAAGAGACCTCTTAAGAAGAGGAAGAAAAGAAATCTGGGGCTGTCCAGTCAGAGCAATGAACCAACTGCCTATCCAACGTGATTTTCTTACGAAGAAGGATTCATTTGTAAACTACACACAGGCTACTAAAACAGCATGAGAAGCACCGAGCCCTGCAAAATTGGATTCTGATTAGTAAAATGACAGGAAAGTTGTAGGAGTCTCCCACAACAGCTGGGAAATACAGACAGTCCTGGCACTGCGGGCATAGATATCGGTGCCCACTGACAGCAGTAGCACTTGAGGAGCTCCAACGTGCTCAGCTGTCACCAGGGCAGAGCCAAAAGTGGGAGACCAGTGCACCTCTCTTCCAATATCGGGATCAAACGTCTCAGGTATCAAACATGAAGCCTCCGAGCAAAGTTAAAAATAGGTCCGAGAGCCCAAAAATATGGCTAAGGACAGCCTTACAATCTGTGCTTCCACCTCCTTGTTTAAAAAAGAATCCTCTTCGAGACCTTCCTGCGTTCCTCATCAGCTCTTTGTGCTGCCGGCCTACAGCAGCGAGCGACAATAGGAGCAGCCGGTTTGCTACAGATCGCCCCCGGGAAACAAACGTACCTTACGATCGGTCTGTCACGGGGCTGCAGCACACGCTCCAGGCCCTAAGAGCACGGATGCCGATAAAATTAAAAATGGCTGTGCCCAGGGATCCCACAGCACAACCGGCACAGCTCCGCCGGCGATTAAAATATATATTAAAAACGCCCGCATTACCTTACCGAGGGCGCGGCATGCAAAACGAAAAGATTATTTCAATTTTGGAAAAACACCGAAGCGAGAAGCCGAGAGAAGCGGAGCCGCACAGAACGCGCACCCCGACTGCGGATGGCTCATTTACACAATAAAGCAGAAATAAAGCAGATTCACGCCGCCGGCCGCCCCGACGCGCGGCCCTCCCCGGGCGCCCGGCACGGACCCCGCACGGAGCCGCCGCCGGACCGCGCCCCGCCGTGCCCGAACGCCGTGCCCGGTACTTACCGGCCGCAGCGCCGGGCTGCGGGGCGGCGGCGGCGAGCAGGAGCAGGAGCGGCAGCACGAGGCGCCGCAGCGAGGCCGTCATCCTGGGGGCGCGGGGGTCGAGGCGGAGTAGGGTGGGAAATAAAGACACCGACGAGAGCGATTTCCTCCGTTTTCCGGCGGCCGCGGCGAGCTCTCGGCTCTCGGCTCACGGCTCGGTCCGCGAGGGCGGACGGCAGGTGAGGGGCGCCGGCCGTGCTGCTACTCCGTCGCGGCGGCCCGCCCGCATGGCTCCGCGGCGCCGGGGAGGACGCCGGCCGCTGCCGCCCGGCTCCGGGAAAGGCGTCGCGCCGCCGCCCGCCTCGGGAACGCGCTTATTTCCCACGCAGCTTCACGATATCGAAGAAGCAGCCGGGCTGGGAAGGAAACATATCCAGACGGGAGGCGGCGGCTGTCACTCGCGGCAGCCCCTCGCGCCGCCCGGCTCCGAGGGCCGCGGGTGCGGAGCCGGCCGCCGCCCGGCGGAGGGCCTCGCCGCCTTCACGCGTCCGCGGACGAGACCGGCTGCGCTCCGTGCGCGGGGGCTACGGCCGCCCCCCGGCCCATCCGCCCGCCGGCTCCGCAGCCCGGCCCCCGCGGCGACGCCACCCCCGGCCGCCCCGACGGAGGTGGGGCGCGGGGCGGCGGGAGCGAGGCCCCTCCTCGGCGGCCCCGGCGCCCGGCCGCGTTCCGCGGAGGCTCTTCCCCCGCGCCGGTAGAACGGCGCTCCCCCTCCTCTTCCTTCTCCTCAGCGCTCCGCGAGCCGCTTCCGCGCCAGCCCGGCCGGCCTCTCTCAGCTCCGAGCGGGGCCGGGCGCGGCCGTGCCCGCGGGGCGGGGAGCGGTTCGGTCCCTCCGCGCTGCCAGCGCCTTCCCCGACGCCGGGCTGGCCGGCGAGGGGCGGTCCGGCGCCGCCTCCTTCCCGTAGCCCTCCGAGGGCCGCAGAGCCCGCCGCCCCGCCGCGGCTCGCGCCCCCTCCCGCCCGCCGCCACCAACGGCCGCGCCTCGCGCCAGACACAAAGGGGACTCGCTCCAACCGCCGGCCCGGGGCGCCGCGCGCCACCCCTCGCGCCCCGCCCCCGCCGCGCCCCTGACCATAGAGGCGGGCCTCCGGGAAGGTAAAGAGGGGCACCGCCGCGAGGAGGGGCGGCGCTGTGCGCGCGGGCCGTTGGGGCTCCGCCATGTTGGGAGGGGGGTTCAGCCGGCGAGGGGCTGCGGTTCTGCGTCCGCCTCGAGCCTCGCGTTTCTCCTTGAACAAACGCTCGCGGATCTGCCCCGTCTCCCGCCTCGAGCCCTGCCGCGGTCCCCGCCGAGCTCCAGCAGCGCGGTGGTACCCGAGTCAAACGTGCCCTGCTCGCGCCTGGCAGAACCATTATGTGCCGCTTAAATTAAAGACGTTTCTTGTTTTCAAAACAAAGATTAAAAAGTCGATCAGATGAGCCGTTGGTATGCTTTAACCTTTGCTACGTGACGCAGAACTGAGGAGATAATTAGGGCCAGCAGCTGACTGGAAGGCTGATGTTCTGGCCCAGCGAGGCTCTTCCAAACGAGTTTAACCGGGTACAGGTTAGAAAAAGGTGCTTAAAAGCATCCTGCGTGCAGAGGGTGCCTTGCTAGCCCGGTGCCTTCCCGGCCCTGCTTTTGCAGTGGGTTGTCGTGGGAGATGCTTCCCTGTGCCTGAGCTTCTGTGCCAGCTTCAGTAATAAGGGAACCAGGGAGGAACGCGCACAAAAACCCAATTCCGCAACTCCAGGTATTAAATACTCCTCCATAAAATGGCAGCTGCAGATCAGAGTAGTGTTTTTAATGATAATTAAGAGCCTCTGCATTACTTCATTGCTTCCACAAGCTGTAACAGGTGAAACAGATTTGAACTGATTCTTGCATCATCAAGAGACATTAAATTCTAATAGGATTTTTATCATTATAATGCTTAGGCCAGAACCAGGGTTTGACATCCCTAAGGTCAAGTTCAGTTTGTGGGGCTGGTAATTACAAGACTGTTTTCAAAGTTTGTTACAATATATTTACTTCCAATCTATGCAGATCTAACATGGTATTGGTGAGAGACAATGAAATATAGAATCCCAGACTGTAATTTTGTATTGCCACTCTCTTACAACCACACATATAATATCTTCCTTATTAGTTGTGGAATGTGAACTGACAAGAAATTGTCCTGAGAAGAAGAAAAAAAACATACAATAGTTTTACCTCCAAGGAGGGGGAGTTGGGGGGGGAGGGGAGAAGCAAACAAACACTAAATATTCTTTGTGAGCCCAAAATCCATTGTTTTTTTCTGTTTTAGTAAAGTCTAACTGCTCAAAATTCTTCCTACCCAGCTGCACCTACCAATAAAATAAGCAGGACCTGCTTTGCTCACAGAAAACAAGAACCTAACTGTGTGGGCTGCACAGCACTTTCACTGTTTAGATGGTAAAAGAAAATTACAGTAATTATGACGTATATCAAAACCTGCTCAGCCTGAAGTAAATGACAAAAGTCCTGCTTGTGTTAATGGTTCCAGTTTTGGCTCATTAGTTAACATCAGGAGTTCTCCACAAGGATTCATATAAAACAGATATTCTGCCTTAAAACACTTTTATTCTTGCATCAAAATGGATTAGATTTTTGTTGTGAGTTTTTTTGCTTTTTGTTGTTGTTTTTTTTTCCCTAGAAAGAAGAAACAAGACACATGCTGTTTCTAATACTATTATGCCCTCACAGTTTCACAAATACCCAGGCCATGTTCCAGCAGACACCCTTGTGAAGGCCACAGAGGCCTGCAAAGCCCCCGCAAGGATGTGGAGATGCTTCGCCTGAGCTTGTATCAGGACCTTGGACTAACCTCCCGGACACACATTCCCAGCAGTTTGCAAGAGTTTGTCCTCCTTCCCTGCCACATTTTTAATTCTGCAGAAGCCTCGAGCAGGGGCTGATCCCTTCTAGCCCGGTGGGGCTGGCAGGGTATGAAGCCCCTGGCACCACAGCCATGCCATGCCATGCTGCAGGGCCGAGGAGGGGCTTGTCCTGCTCCAACACACAGATGCAGGAAGCAATCATGGCTGCACAACCACAGGAGCAGCTTCCTTTTCCCACGGTGGTGGAAGGAAACCAGATCTGAACTGTCACTCGCAGACTCACTCATTGTTATGCGCTCAGACAAGGACATATTTATAGTTCTTGCTGTGACACTGTTTTATCTGTTTAACTGTAAGCTAGAATTTCACCAATGTAATATTCAGCAATTTCAAATAAGACCAATGGGAAAACATCCAGGACAACGAAGACCTGCAAAGCTGCAGCACTATAAGTCTGTGATGTTGGTCCCAAAAAGGCTGGGGGAGAGATAAGAAAAAGCCAATAAAGCTTACCAAGATTTTTGAGGAAAATATTCTGCCTGAAGCACTGTATTTCCACCAGAAAAAGCTTAGCTTGGTGAAACAACAGTATGAATATAACTAAGGAATTACTGTTAAAAATAGAGAGAAAACAGATGCTCTTCTACAGCTGTTGTTCTCTGTTCTCACAGTAAGGACAAGGATGAGCATGGAAGCATTTGCAGGGCAGGTGCAAGGACAGTGACAGAAGAACCAAGGCACTGTGGCTGTAAGCTCCTCATAGGCAGCAGCCTAATGTGAAGAGAGCCCACAGCAGGGCATGTCTACCTTGCCCTAGGGCGAGGAAGCTTTGAATGACACAGACCCTGGCGGGGCACTGAGTCTGCCCTTTATGCTCTGTCTGTACTTAAGTGAGACACTGCAATGAGAAGTACAGCTGATACACATCTCGGGTCTTTCCTGCTGTCCGCCACACTGATGCACATGCAAACATGGTGATGTCACTTGCAAATTCAACATTGCACATAAATGAGACAGAACACGTCCTTGTTAGCAGCATCTCATGTGAACGCTGTGTGGTTTTTTTTTATTACTAGGCATATGGAGATTTGTTTTCATGCTTCTAAGGGAATATTCCAATCAATGGAAAATAAAATGTACAAGGCATTAAGGAAACCAAAATGAACTACCAAACAATAGCATTAGCCCTATTTATTTTTAGACAGCACAATTTTCAGGCACTTTAAAAGGGTTTCTCAGGACGGGTTCACTGTTATCCAAGAGTTTTTCAGCACTGACGCCACACAACTGTTATCATTTGTTAGGACTCGGGGGACTGCTCTTTTTGACAGGACCTTTCAAGAAGTCAACAAATCAGTTTAAAATAAGTCATAAATTATACTTGGCTGCCTGTCGGCTTGGCCAGAGCGTTCTCTCAGTGCTGTCGTAAGTGTTAAGGAAAGAGGATAACAACATGGCCCAATGTTTGGCTTTTAGGGAATATTTTGTTCCCAATTTAAAAACAAAGCATCCCCATAGCATTGACTCTGATGACTAAACATATGCTAAAATAGTAATCAAGATGTTCACACTTTACTCCAAATAAATGCACCCATTCTGAATCCTAAGTAATGCCCTAATAAATAATGGATTTGGTATTGGTCTCTGCTGCAAGTGCCTGCCACTCATGGCTACATTAGGGAGCTGTCAGCAGGATCATCTCCATGATCTCGCCTCCTGTACCTGTATGTCAAGAGACCTGGTTCCTGATAGCCAGGATCCAAGCCTTACATAGCCCTCTAGATTATTATTAACACCCTGAACTGCAGCCAGAATGAACTGAAAAGACGATACTGTCTACTCACAGCCTGCTGAGTTAGCAGCTAAAGCTTCAGCCACTTCAGCCAAACAAGTAATCACATGCAGAAGCTGTTACCATTGGAAGCAGTCAGTTACATATTTTACATAGATTTTCCCATCAGCGTTAAATCTGAGGTGTCGCACAGAGTCCTTAATACACCCCCATGAGCTCAGTAGGAGTTAAAGGTCAGAATAGTGAGAGCAGCTGTGGGAAGATCGTTGTTATAGTGAAGTGGGCACACAATGTGTAGAAGGAGAAATGGTGAGTCCTCTGGAGCCAGGCTCCTGTAGTACCTCTCTTCAGCACTGACACAGCTCCTTCCTATGCCTTCCCTTGACCTACCAGAGTCACTCACGTCTCAGCTGAATTGATTGCTGGTTTCTGCTCATTTTCCAGAGCTTAGCTTTATCTTGGGAAAATGGAGGGACGTACCCTACACAAAAGAGGGACAGAGAGACACCAAGCATCACAGCCCAAGCCTCACATACTCGAAGAGAGAAAAGACTGATTGAAACTTCGGGCAAGTCCTTTGTGCTGGAAAGTCAATTCCTTTCTGTTCTTTCTGATGGGCAGGAAAAGCACTATCCCCTGCAATCGACAGCCAGTCTGGTCTGTCCTGCCAAGATCTGAGACTGATAAAGCCTTTGCAGCACCACAAACCAGAGCTTGCTCTCACTCTCACGATTGCACCAAGAGCTTTAAGGAAATGGTAAATTGAATTCCTTGCCTCAGAGGGAATTTATTTCCCCTTTAGCCCAGTGAAATAATCTATGCCAGACATTACTTTTGGCCTTTAGACTCATAGAAGCCTGTCTGAAGGCTACTACGGCTTCCTTTTTCTGCATCTCTGAAGCACAGAAAACAGCAATAGCTGTCCAGTATTTGAGAAAAAAAAAAAAAAAAAGTTTTTCTGTATAATGGTTCATAAGGGCTTTCAGTCCTGGATTTTTCTAACTCTACTCCATCCTTTTCTAACCCTATTCCATCTACTGCAAGACAAACCATACTCTGCAATGAACTCACCAAGGTCTTTGCCATCACCTCACATCAGCAGATAAATTTTGTTTACCTTTCAACTGGAGATTTTTAGTTAATTTAATACAATAATTAATTGCACTGCTTTAGGGGCAGTCCCTCAAAAGAAGTATTTTGATCTTGATCTTCTTTTCTTGTATGCTGGCCTCACATTTTCTGATTTGGGGGATAGCAAATGCTCTCCTTTGCATAACACGTAATTGCTTTACAGAAGATGTAAGGCTCAAGCCTGGAAGTGTAAGCAGGTGGGCATGGGACAAGTAAGCTTTCAGTGTTCAAGGAGGAGGAAATTGTATGTTGTGGGATAGACACACACAAATGTAGTATTTTGTCTCTAGAAGGATTAGCAGTGAAACAGTTAATAGGCATTTTTATGTTTCATAATATGCAATACCTCACTGTGATAATGAACCACCAGCCACGTTTGCAGCAGTCACCGTCTTGTTTTAGAGATAACACTGCTTAGTCTGTGGAGACATTATCTCTGTTTTGGGGGTGGAGGTGAGAGAAACTTTTATGCTAGTTCTGAGAAATGCCTCCCACTTTGAATTACGCCTTAAATCGTACACTGAAGGCCCTTTACAGCTTGCCCAAATCCTTCAGCGGGCTCATCGCAAAATAAAATGGGAAAATGACTGCAGGATGCTCATCAGTTCAAAACATAACTTACTTATTCATTAAAACCAACAACGGACTTAGTCAGAAACAGAGATACGAGGAGTCATGTCAGAACCATCTTCTCATCCTTAGCAGGGGGGTATTGTCATTGCCTCAGACTTGCAGGGCTTCATTCCTGAGAGCTCCCTGCACCTTCTCACACTCGCGACAGGCGGCTAGGAGCAGCGCTCACGGCATCTCCGACACTCTCCTCCTACTCCCACATTCCTGCTTTTCTTTTTTTAATTACTCACTACATGAGCTACTTGATAGTGCCAAGTTGGCTTTCAGAGGCCAGCTCCTCTTCATCCTCTGATTTCTCACAGACAGCTACACCTGAAAGTACTTCTTAGACCAGTGCAACGCTTCCAGCAGAAAGCTAACAAAAATGCCCCTTGACAACAAACAAGACCATCTGATGAAGCCTTGGTGGAACTACACTGCCTCTGCTGTGGAAAGTGCCTGGAGAATGCAATGTGTATTTGTCTATTGCTGGTCTTCCTTGAACACCTATGCCAACTTGACAAGCACTAGCTAACCTAAAAGAGAAGAGTGACTACAAAATACAGTCATTATTTACTGTTTAAAATGAAGTACTGAAATGGCAAACCAGCCTCACAATTTGGTAACATTTTTACCTCTAAAGAACACTCCTTCAGATCAGAAATCTGGGTCAATGTCTCTGCATGGCCTGGCTGCCTCTCACAGGTCTATTAGGAAAAATAAAACCCATCTGACTGCTTCTTCCATCATTCCACACTTCAGAGAGCTGAAAACCTTGTATTTGCAAGTGAGGAACAGCCTCCAGAGGTCATCTCCAGACCAAAATGAACTGACCAAGCCCTGCCTGTATGGCCTGGAGAGCTCAGGCAGCCCTTGGATGCTACAAAACCTCTTCCTGTACTTGCAATTTACAAGTAAGAGAACTCAGCATAAATGAATACAAGGAGGCATAAGTGGGCAGGGACTGCTAAAGGAAAGATTTCTCTGTTTCTATAGCAAAGAGTCAGTAATTTTTCTACTCTTCTTCACTGAGTTCAATAAAACCTAAAGCCTAAGAAGGGTTTCCCCTTTTTTTTAAGTTTTGTTTAACTTTCATATCCATTCACTTTTAGCCATCTTGACAACCTTGGAGGGGACGCGTTCAGCATGAGGAGAAATAGTCCCTGTGCCATTCCCCCAGGAGCTGCCAGAGCTTCCATCTGCCCAAAGGGGCGGAAAGGTGGGGGAGTGCAAAGTGAGAGCAGATAGAAGCACAGCCACCTGAAGTGAGAGCAGAGTAAAATAGGGAAGGAAATCTGTGGGCAAGAGGGAGAGCAGCCTGGAGGGGGAAGGAGGAAGGGTTATGGGAATAGTTAAGCAATTCAAAATGTACATTTGCGGTTTTAACAAAAAGGGTGATACTAAATTCAGACCTCTGATATCTACAACCTCTCTGTGGATTAGCATTTTGCCTGGAGGCAGCTATCTGCAAGGTAATGCATTGGCTGCACGGTACTGGCTCCACCAGGGGTGCAAGTAGATGGGAGCAGAGCAGCAGGAAGAACCCCACGGGCCTGGAAAAGGGGTGGGCATCCCCAGACCTGCTCTGTCTATGCAGACAGAGGTGCTAGTTTGCCTGCCCAGAAGTGCTCCTATCTCTGTCCTGGCAGGGAGGTGTGTGAGGGGCTTTGCTGCTCCGCCATCAGGAATTGAAAGTCAGGGTATTAGCAAACACCTCAAACCTTCCAGAACTTCCCAGATGTGGGCATGTTGCTGCTGCCAGCAAGGACTAAAGATCAGTACGTGCAGTGGCAGATGGAGACCAGAGGCAGAAACAGGTCACTACAAGAGACAGCTCCACTCACAGTCCCTGTCAGGAACCCTTTGTCCCCCAGAGGAGATTTTGGGAACACCGTCCTCTAAGATCCTCGAAGTAGCACTCAGAGCTGCGACTGATGTGAGGGTGCCCTGCCCTCAGCCTCCACTGAGGGTCACAATTCCCAGGTGAGGCACAGGTCTGAAGGCCACACGCTGCCTTCAGCTGCCCAGCGAGGGGACAACGGAGCAGCAGCGACAGCCTGAGGGTGATGGGGAAGCCCTGTCACCAGCCACAAGGTGTTCAGCCACAAGAGGAAAAAGCCCCACAGTTCCTCTGCACCCAGCCCCTCAGCTCCCCGAAGAAAGTCCTCAGTTTTACAGGAAGCAGCCATTCCCACATTACTCTCAACTCAGCCAAAAGCTGTAAAGCAAATTTCTCCTGTCCTCTGCTAGCATCCAGACCTCCCCTGCATCGTCAATGAAATCTTTCACTCCAATTCAGGAGATAACAGTGTTTGCTAAACACGCTCTGCCTCACTACCAGAAAAGCCCCTGACCTTGTCCCATCTTCTTACTGCTTGGCAAATCCTTATCAGCGCTCACAGTGACCTCCTACCAGCTGTGCAGGAGCCTTTGGAACTAAACATGTGCACAAATAATTTCAGGGGCAGCTGCCGCTACCGCACCATCTCCTCCTGTGGTCTCCACAGGCGCAAGCAGTAAACGCAGCCAGCCTCCAAACGCTTCCAGGGCTCCCATCCCTGGAAGGCTGAGGCCTCTCCCTGCAGCGTACCACCAAGCACCCCCACAGCCAGGTCTTCAGGCTGGTGCAGACCTGCGTTGCCAAAGGCATCAAGCACATGAGATGTGGCCAGAAACAAGCAGGCCCCTGGACTGCTGGCTGCTGCCTGGAGTGCAGAAGGTCACAATTTAATGGTTGTTCCAAAATTAAGGGGAACAGAAGCTGCCTTGTGTATATCCAAATGTACTGCCTGTCTCTCCAGAACCTCCAGCCTCTTGCCCCCCTCCCCCCCCCCACCCCAGACTGAGGGGCTTCTGTGCTCTGGCACACAGAGGTCCATGCCTGACTGAATTCATTCAGCCCAACAGCAGCAGTGACCCACATCCAAAAAACATGAGGCTGTTGTGACTGCAGAACATTGTAAAAGCGGAGTGAAGCCGAGCCAGATGTGTGCTCTGCTTACTTCAACTATTGCTCCAAGCAACGCCTTGCTTTGTTTTTAAACAAAACAAAGGAGTGACAGGAGTTCAGCTCATCCATATGAGAGTTTCTCTGCCATTCCTCCACACTGCAACTGAATGATGGGCCGGCACCTCCTGCTGGAGTTGCTATGAGGGGTGTGAAGGGCAGGAGAGCATGGGGCATGGGCGATCCTCTTGCTCCAGTCCTGCTCTGCCCAGCAACCTGCTGCCAGCAGGCATAGTCGTGGCTTCAGTAGGATGCTGCAGGCCTGCAGTCTGCTTGATAGCTTGCTGTGAACAGAAAAGATTGCTCAACAACAATGATCCTTTGCATTTACAGCAATCCTTTCATCAGGGATCTCAAAGCAGCCTGCCGACAGAAGCAAGCCCAGCCTCATGCTGTGCCTGGGAGATAAGCACAGGATGGAAGAGGTTGAGTGCTTCAAAGCACATAGCAGCTCTACAGGATACACGCGCATCATGCTGGATGCCATAACACTGTGATGGAACCGTGAGGCTCAGATAAAGATTCAGGGAGAAGAAAGCATGCAGAGCTGAATGAGGACACAGAAGGAGCGCGTAGCAGCAGGCTGCTACATGAACAGCAATAGGACCATCCCCTTTCAGTACCAAGAAAGGCCAGAGTACTGTGAGACAGCACTGGCATTCCCCAGGCAGCTGAAGGGCCACCACTGGTCATCAGTAGAGATGGGAGGCCTTATTACCATGCCAGCAAAAACAAGCTAGGGCTAGGGTCAAGGAACATGGGATCAGGCTCCGAGCTGTCAGCAGTTGTGTGTATGCACCGCTGAAAACAGATGCAGTGCCAGGAAAGTCCAGCTCCCAGCATGAAGAAAATAACTTCTAGACAATGAGAGAAACCAAAGCAACCGTGACTGCAAATTAGTGATTACATAAAGGCTTTTATCTTTAAGTTAGGTTTTGTCAAATTCTCAAGTAGTTTCTTCTGCCAGAACACTCACTTGAGACCGTGCAATTTGGATACAAACTGCTACATCTGGGGAAAAGAAGGAAAACACCCCCACTACACACAAAGGAGATTATCTTTCAAAGCAGGCCAACTACTGCACAACAGCAGCGGCCTTGACTTCACACCAAGCGGTTCTCAGGCAGGTGGTGAGCAGAGCACAGCAGGTGCCAGGTCCCAGCAACTCACCAAAGCCCAGCACCAACGGAGCACACCAGGGGCCCCTGCCCATTACCAGGAGCTGCATGCTGCCAGCCTGTAGCTTCTGAAAAGGTGTTGGACACAACAATGAGAGACAACAATGGGTATTTGGAAGAGATGTGCCCTTCCTGTGCAAGATGATAAAGCAAGGGGACATGCTCAAATACCTGCCATGAAGTATGAAGCTGGAATGCTTTCCAGCCAAAATGCTGAGAATAGCTCTTTACAGGGCACGTAAACACTCAGGGGTTTCTGAAGGGAGAAATAGCTGGAAATAGTTTCACATAAAAGCACCTTTCATGCCAGCTGGCAAAAGTAAACCTGATACAGGAGATAGGTGGATAGACAGGACTTAAAGCCACTTTTGTCTCAGCAGCGGACCGGGTTTGTGTGCACCATGGCTGAGGGCAGCGCATCACAACCAACACCTGGCTGTCAGCTTCGTCAAACTACACCAGCCCAGACCACAGTGCCTGGAGCAGCCCCAGCTCTGCTGGGCCCCAAGCAGCACACAGGGTTGGCTCCGTGCTCATGAGGTGCTCCTACACCCCTTGGGCTTTCTCCTTTGGTTCAGCCATCCTGTCATCATGACAGCTCTGGAAGATTTGCTACAGCACAGGCAGCTTCGAGAATACTGAGGCCAAACATTTGTTTTCCATAGCACAGCAGTAATGCTCCTACTTCAGATGAATGAGAAAAGAAGGACTGAAAAGCAATGTAAGGGAGATATCCCCTGAAAACACATCCATATATTTTAATAGAGAATTGTTGTGGGAAGGGCCTTCAGCAAGACAAAGAGCTGCACTGCAGCACACCTCAGTGGCAATCTCCCTTGCCAAAGCATAGCAGGAGCCTCTGCAGCACCTCAGGTATGTAAAGGAACCACAGGAACCTGGAAACACTGATGTGAGTACCTGAAGTGGAACAAGGAGTAATTCAACTTTGTTAGGTTCTTCTTTTCCCCTCTGTATTAGGAGCACGAGTCTCTGGAGATTTCACATCAAAATGGAATTGTGCACTAAGTATTAAATATTTATCAATGAATTCATGGTTGAAAGCAATCCACAATGATGGATGAAAACCAAAATCACCTCTCCATCGCTGCTATCCTCAGATTCATTCTGAAGGAACTCAGCACTGACCTTTACAGATGTTTCTGCTTTTCACATCAGACAGAACTCTTTCCCTTCCTGTCTGGAAAGGCTGAGGAAGCAGCTTGCACCACCAGAATTACCACAGCTGAGCCCCGACATAGCCAGCAGCCACGGAAATGGGCACAGTCAGAGTTCTTGGTCCCTAAGAGAGATACCCACCAGGTGGTAGCGGGGCAGGATGGCTTGTGGTGGGGGTGCTGCTCCAGCAGCAATTCTGGCTTCTTTATTGTTGGTTTCCATAGGCATCCTAATGTGGAAAAAAAAAAAAAGTATTCCTTGGCTTATGTCACCTTCCGTATATGATGCAGAAAAGCCTTGGATTCCACAGTCTGAAAAGATAGCAGATCTACCTGCTCTGTGCAAACTGAACAGCCAAAAATGCATCAGAGAAAGTCAGACTTTTGTCCCTCTGTAGGCAGCAGCTGTAGAAAGAAGTAATCACCAAATTAGTCCCTTTTTCCTGCAGGCATCACCCTGTGATGACTCGCAACACCCGGCAAAGGGCATGTCTAACACAGGGTGACTGTGCAACCCCAAAGCTGCACAAGCCCTGCACACCAGCACTCCTCAGCCATGTGCAGATGCTCTGCTTTGCAGAGCCAATCTAGCCAAAAACACGTGGGTTGAGCCCAGCCCTCTCTCTGCATGGTGCAGAGGTGCCTGCTAGGGTCAGGTGGGGTCAAAAACAGATCTGCAGGGCTCCACACTCACACTTTCTTCCCCTTTCTCCCCAGGTGCAGTGAAGCACAGCTCCTGGTGGGCAAACCCACCAGCTGCAGCTATTTCTAAAGGTCAGGGCTTCTATAGGAGAAGGGGGTCAACAGCTGACAGCAGAAAAAACTTGGATTTTACATCACACATTGAGCAAATTTGATTGAGAAATCACAGAAACATCATTAAGCCATTCTCCTGTTTCACTGATTTTTCCTTTAAGTTAAAAGTACATTTAAATCTCTTTCCTTTTTGTAGCTGTGACCTCAGCACATGGTAGTTGCTCAGCTGTCAGCAACAGAGTTGCAGTTCTGAAGACTTATTGCAAATTTCATGCTATCTGATACATTTGACAGCACTATAGACTTATGTGATTAAATTGGTGTTTCAGCTTTTGTCAGCAAGTTTCTCAACTTTATGTGAGCAGAAAGGGAATAAACTCCAAAATGCATATGAAGGGAACCAGCCAAAAGCAGTGGCATACAACAGCTCCTTGGACTCGCCCTTAATGAAGCAATGCACATATGTTGGACTTCGGAAACCAAAGTAAACAGTCTGATAACGCAGATGGCTGGCTGCTGAACAAGACTCTAACCATAGAGCTCACCTCCCTACAACACAAGTCATCTTGAGCCTGTGCCCATCACCACAGTATCTATAGGCCATCAAAGAGCATCTTGGAAAGCACACGGAACACTGTCACTTGCTGCAATAGGCCCAGCAGCTCTCCGCCTCCTACAGACATTGCAGGAGATGTGAAGCTCCTACAGCAAAAATCTGTGGAGAATAAAAATCTTCACTAGCAGCTCCATGAAACACATCAGTACTGCCCTAGCAGTTGAGCAGGTGCCATGAGGCCTTCAGGCTTGTCTCTTTCCAATTTTTGCATAAGAAGAGATACTTTCTTGTTGGCAAGGTGCAACTCAGTAAGAAAAACGGTTAATTTTCTTTCAACAGTTCCCATGCTATTTGTACTTTCTTTAATTGTTTTGGGTGCATTACAGTGATCAGGCATGCCAGCTTCAAAGCACAAGCAATGAAAATTCTTGACCTATATTCCCTGGGGTTTTAAGGCCTCTTCTCCTGAAAGCCACAGAAGTCCCTCTCTCAGATGCCACAGAGCAGAACCATTCTGATCACCAGAATACTAACCCCACAAACCCAAAAAGAAAAGACAAACTGTAAAAGGCTCAAGTAAAGGAGGAGAGAAATAGACTCTGCCACCCTCCTAGATACAGTGCACACAGTGTGGACCTCTCTACATGCCTGTCTGCAGCCAAGCTGCTGTGGCTGCCCCTGTGCAGTGCCCCATGGGGACCTTGATGCTGCAGAGAGCAGAGCAGGACGGGTTGTGCCCCGAGATAAGATTGTCTGCCAGCACTTTGTTGCAGGCAGCTGCGCAGATGCCGGAAGGAAAACAATCTGTAAGGATGGTAAACAGAGAAGGGGAAAAAACGCCCCGGGGAAGCAATGCTGGCACAGGAGATGGGTGGTTCCTTGTTGGCGAAGAGCGTGGGGGCACACAGCAATTCTCATTTCAGTTCAGCTTAGGCCTGTCCTGTGCAGCCCAACCTTCAGAGCCCCAAGAGCCAAAGGCTCATCCCAGTCCTGCCAGCACTCAGACATCTGATGAATAAGTCAGCACAGAACTGAGAGATCACCCACAGCTTCCTGCTGCACCTCAGCCACCTTTGCTCAGTGTGCCTTGCGTCGTTCTCACCCAGGCAAGTTGCCCTCCCTGGCACTTGAGCTTTGGG
Organism: Phasianus colchicus; assembly: GCF_987193195.1. Classification (NCBI taxonomy): domain Eukaryota; kingdom Metazoa; phylum Chordata; class Aves; order Galliformes; family Phasianidae; genus Phasianus; species Phasianus colchicus. The sequence goes on from NC_143442.1 coordinate 25,566,306, forward strand.
CACAGGCAGGAATCTCCTGGCCAGGGCAACCTGGTTGTGGGAACACAGGAAGGCAAGGTGCTACAGCCAAGGCAATGCACCCCAAAGCCTAAGGCTTTTTTTTTCTGAGGCAAGGGAGAGAGCTGCATTGGATCTTCAGTTTGTTTAATCCACTGTACAGAAACAAAATCCTGAGGGGTTCAAAGCTTTGGTGTTTACTCTATCAGGCTTATTTCTGGATTGAATAAACCATCAAAATCTAAGGCTCCACCAAAAACATCAAAACACGCTAGTTGAAGCTGATGAATAGTTAGCGTTCAGCATAGACAAAGCACGAATCCATGATTATTAGAAGATGAGTCACCTGGAGAAACTGGAGCATTAGCCAACAAAAAAATCCCTCTCGTGTAACAAAGTGAACAAAGCTGTCCAGAGCCAGGCCAGCATCAGGACCACAGTGGCCCTGGGGCAGACAGCACCACCCCAGCACTGGGGCAGACACGGCCACAGCCCTCTGAGCACCACATGCCCACCTCACCCAGGGCCTGGCCCTGGACACCAGCACCCTCTGCCATCCACATTCCCTCCATGACTCACAGGACTGCAACAAGCCAGACTTTTGCAGACAATGAAAAAGATAAAAATCATAGTGCTTGGGGGAGCGCCAAGCTATTATTTCATCCAATTAGAGTCTCAAGCTGCTAAAAGTTAAAAGGATTTCCTTTGGAAAGAGATTGTTCTCCAGCCACTAAGTCTCCAGAAAGGTAAGGAGAAATAACTTCTGGCATTCAGCATTAGGAAACAAGCGTCTAGACAAAGGTTTCTTTCTCAGCTTGTCACTGCTGGTATTTTTAAAAGATGCTACACTAGAGGTCCTGGAAATGGGATTTCTATTTTTATATTTTTCTTTTACCTATGACAGACTCACACATCCAAGACATGCAGGGATGGTTTACACATCTCTGGTGACTTAGCTACTACCACCAAAAGGTACTGTACCCCCAGGGTAGAAGTGCATGGGCAAGTGTTGATGCGCTGGGAAGTGACAGCACACAGCCACAAGGAAAACCGGCTGCCACTGCTCATGGCCATTCAAGCTGCTCCCTGGAGACGCAGCATCAGCAGCACGCCACACATCAGCCCTGTTCCTGTGAGGTGCACGAGGGGTCACTTCCACACAGTGAGGTCTTGGAGAAAGCAGCCAGCACCACACTGGGCAGCACAGGAAGCGCTGCTGGTGGTACTCACTCTCCCTGGTGAGGCAGCTGCTTGCCCTTCCTGCACTGTCTGCTACCAACATAGCAAAAACACAGAATGTGAATAAAGGGCAAGAACTGTTTCCACAGTTTCCTGCCGTGCCCACCCCCATGCAAGCAGGCTGGCTACAAGGGGGAAAGCACGCTCCCCTTGCCACAGCACTGTGTGGTATTGCTTCAACATATTGCATAACACTGGTTGGGTAATGGGACATTATCTTTCTTGTATCCCTATCTCCAGCACCAGGGAGTTGCATCGAGTGCTGCACTGCTAAGAGCCAGCCTCTCATCCAGAATAGCTGCCATTCTGCACAGCCTCTCTGGTCTCACAGCAGACTGCCACAACATCTGAGCTCGGCTTTCAGTGCTCTCCCACCAAGTAGTACCAGTCCTAACAAACTGCCTTCCAAAGTGATACTACACCATTACAGGAACAAGCCTCAGCTTTGACGCTGTGTGAAAGGAGGATGTTACGTGTACAAACACAGCTGGTTTCAGCTCCATCTAGGAGAAAGGTTTTAACGTGTCTGCGGTTCTGTCAGAGAGGTTTCATCAGGGACATGGACAACCCTGTCTGCCAATGCAGTACCTGCAGACAGGTTTCCTCCCAATTCACCTCAACACTTCCACATTGGGTCCCATTCAGAACTCTCACTGTGTTTCATAAACAGTGAGGCAACGAGAGTCCTGTACACTCACTGGATGGGAAGCAGTAGCTCAGTTTTCAGAGGGGGAATGCAAAGAGTAGAGATTAAACACAGCAAACACAACCAGCTCTGATCGGACTGAGGATTTTTCCACCACGTTCTCCTTGAATCTGTTGCACTTTCTGCCACAGATTAATATCACTGGAATTACAGTCACTGAATATGGAGATGCTTGTGTCTATGAGAGGCATGACCTCACACTTGTTGAGAAACAAATAGCGTACAAAGAATAGGTGCGAACAGTTTGGCTGAATGTTGAAGTCCTACAATAGGCAGGGCCATGTCACCTCATGCACACACGCACTTGGGCCTGCAACATTACGTGTGTGTGCTCAGAGTTCCAACAAACCACTTCTGAAATAATACAGGGCACAGGGTCCCAAAAGCCAGGCTGGCTCTAGGGAGAAGCAGGTTGGGACATCCCAGCCCAGAAGCCAGCCCACATACTTGACAAAAATCTCCTTGTAGAAGAGAAAATGCTACTATCTGCCCAGGTGGAAAAGTCACATCATTACCTCATGAGCCTCCAGCAGCTTCCAGAAGGCAGGCTGTCAGCTTGGTGTCCTGCAGTGTGGTGCAGCTGTTCCTGGTGGAGGGTCTGTATAAGGTCACAGCCATGAGGAACATAAGTCATCTGATCAGATCTCATTGTCTAAGGCTTGGTCAAGACTGCCCTCCTCTCCAACACTGAAGCAACATCCCTTAAAAGGGAAAGGTCTCTGCAATAAGAAGCGCAGTAAGATCACAGAACCAGCTATTTTCTCTAGAAGATAACTGTAGGAGTGACACATACCACAGAAGCCACCAGTGATTTACATTAAGCATGTCTTAGATTGAATGAGTTGAAGATGCTACACTTCTTCCTGCTTCTCAGGCACAGTAGTGACTCTTTGGAAGAGAAGTTACAGCTGCATGCACCCTTGCAGCCACACATCTCCCCCATTAAGTAGCTGATATGGAAATGTATCTGGTGGCTTCAGTTAGCATCCAACACTTAACTCTAGAGAATGAAAAATTCCCAATGTCTGTAAAATGCAGAAAGCAAAGAAAGAGTGAGCATGGCCCATGTGTCCCAGGATGGCAGCACACAGAAATACAGTGTTGAAGTGCCCAAGTATCCAAGATGCATTGCATTTTTTTCAGCTAGTCTTCTTAAATAATTTTACCCTCTCCTGGGCTTAAACCCTAAGTACACCAGCAATTTTTCACTACTGGCTTTATTGTAACCCACACAGATCAAATGCTCTAAAGATCACAGATCCCACTGTTTCACTTGAAATGCCAATGCCTTTGCCAGCTATTCTTTCTGGAAATTAAAAAAGATCTATCCTTAACCCAACATCAGTAATTTTCTTACTAAAAGGCGAAACAAAAGATCCATTTTTGGACAGATCTGCTTCCTCACAAAGATTAGTGAGCAATAGCACGGGCTCCACAAATGTCCTGTTGCACAATTACTCAAAAGGGAGGCTGTACAGACATAAGAATCTGAACTACTTAAATAAGAAGGCTGAAGTCCTAATTAAGGGCCTGTTCTAAATCTTGGCATTCACTGTTACCTATGCAAAGAGGTTACAGTATTTCCCAACTATAGTTGTAGGCTTCATTACTTCAGAGATGCAAGATGGTACACAAATACCCAGACCTTTGTCTTGAGAAAACCATGCGTAAGCAGGCCAGTTTTATCTGTCTGCACTGATAAGCAACTTCAAATACAGTGACCCTGGCTTAAAACGACTGCAGTCTATCACCAGTGATTATTTTCACTGCTCACATTTAGCATTCGAGTTCAATACGCTTATCAGTGTTTCAGCAGCTGCCCTTAAGGGTACTGAGCACACTGTTCCTAGGATGAGGAGTTTAACAGTCGAACAGTTCAACATCAGAACACAGAGTACCTACTCCCTTACCTGCTAAAAAGAGGTGGTGCTTATAAGCACACGATCTATCTAGGACTGAAAAGCTTGCAACTTGCTTTTTTCTTCACCCAGTATACTTCTATTTCCTGCAAAGCACTTTCATTTTGCAAAAACAAAACACACACTGCATTTCAGAAGTTTTGATGTAGAATAAAGCAGAAGCTGTTAATTTGATACTGAAATCAACACTCAGAACACTGAGGCAGGAGAAGAAGCAAAGGTTCAGCTGCAATAGCCACCTTGGGACACGGAAGCTTGTTTCTATGGGACACTGGCTTGCAGTAATAAAATGTTTTAAGTATGAAAACTGACAGGAAGAGAATGTGATTCATCTAAGGAACAGGCAAAAGGGAGGAAAGCGGCTATGCAAAAATAACCTTGTTCTACTTCGATCTCATTCATTAGACTTACTGAGCAACTGATGTTCATACAAGTTTTTTGATTAGAGTATAAATTATATAGGGCAGCTTTTGAACAGCACATACATTATTTATCTGAGATTTTTGAAGGAGAGTGCACATTCATAGTTCAGAGGAAACTTAAATCTCACATCTGTAAGAAGTTCTGTTTGAAAACGTACTTACAATAAAAAAAACTAAGTGCTCTGATAGCTAAGCCTTCCAACTCGCTATGGATCATTTTTAACACCTTTGTCACCTGCCAAGAGACTGAAGCTGAATTCATCTTGCTTTTCCAGCAAAAAGCAAATGAGCTGGAAAGGTCTCAGTACTCCCGTGCAATCCAGAGCTCTGCATGACAGAACATCAACAACTGCAGACAGAGCAACAACACAAGGACACGTTCATAACACCCAGGATAGCAGATGATTGCAGTACAGCAACACAGTCCTGACATACTGCTTCAGATACTCTTTGATCCTCCTTGGTTATAGACGTTAAGCCCAGCGCAATCAGAGAGAAGGCAGTTCATGTTCTTGATACAGACAGAAATACATGAAGCAAACACCTTACCAACTTTGTTAGGGATTCAATATGCTTAGTTTTACTAAAAGATAAGCCAGCTACAGGCAGTTAAATTTCAAGAGTTGGTCAACAAATATATTCCACAGAAAAGCAGCAGTGGCAGTGGCTGAAGGGTCACTAAACCTTGCCAACAACACTGCTATTTTGCTTAGCTTGAGTGTAGACTCATAAATACTAGGTGTACTACCATACCTACAGTTTTTTTCACATTAATGAATGCAGTGTTGAGCATAGGCAAATAAACTTTTCCAATTTTCTTTTCCAACAATGTATGCTCCAAGAATTTTAGTCTTGATTGTATGATGCTACTTCAGTGCAATTGTATTCCCCATAGAGAATGGCAGAATTAGCAAATGACTGATTTCTGCTTCTAATAAATGAAATGCTTGCCTTTTCAAGTCCATTTTCAGATGGCTGAAAAAGTCGCTGTGTTCTAGTTTTCCTGTTCTTTTTTTTTTTTTTTTTTTTTAAGTGAAGGAAGTTGCCATGACCACTACAGAAGCCAGTTAGTTTGGAAACTAACTTGCATTCTTTCAAAACATGTGCCTCAATTCTGTCAATGTTACAAAACAAAAATGTTTGGAAGATGATAAAAAGTCTCCTGATAAGAAATACACTGCAGGCTTGATAACACCTCAGCTGTTCAATGCTCTTTTATGTTACTCACACATTTGTATCCATTTATGGAGAACTTAAGAATATTTAAAAGGTTTGAATTTCTTAGGGAAGAAACTGCAATGGAATACTTACACATTGAAAAAATAGTTTTATGCTGATCATTCAATTAAAACTAAAATTAAATCTTAGAAACAGTCCCAATAATGGATAGAAAGCCAGCAAATAAATTACAAGACAAAGGCATAAGATCTCCATAAAAATGTTTTTATTCTTTATCAATGAAGACTGCATATGAAAAAGGATCTACTGTCAGCTTTTCAACACAAGATACTGCAAAACAACAGAGCAGTCTTTCTAAGTAGCAGGGACTGTGGGGTAATCTGCTCCAGGGCAGAAGACAGTTATCAAATGCATCTCCTTGCACTCTAGCAATATAGAGAGCTAACAGTTTTCAGCTAGAGGTTAAAGAAATTACATCAAGAAATGCTACTCTGAAACACTGTCCTATGGCCTGTGTTTCCACCTTTTCCTCAGTCTTCATCCTCATCTTTCACCTTCTTCTTTTTCTTCTTTTTTTTCTCTGTATTCTGGAAACAAACAAACGTTGCTATGAGTAAGTTGTAATGGAAAAGCAAAACAACGCATGTAGCTAAGCAACAGAGCTCAAACTCAAAGCATCTCCCCCAGCTGCCATGCTCAACACAGCACAAGAGATGTTCCCTTGTTCCGCTGCTACTCCACTTGATGGTTAGAACACAGCAAGGGAAGTTTTGCTGTCTGTCACACGCTGCTTGCTTTTCCAAGCTGTGGTCAGTCTATAACAGGCAGTATAGCTGCTCTAATGAAAGGGGAATAGATGAAATTCCATGTTAAGAACAGAATTTCAAAACTGAGCAATTAATTTAGTTACAGCATCCAGTCAGCTGCTGCTAGGAGACATCAAGTGATGCTTCATCTATTCAGCATGTACAGCCTTTGCTCTGCAGGAGCCCTGAACAACAGAGATGCCTGTGAATCAGTACCAACAGATCTCTAGGGAAGTAGTAACAAGAATGGAGACTAAAGCTGGGGGTGGGCTCAGAAAAGGAAGGGAAACACTACTAGAGCACTGAGAAATTACAATTTCTCAGACCTTATTATGCAATACAACTCTTCCTGAAATTTACAGTGATGGATATTATTAAATGAAGTTGCTAAAAACAGTCCCTGCATAACAGGAGTTCAATAGGGAAGAATATTTTCCCCTTGCTCCATATATTTTGGAAAGAATTCATGCCCAAAAGGGTCAGGCAGCTGTGCAGTTCTGCCTCACCTCAACTGTAGAGCTGGTGGGCACTTCCTCTGTCAGTTCCTCCTCTTCCTCAGCTTGTTTTTTCTTCTCCTTTTTCTTTTTCTTCTTTTTCACAGGCTCATCCTCTTCTACATTTGTCTCTTCTGTACCACAGAAGGAAGAATAATAAAAGGCAAGTTGTTGATTATTACAGGTGTAAAAGGCAGAAGGAAAAAGCTTTCTATGAGATTTGAGAGCATGCAGCACAGATATTAAGAAAGCAAAAAATATCACGCTGTCTCCACAGTCATCTTTAATCCTCTCCTCCCCTATTTGTATGACTACTGCTTGCCATTACCAAAACGTACAGCTACCTAAGACATAAGTGACAATATGACAGTACTAATCACATTTCACATAAAAAGCACTCCTATATGCCATCTCCAACATTCAAAATAATGTTTTACTTGCATTTCAGGTGCTCTTTTTGAAAACAGACTGCCCACAGTTTGGCAAACATTTTCACTAGCATCACAGGAGCCATGGAAGGACTCAACAACCCACATTAGCAGTGCATTCAGCCAGCAGCAGGTTATTGGCAACTGATTCCCTCATCTTCACATTGAAAAGAAGATCAGCAATCATTCAGACTGGAAGACACAAAGATCTACTAATGCTGAGCTGACAAAATATTTAATGCAAGAGTAGAAACTGTCCTGAAAAACATGATTTATATAACCTTGGAGAACTGTTACCTCAAGGAAAGAGATTTACTCATGTGCTCTTACTTATTTTTCACAACTATTTGCCAACCACTGGCATATCTAATCACTGTGGTAGGAGGACTATGATTTACCACTACCCATCTTCAGCAATATATGCACAGTCTTAGGAATCTCCAGGTAAAGAAAACAAGCAGAAGCCACTACCCAGATGACAGCTTTTGCAGTAGCCAGCCTGCTACTGGAATATATCGAAGTTAAATTTATTTGCACAACAGAGACAGTGCTAGATAACAAGTTTCTCAGTATGAAGTACTCATGAGCACATTCATGACGTAGTAATCACTGTCCTTCAGCAGCTACAAAACAAAGATGCTGGAAATGGTAGTATCTAGAATACATACAGCTGCTACCCAGAAGCATGACTCAAGATGCTGTTTTCTCACTGTATTTCTCCAAAAAACATTTCAGCTTTAAAGTACGCTCACTTATCACTTACAAAAAGAACAGGAACAAAACTAGTACCATTATTACAATAAATAAATAATAAAAATCACATCCTAAAATCTTCATTGTACTGCCACAAGTTTAGTACTTTAGGGCAGCAGAAGGACTGAGTCAAAAATAAGTTCCTATCTTTGCCACCAAAATAGCCTTCAGACAAAAAATGGGCTTTAGTACAGAAAATTTCTAGACATTTCTGCAGCCAAATCCAGCCAACCAATACATGCATTTTTTTGACATTAAAAATGCCAGAATGAGAACAGCAAAAGGATTCCCAAAGGAACATGTATATATGATTTTAAGGAGATTCTGCCATAAACATGCTTTGCAATTAACTGTGTGCAAACATAAGGAGCACAAAATGCGTAACATTAAGTATACTCACCTTTGTACTACTACTTATATGAGACAGGTAAAATAACCCTGTGCTACATTAAAGCCATACAGTACGACAGGAGTGCATGCATCACATTTTGCTACGATACACGCTTTCACTCAGCAGGATGAGTAAGCTCTCCATTGTCAAGCACAACACTGGGTAGCACACATCTCTTGTTATTACCACGTGTGTCATCAAGTCTGAAACACCAGGCAGTGGAATCTGCCACAATTTACAACCACAGATAAAGCACTGAACACTCACAGACACTGTCACTTCTCACAGCTGGCAGCAGATGCCTTCAAGAAGATTTAAGTTGTTGCTTTCTAGCAAAGCTCATCACAGGACTTCATACATTTGAACCTAGGCAGAATTAGGATAAAGGCTCCAGGGGGGCCACTCTTCTCCCTCTGGATCCAGTATTCTAAGTCACTCAAGCCCAGCGGGACTTCTTTGTGATACACAGCAGTTGACAAGAAAGCCACCAGCCGCTGCTTCAGGCACTAAGGCACAAAAAGCAGCACCCAGAAGAAGAGTTTGATCAATGGCCCTGCACAGCACTGGAAATCATTAGTTCCAGTAACCCATTTTCCACCGGTTTTCTCTAAGCTTTTACACACCAGCCTCCAACACACCCTCCCTTCTCCATGTGACCCCCACACACACCATTAAGTCACGCAGCCTATCAATAAAGACATCACATCATGACACTCCTGTCATTTAAGGCTTTGGGCCTTGCAGGGCTCACTCCATTAATTTAAGACAATGTTTCTCCTGGCAAGAGACACCTTCACAGATGATAAGCTATATCCTGATGCCTCCACACAACTTGAGTACCTCACTGGGGGCACTGGCTAGCCTCACTGGTGGTACATATTGCTTGGCCACACCTAGCTTCAGACTTGAGGCAACAAAATATCAGTCCTATTTCCCATTCTCCACTATTAACACATATTTTGTATTAAAAAGCAACTTGTTAAGTGGATTATAACTTATTTCAGGCACTAACTCTCCCCTTAGTTCCTTTTAGGTATAACATAAAAGGTGAATGTAGTTTGAGGTCATGCCACCCCCCTTAGCCCCTCTGCTGCTAAGCTCCTGTCCAAAGTACTACCACCATACACACGCCTCTAACAGGGAGAGAGAAAACACACCACATTTTGCAGTTGCATTTACATCTCAATGCAAAATACTGCTCCCCTTTATTACAAATATTAAAACAGTAGAATGACAAAGCACTCTTCAATGGCAGCTTTCCACCTCATTCCCATTCCTCATCTTCTTCATGGAATATGGACTGGATCAAACTTGATCTGGCTGAAGAATTCTTTTTTTCCTGGACTGCTTTTCTACCATCCCCACTTATTATGCAGCTGCACAAACAGCAAGGGGAAGGAAGGGGGCAGAGACTTCTAACACAATGTATGTGTAGTCTCTGACCAGAGAAAACCCTAAGAGTAGTACACTGCAAAGAACAGAGTACTGCATTGAAAAGAATAGAGCCAAGAACAGCAAAAACTGAAATGCTTGTACATATTCAAGCAGATACGCAACATAAACCCTAATGCTGGGACCTCCTCTGTACTCTTCTGTATGCTTCAGAACTTAATGAACTACTCAAACTTCTTGGACCACCACTTCACCAGCATGCTGTTGCAGACATATCAACTAGAAAAAGAGCAAGGTCATGGTTTGTCTAGCCTGTGTCAGGATGCTGAAGGGATAAAATGTGTATACAGTTGATATGAGGTAAATAAGCTGTATGCTTCTTCCATAGTCTGTCAAGCATTTGGCACATAGTAGGGCTCTGGTTCCCAAACTGTCTCAAAATTACACAGTTGATATAGAGATCAATATATAGAGGGGAAGAAAAATAGGAGCTATGAACATCCAAAGGATGCCCTACTCTTTCAGGTACTTTGGGGTATCATTAACTTTTCTAAAAATCAAACAGCACAAATTTCAGTAATTCATAAGTATTCTGAACACTCTCTACAGTTCAAATCATTCTTGGTAGCTCAACTTACTAGGGTCCAACCATTCTCAATTCTCAATAAAGCAAAGGAAGAAAACAGAAGCAGTTTTCCTCTGTAAAAGCACAAATCATTGAGTAACATTTACAAATACCATCTCTGTACTGGTAAGAAACCAGGCTGGAAATAACTAATACTTCACCTGCAAGGAGCTCATGCCTACAAAATGTCAATGTTTTAGTAACAGAAAGGAGACCCAAGGGAACAATTCTGAGGTTACAGTAAGGGGATTTAGTTCAAAGGACTACCAAAAGCAGTAGCTGTGAAAACACCCACATTCTACAAAAAACAAATGGGCAAAGTTCAAACTTGTGAAGTACTCAAGTGTCCTTGTTTCATTATGATAAGCACAAGAGAACAAGCTGGAGCACATATCTCAGATTTAAAGAACAAAGAATTTCCCCACCAGTGTAATTTCAATTCTCCTAAGTTCAGTTTCCTACAAGTTGCTCCATATGTGTACACAGACACCATGAACCAATTAATAAACCAGCATCTGGAAAAATCACCTCTCTGTAGTCGAACATTAAGAGGTAAAGAGCCAGCATAACTACTCATAACCAGCATCTGATTCCTCTAGAGCACAGAAGCACAGCGGAATACAGAAAGAAGGCTCTGATGGTCCCAATCTGCAGACATGAACAGTAGATAGAAGTGGGAGCAGTTCAAGCCCAGATCTAGTTCAGGGCTTCACAAGAGGAAGTTAAAGTCATTCCAAGTTACTTACTGGGTACTCTACTACTGTAGCAAGCATTAGGCCAGCCATTTAAGGGTGCTGCAAGTGTACACACAAAAAGAGGGACAATGTTGCACAAAGCGAACCACAAAACAGAAACCAAAGTGCTTTGAAGTCACAGCCTCAAACCTTTCTTCACACAGTATCTCAAAAGAGGAGAACAACTGTGGCCACAGTAGTTTTAGTTCTCTAGACAATAACTCCTTATGTACGATAAATTCAGACTTGAATTTTCCAAGGGTGATTTAACCTGAAGTCCTGATGTTTGACTTTTATGTGCTGGAACACTACTATACAGAATAAGATGGCATTCATTTAAAGAAAAATCAGGCAAGTTGTTTTTTTTCCCCCCCCACAGGAACCTTCTTATCTCTAGATGCTAAGAGCCACTGAAGATGAGCCTTCTATACAGTGTAAGAATGAGTAGAGCTCTTACATGTTAAGATGTTCTATGCTTACAGCAGTTTTATCAGAAGATTCTTTTTTATTATTAATATATTGCGTCAGACCCAACCAGAGTAACCAAGTATTGTGGATGATTGTCAGACTGCACAAAACACACAGCAGCATGCTAGCAGTATAGATGCAGCAACTAACCTTTCATCTCTGCCTTGAACTTCTTCGCTTTCACTGCAACCTCTGCCTCCTGCTCTTCCACCTCCTGAATTTTGCGTTTCTTTGAAACAGCAGGAAGCGTAGAGTCACCGGAAGGATCATACACCTTTATTTCACTGTAATGAAGAAAACAGGTCAGTTCAGGTAACAAAGAACCAGCCTCCAGGTAAGATCTTGAAGTTAGCTTTCCAACACAATCTCTTGAAAACATTAGCAAAACAATCCTGCTCAGCTAACAAAGCATCTACAGGTAGCTGGCCCTTTCTCCAACACATGAATGGTTCATTGGTAATTAGGAGTATAGAATATATCCCATGAAGTACAACTGTCTGATCTAAAGAGAAGGCATCAGTTCAACTAAGAGCTCAGTTCTGGTTTATATCTGAGATTCTACAAAGCATTCTAAAAATTTGTTACCCATTTTATCTCTTGCCAGCTGAAAGTCTTCCTATCACTGTTGTATGGTCACAGGCACATAGCTCCCTACAATTAGGGGAGTTCATAAGCACACCCCTAGGGTTATCAGAAACACAGGCTGGAGAAGAGCTTTGTTTTTGCTTTTTCTGCACTGCTTTTCCACCATCACATTCACAGGGCACAAGTTAGAAGGCAAAGTAATAGCTCATCTCTGTATCACTGACTTCACAGGACAGAAGAATTCCTAATCTGTGGCTGAAGCCACTTCTATCTGTATACCAAAAGGTCCTTTGTTCAGTCTGTACCTCTTACAGAGACTGCAGAGAACCAGCTGCCCTTAAACACAGTTCTCTTCCGTCATACTTTTTCAAGGGGAGTTGAATCACTAATAGCAATAAAGCAATTTTTTTCTCATTCAGAACAGAATTGCTAGAAGAGAAAGCAGCTCTAAAATAATAACACTAAATTATTTTCCATCCAGACATGTAAGCATCTAAACTTCTCTAAAGCAGGAATCTGAAGTAGCTGCCTTGCAGAGGTTGCAAATGCAACTGACGCTAGCGATCAGACTGAGAAACACACAGCAATACTAGCAGGTAGCAATATCAACTTCTCCTCCAAGCATCACAAACTCTGATGGATATGATCACAGCATACTGCTTTGCAGAAACTGACTACGCAGCCTCTTGGGAACAGTGGATTCTGTTTCAGCTCTGCAAAGTAGTCAGACAACAATCTTCTGAAACATTACTGTGATGTAATTAATTAATGCTGGGTATGGAGTTCCATACAAGACTAGGAGATTCTTGCCAATATCCTTACAACACTAGTTTGGCCCTTTAAATACTATCCACAAAGCCGTAGTAGTATGACTGTGTACTGTGAAGAAAGTAGAGACTGAGCTGGTGTACAGATCACGGCCAAAATAGTTGTAACTTCAGAAAGTAAACATCCTCCTGAAAATAAAACTTCGGAAATTCCAGAATTCAAATTATTTTGAGTGCATGAAATGAGTATTTTTAATCTCTTTCCCTTTTAGACAGCCAAACTAGGCTAAACAGCAAGAAGCTATCTTCAGTGTCTCTTCCCCCGAGCCTACACACGTCTGCAGAACAAGCCTAACAGTAGAAACATGTCCCAGCAGGACTTGACCACTCCTCATTTCAAGAGGTCATAAACCTACAAGAATGTTGTCTTCTCAACACCTTAAGTTACTGCCTCCTTACATACACTGATGCTTCATTTATTGACAGTTTTTTCAAAAACTGCTCCAGAAAACACAGCCATCACTATCCTTTGAGACACTTAACAATGCAAGTTACAGCCAGCCTTGAAAAAGATGCGTGGTAAACACAAATGGATGCAATACTGCTAGTTTTTCTGACAGAGCTAACACCCCGCTCCACTTCTGCCAAACGCTTGCCCTTTCTACACCAAGGAATTGCCAGAATGGGAAGGCCAGGTTAAGCAAGATGCCTGCAAATAAATTAAGTGAAAAATCCAGACATCACAGCTCAAATTAACAGTAATACATTCCAGCCCTTAGATGTTCAGCCATCAAAGCTGCAATTCAGTCATTTCAGGCACCAGAAACCACTCTTTTCCTTAAGACTCTGCTATTATGTACAGGACCTGAACAAGGAGATCAAGCTTTGCTCAAAAGAAGTGGGTTTTTTGTATGTTTACTCTCCTAAAAATAAGATTTCTAGGACAGCTTTCAAACATGTCCAAGAAATTCATATAAACACCAATCTTCTCAATTCTAACTTTTTCAGACTTGCATTAAATAAAGCTACTATGTACTTACCTGATTATGTCAATAATTTTCTACTAGAAAATCAGGTCTGTTTCCCTACTTTACTGGCTTTACTATAACTGTAAAATGTGGGAACATGGAAATTTGCATTAGTGATGGGGACATGTTATCAATGTTTTATTAGAGTATAGAATATATCTTCTGGATTTCAAGGCAATCCAACCCACAATGAAAAAGGTTCTCAGAAATAAAAGTATGAAGAGTTATTTACACTCAGTCAAGCTGAAAAGAAAAACTACTCACCTCTTGTTTTGATATTTGTCTGCCCTGGCCAAGGCTTTTCCAGTGCCACTTATTCTTCTTATCTAAAAGAAAAATTTAGAAGTAAAAAATAAATTCTCAGAACAAAAACAATTCACAATACAAGATTCAGAGCCCTTGAAAGGAATCAAAAATGGACAGATGGGCTTATGTGACCGGTCAGGATCTGGTACAACTGCACAACTCTTTCTCCTAGGATTAGAATAGTGACAGGGTGACAACTGAGGTGAGAAAGGCCTCATGACGTGCCTTTCTAATACAGCTCTTCTAGAAGCCGGCACAACTAAGGGACATCTAGTATGGGATCAAACATAGCACAGCCACATAAAAGGATCATAATTGGAAATTCACTAAGCTAGCTCAAATTTGTGCATGCTTTCTTTTTTGTAAGGACAACTGTATGTCAGGGTAGGTATCATTCTACAGCTGGCATAAAGCTGACCTTAAAACTACAATACAGGCTCAAAACTTGATTTGATTAAATCTGTACTTGTCAAATAAGTTGGTGCCTTGGTATCAACTAATACAGCTCCTTCCTTCTGTTTCCATAGGAAGTACTGTGTCCCATGAAATACTCAAAGAAGAATTGGCAAGTTCTTCTGGATTTTTTATTTTTTTTTTTGATACTAGCAGTGCCAGTAGTACAACATAATAGGAGCAGATATAGCTTGGAAGGCTGCAAGCAGTAATAGCTTGCAAGATCACATGCAGAAGGCATACTACCTAAAAGTGGAAAGTGAATCCTATGTTGTCCCAGTATGCTATGCCAATGGCAACAGATGGAACAGCAGGTACAGAGAGGCAAGACATGTATTAGGTGACGAGAGGATAATGCAGCAACTCTTCTGTGATGTAAATAACATCTAGCTTTGGCTCTGAAAGCTCTGAACTCTAAACCCAGTCAGATTTCGGGAAATCACAATGAGAACTGGAGTGAAGGAGGAACAATAAACAAATTGGTTTCCTTCTTAGGCGAAGCAGCCATGACATAACAAATCTATGTTTACAATTAATAAATAAATGTAGTAGAACATAAGTGCATGATAATTTTCGCCTCTTCAAAGCCAGTATTTTTCAGTACTATGTACACAGGGAACCACACAAACAAGAAAAACTGACACTAGCTCACAGGCCTTCCTGACAAGGTTTGGAGATATGCTACAGATGACACCAAAGATGCAATGTATCAGAAATGCCAGAAACAGAAGAGGTACAGAAGTCATATTTTTCAAGAAAGTCAGCTTCATGCAGCAATCCATGTACTTACTCCTCTCTCTTCCAAATGCCTCAGTCTTGTCTCTACTTTTAATCTGTTCTCAGCTCCCATTTCAGCACTGGTATCCTCTCCAAGGGCATCGTAACGAATAGTCAAGGCAGTCTTAGCTGCCAGCATTCGAGAAATCTGGGCAAGGCAAAAAGAATATTAAATGCTAAGACTGAACATAAGGCAATGATTCACTCTGATCTGGAAACCATAACCACAAACAGAAGAACAAAGCAACCTTCTCTTAGCAGCATTTAGTCCAGAAAACAATTGGTCATTCTTTAGCACTTACAGTTAAAGTAACACCGTATTTTCTACATAAGTAGGGGGACACGTCTAAACCTAGCAAATAAGTTATACATCTCCCTCATAAGTTATACTCTACTTCAAGTTTTATCTCAGGTCATTTTGAGGTATAATTTCCAGGTGAATAGCTTTCTGCACAATTCAAGACATCTCCACCCAGCTGCTTTACAAAAACCTAAGCTCTTTAAATGCGAGCCACAAAAGTTACTACCTTCAGCACACAGTATGAACTTGATTTTCAAATAAGACTAATGCCTGACACAGCTTAGCTTACTATCACATAGAAGAAAGCAGTAAAATATCCCTTGAGAAAACCAATGTTACATCACAACTCAGCCGAAATGGATCTGTTATTACAGAGTTGTGTTGAACAGACCACCCCTTCCCCTTTGTCAAGAGGAATGAACACCACAAAGATTTGTGGGACAGTGGTATTTTCCACATAACCACAAAGCAGAACAGGAGGCCATGGAAAGAACCTTAATGTGAGGTTCAAATCATCTCAATGACAGACTTCCGCATTCTGAAAAAAGCCAAGCTTCAACAGTTCTGAAACTCACCTTTCCTTTGTTTTTGGCAGTTGTTTGTCCCACTAAGGAAGCATGATAGATAAGGCCAAATTTAGGTGTGTCCCGCTTAGTCTTCAGTGCTCTGAAGAGTGCTTTCTCAGCACCCAATATCTGAACCGTCGAGGCTGGATGTTTTGCCAGATTCAAGAGAGAACCTAAAAGGAAGTGACACAAGAATAGTAATCTATCAGAAGAGCAGCTAAACAAGCACAATACTAGATCCCTACAGTATTCAAAAGCAGGAGATCTGAGCGCTCAATTTCTCTACAAGCTGCTTCATGTCCATTTCCTGAAGAACAAGCAAGCCATTTCAATCTTTCATGCTTTAACTCTGTCTCTGATTTCAGCAACAGGAAAGAAGGGTGAGTGAATAAAAAGTTTGGTACAAGAGTAATGCCTACTCCTGACCAGGTCCATTGGCAAGAATACATCATCATACAACTGCAGCGGATAACCAAAATAAGGCTGCTACCTTGAGCCAATCTTACTACAAATGCTTGAAGCCAGCTTCTCAGTATTTTACCTCAGAACTGACTGGACTGTCAGAAGGGTGCTCAGTGTCTCAGAAGAGGTAGTGACTTAAGTTGCCCTCATATTCCAAAAAGTATTCAGGCCAACCAAGAACTACATCATCACAGACTAGTACCAAGCTCCCACTCATATTCTCAAGAGATGCTCATCACTGTCTTGCATGATGCCTTTAGCCAATTAGCTCCTGAGAGAAAACTTGTGATGAGGTCAACTAAATTTTATTTACAATGGCCAGTGTGACCCACCTGCATGAGCAATGAGCCTTGCTCCAACCAGTTCACCCACCATGACAGTGAGATTAGGAGCAATGGCCATCATTCTGTTCTTCAGGTAGTCATACAGCTGTGTCCGATACTCAGAGATCTCAATCACCTGGCATAGACAAAGTTTAGTTACACGAATCAGAACTGGCTGACAGACAAATCAAAGCCCTAAATAAAAGTGTTGAAAAATCCAACCAAGGAGGCCAACAGCACAAACTACACAATCAAGAGTCAGTTACAGAAAGCTTTCTATAGGGCATATTTGCAGAGCAGAGTTCCATCCATGAAGTATATTGGATTTGTATTGTTCATTCTCTCATGCAACCTATTTTCTCAGCAGAACTCCTGATAAAGAAGCTGACAACATGCCAAAGACAGCGAAGCAGAACAAAAATACTTAGTAAGGACATTTTCTTTAGGACAAAACACTGGAACATTCAGTTTTCACATAAATCTTTGTCACCATTCTCTTTAAATAGGATAAATGGTCTTTACTTGTTCCATACAAATACACTCGATTAAAATACACATAAAAAAGCAGCCCAGTCTAGACTGAGAACAGGAACTTGCTATTCCTAACCCTGCCACTCCCTTTACTAGGGAGTCACAAAGTCACAAAGGGATTCAGCTGGCACCAAAGTCAGAGGGAGTTCATATGCAATACAAATGAGAGGGCTCCCAATTCTTTTTAGGCCTCAGTGCTCCACTTTTAACGCAGGGCTTACCACCCAGCTTCAAAATTGACAGGTTAGAAAGAGGTTGCACAGTACCATTCTCCCAAGGGCTTAAAAGCACACCGATGCCAGAATTCCATGCAAAAGAAAGACACCTGTAGAAGACTTCAAGTAGACATCGACAGATTGAGATGGCTCAGATGAGGTAGTGACTGCGCACCCTCATGTTCGTACATCAGGAAAACCACAATATAGGAATCATCACTGCCATCATGACTGCGTTAGGAAGACCCTCGGAAAACCTCTCCTTGTAGAAGAGTCTCTGATGTTGTTAGGCAATGTGAAATTCCTACTGCTATTCATATATTTGTACATACCTGATCACAGAGATGGATTATGTTGTTTATATCTTCTTCTGATACTTCTGTTCCCATGGAAATCTCAGCAGCAGCTTTTACATCTTCCTCAATCTCCTCTGGTAGGATGTCAGAAACATCAGAAGATGCAAAATTTCTTCTATCTCCTGCAGGGGACAGATGAAAGCATGTCTGTGTGAGATGAACAAGTATGAAAAGAACAGAAACAGACAAAGATAAAGGCTAAAATAACAACAGTCGGTTAAGTCTGCTATCATCCTAACCTAAACTCCCAAAATAAACATTTATGTTCAGACTTTATTTACGCTACCTGAGAACGGTTAGGAAAATTAAATTTGGAACTAGAAAAAAGCCTTTACTCTGTAACACCAATACTTCACCTTTTCAGTAGTTTCTTGCTATAAAATTTTCAGTCACAAGATTACAAAGGAAGAATATCAGGAAGCAAGCAGTCACTTTTAACCAGGCCTAAGTAATTCTTCCTACAATTGGAAGAGAAGAAAAAAAAGCAACTGTAGTCAAAGGGAACGGCCACAAACAGGCAGCGAGTCCCTTTACATCATATTTGGCAGCTAATATCCAAAATGATCTGCTGATTAATTCTGATTCTAAGATATGCTGGTGATCTTCATGAAGAACTGGCTGGTCATATGATATTACCTTTATATTAAGCCTCAGAATTTCAAGCTGCATTAGCATACAGAGGCAACTATACACCACTTCTCTACTGGCCCTATTTACACCACTCTTGATGGTAGGATTGTACACGACACCGTGACCTGCTGGAGAGCAAGCGGCTGGTCTACAAATCTGTGTCACAACATTTCACATTAGTACACAGTGCATTTGCCAGGCTCACACCTCCTCATTACTCACCAACTTTCCGCACGCATTTACAATACGTGAGGTTATCTGTGATGATTTTACCCAGCTCAGGGAAGTGCCAACCGTACCATTCTCTACAGCGCATGATATAATTGTTCAGTTCTTTGTCCAAGTCATCAAGAAGTGCTACGAGAAAGAAGAATGGACATTTGTTTCTTACAGGGAAATTGAGAAATGGTTAACTCTAAATCCACAAATTTAAACAATGTACAGAGAGATAAAAGAAGTAGATAAGTTGTTCCAAAAGTAATGCCTCCTATTTATTTCCATGGAAACTATAACAGACGCAAAAAGCACAACACTGTTTGCTAAAGCAAATTCTCATCTACAAACACTTGTTTTTTTTCCCAACACAGTCACCACCATTAGCTATACATATTCATCAGCAGTGAAAAAGTCTGCATGCTGCATTAGTAAAAGTCTACACTAGAGGGGGGACCCGCTGTCATCACTGCCTCACTGTGCTCCCACCCGCTGTCTGGTCTCCAGAAATGTTCAACGAGCATCACTGAATGTCAATGGGTGCCAATTTTTCCACACAGATGAATTCAGTGACACCTTTGTTTCATATATGCATTCATGTCAGACGCCATTTTCTAAGACTGCCCCTTTGTTCCCATATGCCACACAGTAACAAAATATAACACAATATTGGTGGGAAGGTTCTACCTCCACTACCATACCACCAATATTCACCTCTGATGTTGCTGGCCAACATATAAAACAGGAGGCATTACTTTTGAAGCAGACCTCATTTTGTCACCAAGATTTTATAGAATGAAACTTAAGCTGCAGTAACATAGAAGTCTTTCATTTTCAGAGAACTGCATACTCCTAGGACAACAATGCAGAAACATTAGAATTACCACAAACGTGGTCTGAAAGTTTCACCACTGGGACCACCGTGGAGAACAGACTCCTTTAACAGCTGCAATGCATCTCTTGGATGGGGCACAGGAGCCACTGTGATTTTCCCTCTATCAGAGAAGTGCTACATACACAAGATGGATGTAACAATTAGCCACCTAATAAACTTTACAGAAAAAGCCTAATGGTGAGAATATATCTATCTTGTATTCAGTTACGTCACTTATTAAGCCCTTTAATTGTCTTTATAGTATAAATGCATCCTACAAATCCAACAGACTCACCAGTTAGAAGATATGACTGATAACTGGATTTACAACATCAACATGTAACACCCACGGCATATATTGCTACAGAGCCCCGAGGCTAAAATATTTCCCTCCAGTGCAATACCAACATTCCCATCTGTTGTCTCAGTGGTAGTGACGAAGGAACTGAATTAAATCATTATTTTCAGCTTAACTATGTTTCATCATTGACAGCAGTCTGGGAATTCATATTTCAAACAGGATTCCACACTACTGCTCACAGCAAGAATGTTGATTATGATGTGGACATCTTCAAAGACAAATGAGGAATGGTGTCCCTATCTGTGTTTACAATTGCAGTCTGTTTTTCATTAAGAAAGCATAAAATACTGCAGTGTTTTTTACACCTCTAAGGTAACAGCATCTCCAGATCGCTCCCTATGTGACCTACCATGAAAATGAAGATTCAGAAAGCCCAGTTGTGGGGGACCCAGACATCCAAAATAACTGAGGCAAGACATGTTGGGAAGTGAAGTCCTCAGAGGATTGAATTTACTGCTTGTATTTCAGCTGATCTCTATGCTAAGAAAACGAACATCAGCTTACTGCACGACCCTAGCAATGTTACTGTTTGTGGTAAATCCTATTGAGATAACAAACCTTATGCCCAGCTGAACACAATATAATTTATCGTAACATACTATGGAAAAAAATGACATCAATACTTTTCTACAACCAGCATCAAGAAGGCAAATAACATAAACTGAACCATTAATAATTTAGGCTCTAAATATACTTACAAATTGCCTGAACAATCATGGTATCTACTTTGTCTGGGCTGAATTTCAACTTGTATCGAGAAAGGCTGTGGATACAGAAATAATTTCATCAGTACACTGACATCCCAATGCAGAGCACATCCCACCCATCCCTATTTTACAGGAATGTGGCTGTCCATACATTCATACCACCTCAACTTAGTGGCACTGACCACTCGCACTTGTGACCACTAAAGAAACCCTGATGACACAACCTGTGACATATGATGAACATATGTTGAACAGCTGTGACACATACATGTGCGTATGCTATGAGAAAGGTGAAAGCTAAGGCTAACTGTACCACGTGCATCAGACTGAGCACGAACACTACAGCAGGAAATAGGTTTCTGGTTTCCTTCTGCATTGCTTCCCACAAAAATTATTTGTCAATAGCACTTTCAGTTCTGCAGCAGTTGGAAGTGATCCACAAAACACAAACTACACTGCAACAAATATCAGCAGTGGTAGCGAGAAGTACTAGAAGAAACTTCCCAGAACAGACTCTCACTGACTGAGAATGTCCATTATCATCTGGCTTTAAATGTATGTTAAAAATTTCTACAGCAAAACACATGATATCCACTTAAATTTTCAATTTTTAAAAAAATATTAGTGCCTATGTTCTAGATAGCATTAGTAGCAACAAATGCATTTTTAAAGCATTACTTACAACAAAGCTGTTCTCTTACTTGCCAATGGCTACAGAACAAGCTCAGTCAGAAAACGGATTAAAAGTTGCTCATGAGTGTATCCCTGACCCTGTGCAGATCCAATATTTTTTTTCTATTTAACTACTGCTCCACTAAACCTAGCAAGGCATGATGGTGAGAAGGAAAAGATCTCTCTGCCTTTAATATTTACATTATATACATTATATGTGCATGTATGCCAGTGTAAATCAGCAAACCGTAATCCTCCAATCTCTAAATGGCAATGGAGTTTTAAACTAACCACTCAACTGCTACAGAGACATTTCAAACTAAACTCTGTAGTAAAGGGAAAAGAAGCTATCAACTTCGGGGTGAGGCTGAAGCCTTTCCCCAAGAAGGTGGTTGCAAACTGGAAAATCCCTGTGAAACAAGCTTCAAATACACTTGTATGTTGATTTATAAAGTGAATATGAAACCATATCACAGCACAGAGCAGCCGAGGACACAGGAGTAGGGCAGTGGCAGGATGAGACAGAGCTGTGCTAGGAACTCACCTGTGTGCCAGACCCAGACACATAGCTGCCATCTCTCGAGAAGGCAGGCCTGTAATAAGCCCCTCAATCTGTGAACGAATCCCTCTCATCAGTTCTGTAACCATCGGGCTGTGTATACAACTCAAATTCAGCTTATCCTGTAAGATGGAAATCGTTGAGTCCAAGTCAGACATGACAATATTTCTCTAAATCCCTTCTTCCAGAGCTTTATCTCATTACACCTGGCTTTTCCATGGCAATTCTGTGGTCACTCAACTCACAGGTTCAAGTCTTTTCTCATGCTTAAGGTAGTGACAACTTCAGTTCACTACAACGTAACAATCCCAGTTTGAAGAAGAGATGTATAATTAAGCCCCTATTTGCTGCAGAGGGGCTGGAAGTGAAGACTCACAATTTTGAAGTTTACTGGAAATTCAAAGGCAGAGTATATGAGCGTTCATTTCTTCAGGGTTTGGGATCTTTTTCAGAGAACAAAAATGAATAATTAGGTCAGAGTGGTGGTATTCACTTCAACACTGAAGCCTTCTCTGTTTGCATCCCACAATAATCTAACACAGGATGAGAATATGGCTGAATAAAACTCTCTGGAACAGGCAGCAATCAGACAGGAGATGTGAATCAAGGATTTGACAGCTAGGAGATATTAAACAAAGTAGACCACTTCTACAGCATTTCTTCCTCTGGTAGAGTTGAAGGAGACCTCTGATCATAAGGAATAACGATTCTACACAACACAAACACCACAGTGGCAGCAGGTTCCATTGCTAATAATTTTTATCTTTCTAGAATCTTTCTATAAGATCTCAGTAGTATGAAACAAAGACAAAAACAAAAAGAAAAACAAGAAAGTCAATAATCACCTTTATGACACCACCAAGTTTAGCATCTGCTACAGCCAACTGTTCATGGGCATCTTTTGCCACTATCTTCTTGAGAATTTTCTTCAAGTTCTTGCTGAGCTTGCCTTCTACGAGAGCTGTAGATGCTGTAGAAAACAAGACCACCAAAGATGCAGTTTCTTTCCTTTCCTAAAACCTGCAACTATATGACCTCTAACTTGATATTTTTATTTTGACTGCCACAGTAGCTTTAGTCTGAGCAATACCACTTCACTGCGTGGTAGCTAAAATAAAAACAGAAGGAAATTATATACTTGCCCTATTGAAGACCTAGATCAGGAGCCATTTTCTGATCTGCTTTGCCTCACTTCATGTGTTTCCAATTCAGTTTCTCTGGATTTTGCTTATGGAATGCTACAAGTACATAATATATCTGTACGATCAGTAAATATACAGAGCTTAGGCTTAGTAAGATTGTAACTGTGGAAAGATAATCAAAATAAATGGAAATGCTCACCAGTGTTGGAGGCTCACTGTAAACTCCACAAGGAGCAATCTCCAGAAAAAGATCCTTCCCCAATGGGGGTCAGCCCTTAAATAGGGTCTAGGAGAGGTGCAGCCAGCCTCCACCCTTCTGGTCACGCAGCTGAATTGCCTTCACCTGCTCCCATGGCTGACTCAGTGCTTGCCACAGGAGGTCAATCAGAGGTTCAGGCCGTGATCAACAGTTCCCATACATATGTCTTAGATGTCAATTTCACATTTCCAAAAGCAAAGTTTTAAGGGAACATCCCATATACAATTTAATTAACTAGGTCCCTTTATCCACAGCTGGAGTATCTTAAATTGAGCAATGGTTTATTTGCATCCTGTACTGACAGTAACATACAGTCCTTCAAAGCCCAAGAAAAACAACACCACACCCACAGACCCACAGAAACAGACCCTTTTAGTATACTCCACATAGACTGAAGAACTTTAAATGGATTCTTTTCATACTTAAGTATTAACTGACCTGTAAGAGGTTTACAACCCCACACAATATATTTTAAGATGACACAAATAAAGCCCTCTATGCAGATCAACTTTGTACTCCACTGAACTTCCGTGGTTGATGCAACATCTCCAACATACTACACAGAACACAAGCCAGTGATTTTTGATTTCTAGAACCTTAAGAAATGCAAGAGCAATTTCTGTGCTCACTTACCTTTTTCCTCTCATCCTTTCTAGAATGGAGATAAGTTATGAAACTTTCAAGATAGGCAATAGCTCCTGAGCCTCATAAAACAGGCACTTACATAACTATCTCTTCAAAATAAATGTAACATAGGTAGCTGGAGTAATCTTCTCCATTTTCCAGATAAACTCAAAGCTCTAAATTAGGGTTTTCCGTTGGTTTTATTGCTTTGTTGTTCAGGTGGTGGGATTTTCTTGCATATTTTCAGATCAGACTAGCAATACATGATCTGAACATACATCTAAGCAAAAACAACATATGCCAAAAAACACGCCAGAGAAATATACTGCAGCTTCAGTCTCAACTCTTTCATTTGCATATACGACATCTCCATTTTCAAAGTGTTTCCTTAGCTTCCTCTAAAAGCTACCCCTCCTACCTTAGAATATGAAGATCCATTATTTGGTAGTAAATATGAGGTGTAACATCCACTTACAGAATTTACACAATGCCAATCCATTCAGCACTAACAATCATGCTATCCCTGAACAACTAGCTAGCACTTTCATCTTTTCTGTTCAAACTCATCTGCAGCATTGAGAATTAAAGTGTTTAAATAGTAAAATTTACTGAGTATAAGGCTTTCAATTTTAAGCACCTGAATTTCTCTGAAGTGCAATATTAACATTTTTTCCGCTGCAAAAAAAAAAAAAGAGGTATAACATCCATAAAACAAGCAGTTATAATAATATGTAGTCTGATATCATCTGTTGTCTCAGTGGTAGTGACGAAATATTGACTCAAATCAGCTACATTCAGTTCCAACAAGTATCCATCATTGACAACAGACTACGTGCATCAAATTTCTACACGGCGCTCATTAGTGAACTGCTTGGGCAATAAGAGTGACATGAAAGAAGTAAGACTTCATCATGTCTCTACTACACTGTAGAGTGGGTGGATGACTTCATAAAACAACAACAGCAGTTGCCTTTGAAAGATGCATTATTTAAAAACTAGGCAAAGAAAAAACAGCAGAGACAGAGGTAAGCAATGAGTGAACTATTGTCTGACAGGCTAGAGATTGTTGTTTTTTATTTTTATTTTTCAATGAACAATGTCAACTTTCCCTTACCAGCAAGCGCTTCTGTTGTGTCCTGAAACTTTTCAAAGTGTTTCAGCTTTACTCTGCAAAAGAAAAATACAAGTCTGTAAACAAATGTACAAAAACTAGATGCTAAAAAAATGCTTGCTTGCTTTTTTTCCTGCCCCCACTATTACAGTTCCCCGCTTTGCTCCTGATTGCAAGTGAGCAGAGATGAATATTCAGACCCTCAAAAAGGAAAAGGAGCAATATATCTGATATATAAGGACAGACATTAACCACGTGAATTTCAAGACAGCACCCTGATTGTCACTGCTGACTGATAACACTGTCCTTTTCATCTTCAAAAGAGAACCCTCTGCCTCCATGGGACACAGCCTGCACAGCTCAAATTTAACACTTTTCTACCAAGAATTCTTCAAATCTTTAAGACTGAACTGATTCATTGCCCCTGAATCCTTGAGTCCTCCCTTGTAATTACATGTTAGAAGTTTTGAGCTGAGCTTAAAACAACCAACCAGTAAACAAAATTCTTCCATCACCTAACTGCTCACCAGAGCCAAAAATCATATGTGCAGTGTTTAAACACACTGTGCCAACTCCCACAGCTCAAGTTCCTTCTCCCCCTCACATAATCTGTGGTGTTGATATCTAGAGTCCCAGTGAAGAAGCTATCACAATCCAGTAAATTCCTTGTCAAGGGCAGGCATTTAACTAATCCAGTTCTGATTAACCACTGTGCTTTGTGAGTCAAGTATCTGCAAAAGAAGCAAGGTCACAGATAAAGCTGAATGCCTGAGTTAAGAACACAAGCCCAACAAAAGCCCCAGGCTTATTCTGATGCCTTTTTAGAATCATTAGAAATACAAGAACTAACTTGATCAGAGAACAGATCCATTAAGAGCCATATGCTGTCTAGCAAGTGGCCAGGATGATGTTTCCAAGACAAGATTAACAACACTTCAAACAGACAAATGTGGAATATTCTGTCTTCTCCTCTAAATATTCCTCCAGAGCAGTACAAATCCAAATCACAAGTCATAGCTTGTTCAGAGGTATCTGTTCTAACCAAAGCTGGTTAGAAATGCTCCCATAAAAACACTCTAAGCAGACTTGGCAGGAATTCACCATTGTTCCCAGCCTTAGGACTATTTGCTAGAAAGGCCAGCTTGGTCAGCAGGCACTGCAACCCCCAGGCAGCTGCTCAGCAACACTAACAGTCATTGGTGGCATGGGAAGCAATGCTAGCTCTCATCTCACGGAAGGATTCACATGCTATTAGTTTCAGCTAGATTGAACCACGATGGGTTTTTATTTCAAGAATTTCCTGTGAGCACAAAAACATGTTATATCAGCCAGTTTCAGCATTACAAACTTGGATGTTCTTGTCAGAACATAAAACTCCTTATAACATTGTTTTTCTTTTCTTCAGTGGCATGTGGTAATAACTTCTGCAGCTTAATTACGCAGCTATATATCATTTCAAGATAGTCTTAGTACTTAATTTCACACTACTGGTGTTCACAGCTTTTATGTTTTACAATATCTAAAAGTCAACACTTGTTTCTGAACCTTAGGTTAACAGAGCTATACAGGCAGCTATGTACTTCTAAAGTCAGGCTGTCACCCCCACATCAGGCTGCTTACATTTTGTTTGCTTTTTCCGGAGTTTCAAACTCCTTCCACAAACTGTCAACTTCTTGGAGTTTTTTCTCATTCAGAACCTGCAGACAAAAACAAACAAAACACAAATATATTAAAGCACTCCTGAACAACCTTCAAACCTGCATTCAGCAGAGATGACCTGGAACAGATTCATGACATATCCTACCACTGGAAGTTACTGCAAATTGAGTCAACAAACACAATTACGGTAATCTCCAGTCTCACTGTTCTGTCTCAGCATCTTCATCCCATCCGGAATGCAACTGAATTTACAGTGTTATACTTGCTTTCAACTGCATTATAGAAGTTGCTCAACAATGGCTAGGTCCTTTTGAACCCGCACCATCAAAGCAAAGCCCTCTCCTTGTTTATCAAAACTGGTCTTGCTTCACCTCTTAGAGGATTCATTCACAACCCCAGTGACCCAAAACCAAACCTGTCTCTACTCCGGGAAAATACAAACATGTCTGGGACACCTCACAAAAAAGGGGTGATCGCACACCTTATTTTCATGAATACAAATAAGCCCAAGAAAGAAAGGACATCACAGTAGGGATGACTTTTCACCACAGCTCAGTAATCATTTGAATTAAAATTGCTTAAGATGGAGCAATGGCTTAATCCCATCTCTGGTCAGAGGGGATTCCCTTTCAGTATTTAAACAGGAGAAGGATAATTATGCCACGAGACCCTACACACATTTCACAGAATGCTGAGTGTACTGCAAATTCCTAGAAAACTGCTCAGGGGAACAGCACTGGCAAGATCCTTATAATGTTAAGTTCTTTATACCTCAGTAAAAATGTTGGATTTAAGTTGTGACAAGCTCCAGCACAACTACAATTTGACTTGGTGCAGTGCAAAAATCATTCTTGCACCCTTACAGATTTTTAAACTGAGGTCAAAGGAGGTTCTTTCTTTCTTTTCTTAAATTAATGCTGAGCAAATAAACATGATGACTCATTTCCCACAGGTCTCTGAGGCACAAGACAACCTTTGGGCACATCTCCCCCCCACTCCCCAGCCTACTGATTCTTTGCTTTGGATTGGATTCATCTTTGATATGGACTAGGTTAGTCCTTTCTACCCTGAAGCTCAGAGAATTCTCTGTCTCTATAAACAGACATCAAGAAAAGCACAGTATTTAACTGTGCATACAAGCTAATCAATCAAGGTTGCTAGCATATAGAAATTATGGCTGTCTACGGGCATTTTATGTTCCCCAAATACTAAGATATATTGGAACAAGACTTCCAAGAACTAGAACACTTGCCCTTACTTCGTACACACTCTTCGCTCCTCTGATGGGAGCAATACCTACAAGAGAACACTGAAGAGCTACCCAGCTTGCAAAGGAAGCTGGTTCTGTTCACCAAAGCATAAAGGCAGACCACAGTTATGCTGGCTACAGATAGCTTGTGAACACTGCTGAAAAGGGAAGTGGGTGACAACTGTTTCTGAAACCTAAATTTTCTTCAGTTCAAGGAATTAAAGAAACAAACAGTAACTATCTTTAGAAGCTGTCTAAAAAAAAAACCCAAACACTCTAGTGAATACTTTGATACAGAACAAACATACAGATATGACAATCACATAAACTTGCAGCTATTGTGAGGAGGAAAGGAAAGCTCTCCCTGTCCTTCAGATGTACAGTGTGTGTGGGCACTCCTGGCAGCTGCAAACAGAACCAGAGTGGAAAAACAAAACATGCCTCCAAACACACATCTTAATAAAATGTTAATTACGCTCAGTTCTAGCAGACAGCTTCCAGTTCTCTTGCACTCAACCCAGACGCAAACGCAGTTCGCTCTCCCAGGGTATGTTTAAAGCCTGCAAGGGAATGCTGCAGCTTACTGCCTGGCGCCCTCTGCTGCCTGGCAGGGACACCACAGCCGGGCCCAGCACGCAGCTGCTGACATCAGCAGCAGCACTTCTGCATCGGAGTTTCTTCACTTCTGTGTCTCTACTGCCTTTATTTTAAGCCAACCTGGGTTTCACTGGATTAAATATGGGCTGCTTACAGCCCCTCCTGAATTAAATATGGGCTGCTTACAGCCCCTCCTGAATTAAATATGGGCTGCTTACAGCCCCTCCTGACTCCTGCAGAATTATAGAATAGAATCACTGAATTTCCTGAGTTGGAAGGGACTCTCGAGAATCGCTGAATTCAACTCCTTGGTCCACAAAGGATTGAAACTCAAACCCTCTGCCCGCATGCACTGTCCAAACACATCTTGAAGTCCCGGCAGTTCAGGACCGTGCCCACTGCCGTGGGCAGCCCGTTCCACACCCACTGTTTTCAGGTGCACAACCTCTCCCTGACCCCCCCAGCTGTCCCTCCCCTGACGCAGCTCCACGCCGTTCCCTTGGGCCCTGTCGCTGTCACACAGAGCAGAACTCAGCGCTGCCCTGTTCCCTGTGAGGAGCTGCAGCCATCATGAGGCCTCCTCTCAGCTACCCTGCTCTGGACCGAACAAACGAAGGGACCTCAGCCACTACTCACGCATCTTGTCCTCAGTCTCTTCCCCATCTCTGCTGCCCTTCTGCAGACACTTTTTAACAGTTTTATGTCTTTCTGACATTGTGGTGCTCAAACCTGCACGCAGTGCTTGAGGTGAGGCCGCACAGCATAGAGCAAAGTGGGACAACCCCCGCCCTCCACCACCTAGCTAAGCTGGGCTTGACATACAGCACTGCCGTACAAAGACACAGCGGTACAGAGAATTTGACTCACCACGTAAGTTACCTTTTTCTCCACATGCAAATAAAACTTTCATTAACAACAAAGCAGCAGAACGATGGGCCACTGCCCGGAACCCTGGGGCGGCTACCCACATTCCTCCATACAATCCGCAAAGCGGGCTCTGGGCCTCCTCCTCAACTCCCACGCACTCGGCTACCGCGGGCCAGAAGCCCAGGACTGACGAAGGACGCCGACCGTTACCCGACTCCCCTCACCAGCACGGACACGCCGCACCTCCGCGCCGCCCACCAGGCCCCAGCCGGGTGCGAGGCGCGGCTTCCTCACTACCCCCAGGCCGCGCGCCGACACCTTACCTTGAAGATGGCGTAGCCAGCAGCGGTCTCGAACAGCACCAACATGACGGCAACGGAGCGGGGCCGGGGGGCGGCCGGCGGGAGCACAGCCACGTGCGCGCACGCACGGTACCCCCCGGTTAAGCACGCGCGCACCGGAAGAGGAAGCGGGCGCAGAGGAAGTGAGCTCACCGGTAAGGGAAGCGCTGAGGCCGCCCGTGGCGCGCGCTCCTACAGGCCACGTGGCGGGAGGCGCGCGCGGCGGGCGCGCGCAGTGGGCGGGGCTGGGGCTGCCGCACGTATAACCGTTACCCCCGGGGGCGGCGGCCGTTTAGCGGGAGTGGCTGCACGAAGGCGGCGCGTTGGAAGTCTGGCTGTCGCGCTGTGCAAGTTTCCGCCTATAAGCAGCGGCCTAATGGGCTGTGCTATGACTGCGCGGTGGGTGTGGGCTGAGCGCAGTCCCTGTTGCTGCTTTCGGGGTTGCCTGCGCTGCCGTCGCGTGTACGGCCCTCCCTGCCCGCCGGGAGGGGGCGCTGTCGGGCCCTGGTTGGTGCTGCCGTGCCTCCCTGCCTTTACGCAATCGTCCCCATGAGTCAGCAGCGCTTCGTTTCCTGCCCTGCCCTTGTGCAAGGGGTGCGCTGGGAAGCCAGCAGTCCGAAATACGGGGATTCGCGTTATTCCCAAGGGCTGGTTTTTGTTTTTGTTTTCTGTGGGAATTCTTTTTTACTTCCGATATTGCAGTGAACATGTAAGCCCTGTAACTAATAGCATCACCAAAGAAGCAGTGCTCAGCTCGGAAGGCCATTGTCAGACTGATGTACCTATATTCAAAGCCTGGTTTCAGTGCTGATGGCCCAGGATCTCGTTTGAATGTTATATTCACCCTTTCTGCCAGCACGACCTGCTCCCAAGCAGCTGTGCCAGCGTTAAGAGCCAACTGGTTGTATTTGACATTAAAAAACCTGGGTTTGGTAGGTTAGAGGCTTCTCAGAGGAGATGGGCCACTGATTCTGAGCAGGGGCGCTGCGGCCCTTCTCTGCTCGGCTGCATCCATGGCCTCGAGTACAGAGTTACACCTCAACCTGAGGGGATGGAGGGCAGCTCACCGACTGCAGGTGACTGAGCTTAGTTGCAGGGGGGAATCAGGGAAGTTATAACACTTCCCATAATAGTCTCGTTTAATTCCCGGGTGATTGCAGCAGCGATGGCTTCAAGCGTTCTGAGAAGAGCCTTACATGTGCATGCTGTGTTCTTTAAAGCAGTGTGGTAGTGTTTTAACTGTGAATATACAGTATGTTGAATTTACGCAGCTAAAGAAGAGGAGCGTGTGCTCGCTGATGCGTTGGCATCTTTCTCGCAGGTCGAGGAGCGGTTCCGCAGACGCAGCGCTAACGCAGCTCGTGCCCTGGGGCTGTGACTTCCTTAACGAGGCGGAGCGGCGAGAGTCAGCGCGGTGTGTGCGGCCGTGCACGTGTCAGAGCCGTGCCTTTGTTCTGTATGGGGGCAGGCAGCCGAGCGAGCGTGCGCTTTTATTGCAGAACCGTGTAAGAAAATGGGTAGCGTTAAGAATTACGCTCGGGTTTTATGCTAGAGCCACACCGGCGCACGGCTACCCTTCTGCATGTAGAGCTGTGCTTTCGCTCGTGAGTAGCAACGGCGCGCAGGGTGAGACGCGTTCTATTGTTGGTGCCGTGCGTTGTTTTGAAGCCGATTTGGGGGAGGGGGGTCGGGAGCGTTACTGAGTGACGCGCCCGCCCCGCCGCCCGGCTCGCGGGATGAGCTCCTCTGCTGCGGGCCTACGCGTGGTGCCGGGCTCCGCACGCCGACACGGAGCGAGCCGGGGCGGGCAGAGCCGAGCCCCGCTCGGGCGGGGAGGAGCCGGCGGCGGGAAGTGAGCTCAGGCGCACAGGAAATCCCGCCCGCGCCGCGGCCTGTGTTTGCGCTGCGGGCAGAGAAAGGAGCCGAGCCCCGCAGCGGCCCAGCCGAGCCCGCCGCCCGCCCCGCGCCCAGCCATGTCGGACCAGGTACGCGGGGAGCGGCGGCCGCGGGGGGGAGCGGCGCTACGAAGCCACCGCGGCCCGGGCGCGAGGCGGGAGCCGCTCCCTCCGCCACCCCCCTCCCCCGGCCGCCCCCTGCAGACGGCGGGGCGGGGGTGTCCCGTCGGGGAGCGCGGTGTGTGTGCGTGTGTTTGGGGGGGGGGGAACGCCTCACGCCTCGGTCGAACTCTGCCTCCGGCTCCGCTCCCCTCCCCGCTGGGGGTGAATCCCTCCATCCCGCCCCGCTCGGGGCACTGGGAGCGGGGCGGCCCCGGGGCGCGCTGCTGGCGGGGGTGGGCGGCTCGGGGAGGGGGGCGGCGCTGCTTTCCTTTCGTTGCCGTTGCCCGGCGGTGCGGTAGGATGCCGCTCCACGGAGCGGGCTCTCCGCGGGTTGGGCCGGGGCCCCCGGCTGCCTTAGGAACGCGAAGGGGAGAAGGGGGGGTGAACTCTGACTTGCCCGCTTCAGCGTTGTTTGCACGTATTAAACATCCGGTCCTTCACCCAGACCCTGTCCTGCCTCCGCTGGTGCGCCGTGATGTTGTCAGTTCTGACCGTCAGCCGGGGACTTCAATAGTTCCTTGTACGGCAAGTTCTTGGCTCGCTCGGCAGGCACACGCAGAGCCCTTTGCTCGCATCCGTCGCGTTATGCTGTGTGACCTGCTGGCTGGAAGTTACAACAGCGTTCCAGTTCCAATCCGTGCACTGTTTGACTTGATCATTTATAGTACTTTCATATGGCAGTGTTTTCTAACTTTGTCACGATCATTTGGATTCTGAAAAATCAATGTTAGTATCTACAAATGTTTCTTGCGATGCTGTGAAGTCAAGAGCAGTACCAGTGCCAGCCAGGGAATTACAGATATTCAAAACTTGATATGCTGTATCTGCTGTGCAGAATAGCCTCCATAGGTTGTGAATAGAAATTATTGCTGTACGTGCTGGTGGTCACCCGCTGCTTTTCAGCCCCGTGCAGCTGTGTTGGTGAGGCGCTCTGTGAGTGCAGCTGTTGCTGGCACCGATTAGGGCACGTCTTCAGTGCAGGGAACTGCAGGAAAGTGGCTGTGTAGAAAGCAAGCACAAATTCTGAACTAGATTTTGTAGGCTGTTAATTCACGTGACCCATTCTGTAGTGCGCTGCATTTGTGAATTAAGGCGTGTTTTAACACATAGCAGCTTTCATTAAGTAATTCCTTCTCCAGCCCAGTCCTGCTAAAGCACATACGTGTTTGGAACTGCTTGAAGTATGTAAAATTTACTGTATGGGATCACCTTTTTGGTCTTTGAATAACAGCCCACGTTGATTTATTGAAAATAGTTAAGCTAAGTATTATCATTTACATGTCTCTGTATTGGGGAGACTGCAGCAAGAACTTAACAGCTGCCTAAATAACTATACAATGTGCAGAGCTGTAGTCCTTATTCCCTTGTTTATCAAAGTAATCAGTTGAAGTAATATCAACTAGAATAATTTGCTTGTGTGTATGGGAATCGTGGAGTCACAGCCTGAATCTCTGAGCACATGGGGAATGGACCTGGTCAGCCCTGGGAGCACAGGTGAAGGCAATTCAGCTGTGTGACAGGAAGAGGTGGAGCCTGGCTGCACCTCTCTTAGACCTCATAGAAGGGCTGACTGACACTGGGGATCTGGAGATCCCTCCTTGGTGAAGCTTTCCCCTGTGAGCCTGGAATCTTCTTCCCTTCCGTTGTAGCATTTCACCTCTGTAATAATGCCTTTCTCATTGTACTGATCTGTTCAATTGCTACAGCCTGAAATTGGACATTGCTTGCAGTGTCTTCCTTGTGGCTCTGAAATTAAGTTGTTAAGAGGATGGATGCCATTTGGCAATAGTTATGATTTTGACCCATCCTTCTAGTATAAATCAAGAAGTATGCTTGATTTAGTTATTTTATTCCCAAGGAGAGAGGTACTTTCTTATCATAAGAGTTACTGTAAGGTGGGCAAACTGCAAAAAGCACGTGGTTGCTTGGTGGGATCCAAGCAGAAGAGAAAAATTGTTCCCTTCTCTGAAGAATCTTGGGTTGTTTTTGCTCTAGTTGAATGCAAGTGTTTGTCTCTTCCTGGACCACAAATAGAATGCTATGGCACAATTTTATACGTTCTCTCACTCCTGTAGCAAATGTCAAGAGTTCATTGGCTGGATTATGAAGTGTAGTGCAATTGTATGCATTCTGTAATTTTGATTTAAAAAAACCTGGAAGTATCTGGGTATGTTTAGACGGTAAAGTCTGAGCACTTGAGAAAACTGGAGGAGGAAATTTGTAATACGCAACCTTACAATGCTTGTTTTGTGGTTCTGTTTGCTACAGCAGCAAATACCTGGCACACTTAGTGCATTTCTTCCAAGAAGCTTTGGGTGCTTTAAGGTCATGAATTCAGAGTTGACATAAATGTGAGACAGTACTAGGGGCCTCACTTTGTGCTCTTTAGGTGAAAAGGGTTTGACTGTGTTTTTGGCTATGTTTAACTGTGTTATGACCTAGTTGTAGGTGAAATAGATTTGACTACGGAAAAAAAGTCTTTAAAACTTCAGAGATCTAATGGAAAGTTAGAATTGGGGTATTCTTCTTTTGTTTGTGTGGTTATTTTTCTTTTATCTTTTAATGTAGAATTTCATGTTGGAAGAGTAACACCATTCCTGTTCACAGTGCAAGTGAAAGTCTGGGGGATAGCTGGTGGGTTGGTGATCCAGGGTTTTGTTAGTAAATGCTAGTTGTTTACAAACTTGCAATCTCCTTGCTTTATTTGTTCTTAAGAGGTTTTCTGCTGGGCTTTACCATTTGGCATTGAATAGCAGTGTAGTTAGCACTGACAAAATGCAGAGAGGTGTTTTAGGCTTGGAAAGTCTTGTTGTATTGATTTCAAACCTTTTGCATTGTTTTATTTATTTATTATTATTTTTATTTTTGTCAACATAGGTTTGACCCTGTTTCTCTTTTCCTGAAGTTCTGTCTCAGCACTGATTTTTTGTGGGTGATAAGTTGCTTGGGCTTTAAACAAGCATCTGGTATGGTGTTTTAGGACTCTAGTTCCCTCTTTCTAATTCCTGCTTTCTCTACTGCTTGCAGCTTTCCCTATTAGATTTTAGTACTTGAGTCATCTTTTCCTGTGAGCAGAAAACAAATGACTTAGGAATCATTGATTTCCAGCTGTATTGGCCAGAGGTGCTGTTACAGTAGTAATAACATTTTGTCATACCTTTTACAGGATGATTTGTTTATAGGAGCTAAGTAGGTAAATGTTACAATGAAGTGTTTGAACAGGTACAAATACTACTTCTGTGATAATGTGCTGCTGTGCAATTCAGTTCTTATGCAGAAGTAAACTAAGACAAAGACTGATCTGATCCTTTGAAAGGACTGGATGTTTTAAGTTCTCCTACAAACAGGAGAAATTTGTTATGTACTTTGCATCTGTAGAGAACTGAAACATTTTGTTTCCTTGAGGCTAGTAATCCTGCATGTAGGCAATAAAAATGCTGTTTGTGCAAGCAGTCAGGACAGGTCTTGGTTCTCATTTTCATTCTGTGAGTCAGGAGTGAAAGCCAGCATATTTTTATTCCTGCAAATAGTCCATGAGATTAGAATTCAGCTATGTTAGAGAGGAAAAACTTAGGTGGGAAGCTTGTTTGCTGAGACTGTTACTGGTAAAGACTCCTTTCACGTGTCCAAAATTACTTGCTTGGAGACTTGAGAGCATCCAGTTTCTGGAAGGCTTGGGGTTAATTTTTTATTTGGTCTTTGAGGGTGATATAGCAATCCCAGTTGTCTAGATTGGCCACGGGTGAATATCAGACCAGGTAGAGTCTATGGATTTTGATGCCGCAAAAATTGAATGGATTGGACTTGAGGCAGTATTCAAAATTACACAAAGAGCACTTCCTCTTCCTTTCTTCCAGATTGAGTAGTGCGCGTAGGGGAGGTAGTTGCAGACTTCCTCCCCTTTTTCAACTTATTATCATAAAGTCATAGAACGGTTTGGATTGGAAGGGACCTCTAAGATCATCTAGTTCCAACCCCCCTGCTATAGGCAGGGACACCTCTCACTGGACAAGTACGTAGTTGTGCTTGTTTAACTTCTGGGAGACTGGTAGGAGGGTGGGGAGGGGAGATGCTCAGAAAGGTTTATCTACCATTTTAATATGGAGATAGGGTTCTATCTGGACGGTCTTAATATGTAGGTGTTGTAAGTATTTCAAGTTCAAGCATACAATGAATATTTGTATGTACTTGGTAAAAATCACCTTTATGACTGGGAAAACATGTATTAGATACCTGTACACATTCTACTTATTTTGTCTACTGTGCTAAGCGGTGGAATGAAAAAGGAAGATGAAACACAATCAGCAGGAAGTCCGTATTTCTGATTACTTGGGAAGACTTTTTGATTGAGTACCATCTGGACCTGTGATGGTGTCTGTATAGGATCCCTTGTTGTAATGGAACTTAACTGAAGCCCTGATCCAAATGTGTAGCGGCAGGCAAGAGATAGGGTTAATACTGCCTGATTTTTGGCTTGCTTTATTTATCAGCAGTTAACATGAGAACTTTGATGTCCCCAATTCATGCTTTATAGAATATAGCACTTAAGTTGAAGAGCTTTAGTGCTTGAAATGTTGAGTCAAAGTTTTCTGTACAATTCATTCTTATCCTGGAGAGATACCAAAACAACGTAGTTCTTAGAAGTACAACTTGAATTTTTAAGAATTAGTCTTGTAACAAACATACTAGAAGGAAGCTTTTAACCAATGTTGTTTTGTAGTCACAGAAGAAGATAGCTTACTGTCCTTTTGAAAGTAGTAACTGCTGTTGATGCAGTAGAAAGATTGGAAAGTGTTGTGTGATTCACTGCCTTTACACTGGTGGGGAGTTGTAAGTATTTGTTTACTTGTGCTGTCCTTTTTTTGTCAAGTATCTGAGTCTCTTGGTATACTTGAGTTAGTGGTATAAAATCATATCTCCCAGGTTTTTTCATCTGTCATATATTTTTAAATCATAGAATTAAAGAATTGCTCAGGTTGGAAAAGACCTCAAGGTCATCAAGTCTAACTGCAACTCACTACCCTAACTGTAGCAACCCTCAGCTAATTCATGTCCCTGAGAACCACATCCAAATGGTTTTTAAACACATCCAGGGATGGTGATTCAACCACCTCCCTGGGAAGCCTGTTCCAGTGCTCCCCAGCGATCCTTCTTTTGTTTTTCATTGTGTTTCTTTCATCATTTGCTTCTCACACGTAGACAGATAAACTATTGACCTATTGTAG
The DNA here is from genome assembly GCF_987193195.1 of Phasianus colchicus. Classification (NCBI taxonomy): domain Eukaryota; kingdom Metazoa; phylum Chordata; class Aves; order Galliformes; family Phasianidae; genus Phasianus; species Phasianus colchicus. The sequence goes on from NC_143442.1 coordinate 25,603,676, forward strand.
TAGCATTGCTACTATTTTCATGCAGAGAGGAAGAAATAAGATACTTTGAATAGTGAATAGAATTTAATATGATGAGGATAACTGGCATCATACTGTCTAGTGAAAATAAGTGTTGGACTTCAATCGTAAGTTTTTTTTAATGCTTTTCTTGCAGGAAGCAAAGCCTTCAGCTGAGGACTTAGGAGATAAGAAAGAGGGGGAATACATTAAACTCAAAGTCATTGGGCAGGTGAGTTTTTAGATAATGGATATCTGGGAGATGATGTGAATTTTTAAACTATTTAAATGAATGGGACAGTGTTGATACTGTAAGTTCTTTGATGTGAGTCTTCTCCTCCAGACCCCAAATAAACTATTTACTAATTGTCAGCAGTGTGTTAGTGTACTCTTAAATTTGGGTCTTTGGATTTTGTATACACCAAGCATGAGATCAACCCTAGGATAAGAATAGGAAGAGGATTCTGTTGACTGACTTGTTGGTAGTGGATTGTAAGTCTGAATTTGTATTGTTTAAATAGATATCTAAATTATTTTTGAACAGAAGTTCTTCTCCACAAAGAACCATTCATTCATTTGATGTAATTCATTTGTTGGAATATTAGTGCAATTGCTTTTTACTGGAGACATGATTTTAACTGGTGCTAACATACACTCAAATCTTGCTGGTTTAATCTGCTATGATGAGAGCACATTCAAAAGCTGTGTGACCCATGTTCTGTTTGCGCAGAACCTTTTGTGATCTGCTTTATCTGTAGCCCTTTTCACAAGTGCAGTGATTTGTACCTTATTGCTTGTAGGAAGGACTACAGAATAATGAGAGCTGAGATTTTGCTTTAGGTTGATGTTATGTTGCCAAGTCAGCCTGTATCCTAAGTTCCAGATGATTGCTCTATTTGAACAAGGTTTTGCATATATTTTGAAATACAAGCTTTAACTTGTCTCGTGGAATCTTAGAGCAGAAGTCCCCTGCACATGTATGTTTGTATTTTGTAAGTATGTCAGCTGGTTAAAGATGGAGTACAGACTGAGCTGAGTATGGTATTTAATACTTCTGAATCCAAGAATGTCCATAGTGAGCCGAAGGCTATACTGTGCCATCTGTTTTAAAACAGGGCTTCCTGCGAAAGTGATGAATGTAAGTGCATAAGATGAACCTCCTAAGATGATTTAGCAGTCACTAAATTATGCCCAGTGATAGTTAACTAATATTCTGTGCTACTTTTTCTGTAAGACTTTCTTAATGAAGCTCTTAAAATGAGCATAGAAAAAGTAAGCAGTTACTAAAATAATCTTTTTTTTTTCTTTTCTGTTCTTAGGACAGCAGTGAAATTCACTTCAAGGTGAAAATGACAACACACCTCAAGAAACTCAAAGAATCATACTGTCAAAGACAGGTTTGTGAAATAATGACACTGGATATATAGTGGCTGTTCAGAAGGTGTAGAAGTGATCTTTTAAAATGTCCACACTTGCATTTATAGTTACTGTAAAATCTTCTGGATCCAAATTCCCTTGAAATAGAATACTGCAGCTTGGGATGAGGGCAGCCTTAGACATTGTTACTGTCAAAAGTATGGTAATAAATTCACGCTAGCTATTATTCCCTAACCTAGAGAAATATGCAGTATTAATGGTTGATACAGGTAAATAGTAACTACTGTTCCAGGACAGGAAATATATGTTCACTTCCAGATTCTGTGGCAGATACTGTGGATTCAGTGATGCTATTTCTAGTGGCCATGGCCTACTTCACTCCTAGCTTTGGGGACAGATGCCTTATGTGGCCTTTTCTTGAGCAATTGCATTGAAGTTCAATTCAGTAGATAAAATTATTAAATTAAAAAAAAAAAAACTTTTTAGTGATGAGCTCAATTTGCATCAAAGTATGGCCAGTTCTGTAGAAATGCCTTTTTTATACTATGATGCAGTAGATTTTCTGTGTTTTTGTACGCTAATGTTACTATATGGCCTACTATCCTACTAGAGAAGGAGAGAAAAGGTTAAACGACAGATAGCCTTGTAGCCAAAATGAAAAATTGATTAAAATTGGGATTCATCAGAAAACTTAAAAGCAGATCCTGGAAATCATTCATGCCGTTAGTTGTATTCACTGTTGGAAATGCTTGTGCAGATTTTTTTCTAAGAAATCATGTTTAGTAGACAGAACTATATTCGTCTCCTGGCTGAATTCTGGAGAGTCCCACTTCCTTCATCAGTAGTCAATGCTGGTTTTGGTGTCAGATAATCTTTCTTTTCTAGAGGGACATCAAGCATTTCTTCCAAGTTGACCAGAGGGGTTGTTGGAACATGGTGGAAAGCTTTTCCTACTTATGAGTTGTTCTGCCTAATAACTTGCAAGCAATATTTCTGAGACGTAATTGATGCACTAAACAGTTCATATTTCACTTGCACTTACTTTGCTGATAATGGATATGAAAGAAAAGGAAAAGGTTAGATGTTTGTCTTAGTTGCAAAGGTGAAGTGTGGTACTGAGTTTAACAGAGTAACTGTAACTGTACACTAGACCTCATTTTATTTGCTCTTGGGGTGCACTGTTCTCTGCTCCCTATCCTTCACAGTGTAGAGCTTTTACAGAGCTTGTAACTGTAAGGAATACCATTCTTTCTTACAGTGATATAAGATTATGAAAGCAAGACTAGGAGTTCCTGAAGTACACACGTTCTATATGTTATGGTAGTCTTTAATAAGGCTGATAAATGGTTCAGAAGACGACTGCATGTAATGTCTTGGGAGAGAGAATATAGTTGGAACTTTAGAGGAGGTGGGGGGGGAAATGCTAAGGAAGTTTCCCAGTTCTTGAGCTAGAAGAACTTTACTGTAGCTTTGGAGGAACTATGCAGTTCAGCGCCATTTTTCCCCCTGAGACACTTGGTAGCTTACTTGGAAGCAACAGGATAGCTGAGCTCTCTGTGTAACAAGAACCTACACTTTCTTTTTTGACTTACATGTGTGTTGTTTTTATTAAAAATGTATTATCAATGTGTACATCTCAGTTGAGTTTTTCTTACGCATTTCTGTTTTTAAGGGTGTTCCAATGAACTCACTCAGGTTTCTCTTCGAGGGTCAGAGAATTACTGATAATCATACCCCCAAGGAGGTGAGTTTCTTTTCAAAGAGTGTTGCATACAGCATTCAGTGGAGAAACTAAGTACAGAATTTGTTAGTTTATCTATTCTGCTACGCTAACCTGATTTATTTCTTTAAATATAGCCAATCTCTTAGAATATATCTGACTAAATGTAGTCTGGCTGTACTTGTCTGACTGTAGTTTTTAATAAGGTTGGTACATAGGTTAGAAAAAAGACTGATTGGACCTTCACATGTAATTTTCCCTCAGGAGAAAGATGTACTCATCAGTGGAAAAAAATTTTAGGGAACCGATCAATTGTTGAACTAGATCTTCAGCTTGGATTTGAAACAAACATGTATTTTGTTCACATTTATTAGATGAAAGTGTAAATAAACAGCAAACAGATTACTTCTGCTGTACAGTGACTTCCACCAATTGTTACAATAAAGCAGGAAGAAACATTGAGATATAATGATGACTTTCTAGAAAAAAAATCAAACTTGTTGAATTCCACAATGAGCAAGTTACTTTGTTTGAGACAACAGCTGTGAACAGGCTTTGAGTTGCAAGCTGTAGGTCTTAGCAATATCATGCTTAGCAGCATGCAATATATAATCCATATGGCTATACAGCAGATGCATTCACAGTGTTGGTAGTTACATTCCTGTGCATCTGTTGCCCGAGAAGGAGTTCAGAGGAAAGTAAAGCTAGTAATTCCCAAACTGATGTGTACTGCTTCACAAGTGGATTTAGACTTCACAGATAATTTTATTGCTTTGACTGGGATGTGCTGAAATGTATATGATGGAAGAAAAAATACTTAAGATTGTGAGTGTTGGCTAGTGAGGTATTGAAAATTTTTTCACCCCTTTGTCCTTTGAAAAATTATGGAACAGGAGAACAAAGCATCAGATAGCTTTTCTAGGACCTGCTCTGAATTCAGTGCACCAGATTTATAACAATTGTGCTGTTTTTTCTCTGTTCTCACAGCTGGGGATGGAGGAGGAAGATGTGATTGAAGTTTATCAGGAACAGACGGGGGGTCACTCAACAGTTTAGATCCTTCTGTTTGTTTTATTTCCCCTTAATCCTTTTTTATTTTTAAATAATAGTTCTTTTGTAATGTGGTGTTCAACACTGAATTGAAACTGGCACCCCATCTCTGGGAGTTTATTTTCAAGCGTCTGGTATTTTAAATTCTCGTGCTCATTATACACTATTGTTTCTGTTTTCATTGTGCTGAACTTCTGTGATCCAGCTGCAGCCCTGCTCTCCTTTTCCCTTCCGCCCTCCCCTTTAGAAATACATGTACACACATGCATTTGTATGTTCACTAGGTTCGTGCATTTCAGGCACGAAGGTTGTAAGATCTGCCAGGTGGGCGAGTGTTCTTAATGACTTCCATATCTGCCCTGAAGTTTTGATGTGTGACTGTTTCACTCCTGGACTATAACTTTCAGTGCGAGATGAAGTTTTTCAGAACTAAACTGTGGAGAAATCATGTATCCATAACTCAGCTATTTTGCTTAAATTGTGCTGATGGCCCAACGAAGAAGATCAGAGTTTGAAATGAAAGGCTAGAACCGTTGTCATCTGTACCTTGCTCCAGAGATGGCTTTGCTGAAGACATAGAATTGAAAACCCTAATGATTCTTAAATCTTGCCAGAAGAGCCCAGAAGCATTTTAACTTCATATAGCAATTAGTACACGCAGGTATTCATGCAAGAATGTTCACAGCAGGCAACTGGTGTTACTTTGACGCTCTTGTTTGTACCTTTTGGCCTGGGACATGGGTTTTGAATGGACATTGTCTGTACCAGCTTCATTTAAAATAAACAAGAAAAACGATTTTATAAACAATTTGCATTTTCTTTTCAAATGTTTGGAAATGAACAAAAACGTGAAAGGAGATAACTGGGGCTTTCCTTTCTAGTGCCTCTACATAGAAGGCAGAAAAAAAGTTGTGGTCTGTAAACATACCTTGTATAAAACTATTTACTTTTTTTTATTCGCATAAGCAATATACTTACTGGTTTGGATAGCAGGTGACTCTTTAAGACTACTAGCTGTTTCTTATCCTGTTAGAGAATGTTCACATAGTTACATACTGCTTCACTTTATGCACAAAAGTTAGACTGAAAATGCAACTTGGAAGAAAATACAAAGGTTTAATATCTACATTTCTTATGATTATGGTACTAATGAGTGATCTATCTATGATGGATGACATGGGAATGTCAAGACGCTTCAGCTCTTGAGGGTCATCTTCATGTTGTAGCTAGCTGTAGGTTCCAAATAGTCTTGGTAACCTTTGGGTGTGAAAGCTCAGGTGGAAGCTTATAAGCAGGGCAGGATAGCCAAGATTTCTGCGTTGTCCCTGCTTCAGCTTTTCAGCAGATGGATAGGATTTGTTCTTGGTTTTGTAAATCAAGTTCGTTTATGATTGACAGATTAATTTAAAAGCATTTTAGTGCTGGAAGAAATTGCAGATGAGCTGTCCATGTTTTTGTGGCTCTTGCTGTACAGGAACTTTCCTTCTTGTGGATTGTCCGATTTCTTTTTTTTTTTAATTTACTAATACTTTTGTATGCATAGTGGCACTGAAATTTTTTAAAAGATTAAAACTTTTGATTAATAAATGTTAGAATATGGAACTTCAATCTTCAAGTATTCTCTGTAATGCAGTTCTTCCCACTGTGATGTAGAACAACGTGGCTTCTTTGGATTTAGCTCCAGTTGCTTTTTGAGAACAATAAAAGTACCCACTTCAGAATACCAGAAATAAAACAGCCTTGTGATTACTATCAGATCATCTCTAATTTAATTTTTTTTTAATGCTCTTGTTAGTAGACAAGTTCTCATTATCCCACTTCTGCAAATTAGGAACACAGGCACGGTGACAGTGATTTACTGAGGTCACTCAGGAAACTGAAGGTGGAGATGAAAAAAGAATCCAGTTCCCCTGTGTTTGATGCTTGTACTGTTGCTGCATCAGCTTTCTTTCATTCCTCCTGTTCACTTTACTCTTTCGAGTCTGTTTTACATGCTCTTCCATATCAGTTTTCTAGTTTTGAAGCACTGCCTCACCAGATGATATGGAGGAGAGCTTCCTGACAAATGCGATTTCAGCTTCAGTGGAATGAAGCTCAAGGCTAAGGTGTTTTTTTTCTGTTGCGTAACATTCTCCTGAAACATGTCTGTTTATAGAGTAGACATGGTACCACTGGCAAAATGACTTCCTTTTGATCTGCTATCAAGCATCAAGGATCTAAGGCAATGTCTGTACAGTTGTAACTGTTCATGGAGCAGTAATAATAGGGAAATAGTACTCTGACTAAAGATTAGTACTTCATGTGAAATTGAGGATAAACAAGCTACATATGCATTGGTACAATTTTAAGGAACTTCATTTTTTGGAAGTTGTACTTCGAAATAAACCATAAATTTTGAAGTTGAGAGGATGAAGACTTGGTTTTTCTTCTTTGATTTCTTTGGATCAAGTAATTTAGAAATGCTCTTTCTAAACCATTCATAGATTTGAAGCTCATGACAGGAAATCAGTCTCCTTTGTATGTTGGAGAAAAATAGAAAAGATCTCTTCCTGCTTGTGAAATTTGGCATCCTCTTCATTGTTGTGCTTACCTGTTAATTAGAAAAGCTCAGATCAGCTGTTGATAGCTGCTCCTGCTCAGTGGTTTTTGGCTGTTATTGTTTAGAAAAGTGGTGAATGTTGGAAAAAGAAACAATCTTCACAGCAGGAAGGTGTAGAGGCTATTCACTTCAAATATTAAGGCAATTTAAATATTTCTAATTATGAGTTAATGTACTTGATATTCATTATCATACTGTATAAAGACTGCATTGATAAGTGCTGTATAAAATATCAGGTTCCATGTGGAGGTCTTTAAAGCTAATATGCTTAAAATACTTGTATATTTTCTTAAATATATTTATATGTACATAATTGTAAATTTGAGAAAATGAGATTTTGAAGTTAAATGCTTAAATGCTTGCAGGCTTATGGACTTCAGTTAGAATGTCTACTGACTTGAAGCCTGTTGCAAATTTTAATTAATTCTATATTTAGAAGCTCTACACCTATTTATTAAAATTTTTAGCTTTTCCTACTTTGAATTAGGATTATTTTTGAGAATATGGTACTTAAGTATCTGTGCTGACTGGGGGGTCTTCCATATGCGCTTTTGAACTAACGATGTGCTGGTAAGTTTTCACAAATGAGATGATCGGCTTCTGAGTCATTGTACAAAGAACTATAGGGACTGTGCAAGTTGGAAGTAGTTAGAAGACAAGTGTCTTTGTCTTGCCTTTAGAACGTATGCTTGATGCATGTTAAATTCAAGTGAAGTTAAGCTTCAGCTTAGGGAGATCACAGGAGTTGATTACTCTTGTTTGCAGGAGACTCTACAGAAACAACAATACAATTTGGATCTGCAAATGTCCTTTTCTTTCACTAGATATTAGTCAAGCAGAATATAAGATGACTGGCAAAGAAAAGTTCTTGTCTTGCTATAGTTTATCTTACTGTTGATACTGAAAATTTGCCTTTTCTGAAACAATAACACATCAGTTGATTGATTTGGGTGTTTCTTCCAGAAGTCAGCAATAAGGTCTTCATACCTTTTGTAAAAAGACAATTCTATTTTTGTTTCTTCTTTCTACTGAAGTGGGCCAAAGAATCTGTGGTGAAGCTGCAGAAGATAAGCAAAATGTATTCTGGCACCTCAAGAGGTTATAAAGGTTATCATGGTCTGTCTTAATTTTAGGCTAATTTTCACTGGCTGATAAAACGTGAATGCTTTTACTTCCTATCAATGTGATGTATATACAGACTGTAGTGGCAGTCTGGGAAAATAGCTTTGGGAATGAGAATAGGACCAATTTGGTAAAGAAAAAAACATTCGTTCTCTTTTGAATGAGGTTGGAACCTTTAGCTGGAAGAGCTCACTGCAATGACCCATACCAAGTATTTATTTATTCTTCTGTGTGGTTTTTCAGACCTAGCTTTTTGAGTAGCTGAAAATAACAAAACACCTATGGATGAGAAGTATCTAGTGTTCTAGTCCAGTAGCTTCTATTAGCAGCGCTTGTTACAATTGCAGATGTTCGGAGTCTCCTCTTTGCCTGCAAACTGTTAATAAAATGGACTGAAAACACAAGTCAGACATCCTCAGGTTAGAAAGCTGATGTTTTGACTTGAAACCTGTGAACTCAGTAGGCTCATGGCTGTCTAACTGGTGCTTTATGCCAGTATGTAACACTGCCTTTTGAGGCACAACCTGGACAGGAGCCTGGACCTACCCAGGAGCTGGCTTTGAGCAAGCTTTGAAACAGGCTGGGAAAGAAAATTTTTGCTTATGCTTATACCTTGTTGTGAGACAGTATGTTTTCATGTCACAACAAGATGGGTAGAGCAAACAAATAGCTATTCCTGCTCAGCTGCAGTCATGATGAATCCTTTCATCCCTTGAAGAGTTCTGTGCTGTTTGCAGTGTTTTGGTATGCAATGTACAAACTCCCTGTGTTGAGGTGCTCATAGAAATGAGCTCTGGAAGCATGCTGTGCTGAAGTCTGTTCTGATGGACTACATAAAGGTAACTGTAATTTCATGTATGTGTGGAAACCTAGTTGTGCTTCTTTCTGTAGCGTAAACAGATCTGCATCTTTGAACTGCTTTAGAGCATAAGATGTACTTGAATTGCTGCTGGTATTTGGAGAAATGGTGGAAAACTGATTAAATAGCAAAAGAACTTCAATGCATCTTGAACTGAAGGTAGCTTAAGTCCTAATGCAGCTCTTCAAGGCGGACTGCACTAATGGGAGTCCTGATTATGTAAGTATTCTTGTATAGATTGACACTAAGCATATAGATGTTGTTATTACTAAGGGAAAAAAATAACTTCAATTTCTATATAATGGCTATTCACCTGAGTGAAAATTGTGCTTGTCTCTGGCTTTCTTCACAGCTAGTCTAGTGTTTTCCTTATTTTTTTCTTGTTCCTTAGCCTCAAGTCTCATGTTCTTCTCCTCTAGGTTTATTCTTTCATACTTGAAATGTTCTGCTATCACCATCAGCTGCTGGCATGACTTCAGTGCTCCTTCTTTGTCAGCAATTGTCTGCCTTTTTAAAAAAACCATCAAACAGATCACCATCTCCTGATGGTTAATCTCATATTTCCTATTTAGGAAATATTTTTTCATCAATTATAAATAGAAAATAATGTTGGTATAGTGATATCACAAGTATTTAATCTTTAAAAACATATTTGTCTTAAATTGTGATCTTTTTCTAGCATTTATTATTTTTCAAGACTTTCTCTGCAAATATATTTTAGAAATAGGATCTTTCTTCAACTACGCAGTGTTGGGCTTTCAGAGGAGATATCAAATATACTGAAAATGTCAAGAAATGAACAAATATAGCATTGATGTTATTGCTGCTAACACCTTGTGCTGTTACATCAAAGCTAGGTTGTGGAATTTCTCTTCAGTCTAGGGCAACTGTATAAGAGATGACTATTGTAACCATCTCTCATAGAGGTACAACAGAGTTAATGTTTGGGACTTTGTGTCAGGAATTGCATGGCAGAGATGAACTAAGTCTAGTTGAAATAATCTTTTCAGATGAATTCTGTGCTGTTTAAATAAGCATTAGCCTTTTTATAGGCTACCTGCTCCATCTTGTTTCTCTGTCTCTTCTGGAACTGCGGAGGCTTTCTCTGATAATCCCCCTACTACTAAATACGTTCTTGCATTTTCTCTAACTGTGACTTCTTTGTTGCCACCTCCTCCTGGTGCCTCCACTCTTTTAGTTTGGTTTCTGTAACCTAAAACAAAAATGATTATTAATTGCTATAGCAACCTTGAGTTTGCTTGAACAATCTTGGCAGGAGAAGAGGTTCTTAGCCTAGAGAGCTAAACAGATTGCCTAAATGAAGGAAAGAGGAGTTGGAATAGAGAGAAAACAGGTGCTGGTTAGTGATACTTCACATATGTCTGGTTGGTTCTTCAAATTGGTATTTAAAAATAATGAAAAGTCTACTTTCCCTCTTAACATCTCTAAGGGGATAAAAACCTGAATTACAAGTTTTAGATGTGCTTTTGGGAGGATACAAGAGACTAAGAGGAAGTCTTACAAGTTAAGTGGTTACTCTGACAGGGAGTCAAGGGGTGTAGGACAGCAAAGACAGGAAACATTCAGAGAACAAGAGCTGAGAGAAATATTTAAAGTGCATTTTCTTTGTAGAATGAAAATACAAACACGAAACAAGAGCCTAGGAGATGTGACAAGCAAGGAGGCAATGAAAAATATTGAATGAAGTTTGAGATGTAAATGGAATGGTGGTCTAAATAAGCTATTTTTTTGTAGGAAGATTCATAATGAGAATAAGGGTTATGAAAGAAAGTAAAGGAGGCTAATATTCTTCTTATTCTGAAATTACATGGGTAATTTGCATCACTGACTGACCCTTAAGGTCATGGTCCAAACTAACTTGGAGTTCTTAGTCCTGTAGTTTCACTTGAATGCCTACTTTCCTTTCCACAAACAGAATTGAATAGGGCATGGTACTAATCTCAAAAAAGAAAAAGAAAAAACAAAACAAAACAAAAAAACCTTAGGTCAGACATGTTGCTTTTCAACCATCTGATTTAATTGAAAAAAAAGATAAAAAGTAAAAGATGTTACTCCTAAAAACCTGCTTCTCCTACAAATACCCTCCCTTGAGCGCTATTTCTAGGCTGCAGCTCTTCGAAATCACCCAAGGAGGTCGCTGTTTTCCCCAGTAAATACCATTCTTAAAAAAAAATACAGCACAGAAACAGCAATGAGCTGGTGTCAGAAGAGAATATGCTGTACTGTATAATTAGAACGTTTCAAAAGGTAAACAGAATGTGATGATTAGGATGCACCAGGGCTTGTTTCTCAGAGCTTTGCCTTTATTTTTTTCCCTAAATCTCCACAGCAGCAGAGGTAAAGAACAAAAAATACTCTTACCATTTCTTTTTTTTAATTTTATTTTATTTGTAGTATAAAAACTCTCACTTCATTAAGAACTTAGATTACTATGAGATGCCTTTACGTAGTTGCAACCATGCCAAGGTTTTTGTCAAGAAAGCATTCAGTAGTAGTTTTGGTGCTGCCTATAAAGTGTTTGGTCTTCATGAAAGTACCATAAGCTAGATAGAATTGGCTGAAAAACTTGAATTTGTGTATTGACCAATAGCGGTTCAACTGTCAGTTTTTCATTAATGACTTGGAAAAAAAGATAATTTTAGGACTCAAAATTCAGAGTAATGGTAAATGGATGAAAGTATTGAAGTGTATTTAGGACGAGCAATCTAAGCTTAGGAAAAATCTGCTGCTAAAAGATGCAGCTTTATGTATGCACACACTTCAGGTGAAAATGTTTGTTCTCAACCTTGGAATTTGCATGGGGATACAAGGTGAGTCTGCTGGCTCTTTCACATTGTATGTCATATTAGTCTTCTATTGCATTAGTGGATACTTGGTTCTGTGCGTTTCTTCATACATGAACATCTATAGGTTTGGGTATACACATTTGGCTGGCAGAAAAACAAAGTGAAGTGTAGTCTTCTACAGAGGTTTTACATCATTTTTCAGTTGTTCCCTTCTCACGTTAGAAGGTCATTGTTGCTAAGCACGTATCCTGTGTGCTCCTCTATTCTTTTTCCAACTTTGCTTTCATTTTTTTTTCCATTTGTTCCTGCTGCTCTTGCTTTTTCAGTTTGTTCTTGCGACTTCCTTTTCTTCTCGACTGCTTCTTGCTGCTGCTCTTATTTATTACCTTGTAGGTTTCTTTTTGCTTTTTTTTCCAGGAGAAATCTGAACACGAATATAATAATACATGAGTTCCTTGAAAAATGATTTATCTGTTACAAATTAATGTTTGAAATTACTGAAAAATACATGCTTTACATAATTCCTAAAGTAGTTTTGGCTTATGTAGGACTCTCCCTGTCACTGTGGCCAACTGTGTCTGTTTATTTTTATATAGAGTGCCAAAAGAAAAATAATAGAACATCTAAATACTTGCCTTCATGAGACCTGTTAACTCTTACATTTATTTTGTAGTATTTTATGTCTCAATTTAAGCTATATTTTCCAAACCTCTGCTAAGTTCATATTTTCTCTTGTATTTTTTCCAAGTGTTTTGAGGTTGTAATAAATTAGAGAGTAGGCACAGGGAGTTTAGTCCCAGAAAAGAATAACACTTTGAGGAAAGTGGTATTAAAAAAAAAGGGGGGGGGGGGACCTGACAGCTGATCTGTCAGCCAGAATCACTGCAGTGAAATCAGGAGGTTATGAACTGTCAGCAATGCAGAACCGAGGACGCAGGATCTGTGGAAAGAGCTTGCATCAGCAGAAAGAAATAAGAAATAAAGCTGGGGTCCCCATAGTCCTCCCACCACGGCCCTAGGTGTTGATACTCCTCAGAGCAAAGGAAACTGTCCTAGAATTTGCAGTGATTTAAGATGCTGCTCTCTAAGCATGTCTGATTTCTGGGTTGGTTTTCTTTTTTCAACCTCAGTCTGCTCTCACTTTATGAAAAGGGATAGAGGAGCACTTTGAAAGCTAGTTTAAGATATTTGTGTCTGGGAATTGGAGGTTTTGCTGGGCATTCTGTAGTGCAAAACGGGACTAGCTGCCAAGTGCTGCAGAGCGGCTTGTGCCTTTCCGTGCCTGCCTCAGCACCCAGCTTCTCTCCGCTTTGCGCCTCGCTGCATCTTTCAGCTTGCGGAGGAGCTCCTGCTTCCCGCCAAAATGAGGGGGCTCCTCAGTGCTCCCTGAGGAGCTCCGCGTTGGCGGCTGCGAGCACAGCTTTGTGCCTGCCTGGGTGAGGTGAGGCAGCTGAGGATGCGGGCTCCTCGTAGCCGGCGCCCGATTGGGCTCACCTGCTGCCCCTCGTGAGGTGCTCACTGCCCTCACCTGCTGCAACATGCAGGCAGCAGCTGCTCCTATTGTTTTTGTCAATCTCCCAAAAAGCCGCCACGAGCGGTGGCTTCTCCCCGTGCACGATTGATACTTGGGCAAATAACTAACTAGGAGAACTAAGAGAAGGGCTGGAGCCCCTTACGCGGCGCGTCTGAGGTAAGCCTCCAGCCGGGCTGAGGGGGCCGTGGGGAAGCGCCCCTGAGGGAGGGGCCGCTGGGGGGAGGCAGCGAGCTGTCGGCTGTGTGGTAGCGAGTACCGCGCGCCGGTCTTTATTCTTGTTTTATATGCTTGCATCACGAGGGAGTTGTTTCCATGTATATTTGCATCCATGAATGCCGTTTATTGTCTCTGTGGCCCCGCCTGCCAACCTTCTGCCGCGTGGGCTCTGCTGGTTGAGGTGACCTGTGGGGGCAAGTACCAGAGCCTGGTGGAGCTCGTGCTGTCTGTGAAGGGTTGGAGGCCTTCCGCCTCCTCAGGAGAGCTGGACAGGCTGATGCTGCTGGCTGTCTTGCTGTGAGCAGCTGGACTTGCTCCCGTCTCCTCAAATCTGGTTACCTGCCACCCCCTTCATCATCTTGTGTCATCTCCTCACAGGTACTTTTCATCCCTCTGATTCTTTTTTTTCTGGTTTTCTTGGAAAAACACAAACTTCTCCAAAACCACTATGGCCAAATTGTTGTCAAAGAAGTATGGTGTTGATCTGGCAGTAAGTTTTTTGATACTGTGGTGATTGCTTGCTCACTCTAGAAACATTTCCATCTAAAGGTAAATATTTCCTATTAAAGTGTTAATTTTTATTTTTATGTCATGTTATTACACCTTGGGAATGTGTCAAATTTTAACTGGGGCAAAGTTATTGTTTTAATCTCATTCTGGGTAAGGGATTTACTCTGACATGTAATATTTTGGCTTTTTGAAGAAAAATTTGTTTGGTCTTTCTGCCTCTTATTCTTTGCTCCACCTGAATTAATAAAAAACACCAGGAATCTCATTTTCTGTCTTCATTTATGGTGAAAAAAAATGTAACGGGTACATCATCAGGACTGTAGCAAACCTTGAAACAAAGAAACTAGGTTAAATGTTAAAATTTTGATACAAATAACTATTAACTTCTAATAAATGATTTGTCCTAATCACCTTAAATGCTGCGCTGACTTCTCTGAAGGCTGAGGCTTACGCTTCACAGACAAAATTCTGCATGAGAACTTGAAATATGAAGATTTCTTGAAGTTGTGTGAATTTATTGGTGATTAAGAGCTGAGGAAAGATCAACTATTTTCCTCTCTAAATGATAGTTCAGGATTCATGCTAAGACTTAAATCTATGTCTACAGATTGCATAAAGAATTGCCATTTGCCCTGTGGGTTGTTGCTTTTTCTTTTTGCCTTGTAATTATCTGTCAATGCAATTGTTCCTGTGTTGTTCTATTGTTTCTTCTTTTTAATACCAGACAAGCTGTTTACTATGCTAAGAGTCCCTACTGTTTCACTTTACCCAAAGACCAGCTGTTGGACCAATGAAGGGTAAACAACTGAGGTCTCGGGACGTGCTTTTCACCAGGACTTAATTATTCTCCACTACTACAGCTGCATTCTTCAGTGCTGCTGCTACGGATTGGTTATAAGGAATAATGGTGTTCTACCAGTGGTCAACACTGTGTGTGGATGAATTCTCCTGTATGTAAATACAGGTTACTTAGCAGTTGACAACGTATGATTTTATGTGCAAGTGAATGACTACTAAGCTGCCTTAACTTTATGCTGACAATTCAAAGCAATCTGTAGCTGAAGACTGGCAACTCGTGGTGTATTGCATTGTGTGTGAACCATGACTGAAACCAGTTGCTGATCCAACCAGTACATAGTCAAGGTCATTCCAGGAGAAAGGACAGAGATTTGCTACCATAGGACTTACAATGTCAACTTTTGCCAACTGTTTTTTTCTAAATCTTTGATTGGGAAGGCTCCTCTTCTTTTCTCATGTACAGCTTTTTAGAATTACTTGTTTTTACTCTGGATTTTGTTTCTGTATTTCCTGGCATCTAGAAGAATTCAGAAGACTTGATCCAAGCTGTAAAATCCTGTCTTTAGGGTATAAAAATAAAAGAAGTAAACTGGGGGAAGCAACAATAAAACTGACTCTCACAATTTGAATTGTAGATGCCAATTAAAAAAAAAAAAACAAAAAAAAAACTCAGAGAAGTAAAAGAAAACCTTGAGGCTTGATTTAACTGCTGCCTTAACCTCTCACTATGTTTTGCACAGCTGTAAGCCCTGAAACTCTTCAGAATAATTTGTCAGTGCTTTATAATGAACAGCTCGTGTAATTGTAGTGGCCCTCGCAGGTAGCTGCTTCTCTGCTTGGAGATCGCTTGTTCTCTCATTACTGAAGGTGGTGAGTTCCATTCTGGCTCATGCTACAATGAAGATCCAAAGATTTGTTCATTGGTGCTTTACACAATTAATAATGGTGAATATTCTAATATTATAGTTTCCTTTCTGTAATTTACACAACTTACCATTCAAAGGTCCTGATTTTGGAAACTCATGGTTTGATTTTTATTTTAGAAATTATGTGACTCCATAGATTGTCGTAACTTTAGCAGCAGCAGCAGTAAGTTCTTGGCTTTATGAGAGAATTAACCTACAAAAAATGACATTTCACATTTCAGTGAATAAGTTCAGTATTAATGTTCTGTGAAGACCTATTTGGAAGGGTTGGTGTTGTTTTTTTTTCTGAATGAGACTCTAAGAGGTACGTTTGCAAACAAAAGAGGCTTTACTTTGCTCCCTGTCTTGAGGTGAGTTGATGTAGAGCAGGAAGTTGATTTTAGTACTACTTATTGTCCACTGCTCTTTTTGCCAGAATTCTGGAGTAGTTAAAAAAAAAAAAATACTGTGAACATTGAATATATGGAATATGACAATTAGAGTTTAGCATTTTTATTTTTTATTTTTATAACATTTTACTTACTAGAGTGAGAGATAAAGCAAAAAATATATATATTTTGTGATTCTAATTGGCTATTTTATTTTGTTTTCGTTTATTGACTGATTCTGCTTTGAGGACATTTGCTATAAATTCCACTGAAGCTGCCCTCCTTGAGCACATCAAGTAAATAGATACCAATAGACTTGTCCAGGCTGTATAGCGAGTTGTAGAGAATAAGCTGTGTTATCGGTCTTTCTCCTGTGTTTCTAGAGTTCCTGGTACTCAGCAATACCTCAGTCAGAAACCTGGCTTAACTGGCTGGAAAACATAACTATCTCGTTAAGTTTTCTGCAGTGTCACCATGTATCTTGCTTTAAGTAATGCATTTTCTGCAGCTGATTTTCTTTTAGAATCCATCCAGCCTGGTGTGTGTGGTTTTGTATTTAACTTGGATTGGTATGTACCTGGACAAGAAAATTCATGAAGTCTTTTGTGTTTTTTTCTCAATTTTAAAAGATCTCAAGCAGAAAGCACTTTGCGCTTTGATGATAAAAGTAAAAGAAAGGATGTGCTAGGGAAGTGGGGTGGATTTTCTTTCATATGAAGAATGACATTTCTTTCATATGAAGAATAGCAATGATTTATTGAAACCTACGAGCATTACTTGTGCTTTGACTAGAAAGAAGTGAGTTCACAGTATCACTCTTTTAGAAGTGTACAAATTCCCATTATAAATAACATTCTTCCTAAGAAGAACAGGCACAGGGCAGAAAGCATGCATCAAGCCCAGCTTAGCTAGGTGTTGGAGGGCAGGCTTAGTCTCACTTTGCTCTGCATGGCCTCACCACAAGCACCACATGCAGGTTCAGGCATCGCAATATAAGAGGGATGTAAAACAATCAAAGAGCATCCGCAGAAGGGCAGCAGATATGGGGAAGAGACTGAGGACAAGATGCGTGAGTAGTGGCTGAGTCCCTTGGTTTGCTCAGTCCAGAGCAGGGGAGCTGAGGGGAGGCTTCATGATGGCTGCAGCTCTTTACGGGGAGCGGAGGGGCAGTGCTGAGCTCTGCTCTGTCTGACAGCGACAGGACCCGAGGGAATGGCGTGGAGCTGTGTCAGGGGAGGGGCAGCTGGGGGTCAGGGAGAGGTTGTGCACCAGAAAGTGGTGAGCGTGGCCCTGAGCTGCTGGAGTTCAAGAAACATTTGGACAGTACTCTCAGATTTAGAGTTTGATTTTTGAGTGTGCTGTGTGAAGCCAGGAGGTGGTCCTTATAGGTCCCTTCCAACTTGGAAGACTGATTCAATTCTATAATTCTATGAAAGTGCCCTAAGAATGCTTAGATGCTGTTGTAGTCAGACATTTTAATCTTAAGAGAAGAATCTGACGAGGGATTCCTGACAGTATAAGCAGGTGGCAGTAATTGATCTTTTTCGCTATGAATATGGTCTAGAGAAGCCAATATTGTTGGGCTGCAATTGTCAAGAATTTTCACTATGATGCTTAGTGTGTAAGGCAAAGTAATGGTCAATAATGTAAAATTAAGGTGCCTGACCAAAATAGAAGCAAAGGAAGTGGAAACGCAGTCTTGTTTTTAGAACTTTTCATAAAAGTTAAAATGGAAAGAATTTTAAGTTTATACCAAAAAAAAAAAAAAAGTAGTCAAAGTTGCGGAGCGGTCAGAGCAGATTTCCGTTTGTGTAATACTACATTCAGGCTTTCTGTCGGCTTTCTTTGTTCAGATCTCTGAAACTAAAGACCAGATCTTGGTCAGGTTGGGCAGAGCTGTTTTGTTCAGAATAGTTTTCCTCTGAACATCTGTGCTGCAGCTGTGGCTCAGTGCCATTGGTCTCAGCAAAGAAGTAGCCAAACCATGGATGAGAGAATAGCTTTAGTTCTAAATTTGACTTTTTGAAAAAGTGATTATGGTTTTTAAATACCTCGCCCCAAGAGAAATGTGTGACTTGTTGTCACAGTCTCTTCTGGCAAATGTTATGGATTTCTGTTAGCCTTATAAAATGTGTTCTTTCTCAATGTCTAGGGTGGTGAAAAGAATGACTTAGCTTCAATAAGAGCTACTGGCTCTGTGCTCCAGTTGGGAATTGAGGTGCAAGTCAAAATTAATGAAACAACTCTTTGTGCTTAAGTTTGGCATTAAAGGCAAAAGTTATGATAATAGTTTTTTTTTTGTTTTTTTGTTTTTTTTTCCTGAAACCTGTTAGCAGCCAGCAGTAGTAATGGGACTGTCTTAATTAATAAAAGGTTCCAGGTAACCTATGACCCAGACTGGAGCTGCTAGATCACTATTGCCCATTTTCTGACCTGTACTCCTACGAAATTCACGTGTTCTTTTTTTTGTTTGTTTTTAAAAAAGAGGGGAAGAGGATCTGTAAAATAGCGCTCTCACTTCCTGACGCAGCCCTAGGAGACTTTTTTTTTTTTTTTTTTTTTTTGCTGCTGTCAGCTAAAATGTAAGGCTAAACTGTAGAAGTAACCAGCAGTAGATAATCTTTCCAATGTGTATTTGGGGGACTCATCTCCTAAAAGAGGGAACTTCAGACCCAGAGAGGAAGGAGTGGAATTTTCTTTGAAACAAACGAGCTACTCTGCTGTGGGCGTTCAGTACTTTTCTCTGCAGAGCTGTCCTGTGGGATGACACGTTAAGGCACCAGCAGAGAGAGCCATTGTTTCAAGGATGTGTAAAAGCTCTATAGAACGCTATGAATTGCTGTGAGGGCACAGCACTGGATTTTGTGTTACTGCAAAAGCTCATGTTACTTTTTGGCAGAAAAAAAAAATCTTTAAGGAAGGACCTTCTCTCCCCACCCACAAATATCTGGACAACGTTCCATAACAGTTAGAATGATGTACTTGGTGCTTCTGCTTTTTTATCCATCTTGCAGGGTATAGCCTGGAGTGAATGACTTAGCACATATGCAGAGCTTTTTGTCTTAAAGAGTCGGAGAAGTCTCATTTCCCTTGGGATGTTGGACAGAAAAGGCTGAGGGAAACACAAATTCCAACTAAATATGCCTGTATGAACCTCATAACTTACATGAAACATAGTGGAGATCAAATCCAATGTATCAGTATGAACAGTTTTCTAAAGTTGTTAGCACTGTTGAGGCTTAGAACATCGTCAGCGCGGCTGAAAATGCTGCATCTTTTGTGTGGGAGAGTTGCTATTGTCCTGTTCTGAGCTTCCTTCTGAGAGAGTACACGAGTCTTGTTCTGGTTGTAAAGATGATAATCCAAGCTCAAGAAGGAACACAGCATTCACAGCTGTTCTCTTCCCTGTGACTATTTGTAAAGCTAAAACAGGACATGTGTAGCTGCTTGGCATTTGCTTGGCCTTTTTTTTTTTAAAAAAAAAAAAAGGGACCTCAGCATTGGAACAAATTTCAACAGGAAGATTGACTGAAGCTGCAGTTTCACACCTTGCTGCATGCTGGAAGCTTCCTGAACACTGGAACAATTGAGGATGATCTTAGTTGGTGGATGATCTCTCACCTTGCCAAACCTTTGTAGTGTGGGGGTAATGAAATCTGAAACTAGGCAAGTTTTGCATAGTTCTGAATTTCATCACAAATCACATCTTGCACTTCCCAATTCTTGCCTGGGGGAGAAAAACTCTGCCTCCAGAAAGGAGGCAACGCCTGCATTGTTCCCCTGTGCTGGCTGATTATACTGACTTAATCATAATTGAGGAAGGAGTCAGATACCAGCTTTGTATGTGATACTGGCATGTAGAGCCCTGTACAATCTAAGGCTGGTCCTTTTTTGATGAGACAGCAAGAAGAAAGTAGTGATGGTAGTAGTATGAAAAACAGCTTTGCTGATATCTCTTTCATTTGTCTCTAAAAACTGTGAACTGCAGATTGAAGAGCAAGGAAAGCACCTTTTGGTAAACAAACACCTTTAAATACTCAAGAAATAGTGATTTTGGGATATCTACTTCAAGCATCGAGAAACTACAGTATATGCTAAGAAAACCTATGTGGTTCAGACTATGGAATAAAAATATCTAGAGGTAGATGTTCTTTAAATAAGACTATTTTCTTCCAAGGACAGCCAGTACATAAAAAAGGAAACTTCCCAAGATTGCTTTTAGTTTGGTTTTGTTTTTTTTTTTTTTTTTTTTGCATTTGTTTGAGCCTTCAGGAGCTTCTAAGCTGGAAGTGAATTTTCACTAATATCTTTACAGATTTAATTCTTGTTATTTCATATTGTGGTAAGTTTAAGGGCTTGATTCACAGGGCTAAACCAGGTACAGAATCAATCAGGAGCACAATCAAGGAATGAATGCTTGCTGCTCTGGATGATATTAAGGTTATTACTCTTCTTACTGCTTTTCCCATTGTTTTGCAGCTTCCCTTTTCCCTTGCCAGAAAAGAAAATCTCATAAATAAGGGGGAAGAATTGTAATTGCCTCGTTCTGCTTCTATGGCAGTGAATGATAGCGGGAAGCACTCATGAAATTAGAATAATGGGACAGTTTTCAAGTTATCTCAAATAAGCAGTTTTACAAGCACCCCACCAAAACGTAGCCTATAATGGAAAGCCCTTTATTTACATTACTGGAATCCTGCATTATTTTTGGCATGTTGGGATGCATCTTATCTTTCTCACCTCTTTCTCAGTTTAAAGACTTTTCACCTTTGTATGACCCTAATGATCAGAGATTTCAAGCTTTCAGGAACTTCAGCTCCTTAGCACAGTGTCTGCGCTGCAGGAAGTAGTACTTTGCCTTGAAAGATCTAGGGACTTTTGGTAGGCTGTTGTAAGGAGGAAGAAAAGGAAAAGGAACTAACATAAGAATGAGTTCTGTGGAAACAGCTCTAGAGGGAGTTTTCAGAGCCGAGATGTTCAGTTGTTATGGGCTTACTAACAAGAAATTCCATATGTGTGGAGTTCAGAAAAAGAGAAATCAACTAAGAGATGAAACCCATGCTGTGTGAAAAGGTGTGCTTTAGGAACTTCCCTGGTGTGAGCAATGGGTAGCTGGGAGAGTTAAGAGGTTTAGCTAACAAATGCTGGAGAATAACAGATAAGAGAATGAAACTGCCTCACTAATGCACTGCGCTGTTTTCTTTAGTGTTAAAAACAGCAGGAGAGAGATGGTATTGCTCAGTGTTAGCAGTTCTTGTCTGATACACTCACGAGGGTTTTGTACATGTGAAGTACAAAAAAGAACATATGGATCTTTTCCATCAGTTTTCTTTGTTGAACTTTGCTCCATTGCATTGTCCTCCTCTTGGACTTCCATATGCCTGAAGTTTGGCCAAAGTTACCAAGTGCTGTACTACTGAGAGCGTGGTTTTCTGTGTATGATCTTGGGTGATGACATATAGAGATTGAGCCTGAAGTGACATCCACAGCTGGCCAGCAAAGGTGTTATGGCTTACTCCAGTTTTCCAATTGAATCAATTGTGTGACTGGGCTGACGGCAACATTAGAGTGATATGAAGGTCACTGTAGCATAAGTATCTGAGTTGGCTTTTCATGTGATCTATGTGATGTTGAGCTTCTACTAAGACAGTTACTTAGAATAGTAAGCACTGCATTTAAAAGTGCTGGGTTTTGGTACCTAAAGAGTTACAGAAGCTTTACTTACTGTAAGCATGTTATCAAGAAGCAGTTTTCTGGATTCATTTTAGTGATCTGTGACATGCCCTTGATACTTAAGACTCAGTTAAAGGTGATATGTGTGCCTTGCTCCTGTTTAAACAATGAGGAATTTATTGCTCTGTGACACATAAACCCAACAACAACCAAAAATGATATTAGTCCTGGAAAACGTGTGAGATATGAGAATAAGAACAGGAGGGCATAATTCGATTAGGAGTGACTAGTCTTTTGTTCAGAATAGCCAGCATATATCTAGCTCTTTTTAAATTACTTTTAATCTAAAATCTAGTTTTTGAGCAATAGTTTTTTAAAAATGTAGTGTTTTTCCTCAAATTTCTGAACTGAAAAAACATACATTAAAGAAAAAAATAAAACGAGGGATAAACTGGCCATGACTCAAGACTTGGGGAACTAAATTGAGCATTAAAATAGATTTGTACCATCGGTTTCCTTAGACGTGAGCATTGCCAGGCTTAATGAGAAAGTACTGAAGCAGAATGACGGTTTCTTATTAACTCGACAAGACTTGTCTAGCTATTTCCATGCGGCTTTCTCTTGCTCATTAATGACCTTCTATACTATAAAAAGAACAACTCAAACACTCTAAGCCCTTGGGAAGACCTTTTTATATGGTCTATCAGATGCTAAATGGCCTGCTAGCAGTGAAGAAACAACCCTGTGAAATGCTGATCAATTTTTTTCTTGTTCTTGTGCCTAGACAAAAAAAAAAATTATAACTGATTAAATTGTCTATGGCAAGATAACAAATGCAGGTGACACACTAAGCCTGAGTCACTGATGTCTGCACTTCATTCCAACCAAATCCAAGTTGACTTCAAAGTAATGGAGTCACAGCTGTAAGTAGCTCAGAAAGAAGATAAAGCTGTCAGACTTTCCACTAACACCACTGTGAGTGAACTGCCTAGAAGGAAAATGTTTGTCATTGACCCATTATTCTAAAAAAGTAAGAAGTGTAGCAGGAAGGAAGTTAATATAACATGGATGTAAGTGATTGCTTCCTTCATGCGCTGGCTGGGTATCTCAAGGGGGTAAATGAATTCCTTTGTTAGAATCTGAGCAGCTTCTTGCAGATGGAACAGAAAAGCAAATGCTGTCCAGGTCTGCTCTATTAGCCTAGAGATTGTTGCTGCAGTTGCTTCCGTTTAGCTGCATACAATTGCATAAGTAATTCCTAGTAGTGACTGGCTGTGAGTAGCCAGGTTAGAGCTGCTTCCTATGGTAGGGGAATGGGTAAATTGTGATTTTTTTTTTTGAGTGAGTTAACTTCCTTTTCATTGAGTCCAGTGGGCTCTACTCATCTATTGGTATAGGAGATGGCTGTAGGAACAGCAGCTCGTAATACCTCAAGGATTAAAGCTGTATAACTCAGTGCAATGGAGCCTTCAAACATATGCTATTTTTTTTTTGTTGTAAGGGTCCATTAGGCATTTAAAGCTCAGGAAATTTGCACTGAAAGCTGCTGATGACTTTCAGACTTCTTAGCGGTCTTCAGTGTTGTTCCAAATAGATCTGAATCTGTAACAGTTTTCAAAGTGAGATGAAAATTGAATTTTGGTTTTGTTTTCAGTTTATCTGAATTGGGAATTGATAGGCATGAGGACAGTTCCTACACTCGGCATCAGTGCAAGTCTATTGAATCTGGAAGTGTCTAGGCACCTACATAAAACCAAAATAAATGCCTGCTCAATTCCCTTTGGACTGAGATTAGTGATTTGGCATGATATGAAATCCCTGTCCTCTAACCTGAAAAGCTTGCAGCTGTAAAAGAAACAGTATTTAATAATAGACCAAGACTTGATTTCAATGGAAGCATTGTCTGAGTAGGGACATCAGCGCTTGATTCCAGAGCACCAATAAAAAAATATAATAAAATAGTCTTTTTTATTTATTGGGCACTCAGACTTGAAGACTCCCAGGTGCCTATTAGTCTAAGGGCTTGTCTATTCAGGAAAGTTAGTGTGCAGTAAGTTGGAATATGAATTTACAGTGCACCAATTCCTCTGCGTTCCCCTTGTGCTTGAATATTCTTAGTGCACAGTAATGGTGCTTTTCTCTGTGGCAGCTCTCTCAGCTTTGAAAATAAAGTAAATCACATTTTACTTAATGTCTGTGCAGTGAGTGAGTGCTGAGTAGCCAATGCTCTCCAAATCTGAACTCAAACTTTCTTCTCGCTGCTAAGGGACTCGGATGATGTTTAGTAGAATTCTGCCATTGTGCACTAAGATAGGAATGATTCTGCTTGCTTTTTTAGAAAGGAGAAAAATAGTGTGTCCTTATGCTTCAGTCTTCAATACAACTTTGGGTGTGCAGGGGTTTAGATGAGGGACTTTGGGTATAATTACATGCAGAGAGTCATTTTCAGTGATCTTTTACAATTGACCGTTGCTGAAAGAGCTTACCTGTTTCTTAGTCCATTTTGCACAGTATGTCCTTGAGCTTGGCCAAAAGTGTCTGTGGCTGTTTAGTGAACTGCATGGCGGTTCGCTAATATTTTCACCTAGTTTTAAGCCCAGATCCATTCAAACAAATGTTATCCTGACAACGAGAACATGGAGAATAGATAAAGGAGAGAAGGAAGGTGTATACTGCTGTGGTATGTTTGTTTTTGTAGCAGTGCTGAAGTTCGCCTTTGTATTTTAAATTAACCTAAGGATGTAAGATGCTTGGGCAATCCTCAGTTTGCTCAGAATTCTTGTCATGAAAGTCTAGCACAAAGAAACCTGACAGCTGGGGAAAAAAAAAAGGGTTGGTTGTTTTTTTTCCCTCTTCATCTGGAAAGAAAACTGAAACTATGACTTGCAAACTCACTGGTTGGAGGAAAAATGGAAGAGCCTTGCTATTTCAACCTAACTCATTCTTGATCTGTTTATGTAATCAAGTATTTGCCCTACTAAGAACATTATTTCACCCTTGATGTTCTGAAAGTAGATTGCTCATAAAGGGTAGAAATTGATTGTGAATTCTACATCTTTCATAGAGTTGATGTCACCTTGCTGTTCTACATTGGGTGGTATCTCATAGCAATGCAGTAGAAAAACAAAATCTGACTTGGTGTTTAACTGCATTAATCTGTAGCTTTTAGAGATACCAGCCTGACTTTGTGTCTCTGAATTCAGAAACAGTGCTTCTGTTTCCTAGCAGAAAAATGAGGGAGGATCTAGATCTCATAGGGTCCATGAACTCAACAAATGGTGTCACAGGAATTAGTCTCATTTTTGTGTAACATACATTTAACTAGCTCATTTCCTGAGCAGGATCTGCATTCTTTTCTGATTCTGCTCTCCTGTGCAGTAGAAAAAGAAATACATTAATGCTGAAGTGAGTTACTGATTTTTTTTTTTCTCTCCCTAACTCTGTTGCAATGCACATGAGAATTATTCTGCCTAATGGAGAACTAAAGGAGCCTGAAAGAAGTATTGCTGCTCATCTGTCATATTAGTGTGTGTAGAGAAGATTCTACACATGATGAGATGGCTGTGGTGCTTATGGGGTCTGCACCTAGATTTCACATGCTATCCATTGCATAGCCCTCTCTGTAGGCAATCCATCATAATCCCAATGCCATGTGACTGGAGGAGGCAAAAGATAACTGGGCATCAGTCACAGTGAGTTGTCTTTCTGGGTGGCTGTGGTGAACCAGTCAGTATTAGCTATTGCTGGCTACTCTTTCTGGTGACGTTTGCAAATGTATTTTTGCAGCTAGGGTAAATCAGGGAGAAAAATAAATACACATTTCAGTCACGCTGGGAGAAGACTCTCATCAAGCTGAAAATTGCCTTGACAAACTTATGCAGTATATGGAGTTTGTCCCTGCTTGTGATATTTGTAAACCTGTGCTGAGCACTGATCTGACTGGGATGTACTCGAACTCGTGATCTTCCACGTTCTCACCTTCATGGTGAGGATTGTGTGGCTATAATACAAGTAGGAATACTGGTGTTAGTGGAGTAACCCTTTCTTCTGTCCTAGGATGTTTAATCCCCTATGGAAATTCTGAGTATGGGAAGGGAAAGGCATGTAGTTGACCTTAAGTTGACCTTAAGTGACTTGCACGAAGACCTAAAGAGAAACTGTTAGACTAGCTCTTATGAGCATCTTGTCTCCTAATCCTCTGCATAAGTCGGTAGACCATATGCATCTCCATTCATGCTGAATGAATTCTCAAATTGTGCTACGTTTCCTCCTTTGAATAATAATCTTTAATTAAAAGGAAAATGAGAAAACAATGTGATGACAGGTAGCACAGAGAAAACATTGAAAAGTGAAGAAAGAAATGTCTGGGAGTAACAACATGCTGATGTTCCCATGTTTAAGGAATCAAGAACTTTTTGACTGTCGTAGCAAAAATAGTGGGTGCTGCAGTCTGCAGAGATCTGGGGACTGTGGGACAAGTTTGAAACTGAACAGTAGTGGTCTTGATGTTTATTCACAGAAGATGCCTCCAGCTTTCCTCTGCAAGGTGTGCAGTGGTCTCAAGAGATGCAGAATGCCCCTTTGTAGGTTTAAGCCTGTTATTAATTAAACTGAAACCCTTCCTGTCTGGGCTGACTAAGAGAACTTTAAATTACTGAGACATTGATCTCAAAGAAAACAGACAATACTCGCAGTTAGATCATTAGGTTCATCTGTGCCAAGATTGCATGAATGTGCCCTTAATATGTCCTCTAGCCCCACTTCTGCTCTCCTTGTTGTCCACGTACAACTACCAGTGATTCCAATAGTTTTTACATCACTTTTTTTACATCACTTTTTCCTTCAGAGCATGTTTTGTTATAACTGCATTCACCTCCCCTGCTCCCTCTTCTGTTTTAAGGTCACTCATCTGTAGCAGATACTATGTTCTGTCTGGTACATGCAACTAAGGACTGGTGATTTTAGGGAACGTGGTTTTAATTAGCTCTTCTCCTCTCCTCTGGTTGCTGAATGGAGGTGGAATTTTTTAATGGTGCTACTGCTGTGTCTGTTATACAAGCTGGAGTTCTGTTTTGTGGAGTAAATTGAAACAAAAATGAAACTTCCTCTAGCAGACTTAATAGAGCTGGTCAAAACATTTCAAATTTGTGTGAACAGTCATTTTTCACATGTTGGTAGCAGTATATACAGCAAATCAGGAAAATACTGCCCTTGCAGCTTGTCTGATTTCGTCACTTTTTTTTTTTTTACCCAGTTATTTGCTGATGCTATTTGCATATGGCTATGTAGTGGTGGTACCTAAGTTGCCTTTTTGTTACCTCTGTAGCAGCTGGTTTCCTGAGAAATATGAGAGCTTTTTCTTTTCCCTTTTTCTCAGTGGTATCAGTTCTCATGTTTAGCTGACCTTTGACTAAGTACCAGTTTGCTACTTTGTCAGAATATATTCCTTTTTATTTTACTTTTATTTTTATTTTATTTTATTTTATTTTACTTTATTTTATTTTATTTTATTTTATTTTATTTTATTTTATTTTATTTTATTTTATTTTATTTTATTTATTTTTGCAGAGCTAATTTCTGACAAGGTGATCAAGCTACAGGACTCATGGTGGAGTTAGGCAAATGCCAGGCGTGACATATGGGGGATGCAGGGAGAGCATTGCACATGGCAGACAGGGGAAGATGGTAGTGTGGGACTGACTGCTCTGGCATGGTCAGATGTTTAGCCTGGCTTAATGAAGTGTGCTTGATGTTTGTGAAGGGGTAAGATTTCTCCCTCCTGTTTAGGAGAATTAATCCTTACCTTGGAAGCAAAGTGAAGAACATGACTGAAAACAGTACTGGGCCAAGAGGCAGCAGTAACTGAAACATCTAACCACTGATTTCCTTTCTTGGGCTCTGGATGCCCCTGGAAGGTACCGGCGTGGGAGAGAGCAACTCTCTGTGACTTCATGGGCGTTTTTCAGAGTAAAATACATTGTTGGTAATTGTTGTTTTGTTTGGTTTTTTTTTAACCTAAGGCCTTACTTTAAGCTATTTAAATATATTCTGGAAAAAGCTATCTCTAGTTTGAATATACCAACCTCTTATCTATA
The DNA here is from genome assembly GCF_987193195.1 of Phasianus colchicus. Taxonomy (NCBI): domain Eukaryota; kingdom Metazoa; phylum Chordata; class Aves; order Galliformes; family Phasianidae; genus Phasianus; species Phasianus colchicus. The sequence goes on from NC_143442.1 coordinate 25,631,327, forward strand.
CAACCCCCAGAATCTCCTATCTCCAAGGTAGTGGGTTCCTGTAAAGATAAATTGCATCAGAGGCATGACCTTTATCCTTTGAGCTATTTAAATAGCTCAAATATCTATTGACTTTGTGCCTTGTGATTTTAGTTGCTGAAAAGTGAGCACCAAAGAAAGGAAGAGTTGACCTAGAGTGTATTGGATTGGTGATATCTTCATTTATAGAGCACTGCAAATACAGATGACATTTTTCTGACAAACTCTTCCTCCAAAACTACTGTATTGTGACTGGATTCATTTAAGGATTCAGTGCATCCATATAGAATCAAGCAAAAGAAAAGAGTAGTGTCTATTGTAAATGCTAAAGATATCTAGGGAAAGATGACTGTGCAAAGAAAACAACTGGGAACCATTTTTGCCTGGAAATAAATGTTTCTTAATGGCTCTTAAGACTTCTCTTTAAATTATATATCTGAGTAGTTCTGCATCTTTGTGGAAATTTTCAGTTGGAAGACAGAAACGGAGCCATAACTGATCAAGTCAGGAAGGTGTAATGCAGAGCACCATAGTGAGTACATTTAGTAAAGAAACGTATTAGTGTTTGTCCCTTAAAGATCAGCAGGCTCAGCACTTACAGAAATATCGAACAAAGTAGATGGGACTCCATGTCATCTTTAGTTAAAAAAAATGCATACATTCATATGGAACTGTGCTCTGGAAGAATCTAATCAAAGCAGAACCCTGCTTTTATACGTTAAAGAGCTGTGGAAAAAATACTTAATCTCAGGCAGTGTGATACAATGCCTGCCCAAGTTTGGAGGCAGGATGAAGCTATAATTTAAAAAGTTACTAACTCTCTCATCAGCACTGACGTGTTAACTCTATGTATTTACTAGGCATTTCAGTGATTAGCACTAAGTAGGGACTATGGGTCAGCACAAGGATTTCAGATGATGTATTCATTTCTTCAGCCTTTTTCTCCATTTGAATATTAACTGTGTGTTTAGATTATATAAACTGGTGATAGCACTGGGTTTTGTATTGCTTTTGCACTGAAATACATTCTGAAAGTGCTGAATGTCTTTGTTCTGGTTGCAGAAGCAACCCTGCAGTTGTGTGATGATGTTAAATAATTGTGAGAGGATACTCAGTGCAGGAAGTGCCTTAGTTTTCCTTCCCATTCCTCTAAATACCTTTCTAACTTTGTTTTTGTAGGTTTGACTGCGATCTCAAACCTTGTTTCTGCAATAAGATCTGTAAGAGTCGATTTCTGTGTGGAAGTTCTGATGTGTCCTTGACTGCAAGTTTCCTTGCACAAGGTGTGCAGTTTTGTTAGTCTCAGCATAGAGTAGATTGTTGGTATTAAAATATATATATGCATAATCTTCCTAATATATTTCAAACCAGCAATACTTAACTTCAGAAGTGAAATACTGGGGTATTGTCTGTTTATGTCTATCATAATTCTGTGAATAAACTGATTTCTGCCTGTCTGCTCACACCATCGCCTGGTCAGGACATGGATGGTGACAGAAGACCTGCCTGGTTTCTTAAACATAATCTTTTAAACTGTGAGTACTGTTTTATGCCAGTTGCTCTTCAGTTTGGAAATGTTACCCAACCCACTAGTTACCGAATAATTCAATAATCAGAGGTGTGTCTGTTCTGTCTTTTTGTTTGAGTTTTTTTTTTTGGTTTTTTTTTTTTTACAACTTCCCTTTTTTGAGTTAGCAAGTTAAGTTGTGTATGACAACACGCTGGACATCATGCTCATGGAAATGGTAGTTGCAAGGATTACAACATTTATTCATCTGTCTCCATATTTGTAAGTTCAGAGGCTTTCCTTTCTTCCAGACAGCTGCCTTCAGAGACTGCGGATTTTTATGTGTATATGGTCAGAATCAATGATTTACAACAAATGATACACAATACCTGAAATATTTTCAGAAATAGTTCTCATAACTGCAAATATTAAACTTTAGCTGCCCAATGTAGTAGGCTGGCTTCGTAGCCAGTCCTTTTCTTGGCTTTGGATTGTGGTGTAATGTCAGCTGCATTTCTTTAGAAGTGAAGCGATCCTTGGATTGCTTGGGGAAATGACTGTCTCTTTCTAGGCACTCCATTGCCTTTGTCACTCAGGTTTGTACAGTATTTCTAAAGTGCTTTGAATTAAATGGCATAGAACTTCGTATTATTATGAAATCTGTTCCTTCTTGTAATGATGTTGAGTTTGTGTAAGCTGGAGGAGCTGCACAGCAGCGAACCAACCATGTGGCATCTGACCCTGTGAAACTGTGAAGAGCTAGAAGTGGATTGATTGAGTTTCTGTGGTCTGCATTATGGCTTTTCTCTAAGGCTCCACTTTAACATCAGTGTGGAAGGTCTCCACAAATAGTGGCAATCTGGAAGCAGTAGATTTCTGATAGTGTTGAAAGGTCTCATGGGTGGCCACAGAGATACAGTGATAGATAGTATTCAGCTTGCATGCTAAGCCAAGGACCCAAATAAAACTTTGGGGCCTTTTGCCTTGTTTTACTGCATGCATAATAATCTATCCTTCTGATATGTAACCATCCTATTTCTTCCTGATGCCGCTTTTCCTTGTGAAACTTTTCCAAGATGCTTTTTCTTACCAGTTATTTCCACAGATTCTTTCCAAAGTTTTTATCCTGGGTTAATGTAAACTCTCCCTACTCAAAAAGATAATGTGTCTATTCTGTATTTTTAAAAGTACCATGTACATTTGTGAAACTGTAAAATAATTAGCTTCAGTAACATAGGAGCTCATTAGGGTTACAGATTTTAGGTGTTATGATTAGGTTGTGATGGGATGGGTAGCAACTTGTGAAGAAGTACCTATCCTGCTAGCTGTTGTTTACATTTAACAATCCTCTCTATCTATTATGGTATATTATAGAAGCTTACTTGTAAATCACTGCACAGTTTGGGTGCACAATCTGCCTGGCAGGCTTTATGTAAATCTGACCCAAGGCTGGCATGGTGTGATTGTTGAAGATCAGGACTGAGCTGGATTGGCACAGAGGTGTGGGAAGCTCACATAATGCAAGTTGTAGCTGGTGGTATCAGTGCTTCACTTTTATGAACATGGAGCTTAATTTTGCTGCCAGCCTGGCAACTTCCCACCGGGATAATGTAATGCAGCTGCAGGGTTGTTTTGGCTCTGTGCTAACTTTTTCCCATGCCTTTTTTATAGTCTATCTACTGCCTTTCCTCATTCAGTCATAAAAGCTTCTAACATTTGCTCTACTTTTAAGAGCTAGTAAGGGCATGGCAGTTGATAAGAGGCAACACCCTTCCATAAAATTGCACTTTTCAGCAGTGAAATATGCTGCCTTTTTGTTAATGTCCAGAACTTATTCTAGAGTTATGAGCTTGTTGGTTTGGTTGGTTTTACTTTTCAGCAAGCTATCCCTCATACCATTAGAGTGGTTAAGCTGCAGTTTGTATTTCTGTGACTACTAAAAACTGGACTGAAACTTTTGCAATGAAATTACCTATCTTGAATCTTGGTCCATTTAAAGGGATACGAAAAGGTCTGCAACATCTCTTGAAAGACAAGAAAGGCTTCTTCAGGTTCTTGCTCCTGCCATGTTCATCAAATCAAGGCCTAGGCTGACTCTCTAGAGACTAGTTGTGTAGTTGTGAGCGCTGAGCTTGACATGGTTGTCACAACTGTTTTGTAACAAAAGTAATTATTGATGTCATAATTCATGTATCAGTTAAGTCAGATTGAGGTATATTTTAATCTGAAAGAGACTCATTTTCTCTTTATGACTCAGATTTCTGATTCTGGAATAACAGTACTGTGGAGAATTTGAAAATATTATTATAAGCTCCTTCCATATCTCCAAACCTAGAAGGACTAATGCAGCTTTTCAAATCAGAACAAAGCTTTTCAAGGGCACTGAGGAAAACATTCGAATAAATGTAAATCAAAGCTAGCAGCTAGCTGCACTCAGCCTTTGGCTACATCCTTCTTGCTTGGAACCTGGAACAAAATCCTCCCAACCCATCCTTCCTTGTATGATGTTTTGTTTCTTTTTCCTGGATTTTGATCTTTAAATGAAAAACTAAATTGTTTTGAATTCTTGGGAGGGAAGCACAAATATGGATGAGTGTAAACCGATTCAGTGACAAATGTTTGTGTCTGCAAAGGTTGAAACAATAGGCCAGGGTAACAAAAACTGCTCTTTCCTTCTGCTTAATTAATTCCTTACTGTTTTATGTCATGTGGGCCAAGGTACAAATTTCTAAGAATCTGAACTAACCTCTGAGGGAGAGGGGCTGATTTTGTGTTTAATTACCTTCTTTCTTAGTAAGGCAGTAACTATTTCAGCAGTAGTTAATAAGATAGGTTCTCCGCTACCGCCAAAATGGTAATTTGTTCTTCTCTTCTAATGGCCTTTGTCTCTCCTGGTCTGGGAGGTGTGGAATAGGAAGGCAACGAGAGGTTAACAAATAATGTGTATTGCAAATGAGCGGTCAGTGCCTTGGTGGGGGAGGGGAGTGCCAGGGTGCCTCCCCAGCATGTAAAGGCAGATGTCTGCAGGATACTTTGGGTTCCTGAGATATTTTTATGAATGAAAGGTACTTATGGCAGGAATGCATACTGAAATAGGCAGTACTAATGGAGTGTCTCCACAACCTCCTTATCTTTTCCAGTAAATCTGCCTCTGAAGATAAATGTTTAGTAACATTCCTATTTGGTTGCACTTGTTAAAGGTAGTTGAACTAATGACCCATGATCCAATAGATCCATTTGTAGTGAATAGCACTGAGGGTTCAATCCTATGTTGCTGATTGAGCAAGATGTCTGCTTAATTTATTGCGTTTCACTTTTGCAGCTCTTGCTCACTGCTCAAACCCAGTGATTTACTTAGCATTGAACGTAGCTCACTTTCCAGTTTTTCAGTTACAGAAGGGTAACGATTTGCTCATATATATTAAATAATAAAAAAATCCCGCATGCCTTTGGGAGTCAGTAGGTGTGGGGGTGTGAGACAGAAGTTTGAATCATTGCTTCATTGTGATTTGGTCAGGTAACAGACCTGTGGCAGTAGCTGAGTGCACGGACTTCTGCTGCAAGTACCTGTGAATGCGTCTGACATTTTCTTTGGTTAGTAATACTCATGCACTCAAATAGCTTTTTCCTGCAGACATTACAGAAAGGTGGAAATGTAGCTAAAGTAAATTTGTCTCACACTTCAAGCAAATACCTGTGGAATTCTTTCTATTCTGGAAATGAAGTGCTCCTAATCACTTCAATGGGAATCTGTCTGGTTTAAGGAATGCGGTATCCTGACCTAAGACCCCTGATAGCACTTTTGTAATGAGACCCACTGAACCATGTGGGACTACTTAACCACATGAGTAATTTTATGGACGTTTGTGCAACATGCAAGTCCATGACAGTGATTTTGACTGCAGTCACTGATTTTTGACTGCAAAAGAACAGACTTAAGAATTATGCATGAGTGATGAAGACTCCAGTCATATTTTCCTGCCATTGTGTTGGGGATGGTCTCCTTTGTAACCTACCTCCTGGCAGACAACAACTGCTTTCATAAATCCTGAGAATTCTTCCAGTAGCTGTTTACTCACCGTTTTTTGTTAGATTGAAATGACTGACTGGCTTACATTCCAGGAACTTCCTGTAATAAAAATTAAATGTATAAATAAATAAGCCCCCTCCTCTTCTGCTGTCACTCAATTATTTGCTTTGTTAGAAGCAGTTCAGAGTAATGATAATTAAAATGGGTGGAATGGTGTGGGGAAAGAAAGAACTGCTTTTGTTAGATACTTTTCTTAATGCTTTTTTCAAGCATTGTTCACGTGTTTGAAGTGTTTTACTGACAAGTTAGATATGAGACTTTCTTGTTTGCATCTCTTTATAAGAGGAATATATTGGATATGGAATCCTGATACTTGTCAGTTTATGCTCTCGTGTTTTGTAGCCTTTTCCAGTAACACTTTATTGAGGACCCAGACTTAACAATCTCTAATAGGAGCAATCTTCCCACTGTCACAAAGCAGCAGTAATTCAGGAGACTAAGTGATGCTCCAGGCAAGGAAACAGCAGAACAGTGAGAGCAAAATATTCCTTTCTTAGCCTGATAATTTTGTTCTATAATATGATAATGGCTAATATATTGGAAGATCTGCTACAAAACTGAAATAATATTTATATGCTTGATTCCCAAAGCTTCATTTTATATATTTCTGTGTAAAATATATGTATACACACAAACATACGTAATTGTAAGCATGTAAAGCAAGCCCAAGACAGAAAAGGCAAGTAGCCTAAACAGCAAATATTGATGTTCCGTCTCCTTTTTAACATCCACAATAAAGTTGGTTTTTTTTCCATCTTCTGACTTTGTCTAGGATTATACAGATGTCTCAGTGCAAGCATTCCTATTTAAAGCTATACCTTAACCTCTTTTATCCTGCCTGGCCTTCTTAATTTCTGTTTAATCTGGCTAGATGCTAATCCTAAGTTTTATTAAGATAAAAACAAAAACCATCACCCTGCTTTCTCAGATGAGACTCAGTGGTTATTGCATGTGTCTTCAGGGCTGTCCATTACAAGTTCACTGAGAATTTCATCTTCTCCAGAATTACGAGGCATGGCTTAATCTGTACAAACTGCAAAGGGAAGTATCTGGAAGAATGAAAAAAAATATAGCTCCCCATTTCAGCAAGGGAAAACTTGTAGGGAGAAGCAGTGTCTTGTATTAGGCTGGCTGAAATAACTGTGAGGAGGGAGAACAGATAAGCTTTGGGGCCTTCAAGCTCTTCTCCATGTCAGCTAATTCCCCACTCGCTTATTGCAATATGTACTTACATTTTCTCATAAATGTTTTGTGTATTACTTCATAGCAAATTTTATAAGGAGATAGATAGCTTATACCTCATTACTAGTTTAAGTCAGAGAAGTTTCATGCGAATATCTGTGAATGCTGACTCTAGTTTCAAAAAGTAATTTAGTCTCCCATAATGAAATTGAGAGTGTCTTAATCAGGTTCTTGTGTAGTTCCTCTATGTCTCTGATTTAGAGAGAGTTTTATTAGTATAATTATTGTTTTAAAAAGCAAGCTAGACTGACAGCCCTGGAACCAGAAGTTTCATCTGTTTTTTTTCCTAGAAAGGTGATAGTATAGCTAATATCTGGGCGCGCACACAGTATTATGCAAATAATACACAAAGACAGGATGGGGCTCCCTGTAGATCTTAGCCTGCTTTATTGAAGCAGCTGCCGAGGTGACTGTGATGATATGCTTGAGGATGAGACTGGTCAGGACCTGACTAACTTCACGCTGATGGAATAAAAACTGCAGCACGACTCTGTTGGGGATTGGCTCCCTGTCTCCTGTGTATGCAGGCAATGTGGGGAAGGGTGGAGGGAGGGGGAGGTAAATAGGGTGTGCCTTCTATGTTTCTGCATTGGGAGACAACCAGAAGATCTGGTTATCAGCTGAGAAAAAGCAGCTGTCTCCAGCTGATTCCTGTTAGTGGCTGCCTGGATGTACTTAGACAGACAGTCTCCATAGTTAAAATACTGGCTGTGAATACCAGCTGCACCAAGACTAGGGTCACAGTCACAAGCTCCCCTGGAAATGACTGAAAGCTCTCAATGGCCAATCTTAACGTGACATTCCATGGACCAGAGCATGTCCTTACCCTTTTCATCTGAGACTTCCTTAGATCTCAAATTCTTGCATAACCTCATTTGTTGCGTCTTTTGTGATAATCTTCAAGTGCTGCTATGAAATCTAATAACTTGTGAACTTTGTGTGTGTCTTTTGTTTCTTACTAATGAGCAGCTCCCCACAGCCTCTCAGGCTTCCAGACGGAGACGGTATAGCTTTTTAATTCTAAGTAGGATTGTATATGTTGTTTCTTTATAATGTGAAATTAAAATAACATCAGTTATCATTTTGTGTCTTTTCAAGTGTCTATAACTGTTCTGCAGTCTGCCAACATGAATGAGAAATGCAAAATGATCATATAAGAAGTCTGTTCTAATTATAAGTGTATTTTTATCCATATGAAGGATTGTTCTAGTCACCTTGAAATTTCCCTCCAGAGAATGGCTGCTAAAAATTTCACATGCTTTTGCTCTAAAATACTAGAAGGCCCTGTAGCTGATTGTCCTATAACAAATAGAAAGACTCTAAACCAGTAGCATTTACATTTTTTAAATAAGTGGGCAATTTGGTATCTGTGACCTGATGACTCTTACTTGTTTTTTAAAAATCTTCTTAAATCCTCTGTGAATCTCTTGGCTAAAATGAAAAGGTGAAAAAAGAAAAAAGAAACAAGTGAAACTGCTGTTCTTCAATGCAATCTGTTTCTGAATATTTAAAATACATAAATGAAAATGAAAATAACTTTCTTTTCCAGCTTGGAAGAAAATCTTTACTTGGGCTGACTAACTTGCAGGGCAGTTTCTTTTTAAACTGTTGACTCTAGTCTGATACTCCCTGTAAAATGTGTTGAAATTTTTTTTCCCCAGTTAAAATATTGACATCTATGTTACTTGTCTTCATTGCTTTTCATTGCATTGTTGTTTTTAATATATATTTTGACATTAAAAAAGCAGATTCCTTTCTGCCTTCACTTCTGTATGATTACTCAACTATAAGCAGATCATTCCAAGCATGAAATCACTGTCCTAGGGATGGATCTGATCCTAAATAAACAGATGAAGGCAGGAAGTACTATCTGTCCACTCTTCGTAACTTCTAACATATGATATTGAAGACTCTTCAGGGTTGGGACCATCGCAGGAAAGGTTTTTTCATTTTCACAAATGACAATATTGTTTTTGCAGATGAATTTGAGTCCTGAAGGAGCTGAGTGACCACTTCCTACAGAGAAAGTATGGGCAGCCCCCCACTGCCGTCTCACCTTCTGTGCAGTACTGGACATCTGGCTGTAGGCTGATGTGACTGAGATCTGCAGGCAAACATACAGAAAGGTAAAATGCGATAACGTGAATGTCTCACCTTAGGGCTGGGGAGGATGGGATAATACACACACTAAGTGAGAGAGCCCACTTCAGTTTGATGCTTCTCTGAAGGGGAGGTGAAAGAGGAGAGAGACCACACAAGAGTGGTCACTTGTTTGCAGGGAAAAAATCTGCTTAGATGAAGAAAGAACGCTGAATGATAGACATGTCATTGAGAGGTGCAGTGTCATCCTGGGGTCCAAACACTAATAAACCTATCCATATGGCCTGAACAGATTATGTGCAAAATGAATTGTTAACGTGTATTGTTAAGAGAACTCACCAGAGACACAGCCGTAAGAGCTGAAGCATTTCAGTCCCATAGGTAAGTGAATATTGGCTAGGGCTAACATTGCTCAAAAAAGAGCATTTCAAAGAGGAGCTGATGCATTAACTGGTGTCAAAATGCCTCCCATGGGCTTCCTGGATTGAACTTTCCTCCACTAGTGGCGGTTTTTCTGTGGAGTTCATGGTGACCAGCAGTTTGCACTGGGGGCTGAAATTCAATATATCTACATTCTGGTGAACTGTCTTAAAGCAGTGCTAACAGGTTTTTGATGGTCTTCGGTTGTAGTGCTTGTAGTAACTTGGACTAAAAGGGGTGTGCTGAGTTAGTAATAAGTACTGGAAGTAAAGTGTCATTATCCCAAAATGGTCATTATCACTTTGATTTAAAGAATAAATTACTTGATGAGAAAATAATCATTTAAATTTTGTCTTACATGTCTTCCAGCTGTTTCTGACCTGTAATGTTTCCTTTCTGTGTTTTTATGTTTATTTTAATAATTGTGCTTAAAAGGATTGAAGGAATCAGATACTAAGTGTGTTAAACTGGGAACGTAAGAGAAAAACAGTGTTAATTGTTGATTGCAGAGTTCCAGTTTTGGATTAGATAAATGATTTTTTTTATGTGTAAGATACAGTTTTTCTATTATTAGTGTGTTCTTGCTTTTTCTATGGAAAATTCATCAACTTTACTTTAAGCCTTTGTGAAAATTGTGTTTACATTTCCAGTGAAGTTTGCAAAGGACAGTTGGAGAAAATTCATTAATCCTTTTTTCCTATCTATTTGGTTTTAATGTTTTTCTCAGGGTTGTTTCTCTCAGAAAGATACTTCACCAAGCCTCACTGTTGCTAGGAATGTGCACATGGATCTCGAACATAATTACATTAAACTGTACCTTACACAAAGATGTCTTAGCAAGTGATCGGAGAAAGTATTTTGCTTTTACTCTTGCCTTTCAGAACATCAAAGGTCTAATACAATTCAATTCCATAGCAGTCTATAGTAGTTTTCCTACTTGGGGTTTCATCCCAGTAGTTTAATAAGGTACACCCTCTTGTAGTTTATTGCTATGTTTTAAAATATTTGGTAGTTTTAGGAAACTTTAACTTCTGTGTCTGGATATCCAGCAAAGATGTGTTTCTTCTTGATTGTGACAGTGAACGTGCTGCAGCACTAACGCTGTGTGCAAAATAATGTTCCTTCTTAATAATCTTAATAAAAGTCAACCAGTGTTCAGCAATAATTCCAAATTCTTTAAAAGCTAGCAGAGGCATTACTTCAGCAAACAAGCATTGCTGAAGGTTTATTTTTAGAAGAAATAACTGCAGTTTCAACTCAAATGCTTTTAAAATGTCACACATATGATGTTTCTTAGTGAGGGGGATACTTTTAAAACTGTGCTAGAATATTTTCCCAGTTCACATGAGAGAATTATTTAAAACCTTACCTTGTCTCTTGCTAAAATGAATGGTTTTCATAGGTGTTGTGCTGCATAAGTATTGCTGGGAGGGCTTTTATTTCTTACGTATTTTTAGACTATCTTTATAAAGCTGTATTAGAAAAATAGCAAGTTTTAACTTGGAACATAATGTATTACTACCAAATATTTATATCTCGATCTGAAATCATTTTCTCTCCTACATTTGGTATTGACTGCATTGCTGCATCAGCAGCCACTAGCTGTATTGCGTGGCACTGAGTTCTGTTTGCTTGCCGTTTACTCCTAAGAGCAAAAAGCTCTCTGAGATGCAAGTTCTGTTTTTTGTTGCTTGTGTTTGTCACTAGTGGACATTGCTTTGTGTACATGATGGCCCTTCCTTGAAACAAGACTTACTCCTTTCCCATAAACCAGCTCACTGCTTAACGTTTTTGGACGCTGCGTAACTTGTCTCAGAAGATGATTCATAGTGACTGCTGAGGTGCATAGCAGAAAGAGCCGAGCAGATTATAAACTAGCTGCTGCTTCCTTTAAAGTCTGCTGCAGAGGAAGGGAATACATAGTTTACAGATGGCAAATTCCGGAGCAGTTTTGACAGTCATTAATGTACAGTGTCCCCAATCCCTCAATAGCTGTGATCTTTTTTTGCTCGGGACAAGAGAGCTTGCTATGGAGACATTGGTAGAAGTGCCTGTATGGACAGGGATTCTGTCTCAGTAAGAAAAACGTTGACTGGGTCTTATCCATTTATTTTTTAAGGCAGCCTAAAATTCAAGAGCTATTAAAAAAATAATCTTTGGATTGATAGTTTTTATCTTTACCTGATAGTGGACTGAAATGAACAGGAATGTCTATGTTATGTAAAGACTCCATGAAAGACAGGTGAACATGATCAGGAACTGTGATGAGGCTGCTTAGTGAAATGCTGCTATGACAGGCTGGAAACCTTAAAACCAAGCAGCATTGGTAATCTCTATCATCAGAGCAGAAACATTTTTAGAAAGAGGCTACTCAAATGCTTTGAGCCACTTAAAATAATTGTTTCTATTTTTGTTTTTCATCTGGTAAATCAGAGAAGAATGAGGCTGAAAAGCACTGGGTGATCTGTAGCACATATGAAAATCTAGCTTGTTAGGTGTTTTTGGGTGCACTGGTTTTCTCTAGGATTTGATTTGAGACTTTTTTGATTTGAGCTCCAAGGACTACCAAAATGCTGTTCTTCGTCATAGCCTGAATACTCAGTTCCAAAGCTCACGTATAGAATATTTTTATCTACAATGCATAAGAGTGCAACTTCTGAATATACGTACAAATAAAAGTAGTCTACAAGATAGTATCTCTCATTTGAATTTTCAGTGCCTTTTCCTCACTTCTCTAAACATCCTGTATGAGTATACAGGATGTTTTTTATTTTGAGATAGGAGTAGTTTCTGTAGTGGGTACTGACAGACCATTGCTTTTGGATGTCACTGGCATCCAGTTGCCGATTGACAAAAGCATGTATTTTACGGGCATGTAACAAAACAACTGCCTGCTGCAGGGAATATGATGGCTTCACTGCCTGTAATTTTCTTATGGAAAATCTTTGGAGTTTAGTTTTACCACTGATCTTTTTTTCCTGTTATTTTTCCTCAGTGAAGTCTTAGCATTCTTGCCAAGATTTGCCAAGCCTTGCATATTGAGCATTAGGTGTGCAATCAACTAATATGCCAGAATTCTACACAGCTTGCAGGAACCTGGCAGTTTCCATCAGCCTTCATCCATTATGTGGGGCTGCTGCCCCACTGATTTCTAGGTTTCCTGCTTATCAAGCAATGCTCTTCTGTGCCAGAAGTCCGCAGCATGTTACCTGGCTGCTCGTGGCCTGTAGCAAAAGGCCTGTGGAGGGGCTTGCTGTGTGCAAGATGCTGTGCGATCTGTTGATCAGGCAGCTCTGGTGCATTTGGGCTCGGACATGGAGGGGGCCCAGCACTGGGCTGAAGCTGGAGGCTGAAATGCCTTTGTCTTATGCTGTGGAAAAAAACAAAACCAGGACAGGTTTGCCCTTCTTTTTCTGTGCTGATAGATGTACGGGACTACATACAGGTGTATATCTAGGACATATAAAGGAATTCTGTTCCTCTTGCTTTTGTCCTTCTTTTCCAGTATTATCTCGTGCTTGCGATCTAAAAGAAATCAATCCCCACATCCCCTTCCTCTGCTCACAAATAAAAAATAAAAGCAGTTCCTAAAATTCCCAGGACTCCTACTAAAAATACCACATTAGTCTCCATGGCTTAAAAGCAGTAATTATAGATTCCTTTCAAAGAACAAACATACAGAACTGTCTGTTACCTCTTTGCTCTTCTAGGAGTTCACCTGATGTAATCCCTACAAGGAAAGCCTTGAAAGTGCTGTCTGGGAGGACATCATGGCTGCTAGGAGCTTTAGCACCAGCTCTGCTCTCCTGGCACAATGGATCTTTCTTTACGTTTATAGGTGGCAGGAGATGTAACGCTGGGGTGTTATTTTGGGTACATAGTTTACCAACTTCAGTGGAAAAGTCATAGTGGGGAAAATAATGAAATGCTGCATGGAATAGGTATGCTTCTAAACAGGAAAAGCAAAAGCAAGGGATTCAAAGAAAGCTATTAGAAATGAATGTATAAATGTGTAAGTTAACTTTAATTTTCTACATTGGTAATCTTTATTGATAACCGAGTAGTTAATCTTCATTTTTGCAGGCATTTGCTTTATATATGTCAGTCTTTCTGAAAGTAATGCCTTCTGTTATTTCCATAGAAGCAACGACAGCTACAAAGAACATGATAACACTATCTGATAGAGCAAATTCTTAGCTACAAAACATTTTTCAACATGGTCACTACTATTGGCTGATTTGTGTAGATGAGCTGATTGAGACACTTCATTTTGTTGTGTTACAGTTATGCATGACCATTGGAATGTGGCTTGTCTTTCACATCACTGTTGTCACTGCTGAAACACAATAGCCACCACCTCACTGTGCTTATATCCACTGTTTGGTCCCCGTAAATGTTCAGCAAGCACTGATGAATGTCAGTGAGAACCATTTTTTCTACATGGAGGAATTCAGTGACACACATTTGCTTCATCTGCACTTACATGTCAGATGCCATTTTGTCAAACTGCCCCTCTGCTGCCATCTGTTGCACAGCAACAACATGTAATGGAATATTGGTGGGAAGGTTCAGCCTCTACTGCTCTACCACCAACATGCACCTCTGACATTGTGGGCCAACATAATAAAATAGTAGGTATAGTAGGCATTACTTTCTGCCCTTGTATTTTTACAACTATTAGTCTTAACAGATGACCAATCATAGCAATTTAAAGGAAATTCAGTTAGTGTTAAACAGAAGTACAAATCATGGTATCTTCTACAAAATGTGAGTAATGGATGCAGTAGTGGATTTATAGTGGCATACAGGAAGGCATTTTTATAGCATCCTTTTGAGAAATGATGAACACCATGTTTTTCCTCTGCTTTTAAAATAACTGCTCTGTCTTATATTCTACTGGATAGCAGCATGCAGTGTCAAGTACTGAATATTTACTGGCTTCTAGAAATCAACTCCTGCCTTTCTGACATCAATATTTGCAAAGTATTAGGTGCACAACCTAATACTCCTGTATGGAGATTCTGAGTCAAGGCTTCAGTTCCAAAAAAACTTACTTGCTATAGAAGAAATTTAAATTAGCGTGTGTTAATGGGCTCTTCCATTAATTAGAATAATGGATTATCTGATGTGTTTGCAATCAGCGGCTATTTGCTGAGGACTGAACTTTTGTGGTTAGTAGTTGGAATCTTGTTAGTTTTATAATTGAATTTAAGTTAGTATGACTAATATATTAGGAAAAGGCAATCTTTTTTGTTGTAGACGGAATGACCTTTTTGTAGTGGACCTCCATTCCAACATTCTTCCCTCTTGTTTCTGCCTTTCTCCCCTTCCAGAGCAAATTCTTGATTGCCTGTTGGGGATCTGGTGAAACTACCTTGATGTATTTCTGGACAGCCTCCAATGGCCATCTGGTGTTGCTTAGCTGTACCTTCTGGCCCAGAAATGAGATCATGTAGGGAGGAGCCAGCAGGTTCTCATGGCCGCTGGTCTTTGGCTTGGATGTGTAACAAAAGGCTTCTGGAGTAAGAGAGGTAAATGAAATGAAGATAGTAGTCAGTGTTTTTTATGACTCATATCCTTAACTGGCTTCTTGGAGAAAAAAAAAAAAAAAAAAAGTTTCCAAATGGCTGTGTTCCTGTTGTTCCTTTGTATTTTGAGATTGGACTTGGCGAAGTCAGAGTGCACGATAGCTCTGAGCGGCATCTTTATATTTTTATTGATGTCAGGAACCTGACAAATATAACTTAATTCCTCATCCTTGTGCAATGCTGGAATAGCAGTTGCCAGCTAGGACAGCCCACCAGAGTTTAACTAGGAACATATGCTGGTTGTTTGATTTAGAATTTCTAATCTTAGAAATTGGGGAAAAAATCATTTATGCTGCCTATGTGACATAGATATGTACATTCCCATTTAATTGTGTGGTAAGCTTCTTTACACAGGTTTTTCTCTTCTACAACTATCTTTGATTACTAAGTAGTAGTACAGATTTTTACTCAAATCAGAGGTGTCTAGTGATAAGGCTGTCTTGCTGGTAAATGAATGCAAATCATGTAAGGTTGATCAGGAATTGTATGTATATGGATTGAAGCCCTAAAATAATAAGGGCATTGTTTCAAATTTTTGATCTTTGATATATATTTGACATTGTGGTTATGGTGGGATGAGGAAATGTGTTTGTTTTTTTTTTTTATTTCTTAAGAGGCACTGTAGATTTACTGACTGCTAATATGCATTATACTGTTGTGTTTATAACATGTTTTCTGTGTGTTCCTTTCTCCTAATATGTCAAAATAGTTTAAAAAGGCAACTATGAATTGTCTTGTTTAATTGGTGCAGAAATTTTCTGAAAGTGCAAGTTCTTAACTAAATGGAAATTATTCCTTTGAGGTTACAAGTTGGCCTGAGCAGACAGGCAGCTGTGGATGACAGTCATGACAGAGAGAAGGAGAAGGACAAGTGAAGACTAAAATACTGTGGCCTGTACTACAGATGCAGGCAGAGCAACATACTCCTAGTATTTCTCCTCTGAAACTCTATGAAAGCACAGACAAGAGGAGAAGTAGAGAAACTGAAGAGGTCAGGTGATAGGACAAGGGGATATAAGGAAAAAGTTTTTTTATGATAAGGGAGGTGAGGCACTGGAACAGGTTGCCCAAAGAGGTGCTGGATGCCTTGTCCTTAGAGACATGCCACGTCAGGCTGCGCCAGACTCTGAACAACCTGATCTAGTGTAGAAGTCCCTGTTCACTACAAGGGGGATGGACTAACTGATCTTTGGGAGTCCCTTCCAACTCAAACAATTCTGTGATGATGTAAATGAAAGGGAACGATAGAATTGAAGTACACGTGCAAGAATGCTCTTTGTTTTCAGTTTGCAAGTTCTTGTCTTTTGAGTGTGGCACGTGGTTCAAGACTTGCATCAATCCTAGATATGCTGGGGAAAGTCATCACCTTTTCAAATAAGTGATGGGAGGAACAGTTTCCAAATTTTGCATTTTGAAGGGAAAAAGCACTTAAGTATTGAACAGTGATTGCTAAGAAAACCAAAAACTAAGCTATCCCTAGGTATTTCAATTTTCTTATTCACAAAATAAGTATGAAGCCCCATACCATCTCAAGTAATGCATTCTGGAAGCTGTCAATGCTATCAATATAAAATGTAGTTTAACTCTTCAGAAATTTGTTTGGAGAAAAAAAAAAACAAAATCAAAAACAAAAACAGAACAGAGTTCTGCCGGTTGTTCTCCTGAAATGATGGACCTGTTTAATTTGGGAGCCAGTAGTTGAGATGCAAAAACAACCCAGAAGACTGGTTGTTACCAGTCTCCAGTATTCTGGACTAGTGGCATCCAACACTGCTGTGAAAAGGGATGACCAAATGGCTATTAACATCTTATTTTGGTTTTTCAGAACAAAATACAAAGATATTTTCCCATGCCTCTTTTTTTTTTTCTTTTTTCTTTTTTTTTTTTAATGCTGTCTCAATATTAATTTAATGAAAGACATGGCTATTAGTTTATGAGTGTTTACAGGGAAAAAGAACAAGTGTGCAGTACCTGCTGGAGGACCTGCTTATGTCAGGTGTTTTCTTTCTCTGCTTTGTCTAAGTTGAGAAATCTGTCTTCATAAGATTTCAGCCTTTGTTGCCTTGGCAGCCCAGATTTCAGATCTCTCTTCTGGCAGTACGTTATATTGCTAACTAACCATGGGAGGGCCACATGCAATCTGCGGAGTTCTGTGATGTGCCCTGTGGCCCTCTGTCTTTTTATAAGGAGATATGGCCTTCAGAGACTACGGGTTCCTGCAAGCAGAGCTCTATTCAGATCTGATAAGAGCATACTCAAATCTAGATGTGCATTGCATGTTAGGGCGTGCTGGCTACATGAGCCACACCTCAACATTCACGATAAAGGTGGCTGCAGACTGCTCTAACCAACACAAACTGCCTGCTGCAGGCAGGATTTTTTCTTTTCCTCTGCCCCTAGGCTTAAGGAGGATTGTCTTTTTCTAATCTATCCAGCAATTGTACTCTTGTATGTATCAGGGTAGCTCTTAATTTTTGATAACATATTCTGCTTTTCGTTCCTGGACTTTCTTATATGCTTCTTTTACCTCTAATATGGCCACTCATACAATGTGCAGATAAGGGCAAAACTTTTCTAAGTTGCAGATTGCTCAAGGGTGTTGTTGCAAGACATCCAGCTTAGCTTTTACTTGCTGAAGAGATCTGGCTCATTCAGGTAAGCTTTGGCTAGGCTGTCTGAAATTTGGAGTGGTTAATCTGATGCCATTTTTTTTCCCAGTTTGTCCAGTGCAGAGACTCTACCCTACTTTGACATGAACAGCTGAGAAAGGATACATATTTAAATATGAACAGTCTGAAAGACAGCTGCCTTTATATTTGAGTGCAAAAGCTGACTCTGCTCAGAATGGAAACAATCCCTTTGTCTCAGACTAAATAGCTTACAAGATGTAAGCTATTTGCATATAGCTTACTTCTGTATAGCAGTTCCTTTCTGATTCCTGGTTTTCAGTCGAGTCTGCATCTGATCAAGCAAAGGGATGACCAGGAGTTCCTTTGGGGTTTCTTAGGGGGTGTGTAAACCATAGGTAACTCTTCTTGCCAGTGATTTCATTGCTTCTGGTATCTAAAAATATGAACCCAAGGTTTCAAGTGCCCCAAATTGTCTCACTACATGCAGTTTTACATCTTTCTTGCTTTGTACTCTTGTGAAAGCAAGTTCAGTGGAGTGAATAGATTTTTAAATATTTTAAAATACAGAAAACAGTTGCTACACTGAGTAAGAATGGCTGTATTTGGTTCACTAAGAGGGCTTCCAGGTCAGTAATGGACTTGTAGAAAAAGAGTAGGAGTGACATTGGATTTGAAGAAAAGAGCCTCATTATTGGGATGCTCTCCCATTTTTGGGAATCTTGGGCTTCCTAAGTCAGCATTTGCTTCTGGAACATGGTTACAATGAAGTTATTGCTGACATGCTCTGTCACCCAGCATCCCTTATATGCATTATGCATATTTAACATCAAAAAAATAATGTTACTTCTTAGATTTATTTCTTTGTTTAGTTGCATAGTGTGGGTACTATATTAAAAGCTACATGAAGGCAAATCAGATGCTGTTAATCCTTCCTATTTGATGCTTTGTATATTTTGAAACTTTGAGATAATCTCAAGGCTGCAGTTTGGTCATGTATTAGCTCTATTTATTATTCTTATTGAACCCTGAAATCTGGCTTTTATCTCAACCTGATAAATAATGGAACCTTTGGCTGTTAGAGTGAGGATAAATACATAAATAAAGAAGAGCAGTTAATGAAAAAGTACCTGGTCAACAGAGATGACAGTGAATAAAGATACCTGTCAAACTCTCAGCACCATAAAAGCAAGCACATTTGGCCTGATCCAACATCTGAAGAATATCCTCTGTTTCCAAAGGGGTGTCTTGTTGGCCTGCATGATGTGTATCCTTATCTCTGTATCCTCCCCCCAGTCCTCCCTCCCACTTTTTCCTTTTGAAGTGCAGCAATGTTATTTGATTTGACTGCTTTCTGCAGCAGTGTGTTTTTGCAGCAAGTTTTGTGGAGAACAGTGACATCACAGCATGTTGGGGATAACCTATTGGGTAAAGGCAAGATAATGTGGATGATCTAGTGCTGTTAAGAGTGTAGCCAGTTATCAAAGTGTGTGTTTCTCTAGAGCAATACTGTTGTAGCAAGGGTCAAGAAGCTTCTGATACAGGCTCTTAGAAGTCTCACTAGTCCTCTGTTCTTATTTTAGAGCATACTTCTCTTGCTTCCACTGCAAGGCACGCTATTTGGTTGATTTTTAACCAGAGCAAGCCTTAGTGAATTTATACCTGCAAGTAAGCCTATCGCACTGCTGCACTGAAAAATGTATCGTGGGATTTCTATCCAAGCCGTGTCTTATTCTGACTTCCTGGCAGACATGAGTCTTTTCCCCTAAGGCACTTCATCTATTCTGTCTTTTCTACTTCTGGATATTCTCTTGCTCTCTCTGACTCCACCTCAAATATATCAGTATCTTAGTACATGGTTATCCTTGCTGTTGTCCCCTGGTACAATTACAGCATGATTAAAATGTGCACTATGGCTGGGACCTTGATCGTGTTCAAACAAGAGTATAACCTTAGACATATAGCCCAGTTACGGTGTTGTAACAAAATCAAGGAACAGCCCTGCTTGTTTTAGAAGCATGGGGTGTGGCTTTAACTGCTTTTCCTTGGCATTTTTCTAGTCACACCACTAGCTATTGCTGCATTACAAATGTCATTATCCCAGATACCTAGATGAGCCCCAGGGATGAATTTACAAATACCCCTCCACAACCTTTCCAGCATTTTGCTGCTGTCTGCAGCTCGGAAGGAGTAGCAGTGTGCACTTTTTAGGTTTCTCATATTTTCAAAACTTTAAGTATTTGCAGATATACAAAGTGTATTCCCCAAAATATGCATGTGCTTATGAATTAATTACATAATTCAGTTTTGGGACCCTGAGCTCAGAGGCCATTTCCAACTTTTTGAACTGTTGATGTTCTAAAAGGGCATTTTCCTTAAGAACAAGCAATCCACCAACGAATTTCTTAATTTGTTCATTTATTTCCCTTTCGTAGGAAGAATACAACACTAGCCAGTCTGAGACAAGATCCTGGAGCAAGTGGACCATTGACTTGTCTCAGTTCAGCACATTTTGTGTATCATATTTAAATTATGACCCCCAAAGACCATTCTACAAGCTATTCCAGCTACAAAAGTGTTTTTAAAAAGCCCACAAAACTGACTTTCCTGTGTTCTGCCTTTAACACATCTAGTTCTGAGTACATGGAAGAAGGAATAGGAGGAAAAAAGCTGTTTTCATTAAGAAGTCTTCTTACTTCAACTTTCTGGCTTTTCATATATCTTTATCTAGCTATGAAGAATGGGATGTGACATACATAAGAAAAGCGTTTAAAAGACAGGTCAGGATCTCCAACTAAGAGACTTATCCTGCCACTGAATCAACTGTGGAAAAAAGACATTGAACTCCAGGTGCCCAAGTGGAGGAGAAGTGTTTTCTCTTGAGATGTTTTTTTAAATATGTTGCATTGCAGCAGTGCTTTCTGCTGAACACTGCCACACCCAGGCAAAACCAGGAGTTCAGGTAGGCTTTGGAGACATTGCCTGTACCCTGTACGCAACTAACAAGGGCAGCAGTGGCCATCAAATTAATGCTTCCTTATATGCTATGTCCTTATAAGCCTTGTCATTCTTCAGGAATCTCTCAAGTTCAGAACAAACGTGCCTGCTATTTTGTAGGGGAAAATTAGACGTACTTCTTACCATTGTAAAACTTCTGTCTTTCATGGAAATAGCCTCTGTAGAAAATGGGATGGGATGTTTCAATCAGAATATGATAGATATTAATAGTAATAGTCCAAGCAAAATCCTCTATAGTTTTGTTTAGAGTTTCAATGTCCCTTGGATTTTCTGTGTAGTTTGGCTAATTCCTTGGGCCTATGCTCAGCTATAGCAGCTTTTGCAACTTTTCAGCCATGTGCTCTAGGAGGCAAGAAAAGGAAAACTTACTAGAAACACTTAATAGAAATCCTGTCAAGAAGCTATGCTTATACAAATACCCAAATTTCAATTAAGTTGATCTTTTAATAGAAGGGTAGGTTGTTGTTTTTTCAGTTTTGTTTCTGTTTGTTTCCTGGCTGGGCTGTTTTTTTGCTGGTGGAGTGAGCTGAATCAGCTCTTTGGGAAGCAAATGAATACCACATCAGGCAAGAAAGGAGCATTGCTATTTGGCTAGAGGAAAGAAAGGCCAGCCTTCCTGATGGCATGGAGTGCCTTAGTTCCTTTTTGAATTGCATCCTAAGAACTTTTACAGTATGGACTTAAAACTATTTTGGTGCCTAGTTTTTGTTTGGAAACCATTTAGAAATCACTCTAAGTCTGGAAGCAAGTTTTAAGTTTATTTGTATTCTTAGTTTCTAGCTGAGGTGCTTAAATTGATAACCTTTTATGCCTTTTTTTTTTTTTTTTTACACTTTCATTGACTTCAGTGTTGCAGATGGAGATCCCCTAAAAGGTGACAGTTCAAGGGGTAGAATGAAGCAAGATTTTTTTTTTTTTATGAAGTCTCTGTAACTGTTTTTCAGAGGATTGTATCTAGGTGGGTATGTTATAAAAATCTTGTTCAACAGTTCTGCTTAAAAAAGTACTTCTGCAGTTTTGAAGAACAACTTTAGGACAAGAGCATCATAAATTATACTTTTTTCTTTTTATGATCTCAGCGCTGTCAGACAGCCCCACAATTTAAGATCTGTATGTTTGTAGTTTGTAAGCAACTTGAAGTGTACACTGAGCAGTGTGACTGCCATCTGTTGTATGCTGAAGCCAGAGTTTATGCTGGCACAATTTTTGCTGTGAGTGAGAGTATTCTACCCGTTCTGGGAATGTCTGAGAAGGTTCAGGGCTGCAGGTCAGGCACTGCTGAGAGGTGGCAAAATGGAGCGATGAACAGTGGGTATCCATAAGACTCCTGTACAGGAGGCACTTGGGCTCCAGATAGCAGCCCCTGGTCTCTTGCCAATGTCTGAACAGGTACTTTGGCTTTCTTCCTGCCAGACATTTCTCGACTTCCATCATTTTCTGCAAGCTTTCCTATGTCCTCAAGCTCTTTTAGAAAAAAAAAATTCAGTCCTAAAATAAAGTAATTTGTGAGGTCTGAAGCAGAAGTGCAGCATCTATGGGAGATCAGAGAAAATCTGGGTTTTTTTGGTTGAAATTTTGTGGCCTTACTTCTTCGTCCACCACTGGGAGCTATGCAGTCTTGCAAGACAACAGATCATGGGTCTGGCTGCAAGAATCTACATACATCCTGATCTATTTAATGACATCTGAATGATGCTGGCTTATGAATTCATGGACAAACTGACATGGTTGGGTTTCAGCAGTCTGCACACAGGGAGAGCAATTGAGATTGGTTCTTGTGTGGAGCATGGAAAGCTCCTTATTCACCCTCTTAGTGTGCGCAGGCACAAGTTATAATCTAATTGAGAATTCATGCTGTATTCCAGGAAGCGGGGTTTTGCCTCAGTGATTTTGTTTTTCTTTAAGGTGTTGACCAGTACTTTGGAATTTAAAACTATGTATCTCGAAGAAGGCATAGAAATGTAATTTGAATGCAAACTGTATTAAGCCTTCACATCCTGTATCCTAGCAGGAATTTCTCCAAACAGGGGAGGTATTCATTGAACTAGGAGCAAAGCAATGTCAAGTTGAGAAGGAAATTACTATGGAAATGAGTTTTAAAAGCCTGAGGCAGATGTGGGGAGAGGCACATTGTACTGGGAATTTTCCTCACGCTGTCTAGTTTATATGGTCTTTCCATTACTTTAACAGCAGCATGTAAGAAACCCTTGATTTGGAACAAAAACTTCTGAACTTCAGTAGTTCTGTGCTGTTGTCATATACTGGCTTTCATTTGAAGGGAAATTAAGCCTAGCCTCAGCTGCAACAGGGCAGCTGCTTGTATAGGAATGGCCTTACTTGGTGTAGACCAAAGGACCCTTCAGCCCAGTGTTTTGTGTCTGTGGTCGGTTATGGATGCTTAGGAATGGGATATTCTTCCAGTTCTTGCCAAAGAATAGCTGAGGGGGTTCTGTAGATTTGATAGTCTTTGATTATGATTTTTATTTCCTAGGTTTGTCAATACTTATTTTTTTCTTTTTGAACTGTGCGTTTTAGGCATCCATATCTTTTGTCACTGAGTTCCACAATTAGACTACACAGTGTTGGGAAAAAAACTGTTTCTCACGTGCTCAGTGATAAGGTATAATGGTCCTCCCCCCAGCATATTCATTTCCATTTAGTTTAGTATCATGTTTTTCATTTGAAGAGATTTGAGCAGTATGTAGGTGGATTTGTTGGTGTGGTTTGTTGCAGAGAGATGGTGCTACAGGGAGAAAGTGAGATTTTTCAGAAACAGCAGCCAGGCCCTTTTATATCTTTCAATACATTTGGGATTATTTGTGAAACAATAGTTGATCCTTCATGCAACTTGGAATGGATAGATTGCAAATAAAGATACACGTGGCTTAGGGCAGGGGAGCTTATAAAGTTAATTCTGTTGGCAGAAATTGATGAAAAAAATTGTGTGGAAGGGGAAAACAGGTTGCAAATGTATAAATAAGTATTTACAAACTATTGGAGGACTAATGGATCTTTTAAAAGCTCAGTCCATTCCAGTCCCTCAGTCACTAAAATGGAATAAACTATAATGTCCCACTTCCCTTTTTTTTTTTTAATGCTAAAATTTTGAAGAGAAGATAAAGAGAAATCCTAAGAGACTGCAAATCAAGCTTTTGTTAAGCAATTTGAAAAAGTGTAAATACTTAATTTCTCTCTTTCTTTAATGTTATTGTTCACATTTTAAATACTTTCCTAAGTCTATGGTAATCACTCCTAAAAAGAGCAGAAATGTGAGCATCTGTTGCAGAGTCGTTCATATTTGGCTGTGCCATTGGAGATGGGATGATGTGAGTGTGTGCAGTTTGGGAAACTTAACATAAACTGGTTTGAATACTGTACAGGGTAAAAAGATGTAAAGTGTGATTCCAATTAAAAGGCTGTCTACAAGCAGAATATTGCATCTGAATAGCCTAGAAGTTTATCAGTCGCTTATATATCCAGGCTTTGTGGCTGCTCCCTGTAGCATTAAAAAATAAAGCCTACATCCAAAATCTGGGGAACATTGATGTATTCAGAATACAAACAATGTTCTCTTAATATGTCTTCGTTTGTTATGTCTGGAGTGCATGGAAGACAGAGTTTATGAGCTGCTGCTATCTCTTCACTGATTTTAATGGAAACTAGTTTGATTCGAAATCCTGTGAATCCTGCTATTTGAGAGAAGGATCTACTGTTTCATTTCTGTTCAACGAGGGAGAAATTTCACTTTCCCTTTTTAGCTCCTTTATAATACAGTGATTTTTTTTTCAACCCCCCAATAACTTCAGAACTATCTGCATTATTCTTTAATTATTTTTTTTAAATCTTAAAATTTATTTTAATTACCTTTAAATGCCACTAATCTGCGCACAGAAGCCTTTCTATTACGTTGAGTTTCCAGGTTCAAGACAGTCTGAAGAGATACCTCTTGGTGGTTCTGCTGGCTAGGGTGGTTATCAGGTTTGTTCCAGATGGGGGGGGTTGAGTACCAAGGAGGTATGTGATCCTGCAGCAGTAACATGTGAAAAGATTACAGCATCTGTCTGTCCCATCTCCCTGCTGCTGATGAGCTAACAGACTCTAATCAATAAATCTTTTGATTTTGAAGTGCTTTTGAAGTACCTACAGATAAGCCAGTAAGATCTCAATGGAGAACCATAATAAAGTTGGTTACCTTTTTAGTCTATTGTGATTTTATCCAACTCTGCTCTTGGCCCCAGTCCCAACTTCTGCCTCTGTGCAGTGTTGCCAATGTTCTGAATGAGTTGCAGTGCCATGCTGTGTAGGAACTGAGAATGAATCAATGAGGTCTTGGTGCTTCATCTGATCTATTTGGAATTGTACCACACTAAGTGGTCCTTGACTGGGACCAGTGTGTCATGTCACACCTGTAACACAAGGGGGATTAGCCTGGAAAGACATGTTACTCTTCATGGT
The DNA here is from genome assembly GCF_987193195.1 of Phasianus colchicus. Classification (NCBI taxonomy): domain Eukaryota; kingdom Metazoa; phylum Chordata; class Aves; order Galliformes; family Phasianidae; genus Phasianus; species Phasianus colchicus. Next base: position 25,656,392 of record NC_143442.1, read on the forward strand.
CTAGAAACATCAGAGTTCCCAACGTCTCAGTGAGAAGATATGCAATCAACTGAAAAGACTCAAATGGGATAATCAGTGTTCTTCTGGATCACAAATAAATGGAGTGTAGAAAGAACAGCCCTAAACAGTAGTTGTCTCTGTAAACTGCAAATACGTTAAAACTTTTTGCCGCTTAATTATCTTCTAGTTTGTGTTGATTCATGGAATGTATTTATTGGCAGTTCTCAAAACAGGCCACCCTGTACTTGCCCAAATATTTCACAGTATAGCAGGCACGTTGAAGCCTGTCCATTTTCCTTTACAGTTCAGCCAATTCTGTATCTGATTATTCTTTTCCTACATCTTTGTATATATTTCTCCTCAGCATTTATTAATTTCTTCTAGCATGTGCTGCTTTAAATAGTGAGTTGATACCATGCAAAAAAGAATTTGCACTGCTGTCAGAGGTGTTTGTTGTTTTTGAGCCCATCCAGCCCTGAGACCCCTCCCAAAATGCCCAAGATGTGACTCTCAGCTTGAACTGGAGTCAGGTAGTATGTCAAGGTTTTGCTAACTGATGTGCTTGTGTATGATAATATTGGAAAGCCTAAACTTATGTTGAAAAATATAAACCTTCGAAACTTCCTGTGCAAGCCCTTGTGTTTCACAGCTCCACAACCAGCTGTAGCTACTGAGGCAGTCAGAGAGCCTGTATGAGTCAGGTTGTTGTTAAGAGGCTAGAGGGAGCAATGATTGAATGGGGGCACTATGGCCTATGATGTTCAGGTAAAGGCAAGAGCCAGCGCAGGTATTTTTGCAGGGCAGTGGGACTGTACTAGCCAGCAGGGCTAGCTCTTCCAGCCCTTGTTTTGTTCATGTTTGGTTTTTTTTTTTTAAGTGAAAATCTAGTTCTGACTTTCTGAAGTGACAGGTAGGAAAATTTCCATTTCAGTTTTCGGTCTGTCTTACAGCAAGTTTGAGAGTGTAGTACTAGGTTCAGCTGACCCACTTTTAAATAAAAGGATTGAAGAGAATAATGAATCTTTCCACAATCCTTTCTATGAACATATTATCTGAAATAGGTCGGTCGTTTTTTTTTTTTTTTGTCCAAGTGCCCAGTATAATAATATTCAAATCTAGAATTGTATTCTATAGTTTGTACCGCAGTTCTTCATGTGCTGTAGTGCTCAGAAGGGCTTTCTGTTTTCCTTCACTCACCTTCTAGAATCAGTGAGCATCATATCCAGCCTGTCTTCCTGTAGTGATTTCCTTTCTGCATGAGGACAGGAAGAGTTACGTATGTAGCAGCATATTGGCATTCAGCAAAGATGCATTGATACTAGACACCGAGGCACAGAGGGATGAGAAGATCTGCCTTCCCTGGAGACCAGGCCTGTAGCCTTTGTATTCCCACTGCTGCCAAATGCCTGCCTTACTCAAAAGAATAGAGAATTAAGCACAAATTTCCTGGTCTCTAAGTTTCCTTGTATAACAGACTATTCTTCAAATCCTGATTAGAAGGTGAGGTTTTAGGAAAATGAGTTCTTTTCATGATGAAAAAATCTTGCAGCTTCTTCCCCATAACAGCCTGTTGTTATGACTGGGGACAGCAGGATGGGTTAATCGTGGCCCCATTTCCTGCGGTCTCCTGCAGTCATGATTTGTGAATGCCTGAGAATACCCCTGCTGAATTGTAATTGTTTGTGACAGTCGGCACATGATTTCAAGTGTTTGGTCACAGCAGTGTTCGTTTTCTGCTCTTTTAATCTTTGATGGATGTTGCGCCTGGCTTCACTGATGTGGTTCATGACACAGTAGGCAGTGATTTCCTATAAGATGTTTTGTCTCGACTACAGAGGTGTGGAGTCCCTATACGATGGCCAGTATTTATTAATGACATCCCAAGGTTTCTAAAGAGAAAGCTCTACCGTAGACCATTAGAACCTAATCTACTCCAAAATGTCAGATGCAGTTAAGCAGGAGTTATCTAGACTGCATTGAGACTTTCCTCATTAGTTCAGGCTCTGATTAGGAGACTGATTAAAGGCTTTCTTTCTGTAAAGGTTCTTTATCTTTGCAGATATCGTTACTATGTAAGACCTGATAGAGCTAGCTTAAGGTTCACGTAAATGTTAAAACTGAAAAACATTTGTGTGTATGCATCTGTGCAGTCATTCAAGCTCTTACAGTACGCATGCATGCTTTTAAAAATGCCCTTAACTAGTAACAAGAAAAATGTTCATTTCTGGACATGAATAGGGTTTTCGTCTTTCAGACTGTTCAGATGGTGCTAATAGAATGCAGTTGTATAAAAGGTCAGATTTTCACATCATACGTAAAGCTGTAGGATTAAGATTTTAACAGCAATTTGAGGTTGCTGGGATACAAAGTATTTTGTTCAGAATACCCTGTATCTGAGATCATTACAACTAGCCATGTTGCTTCCTGTGATTTAACCGTTGCTCTCTCTTCATGCTAAGCTATGTAATTGCGACAGTGCTGAAATATTTAAGGCTCCTCCTAATATTTTACCCACGAACAGCATTAAGCTTTGGTGTATACCTTTAAATTTCTCATCTCAGTGAAGATGGTAATTTAATGTATAAGCTCTTAGGAGAAAGGATTGTCAATTTGTTATGCGTTTTATATGGTTTAGCACAATAGGGGTGAGGCCTCTTGATATTTCTGGAACCTGGATAATACGTTAACATTGTCAAGAAATAAAAACATCCATGAAGCAAATGCTGGAACTTCCAAATGGTTTTGCAAGATACAGTTTCTGAAGAATTGTAATTTTCAGTTTTTATTCTTGAGTATTTTCTAATTAACTGCCTTGTGCATTAATCATTCTTCAAACATTTTGTAGGTTTGTAGGCTAAATCAGAAAGTAAAGACAGCTTTAAGAAAGTGCATGCGAGTCTTGTAAGAAGGATTTGATTGTTGTTTCCAGTCTGGTGAGATTAATAACTAAACATTGGTGTCATTTGATAGTTTGTGTGTGCTTATTTGTCTGTTAAGGGGAAAATGTAGTATTAAGCAGGGATATTAGTGCAGTTGCTACTGATTATCTGTTAATTATTGACAAACTTCAGCAGAGAGACCATGTGCTGGATGCCAGTAAGCGTTACCTCACTTCTGTGTGGTTAACTTGTTGACCTGGAAGGAGGTAGGGGGACTAAATACCGTACCCCTTTACACGCCAAAGCATATCTAATTACCCTTGTTCAATAAAATAAAAAAAATCAGCAGCTTCATTGTAAATATCATGAAGGATGTACCTTGTATTATAGATGACAGGCAAGGGACCTTAATTTTGCCTTTTCATGAGTGTTCCTCATATAAGTGACTGAAATTGCCCTTTGGACTCATGGGCTTAATGAATTCTGAAAGCTTTTGAGCTGATTTTTTTGGGGGTAGAGTTTGCTGCCACAGATGGTAGCAGGTTTTCTGTGGGCTTCTAGTTTGCTGTGAAAGTAACAGCAAGTCATAGGATTAAGATAAAAACATATCTTTCAGCTGCAGAGCTGTCTTGTAACTAATTTCTAATTAGCTTTGCCAGTTTTATTATGGACTTGCTGTTTGCTGTCAGATCTGCACCAGTGATGTAGTTGTTTGTCAAAATGGCTGCTTTCTTTGTATTTCAGTAGTGGTGACCCCTTTTAGTTAAACCAAGTCTTCTCAATTCCAGGCCAGTATGTTTTATCCTCTGCTCTGTGTGTCTTTCAACAAATTAATTAATTTCAGCTAGTGTATCTAAAAAGAAAAATTCTCAGACATCCACCAGCCCTCCTCATATATGCATAGGCAGGCACACAGTTTGTGAATGCTGTGTACCGTTTTCTTCTAGAACCTGGAGACTGTGTTTACTCTTTGTGAATGAAACAGAACAAGTAATAGCGTGGCTAGACAGATGACCAAGAAAAGGAAAGCCTTAAGTGCTATGACCACAGGTTGTTATGTTGTTGTGCCATAGACTTGAGGAGAAATAGTTCTGTTGTAATTTATTTTCGAATCAAAGGTTGAAATTCTTCCTTCCAATTCTTCCTCCTTTTAGGAGACATGTCCTGTGTGCAGCCAGAGGGCTTTTGAGAACACCTGCAAGCTGCTGACAACTTCAGCTGAGCTTCAGAGTGTTTCTGAGCATCAGGTCTGGCAGCTTCAATCTGCTGGTGGGCGTGTCTGCGGGATTGTGCAGAAATTTTGCTAGTGGCAGGCTCTGCAAGGCAATCTCTCTGCTTCTTCCTCTGTGCCCTCCCAGACCCTTAGGGTATGCTTCCAAATTGTATTTGGCAAGCTTCAACCCACGCCTCATTTAAATTCTAAGAACAACCTACTGCTATATTACCTACAGAAAATAAGTGCGGAGGCACTCTTAACAATCAAGGAAATGTTGACCCTATTGAATCCCTGTGAAGCAGATCCTTGGCTCCGTTCTTCTGCTTTTACCTTATGGCAGGAATAAAAAATTGCAGATCTAGATAAATCAATCCATTCTTTAAGTGACTCTTGAAGTTGTTTGAGTCCTATGGTGTGCTTCTGGTGTTTGGAAATCCCTGAGTGGATTGTTACAAAGTCAAGACAGGGGTTCCCCATTCTCCTCCCCAAAGAATAAGGGATTTAGCTAGAAACACGGAGACATGGCTAGAATCCTCAGCTGCCATAGATTTATTGAGACTGTTGGATAGCATAGCATAGCAAGTTGTGCTGGGGATAGTTAAGCTGCTTAATTCCAGGATCAAGGAAGAACAAAGTTGGAATCAAGACAGCTATTTTTATCACTGGTAGCTGTGCCCAAACAGTTGTTCATCAAGCCTGCTGCAGTATTTATAAGCCATATAATCTCCATCAACCCATGTCTGAGTGCCATCACAATGGACTGAACACAAACCCTGAAGAAGACCATTGAATGCCCCAAATTGGAAATGACCTACAGTGATTGCTGTGTTCTGCTCCTATGATGATGAGGAGAAAAGACTTCATTTGCTATGCTCTATAGACACTTCTGCACAACGTAGCCTGTTGTCAAATCTTCTGGTTTCTGACAATTAGTCTGAAGGCAGGCTTATAGGAAAGCAAAACAAACAAACAAACACTAGTAAGTGACTGGAAGGAAAACCAACCTGTGCTTGCATTTTAAACTCTTAGGTCAGCTCTGACTTGTCTTCCTTTGTAAAAGGAAATAATGGTTAAGAATTTTTCTTAACATGAAAATGTATGATGCTGGATGAGAATCTTTGCCACCTGATATTCATCTTAACTTACTAACATCCTGTGCCATCAGGAAAGTGGCACAATATAGGCTTGCTTAGTTTGAGAATTTACTGTCAAAGACATCTGTGAACTTATCACTGGGTGTATATACAGAACAAATCAAGATGTAGGATGTTGTAAAAAGAAAAATAAAAGTCTTGCCACAAATTTAGGATGAACTCATTACATCACTGATGATGGAGCCAAGAATGAGTTAAGCAAAGATTTCCCAGACAAATGTGGTAGCAGCTGTACTGTATCTCACACCATCAGAGATTGCTGGATAAGTCTTGTCCTCTTAAAAAGCCTCAGTATGCTTTCTACCTCATTTTTTTCTAAATTGGATTTGCTGTGCTGCAGAAAAAAATCACATCGTTGGCATGGGTGTAGCTTATTAGTTTTAATAGCAATGAGTTATGCAGAATACAAAATACTATTATGTAATTGCTTTGAATGTTATATTGTGAATTAAGAAGTATGGGAGCCAGGGTGATGAGTATCATGTGGGATGTCTGACATGTTCCTTTCTAATCCAAGGAAGAAAAAAACCTCAGCTAGTTAGCATGAAAGCTTTTTCCACTTGAATAGAAGTTGAAAAGTTTTGTTCCTTGTCAGGGTTCATAGACATGAAATCCACACATGAACTGGCTCCGCTGATGCTGATGGCAAAATTCCAGCAGCCTTTATGAGAGCCAAAATTCGGCTCCATGTGGGCTTCAAAGGAAGCAGCTCAACATACGGCAATGTGTTTGAGAAATAAGTCACCCTGTGTAGAGGCACTGTAACCGTGTTGGCACCATTTAAAACCTCAGAACAGGTACAAATTTAATCATGATAAATGAACTGTAGTTAATAACTTTCAAATAAAGGAGGGAAAGATTATAGGGAAGATGATGCTAAAAATATATATTTGAGTATCAGGTTAAGTTCGTTAGCAGCTTATTAATATCTGTGAACTGCAGTAGTTTTTCTGAGGTTTTGTAGAGTCTGTGTAGTTAATATTTAGAGGAACAGAGCTAAGGCCTTCATGTAGGCTATCAGTTCTTACTTGCTTGCCTCCATGTGCCAGGATGCCTTTTGTCAAGTTCTGGAGGGTGTACCACTCCATCTGTAGTTTTCTTCTGTACCTGTGGCCCATTCTCCTACTGCCCTTTTTCCATGAAGGCTCAACTGGTTTCTCAAGTAAGAGCCAGTGCATCCACGCTTGTAGTGTAGGTTTTTGGAAAAGACAGACCCAAGCAGTCCTTCACGTTATACTTTGCATATGAAGTCTGGCTAACATGGGAGTCATTGTAATGAGACTTCTAGTTCATCGTGAAAGTGAAAAAACGTGGGAGAGGAAAAAGAAAAAAAAAAAAGTATATATATCTTAAATCATTTTGCAGTCTGTCAGTTGGTGGCTGCATGGCTGACTAACTGTGCAGAAAATTATTCTTTCTTTACATACCTTCACCACTGTATCTTTATCTGCTGTCATCAACAAATGTATCAAATGAAGCTCTGTTGTCTAAGAATTACTGTGCAGGGCAACTAGGACTTGAGCTGTGGTATTCTCCAACTGACCACCTACAGCAGGAATTACTGAACAGCCAGAGTTTAGAAACATATAATGGCTTAGATTGGAAAGAACATTAAGCATCACCTAGTTCTAGCCTCCCTGCTATGGGCAGGGTTGCCACCCACCAGATCAGGCTGTCCACTGTCCTCATCCAACTTTGCCTTGAATCCCCCTGGAGATGGGGCATCCACAGCCTCTCTGAGCAATCTGTTTCAGTGTCTCACCATCCTCTGAGTAAAAAATTTCTTCCTAACATCTAACCTAAATCTCACCTCTTTTAGTTTAAAGACATTCTCCATTGTCCTATCACTATCAGACCATGTAAAAAGTTGATCCCACTCCTGCATGTAAGCTCCCTTTGAGTACTGGAAGGTCACAATAAGGTCTCCCCAGAACCTTCTCTTCTCCAAGCTAAACAAGCCCAACTCCTTTAACTTTTCCTCATAGGAGAGATGCTCCAGCCCTTTAGCATCTTTGTAGCAGTCCTCTGGACCTACTCCATCAGCTTTGCACGCTTTCTGTTCTGGATGCAGCACTCTAGATGAGGCCTCACAAGGGCAGAGTAGAGGGGGACAATCACCTCCCTATCCCTGCTGCTCCCTCCTCTGTTGATGTGGCCCAGGATACTTTTGGCTTTTCAAGCTGCAAGCGCATGCAAGTGTCCTGCTTTTTGTCCATCTAGATCCCCATGTCTTTCTCTGTCGGGCTGCTTTGTTGTTCTCCCAGTCTGTACTCATATCTGGGACAAGGCCATGAATTAAACATTGAGATTTTTCCCACTTTTAATCTGGCAATATACTGAGTCTTCAGTGGGGACTTTAATGGGTTTCTCTTGGATTGGCTTTATGGATTAGGTCCAGACAAGCCCTAGGCAAAGATACAGTAGGCATTGCTCAGGGTACCTGATATATCAGGCGGTGACTGTGAGCATGTCCATAACCACAATTCTGGAAAGGCCGGCTGCTGCTGCCGCCCCAGGGTAAAGTCTCCTCTGACATGGCATCCTGGCTTTTGTACTTCCCTTTCTCTCAGTGACAGCAGAAACCTAAATCTACAGAGCTTTCCCTTCTCTCTTCCCAGCTCTGCTCTTTTCTGATGCATCTCCCCTTCCTGCAGCCTTTAAGTTCCCCATGGAAGTGATCCATTTTGCCCAACCACTGAGGAGCAGGAGGGGCAAATCTGGGCGCTGTCTCTATTTGCAGGCTTATGAAGGATGCCCATTTAGAAGATCTGCAGAAGCAGTATTGAAGACATAAAACGTTTCCCTGAGCATTTGTAGATATAAGCAGTGTCATGTGTAGCATACTGCTGTACTAAGAAAGTAGTTCATAAGTCTGTTGATAAAGCTGCCTGCTGAAGCCATATTCCTGTCAGTACTCAGCATGGGATGTATCACACCAGACTGTGGAGTCACAAACTTGAGGAGTCATGTTAGTTTGTTTCATCTCATCTGTGGCCACTATTACAGCTAAACAGTTTTTTAAAAAACTAGCAAATTAATGGATTTAAAATGCAAAAGTACAGGGACCAAATGTCTTAGCAATAAAAAGCAACTGCAGTTCACCATCTGTTTCAGTTTAAAGTGTATTTCCCTTTGCCATTTCTCTTTGCGTAATTGATTTCTTGTGGAAGGAGGTATGCCACGTTCAGAACCACGGCCTTGGTCTCAGGTGGAAGAGGTATTGCTACCTTATAAAGATGGTAATTGTTGCTGTAGCATCCAGATCAGGCCGTGGCTCTTTTTGTGCTGGATCCTCTGTGAATAGACAAGTCTGACCCCTGCTAGCTTGAGAAAATCTTTCTCTTTGTCTGTTCTCGTCATCAGCAGCAAAGAGGAAGTTAACATGAGGAAGAGGGTGTTGCTGTAAAAATATCTTGATATGGGGACTGTTTCAAAAATGGGGGTTTCTCTCACAAAGTATAATGCGTTTGGTAAAGCAACAGATGTGCATCTCCAACAGGTTATGCTATCTTACCTGGGGGAGTCCCTCTCAGTCTGAAACATCTCCCCAAGCACTCAGAGGTCAGAGGGATGGCTGCAGTATAAAGGCTGTAGATAAGATGGATGCTTTGTGTCTGGCGTGCCTTGAATGAAGTGTGTGAGAAGGGCTCTGATAAACTGGCGATTGTGGATCACTGGGAGAAAGTTGTAAGAGGAGAGTATTACAGTTTATCTATAGAAAATCCCAGATATCTTGAATGCAATTAATAAGGTTTCCAAATTATTTGCATAATTGGTGTGTTCATGTGCTTTCTTCGATGTAAAGTTAGTGTCGTGTTCTGGTTGTCACTGAGCAAAAATTGCATGTTCAAATAATTGCTCTGGTAGTAATGCTAACCAGAATAAACAGTCACGGTTCATACGGGATGTGTTGCAGAGATTCACAATCCATCTCAAGGTAGTGTGAACAATACCCAAATTTATGTCTTCTTCCAGCAATGTCTTCAGTAGAGTGGCTGTGATACAGCTGGGAGAAAAGTTTGGGGTGAAATTTGCTCTGTATCCTGCAAGCTTTAGGCTTTTGTATAACTAGAATCAAAATGTGGTCCTTTCAGAAGTAATTCTAACTTCTACTGAGTCAGTGTTGGGGCTGCAGCATGGAGTGCTGTTGATACGAACTCACGGCAAAAAGCCCAGTCTTTGGCTGTGACTCTAATGTATTCACTTTTCATTGCATCGTATAAATAAGTCTGTTCTTTTAGCTGCTGTGAAACTGGTGGTATGTGCTATTCAAACAAAATATTTTAAATCAGTTTAACAGATGTAGGCTCAAAAAAAACCTCACACAAATCCTGGAATTGGCAGGTTTACCTATTAATCTGATTTTTAGCAACGCATTGACTTTTCCTTGTAGAAATCTGTATTTTTTTGTGTGTATTGTGGCTTTTGGGACAATAATTTTAAGATTATGCAGTTTTACCTACAACAGGCATATATATTTCATATAATATTACGCCATTGTTTACTACAGCATTTTTAAATTTTCATTGCAGTAAAATAATTTGACATTAAGATGATTATTTCAATGTAAGTTAACATTCAAAAAAGAAAAATATTTAATTGCTAAGCATTACTGTGGTGAATTTTCTTGCAGCTACTCACCCCTGGTTCATAAAGCACTTCCAGTTTCTCCTGGTCATTTTTTACCACATGTCCAATGCCATGGCTTAGCAGGCAGAGATCAGGCATTTTCCCCCAAGCTGCAGAGCTGTCAGCAGGCTCTCCAAATTTGCAGTTTGCCCTTGCAAGTGCACGCTTACTCTCAGAGCACTCAACCAGATTCTTTGTTCAGAAATGCACTAATTCATACCTCTGTGCTCTGCAAATACACTATCCCAAACATCAACAAAGCCAAACTAGCATCCTGTGTTTTTGACAACTGTGAGGGAGATTCAGTGGAGCTAGTTACTTTTTCTTCCTGTATGTCCTATGCACTTGTTCAATCTGTTCTGTTTGCTTTGCAGCATTTCAGGATCTGTGAAGCACTTCCAGCACCCTCTTTATTGTCATCAGGGTTTGTTTCTTTGTTGCTATGGTGGTGAACTGAAATGGAGTTCCTTATGTCAGCCAGGGAGAGAGTGAGGGGGAGCACAGCAAGCGCAGAAATACTAGTTTGGGGGCTTGTTTTGTAGAACAGTCTATGTGTTATGTAACTTCAGTGACTTTGTCTCTGGTATTTCAACTCTTTTCATGCAGAAACTTACTGTAAGAGCATTTTATGCTTCCTAGGTAATTGCAGAGAAGGTAAGAGTCTCAGGCCTCATTTTTGACTCCTGTTGTGGAAATCTTGCTCTGTAGTCCCTGCACCAACATTGATTGACAAGACCTATTCAGATATTTGCTTCCCATTGTGTTCAAGTGTGCAATTCATTACCTTCTTCATACTCAATCCAAAGGTACAAGTTTTTCTTTCTTTAATTTTCTCACGGAGCTACTCAACTGCTTTGAGCATATTTAGTAGGAGGAAGAGGGGTGGGGAGCCATCATTTGGTACAGGCATGCCCTGCTTTCAGACGTGAGACGTGAGCATGCTGTGCTTTTGCCTGGCCTTGAAACCAGGATAGTCTGTCAGCTGTGTTTCAGCATCATCTTGTGGAAGTGCCCCCTGCTGCCATGTACAAAGACTTGCAGCATGCTACAACACTACAACTTTTAACTTATTTAACAGTGTCTTTCACTCTACATGTGCTCAAAGTGCTTTACAATATACCAACAGCAATAGAAAATGTACAGAACAAATATATCTTCAAACAGAAGATCTGCTTTCTTCAGTTGGCAAAAATGACACATTCCATAACAGAACAGCAATAGAAATGAGCCTGTACTGGCAGGGTAATTCTGAGTTTTCCCCAGCTTACGATAATTTTCTTCCAAGAACTACATGTAAATTCAGTTAAGAAAATAGAGATTTAGGTGAGAATATAAATCTAAATTTATTTCCAAAGTCTCTGATTGATTCTCTGTTCTGCTTTTCTTTAGCAACTCTTCCGCAAGGCTGTGCCACGTAGTTTCTAAACGGTGCTTAATTACATTTCATTACTGTTGTGGGAGGGGGCTGTAACAACTGCCTTTTGTCCATTACTTTTTACGATTGTCAGTTTTATTGGTGAGTCTGACTTAGTTTATTTCTAAGAAGGATATATATTTTACAGAAAAAAGTCCAGCCCTCTGAGTGCTATATCAGATCTGCTTTAAATGCCATTAAAATAAACTTGTGTAAATCCAGAATAACATATCACTGAAATAGGCTGTCCAAATTTGTAGGTACGGAACAGCTATGGAAAACAGGAATTTTCAGTGAGTATCAGTGTACATCGAGATAGTCATTAATTGTAATGGGAGGTTTGCTTGGGAAAAAAAGAGTAAATTCAAAGAAGGACCAGATGCAGGTCAGGATGTAGGTGGACTTGAAAGCAAAAGAAGAAATGATTTGAGCGAGGAAAACAGAAGGACAGTCTGCAGAAGGAAGTGGAAAATAATTGATAGTGCCATGGAGAAGAAGAGGACATGGGGAGCCCTGAGGAGTCTGGGAGTGGAAAGGGAAAGAGAAGGACCAAGGGATGAGTGGGGATGTTGCTTGGAGCTAGTCGGGGGGCTCTGTACTAGATATGGAGTCTGTGTCATGTTTGGGGACACAGTCTGTTTGCTCAGCACAGCATTTGACTCCTCAGTCGAGGGGGTTCCCATCTCTTTTTATACCATCTTCTGCCTCGTTGGCTGTGCAGCTTCCACTTGCTGCAACAAAGGACATATCTTAGTCCTATACGTGGCTGTAGTTGTCACTTTTGTCCCAGAATAGGTGTAATCCTGTTTGTATCCAGAGCGTATGTTCTGAAGGGAACGTGCAATTCTGTAAACTGGGACTTGTATTTTGATGTGTAAGTGAAGAAAGGAAATATATTTTGGAAATGGCAGCATTACTTGCACTTCACTTTTCTTGATGGCTCCAATTTGCAGATTTGATGAAGATCCTCTAACATGGCAGCACAAATGCTTGTGTGAGCATAAATGTAAAAACTAAGTTTGGGAGTGAATGTCTTTGTGGAGGAGCTCAGCAATGCATAGGGAGAGGGATAGCAACAGCCAGTATTAAATGTCACTCACCAGCATGGTAACTTCAGTACATCCATGCCTCTTTGTGGTGCAGAGAGTGGATTATTAGTCTCTGTAACAATACCATCATGCACTGTGGTTCTGTTTGCTCTTGCAAACTGAGCAGGATCACATCTGCCCAGGATCTTGGATAGTGCTCTGCAGAGGTCACTAACATGCCATGGAAGCATGTTTGTTCAGTAAGTGACGCTTTCATCCTTATGTCCCACTAAGCCAGCACACCAGAATGGCTTCCTTTGCCACTGTGCAATATCTAGCTGTGTATATGTATGTTTTAGACTCAAAATACAAAGTGCAGACACTGACTGTTTTTGATCATTGGAGATTTTGTATGGAACTGGTTATAAAACTGAGCTGTTAGTAGCCCTTGTGTTGACAAAGTTGTGTTTAGATAACTGCTCTGCTTGAAGAAATCTTTTCCAGTTCTTCCACTTATCCAGGGCTAACCTAAGCTGAATTGTAGAGCTGTTTTTCCCTGTTTTATGAGGCTTGCAGAAGTTCTTGTGTGAATAGGCTGTGATGTCCTGCCTGAGAGGGGGTTCTGCAGATAAAACGCAGGAGTCAGATTGTCAGCAGGCAGGCAGCCCACAGTTGTGGTGATACAGCAACTGACATGGAACCTCAGGGCCAAGCCCACAGGAGGTCCAGGGGACCCTCCAGTAGATCTTTTCAGAGTTCAGTGAGACAGAAGCACTCTGTATGAGTATATGGCACATTTTTCTGTGATTTGCCATATTTGTGTGTATGTTCTCCCAGTTCTCAGCTATGCAATACAGCCATGGAATAACTATTAGCTGGAACTCCAAGAGGCTCTGGGGTGATGAACCATAAGTGCCATCTTGACAGTAAGCAGCTGTGATTGTTTTGATGGCCAGTGGACTACCAGGAGTCCAAATTCTCCATCATCAGCCCAGGCAGGAGTTGGCACAGGAGTTGTATGAAGATTTTAAATCAGCTTTGCAATACCTGCTCTTGCCAAACCCCTAGAATAAATTGGAGGAGCCCAAAGTTTATTGTACCTTATGTGCAGGTTGTTAGGACTTACACTGGGACTTTATGGCCACTTAAGCATTATAATTGTATTGCTATCTCCTTTCCCCCAGGCCTTCTACACTGTGGGAGGGGATTAAAAAGGCAGCAGTGCACTGGACCCTAACTCAGGGCTTGCTAGATGGCTGGCAGTGCTACAGGATGTAAAAAGGCTGAAATGGAGACTGGCAGGGGAGTGCTCTATAATACTGCCAGCAACATCTCGCTTGCTCAACAGTTAGTGGCTCTGTGGGATCAAAGCAGTTACAGGCGGCCAATACTGGCTATGTGGGAACGGTGGGATTTTCAGTTGAGCTGTAGAGTGGGAATGGCTTTTAGGAACCTGAGCTGGGTTTGAACTGGAAACCCAGCGATGAAAATGTCTTAGACAAGTCATCATCCTTCAAGAAATGCCCCAGTTTCCAAACATCACTGCTTCAAAATGGAGCAGGCAAGCTGCTGTGTTCAAAAAAAGTTTTGGTTACAGCCCCTTGTTAGTTTAATTTTAGTTCTTATGAATTGACATATGGCAGGCATGATTTTTAATTAGAGCTTTAGCTGTGTTTTACTGGTAGGACTGCAGAGCACTGTGGAATTTACATTAGGAAAAAAATGCTCTGTCGGTAGAGTACAAGGCTGTTTAGTAATCAGAGTGGAAAGTTAACTTTGAAACAAATTGGCAGCTGATCAGATAAAATTCAAATCGGTAACATTTGTGTTGGAAACCAGCTCAGATCTGGGAAAAATGGAATCTAAGCTATTCTGTTCCTCTTGCATAGGAACTGACTGGTGAACACACTGTGCACATCAAACTTCATGTGTAACACCCCCTAGAAAAACAAAATTAGTACATTTATAGCGTTATCTGAGCACTTAATCTGATTCTTTTTCGCATTAGTGTAAAAATGTTACTTTGAAGAGAAGTTCTCTCGCATACTTTATAAAAATAACAAACAATCCCACTTTACTATTCAAAAACTAAAGGTCAAAAGTTTCCCCTCTCTGTTTTACTTCTGGATCAACAGGCTGGAACAGAGAGATATGGGGAGATGTTTTGCTCCTCAGTGCCCATAAGGGATTCCCATCTTCCCAGTTCATTGTGTGAACTCTGTCAGGTACTGAAAGAGTTAACAGTGTGTTCAGGCCCTAACCAGCAAATGCATTTAAAGCTCAGTCCAGCACTCACATGGTTTGTATTCTTGCGCTGCTGGAGTGGTGTGTTCATGGCATCTGGTTCCCTGGCAACAGCTTTCATTGGCTCAATCAAAGCCTTTTCTTCTTAAGAAAGCTCCCACTGTGACACCCTACCACCACCACTAATCACCATCTTAACCGAGTGTTTAAGATGCAGCTGGTATGAAAAATAACGCTTGTGCATGTGAGAAGATTAAGAGGCTACCTTGCATAGTACACCTGCCCTGGAGAATGCCCTCCCTCACTTACGTTCAGCGTGCTGCAGGCTCTCAGCTTTCCTACTAGAAGAGCTGTACATGAAGGGTTTGCTCAGAAATAATCTTTTGTTAGGCAGAAATCCATAAACCTTTGTGTCTTGTGAATAGTCATTTCCTCTCTGCTGCTGAGATGGCGTTTGGGCCTCTCTGCTATTGACAAGAGGCAGAAGTGGGATGTAGGGTGTGTACAATAAAATCCATATTGTCAAAGCTGTCTCCACTGACAAGGAGGAAGCAGGAAGAAGCCTCCAACATGTAAAAGGGAGAACAATGAGAGCAAAGAATTCACATTAAGCCTCCTCAAGTGTTACATATGGTAGGATTTCTGGAACATCAGAGCTTGTACAAAAGCTGAGACAGCCTCTAGCACTCTTGTCTCCCTGTGCTTGGCAAAGCTTGGTGTCCAGAGTGATCAGCAAGCTTGGGTGTTAACATCATGTTCCACTGTTAGAAATGTCCATTTGTATTACTGAAGCTCTCACTGACTCACCAGATGACGGAAGTTGTTCCCTTATTTTCTCCTTTTTGGAGATTGCCTTGGAGGATGCTTTGTAACCCTCAGAGACAGTTGCATTCCAAAGGAGCAGCACAGCTGGAGCAGAGCTGTAGGTGAGGGTAAGCGTGAGGAGACAGTGTGTCTTGTAACTGGTGTGCTCCAGCACTTTACTCACTTAACCAAAAGAAGCACAAAGGCCAGCCATCACCCTCCTCTGTTTATCTCTGCATTGCTGGGCAGAAAAGTGAACACAAATTGAAGAACGTGGGCTGGGGAGCAGCATTTTCAGCAGTGTGGTGTCAGCTATGAAATATCCTGCTAGAAAACATCAGTCTGAATTTGTGCATGCTTTGGTTAGGTTTAAGTTAAACCATGATCTCCTGATAGAGTCCTTCTCTGGGCACAACCACTGCTTTAAAGCAGTAGGTCAATATATTCTTTTCAAGCTTGGGAGAGGGGAGAAGTATACTTTGTCTTCTGAAACACTATACGCTTTATTTTACAGAGAGACTGAGGCAATATGTGTCCTGAGAAAGAAGCCGGGGAAGACAGACTTGTGGTTAAGCTGCTATATTGGGACTTGGGAATTTGGGTGCAGCTCCCCCCTCTGTGTGGCCCGGAGAAGGTCTGGGCGTAGGCAAAGCCAGCAGTCCCGAGGGCAGCCAAACCCAAAGTGAGGCTGTGGTGAGTGCTTTGGGGCAGCTGCCTGGGCCGAGCTGAGCAGGCTGGGGAGCACCAGCAGCCGGAGCAGCAAGTGTGACTTGGCAAGGCTCAGCCCCAGCTTGCATCCTTAGCTCTGCCCTAGCCTTTCCCTGTGGCTGAAGTGCCGCAATATGACCTGACAGTGTAAAAGCAGAGCTACAGTGAGACAAACCAGAGATGTGGTCCTTAGCCTCCAGTGTGGGCTGATAGGAGGTGCCAGCAAGGATAATAAGAGCAGGGCAAAGTCATCTCCATAATGCACTCCTCATCCTTCACAATTAGCTCAGTGGATTCCTGGTCCAGCACTGTGCCTTTGTATGTTGTATGCAGGTTTTCTGAGATGGTTCACCATTTTTCCATGCTAATGGAAAAAGGTGTTTTGAATGCCTAGCCCTAGGATGGCAGCAGCCCCATATGTTAGGACAGCAGAACTCAGTTTTGTCCGCACAGAGAAGTTCACAACTTGTTCTGACTTGCCTTTGAAGTTTTCAGTTCAGCCTTGAGGTCCAGCTGCAGGCTCTTTCCTTGCTGTACAGCCTTTGCTTCCTTGTGTGAACACTGGAACACTGCAGCAGCCAGGAGCACCTGGCTCCTCCAAACAGTACAGTGCTTCAGTATGGAGCTACAGGGCAGGAACAGCCTACAGGCACAGCTGTGGGGGCAGCAGGTAACAGTCACACAACTTGTATGAGGGGAACCATTCCCCCTTCATTTACAAGGTTCTTGCAAAGATAAATCTCTAATATGTAAGAGATGTTCAGAAGTTATGTGGCTGAAAGCCATAATGAAAAGTCTATGCATATTTTAAAACACAAAAAATATTTTAAGGGAGGAAATTCAGAAGCTTAGATTGGGAATGACAGCAGCAAATAATGGTGTTCTGAAAGTGATAGGTCTGTTTTCTGCAGGAACGTGAAATTGTTATTTAAATTTATTTAAGCTTATTAATATCCATTCACTGACAAAGGAACCTGTGGCAAAGACACAACCTATTTTGAATGCTAAGTATCTGATTTGGTAAACTTGCTTCAGAGGCTGGAGTGCAGGGAGTGTAATTCCTTCCTGCTGCCCCCCCTCCAAACATTCCAGAGGATGAGCAAAGCACACATGCATGCATGAGTGTGAAGAGCTACAGGTTTTGTTGGTTTGTTGTTTTTTTTTTTTTTTTTTTTTAACCTTTTGACAGATTAAAAAGTTCTCAAAGCAGGCCATAAAAATGTGACTTAAGTGGGGAATTGGTAGATGTCACTGTGCCAGTGCCGATCAGATTTGATTTTATTTAGATTTCATTTTGGGAAACAACCTTCAGTTGTGCACTGGCTTATGGTGAAGTCTGGAACAAAGGGGCCTTGGGAATCCCTGTGGATAGAAAAGGGAAGGGGACTTGTACCTGGTTAGTGGGTTGCACAAGCTTCCACTGGACATGCAGATGGATATCTTAAAAAATGTAAACTTGGCAAGGTGCTTAAGGAATGAGACCTGTTGCTGTCTCAGTCCGCTCCTTCACATAACTGAGGAGGTACTTCTGTGAAGAAATCTGAGGCCTTTCTTTTCACGTAGCGAAACATGCATCTAAGTCAGATAATGCATTCCTTATCTGTAGACTGAAGGTATTCAAGTGTACGTTTTCTTGCTATACAGCTGATGACTGAAAGGTGGAGATTATTTTGCTCCTTAATTTGTTGGGCAAAGTGATTTTTAATGTAAAGTTTATTTTGTTTTTTTAAAATTTATTTTCCTACTTTTTAGATGATCAAAGTAATTTCAAGAAGGCTGAGTAACCTTTACTCTGCCCCTTCTAATCCCAGTCTGTACACATGTACCTCATTAAGTGATCGCAGTGCCTAGTGGCTGCTTTTTCTTTTCTGCAGAAGATCAGAGGCGGGGGGAAGCACGAGGCATGTGCACAACCGCAGCCCTTGGAGAAAGGATGTAAGTGCCGGGCCTCTGCACAGGCCTAACTTTCACCTTAAGTAAGCCTGGAGCAGAGTCATGTAATATATTGGTCAGGAGGCATGGGAGTAGATTTATGTTGTATCACTGAATGGGGCTGTGTTTCTAGATAGAGCTGCTGCTTAACCTATATCAGAAATTGCGTGGTGTGAATAAAGGCCAGAGGCCTGTTGTAAAAATGATGATTTAGGTGCTTGATTGGGACTCCAGAGATTTGGTCTCCTTTCCTGTGTCTTTTTTATTTTTCTTTAGAAAGTAACTCAGTCTTACACTCTAAATTACCAATCGTATTTCCTCACTTTTTGGTCTGGGAAGAAATGTGTTAACTAGTGCAAAGCATTCAGTATTCTGGTGCTGAAGAGAGAAGTATGAACTATGTAGAATGGAAAAAGTATTGTTGTTCAAGCAGTGCTGTGACAGTTTATGGTGGAACTTTTTTTTCAGCCCTATGCTGAAGAACTAAAATTAGAAAGAATATTGAAGAGGTACTTTGTATGCAGAGCACTGTAGATTTGTGCCTGGAGAGAAGCAGGAACTCTTGCCAAAAAAATGATTGTGGGGGCAGTACCTGGTCAGAGACTGATGTGATGTATTATACCATGCAAGCCAGAGGCAGAAGGAAGGTTATATTAGGCAACCCTTGCTTTGCTGTTTTGTGATATTTGAGAGCCTCATTTTTCAGCCTTTGATTGTTTTGTTCTAAACAACATAGTTTTTAGCATGGAGTTGATGATACAGATCTCACAATGCACCTGGAGTTTTACAGGAAAGCATACAGATAAGGTCTCAGCCCCCTAGATCCTCCAAAGTGGGGCCTTATTCTTCTGCTGTGGACATTGTTAGAGTAAGTAATGTAAAGAATTCTGTTTTTACGGTAGTCACCCATAAGCATTGATTTAGGCATAAATCTGCAGTGTACTTAGATGGAATTTCAAATTTCAAACTGCAGAAAGGGATCTTTTTTTTTCCCCTTTCTTATTTTTTATTTTTCTTTTTTTCCTCAAGTTTGCATGCTTTAGTGTACCACCTTTTACCCAGCAAGAACCATATGACCTTTTTACCATCTGCTTCTCAACAAATTAGCAGTCAGCAGAAACAGGAGTTGCCAGCCCTACTTTTAAAACTGCTAGCATGCCTTTGTAGGCTCAGTGACATTTCTATGCTGTATCCTGATAGTGAAGTGAAATCAATTTCCTCCCCTGTCCTTGGGCAAAGAATTATGAATTAAATTTAGTTATAGAAAAAAAAAAAAAAAAAACTTTTGGGGCATGGGGGAAACGTTGTAGCATCCAAAACCTCTTCTCTTTTAGATGCTTTTGGTGCCTTGATTTTTTTGGTTTTTTTGTTCTTGAAACACATCCCTTGCAGACTATGCAGCCTGCTGGGAAAGAAAATGTATTTAAGTCCTAGCAATATTATTTACGAGCACATTGGTAGCTTTGCATAGGAATACTTAATAAGTCCACTAGTACTTGAGAATGGCAAAGCTATGCCTCAACGCTATGCTGTGTGCAGAGCAGCCCTGGTCAACAGCAGGGCTAACTGGAATGGACAGCAGAGGAGAGGCTGCAGTGAGAAGTGGACTCTGTGGCCTCCAGAACTGGAGCCCATGCTGGAACTTCTCCACCCCACATTTTATAAAACAGCAGGAATCAATGCCTTCACACTAGGAGTCAATTAAAGAAACCCAAATTATTGCCATTTGAATAAACAGTTATTTCTTTTTCACCCTCACAGAAGCTTGTTAGGATGAACTAAAAGCCAGAACTAATTAAATGATCTGATAGCACAAATCATATTAGAAATATTTCATCTGGTTTAATTAATTCTCACCAGAAATCACTGCTACTCTTAGCATATGCTGAGTGATTTTTCTTTTATTAATTTTTATAACAGTTCCCATTTGTATCTGTTTCCAGTACTGCTGGGATCCTTGTTCTCTGCAGATAAAGTGGGAGTGTTTATAAAGTGCTTACTACTATGGAGGTTTTTAGCCCTAGAGACACGCAGTGTGGCAGATAACCAGCAGGTCTAGAAAAGGGATATCTACACCTGTATCTTAAAGGATGGTTCATTTAAAGCAGGATGAGACAAATAAGAGGTGTGATTTTCAGTCCACAAATGTACAGTGCGTGCTTTGGCAGACTGACCCTCCAAGTTAACTCTTAATTTACTGGTGATCTGCTTTAAGGAAAGTGCAGTGGCTATCACTGGGAAGAGGCCAAGAGAGCACTGGGACTCAATACTTTGCAGCATTCACTAAGCTGTTTTCCTCTGCATGTAAAATGGGTCGGGCTGTGCTGGTTATTGCTAGCTAGTTCTGAAGCATGGCATTTGGTTATCAAGTGGAACAGGCCTCAGCCAACTTTTCTGAGCCAGTAGGCAGTTTTGCACTTAGGGCTTGGGACTAAGTCTTGAGAGCATTCAGGTCCAAGCATCAGGTCTGCAACACTGAACTCCCACCTGAGTCAGGAGGGAATTTCCAAGGCATGTGAGGATGCTCTTGTCCCTTGCTCTGCTGCAGCAGGTGCCCAGGTGACATGTGGCAGCTGAGCCCTTCCTCACCCTGCTGCCACTGAAGCCTGCCCATTGGCTGAGTTGCTGGCTTCAGACAGTGACACTTCTGTGAGAATTTTGCTGACATAACAGTCACAATAATGTGAAGCCAGCTATTCCTGTAGGATAGCTTCTGTGTTTTGACTCTTTCTAGAGGGGAATGAAAAGTTTCTTCCTTCTGAGATATTTTGGGAAAACACAATCTGTAGGAATGTGCCTGTGTTCTGAGACTGAAGGATGTTAAGATTCAAGACTGGCCCTCTTCTTCATCTCTTGCTAGAGTACCACCAGTAGTTCATATTTGTGTCCATACAAAAGTGGGAATAGCCATAGGTATTATTTAGCTTTGTAATCTTTGATCTTTGTATGTCTCATTTGATACTGCATTCATTGCTCAACTAGAACTCCAAGTTATTGTGATAAAAGAATTAGTCTCATGTGTTGCAGATGTGCTGTAATGGTAGTACTGGAGTATGCCCTTCTTTTATAGTCACAAGTCAGCACCGTGCAAACTGGCTACATAAATTCTTGCCAACAGGGCATAGACTTGCAATAGCAACTGCTACTTTGGATGTAAAGACCAGAAAAAGAAACATGAGAATAGCATTATTATCCGTCTGACTTTCATGAGGACAAGTGACAGGCTTTAAAGTTTAAAATAGCACTATTAAAGCACCATAAAAATGTACATATTCAAGATCCATCAGTAAGATGGGACATTGTCACAGAATAATGGGTGCTGGCTGCTCAGCTTTCAAAGTAGCACAAAAAGAGGGAGACACTAATGTGATTCTCAGTTTCCTTGGGAGCAAAGAATGAGAAATAAACAGAGGAACAGCACAACACTTCTGAGTGTACTGCTGCCACTGTAAAGATGTGAGCAGGGCTGCCTGTGCTCATGCATTTCAGAGCAGCGGATGTACCATGGCAGAGGTGGCACTCTGCTATCCTGCCCCTGCCACAGTGCCAGCAAAGCTGCCTGCAGGCATCTTATGCTGTCCCACTAAGTGCAGCAAATGCCAAGCAAGGTAGCATGCTTCTTCCTGCCTCCTTCATTCGGGTTCGGGAGTGCATCTGCTTTTGGTGTTGACTTTGTAAATCGTGGTAATAACGGTGCCTAGAGCTCTTCCTCCCCCGGGGAATTAGCAGAAGTACCCAAGAGCATGGCAGGATGGGCTGCGGGCTCAGTGCTGCAGGGAAGAACTAGTAATCCTGCAGCAGTCAGCGAGGATGGGGTTTGTGAAGTGAGGAGGTATTAGTCCTGGGGAAGAGATCACTTCTCTGAGGGGGTACAGTGGTGCCAGTGTGCCCTCCCCCAGCCCCAGTCATTGCTGCTTCAAGAAAGGTAGGCTTTCCCTTGCAAGAAGGTAACTTAAGACTCTGTCCTGTGGTCATGTGCCCTATTTCCCAAATGTTTGCACTCTGCCTTTGAGATAGCACAGGCTCTGTGTGTTGTGGCCATATTGGGGCATCGCTCAAACAGCAGTTAAGGTTGTGTTTGCTCATACCTTAACTCCTTATTTACTGGTTTCCAAGGTAATAGCTAGGATCGACATTCTGGAAGGGTACTTCATGCTCCTGGCAACCTTCATGAATTTCTTTGTCAGCAAACTTCTCTTGAAAATTTATGAGGGAACTATCATTTGGTGAGCATTCACATGGATTGAAGCAGTTTACGGCCAGCTGTTAGTATGCCTTGGAGATGCTGCTGCAGCTGTATATGACTAAGTCCTCTTTCACAGCCTGGGCACTTACCCTTAATGTGTGATAGCTTAATGAGTAGCAGCAATACTTAGCTATGTTTGGAGGCCTGGCCAGGTGACAGAGCTGTGCTGAGGAATCCTAGAGTGATACCTACCTGGACAGGGACAGACAGTCTGCTTTTGCCTTGTGTGGGCTCTGGGCCAGGTAAGTCTCCATGCCAGCCCTACATGTTAGCTGGCAGACAGGGCCAGTTAGCGTAAGCTGCAGCTCTGCAGCTCCAAGGCTTCACATGGCAGCTGTTTTCTGGCTGACCAGCCTGAAACACGGGAAAGGCAAATGTGCATGTAGCTATAGCTGTGCCCATACACATCTTAAATCTCATTTGATTTTATTGTTCTACCTCTGCTTTCTCTCTATGTCATTTCTAATCCCATCCAGTAAAGTAAGAAGTATCTATTCACTACCTTGTTCCCTTTATTAAAAGGCCCATGTGGTATAGGTGAAGTGGACCAGAATTTGTTGGTGATCCAGGGCAGGCTGTGCACAACACCAAGCTTGATGTCTGTTAGACTCTCTGCATGTCCAGAGTTGAGTTGTGTGCCTTCAACGTGTCTGCCTCAACCATCAACTCGGTCCACCCAGTCTGCCCCTTCACTCCAGCTGAGCCTTATAAGGTTGCTTCATGTTTTTCACTCATTTTGGTTACATTTCAAATTCAAACTTGGAACTGATTCATTTAAGAAGCATTTAAACAAAGCATTCAGACTTTTCCAGCCTTACCCCTTTGGTTTTTTGTTTGGTGGAAGCAATTCAGAGTGAAGTGGGAAATTGTTTTGCTTAATTCAAATCTGCATTCTGGAAGAGGGTGGGGGAAGTAGCTGGCTGTCTCCTTGGTCTGCTGCTCAATTACTTAATCAGTTCAACAGTGATCATTTAATGAAATATCCAGCAATTTTTTTCCCATTGCAGATAAATATTTTCCTTTTATGAGCAAGATAGTTTCCTCAGTGTCTGGTTTTCATTTTCAGTAAACAGGCAGCCAACTAACAACCTGACTGGCCAGCACCGATTCCTCTCAGCTGGAGATATTTTGCAGTATGTGCTATCACTCAGACCCCACATGGCAACACTTTGTACAACAACCAAAAAAAGACAGGCAGAAGAGGGCATGTGACAGTAAATCCCATCATCTGAAGAGTCCACAGAGACTCTTCAGAGAAACGAACATTCCTTATGCTTGTTACACAAAAGCCCAAAAGGTGATGAGTGACACTTCCCACTTTCATTTCTTTGGGAAGATCGGTGTCATCACACATGTCTCTACTTCACCACTAGTGTTTGACTATTTCCCCATAGAGACTGAAGCACCAGCTCATTCTTCACCATTCTCTGCCTCTTAATGATCAATTATTTTTAATTGGAACCTCTCGTATTGTGCCGAATCTAGCGAGGCCCCCGTCAAGATCAGGGCTCCAGCAAGATGGGAACAGTACCAGCATGTACATGTGGACAATAGAGGCATTTTTTGTCCCAAAGAGCATGATCCTATTTAGAGAAGGGCTGAAAAAGAAATGGAGGTAAGGATGATTGGAAGAATTTGCAGACCGTGGGCAAGTTTGGGAAAAGTATGCCAGTCTGCTGACCCCTAGGCTGGAGCCCTGTCTGCTGGCACACACAGCTCCTCATTTAGTAATAAAACTGTCATTGTCTGTGCAGGATTATGTTTAAGGACAAATAAAATAGGCTGGTATCTATACAAAGAATTTTACCAGCTAAATAAGATGCAGTCAAAGATAACAGGAAAGCTAGAGCTTGTGAAAATAACGGTTATTGTGACACAGTCCTCCATGGGCTAGATTTTATACTTATAACGCATTACCACAGCTTTAACGTCTGTGTTCAAGTAACGTATTGAATCTGAGAGCAGTGGTGAAAAGTTGGCTAAGGTCCATTTTATTAACAAAATTGGTTTTAATGAAAATTGATGGCAAAATGGAAGAGTCGGTTAAATGAAATTGCTGAGTCTCTAGAGATTTTATGAGAAATGTTTATTTTCAGTTCTCATGTTGAGAAGCTTTAATTGAGATTTGATTAACTCAGTTCTGTAAATCTGTGCTTGAAGGAAGTGAGAGGCTGGAGTTAAACTGTTACCTCTGTTAGTTAATGGCAGCTCTGTTAGTGAAATGGCAGAAACCTGAACGAATCTCAGGAGGCAGAAAAAGAAGTGCTGGTCTCTAGGCAGTGGTATAGCTCTCTGCCTTGCTGACAAAGCAGAACTATACACTGATTAATTCACCTTTGCAGATAAGTGATCCAGATAAGTGATTCTTACCAAAAGCGTGGCTTGTCTTGCGGTAAATGTAAATATGGTCTTTTAGTCTCCTAATGTTCAGGGCCAGGAGTTGAGCTTAGCCTACCATAAAAGCAGAAAGTTGCACTGGAATTTGGAGCGGGGCTCTGGAATCGGGCCCACCTCTGCCCCAGGCTGGGCTGGGAGCCTCAGGGCACTGCCCAGCTCCTGGGGTGCAGCTGCCAGCCTGCCCCTGCCCTGGCCACTGCAGGCCCTCGTCCGCCTGTAGCCCAGGTTCTGTAGCCACCGTGGAAATTGTTTCTGCAAACCCTGTCGCAGATTTACTGTCTTCAGAGAGCAGAATGTGTAAAGAAAAACAGTATGAATAAATCCCCGCTCGCCTAATGCCGCTGGGTTCCAGCCTGGTATGCACCGTTGTGCAAGGGTGTCAGATGACATCCTCTCTGCTGGCTGCTGGCCCTCGTGGAATGCTGCTTTGCACATCTCGTAAAGTCAGGATGGGAAGTGCTGCCTGAAACTTTTACATTTTGCCTTTAACTTGTAGCAAAAAAAAAAAAAAAAAAAGGGAAAGAAAATCAAGAGGCAAGAGCATTACAAATAAGAAATGCTCTTTTCATCATAGATTAAATAAAAAAGATTCCATCTTCATCTTTACATTTAGTTTTTACCCTTTCTAAAGGCTGACTCCTGCTTTAGATAATCAAAGCTGGCTTTGAACTAGCTCACACAAAAAATCTTTTTTTCTTTAAAAATAGCCCTATAGATATATATACATATCACAGCCTTTCATTCCTTTTATAGATGGTTTCATTTTCTGTGAGAATGTAAAATGCAGAACTCAATCAGGCACGACAACAAACGCAGGGAATGGAGGCCAGGCACAGTATTGCAATTAACACTGGTGTTTAATTAACAGACAGCTGCAGTGGGCAAGGGTCTTTTGATTTTCCTCTCCTACTGCTTGTTTTATGGTAGCTTTATGTACAGTTGTAACTGACACTTGTTAGACTAGCATGCACTCACATTGCACATCACACACATGCACACACGCAGATGGCTACGCACAGCCTTTATGGAGCATTTCTGGAAGGAAGCCGGGTTGGACAACCATCAGATTTCTGCTTTCAGTAATTATTTTTGGAAGTAACTCCATCTGATTGTATTTCACAAAAACTCAGTTATGGATATTTTTTGTTTGGAGGGATTTATTATCTAGAGGATGCTTTGGTGCATTTAGGAATCTTTTTTTGTTTTGTTTTTATTTGTAATACCTACAAAAAAAACAAAGTGTGATGGAGATGAATAAGTGCAGAAGTCATGCAGGAAAGGCTGGCAACGCACAGACATTTACCACAGTCAGCTTAGAACCTTCTGTATGTCATTGGTGAAAGTAGTATAGTAGTTTCATGCTGTTCTCTGTTGTTGTGGCAGGAAAATACTCGAATAGGCAACTAATCCTTCCACTTGGCCACCCTCAGTAAAGAAGAAAATGTTGCTGGAGGTCATGGTAACAGAAAGAAATGTTGAGGAGCTGAGTAAATAAGGGAAAAAAAGGCAGGGAAGGTGAGTTCTCTCTGCTAAGGGCCATCACACACCCTTGGACATCTCTAATTTAGGACTACTATGATTTAGTTCCTGCCTGCAGCAAGCTGGAGTGAACTGCAATGAGTTAGAGGAACAAGAGGTATCACTGAGTCTGTTGATAGTAACAGTCCTTATGTGAAAGGACATACAGGAGCACCAGCACTAATCGGCCCAAATCCTTACCTCCGTTTTGTTTGATTATAGTAAATGGTTTTTGATTTTCATGCATGCCCCACGCCGCTGCAATTTTCTAATTACCTAGCTTACATCTTTATACACTCGTATAGCTTATGGTTGATCTCTGGCTAGAGCGATACTCCTGTGAAAGCATGTGCTCAGCCTGCCTACGTTTAGTTAAGATGTTGGAAAACACACAAATAATTTATTCCAGCTGGTGGTCTTAATTCAGCCTTCTCCAGAATGGGACTTACTTGCAAAACATCAGGCTAGAGGATGAGGATCAGACAACAGTATTTATATAATATAATACTTATCATTGTATTAAATTTCTTCTGATCTTAACAGTATTTATTCCTACAGCATTCCTACGATACAGGGAAGTGCCACTGTTGCAGTTTTACAGACAAGGAATTTTGAAACAGAGATGAGATTTTTTTAGTCAATTATTAAGACGGACACCTGGGAGTTTAAGCACTATAAAATGTGCTTTCCATTTACCTGAGTGCATCTTTAGCTGCCTCAGTACTGCTGAAAGTCTGGCCATGAGTGAGCTGTCTAGCATCTACGACAGAACAGGTATTCAAGCACTTGTCTTCCAAATTCCAGATTAGTGCCTTCTTGCTGGAACACTCTTCTGTGTCCGTCTGAGCCAGATAACATATTTTTCTTCTGCTATGGCCATCTGAATTCCCCATTCACCACAAGCTTTTTGTTAAGTACCTGTGCATGTTACCTTAGGAAAAGGACAGAACTGCGGTAATAATCTTTGCCTTCTTGCCTGAGTAATTGTACTGAGAACAGCATTGCCTTTCTGTGTTTTGTTTTGAGAACAGTGCTAGAATTGTCAGCACTTTCAGTAAAGCCGAAGGTAGTGGAGAAATAGACTTCTTTTTTTATTTCCTTAGTTGTCTTCCTGATGTTAACCAGCAGGATTCATTGCTACCCTGGTGGCCCCACAATGGGGTTAATGTCAAAGACCTGTGCAGACAAACCTCGTTCCTGTAGACTACTCCCCTAAGCAGCATATATTGGTTTTCCATCATATTTGTAAGAATATAATGGTTAAGCAGAGGGTTTCTTATAAGCAAACAAAGTTATGGCACAGCTATGGCAGCCAAAATGAACAAGTTGCTGCTAGCAGGATTTCCTGACTAATATGGATAACTGATACCCACCAGTTTATAATTGCTATTAAAAATGTGCTCTAGGCCCTGTCTATTTCTATTCTTTACCCGTATATTGATTTATCCCAGTGTCATAATTTCCTGTCATGGTTAGGCAGGCTAGGCAGGGAGGGAGTGTGTATTCCATGAGCCTGTTTGGTTCTCTGTTATCACTGGGCATTGTTCACCCCAGGTCTGCTGAGTTTCTTGTAGCTGTGGCAGCAATGGGCTTGAGCCTGACCTTTACCTGGTTTAGCAGAAAGTGCTGTGTCCTTCCACCAAGTGAGTTCTGGGATGGGCAGCGCCTGGGCCCCCAAAACAAGCAGCCTTGGGCCTAAGGGTAAAGCAGCATCAGAACACTCCCTGTTCTCTGACTGCAAAGCAAACATTGTCTGGGCCCATGTTCTCATTTTAGTTTTGTACTTCGGGCATCATTTTAGTCAAAATTTGTCAGTTCTAAGTGGGGCATTTGAGAACTTGCCATTCTTCCAGTTCTATATTACCCTGTGCAGGGCTGTAGCTGCCAAAACCACATGCTCACGTTGGCACGAAACAATTATCCTGGTTTATATAGAACAGGCTTGGCACTGGTCTATCTCAATGATCAGTCACAGTGCTGAAAGATTCAGCCTTTCCCCCTCCAAGCAACAGACTAGATTTCTTTCAGCTGGATTCATGATATTAAATAATTACAGGAGTGGAAAGAAATTATGGAGAGCAAGCTACACAGAATGTACCTGTAAGGTCTGAGAGGGAGCAAGAATGAGATGGAGAAAGAAGGGACTGTTTAAGATACAAGCTAGTAATTTGGTTTCTAAACCCTTGAGAAATTATAAATAATGCCTACTGTTGCCAGTTACTGAACACAGAGGTGTGTGGTTTTTCACTTGCATGCAGAGCTATTGGTTGTGGGTGAAGTAGTTAGACAAAAACATTCAATGGGCTGCTGTGGGTATTCCACCAAAAATAAACCCAAACAAACACTGATGTGTTATACAAGCACTTTTTTTTTTTTTCTGTGTAAACGTTCAGTTGGTATTGCTGGTTTCTCCAGAACTGCTCAAGCCTCTTGTTTAACTTGCCTGAAGTGATGCTGCTTTCTTACAGAAATCAGCGCAGATGCCTCTGAAACATAAGAACCAAACAGGAAGTGGTGTATTTCCATGGAAATCCACTGTGTGCCCTCAACTCACAGGGATGTTTGGCGATGGCTATTGCTTGCCACACTCTTGTGATGCACAAAGCACTGCATACACGTGGGCCAAAGGTACCTAAATGTGAATCAAAGAAATGGTGTCTGGCAGTGATTCACAGAGGTTAGTAGAGGCTTCCTCTTCTTTTGCAGGCAGTTTCACAAAGATTTATTTTAATTCTACTCTGTTACGAGAGCAACTGCTACTTTGTTATCAAAACAGTGACAGATTTTTATTCCAGAAGGCCAGACGCTATCACTACTTGAAATTCTCCACATTGTTTCCACTGTGAGCAAATTCTGTCTTGATGTGAGTCACATATGCTTAAAAGTTAATAGCAGTTGCTTTTACTTTATATCAGCATTAAATTTCATGTACAATCTCCAATTTTAAAAATGAAGTTAAATCCCAGGATTTTGATAGTTGTTTGGAAGTGACTTTAAATCCAGAAGTGTCTAATAGGAAATCCTGAAACAAAGGCATGCATCTTTAGTGGTTTTTCAGTTATGGACAGCAGACAGCCCTCACACCTAAATGCAGTTTCCCATCCATCTAGCGAAGATGAGCAGCTAGTAGGGGAAGAGAAGGGGACAGTCTGCATAAATCACAAGCCTGTCTGTGATGCATTAAGAATTAATTCTATGCTTTGCAGTATGGCTGTGGCTGCAGGGTGTCAGCTTCACTGCTGCTCCCAGTCTTTCCAGCAGCAGCCCTTTGGCCATGCCATTGCCCCAGCTGGCACTGATGGATTCATGGGAGGAAAGGTGTATAGAAGGGCCTTTGAAAGGAACTTACAGTGGTAGTTGGTGAATTTTAACTGCAGGAGGTGGTTATTTTTTAAACCAATGGTGTCCAAATAAAGCAGTGCCCTGGAAGTGCAACTGTTGTATCCCATGCTCTGTAAGCTGAAGTTTCAGGGCAACCAGAACTGCCTTGGTGGTATGGCTTCTGTGGCATCTTACAGCTGTTTTGCAATTTTTTAACATAGATGCAGCTTAAGGTAAAAGCAGAGTAATGAACCCAATAAATAGGATGAAGTCACTGCAAGTGAGAAGCTGAAAGTTATCAACATTTCACAGGTGTGAAAAATGCTGTGATTTAATTTAGAGCACCTGCAGCATCCTCCTTTTCTTCCATTTCAAAGTCCATTTGAGATGGAAAGAGATCATTATCCCTATTTTATAGATAAGGAAACGAAGATGATCAGCTTGCCAAGATGCAGAGCCTAGAATGAAACCTCAAGTGAGGGCAAACGTTTGGAAGAACCTCAAACCCTCATCTCCTATTGTTAGGGGCCAATAGGTGTGAAACGCCCAGTGGAAGTTGCTTTGAGTTTCTCCTCAGTTGTGAATTTACTCAAACGGCTGTGCTCTGCGTGCCCCAAGCAAAGCCCGAGGGGAGGACAAGGCAAGGACGTTCAGGACCGTCCCCTTTCTGGAACAGCGTTCAAAGACTGAAAAAACTTCAGAGCCCTTGTATTAAAAATCATTTATTTGGTGATCTGTACATGGGATGAAGCAGGGCCTCATACAGACCTTCAAGAAAAAAAAAATCAAGTAAAAACATAAATACATATTTTCTTACAAAAAGGAGATTTACAAAATATACATACTGCACTTGTCTCACAGTTCACGTCTTTCCCCACGTGCACGTAGTAGAAGACAAAACCCCAAGCCCGGGATCAGCTGCCCTGAAGGATGTGGTCGGCGTTCCCCCAGCCTGCAGCCCGCACCTTCAACCTCAGCCCTCCGATCTCTTTGACTTCCAGACACTCTTTTCCCACTCAAAAAAAAAAAAAAAAAAAAAAAAAAAAGAAGCAGCCATAGAGTGGAGACCTGCTGAAAATCCAGACTTTCCTATTTTGTCCTTAGACAAGAATACACACACACACACTTACAAAAAAGAACCCTTCAGTGAATATAAAGGTAAAGCAGTTCGTAACACATTAAAAATGAACGTGGCGACATTAAAAATTAATAGAAAAATCTGTCACATTTCAAAACGAAACCGATGGATTTAATGATCAATTTTTGCACGTCTTTCCAAGACGTGATCTCTGGAACGCCGAGCAGCCGTGTTGGAGCCGGAGCGAACGGCTCTCCCCGCGGCCGCGGAGGGCGGTTAGAGCGGCCCGGGGCCGCTGTGCCGCAGATCGGCGCCGAGAGCCCCCGGTGGTACGGCTGCACCCAGGGGCCAGTTCGGGGCGTTGGCTTCACCTGCGGCAGCCCCGCTGGGAAGCGGGGGAGAAAGCAGCGTTACGGGAGGGAATCGTATATCAGCGTTCCGTGCTGTATGGTCTCGTTTTGGCAGGTGCTCCCAGTTACGCTCTTCTGTCCCTCTCGGTCTCCCGCGTTTCCTTCCGCGTAGAAAAGCAGCCCGTCCCGAGCGGGTAACATTCCGCCTCCTCCACTCCTCACAAAAGGAATGTTTATTTCTGCGAGCTCCTCACATCCAAGGGTGAACCTCAGCGACTTCTTTTTGTTACTTTGCCCATAAAAACCGATCCCATGCTTACGCCTTTCTGTTCAGAAAACACTTTTGTTTCCCCCTTTGTCTCCTAGAACAAAGGCAAGGGGGGAAAAGCCTTCTGCTGAAAAGCAACAAGTCATTTCTTTTCAGAAAGGGTGTGGAAAGGCAGCCCCCTCTTTCCCCGCAGCAGCAAAAAACAACAGACCGAGGGCCGAATTTCCACTCCCTTCGAAATGCGAACACCGGGTATCATTGAGGTAAAACAGGAACGTGTAAGCGACGGAGCGGAGGCGGCTGAGCACCGCGCTGCCCGCGGGGTACTCACGTGCTCGCCCCGAGCTGCATGAGAGCCCGGGGGCCGCCTGACCCCAGCGGCTCGGAGTCGGGCGGCCCGCGGGCGGGGCGGCGCTGCGCCTTCTCCCCGCCCGGGGTGGCCTCGGCCGCGTTGGTTTCCTTCCTGCACAGGGAAAAGAGAGGGGGCTGTCTGGAAAGCGAAGGGCTCTCCTGCCCCGGCAGAGGCCTCTTTCTGTGCTTTTCCTCTCAGCCGGGCGTAAGCACCATTGGACACAGTGCACGTAGTCCTTTATGTAGTGATCATTTTTTAACCCCGCTGTGAGAAAGCCAAAGTTTTGAAAAGCCTCCCCCCTTCCTCCGTCTTCAGGGAGCCGCTGTTGCCTCCCTTCTGCCGAGTACCCTCTCTTCTGCGTGTGCCAGGGCGGCTGGAGGTCTCATACCGCCGTCTCACCCTTGCTGCCGGTACTCAGTCTGTGGTAGAAGCGCCGCCAGGACTGTAGGGTTTTACCAGACCAGATCCAGAAGCCCGTTGTGATGCCAACGATCATGGTCATGAGGTACTTGATCATGAAGACTGTGAAGTCCGGGCTCATGGGGGCGAAGTGGCTAGGGCAGGGCACAGCATAGGTTTTGCACGTCTGGAGGAGCCACGTCTTCTCCCAGGTGCTACGGAAGGCCTGCTCATAGAAGTAGCATGCCAGGACAATGGTGGCAGGGACTGTGTAGAGGACGCTGAAGACCCCAATGCGCACCATCAGCTTTTCCAGCTTCTCCGTCTTGGTGCCATCATGTTTCATAATGGTGCGGATGCGAAACAATGACACAAAGCCGGCCAGCAGGAAGGAGGTGCCAATGAAGAGGTACACAAAGAGCGGTGCCAGCACGAAGCCCCGCAGTGAGTCCACGCTGTAGATGCCCACATAGCACACCCCGCTGAGCACATCGCCGTCCACCTGCCCCATGGCTAGGATGGTGATGGTTTTGACAGCGGGCACGGCCCAGGCAGCCAGGTGGAAGTACTGGGAGTTGGCCTCGATGGCCTCGTGGCCCCACTTCATGCCAGCTGCCAGGAACCATGTGAGGGACAGTATGACCCACCAGATGGAGCTGGCCATGCCGAAGAAGTAGAGGATCATGAAGAGGATGGTGCAGCCTTCTTTCTTGGTGCCTTGGGCCACGGTACGGTAGCCATCCTCAGAGAAGCGCTCCAGGCATACTACCCGCTCCTCCAGCAGGAATCCTGCCGCGTAAGCCACCGCCACCATGAAGTAGCAGCCCGAGAGGAAGATGATGGGTCGCTCCGGGTAGCTGAAGCGGCGCATGTCCACCAGGTAGGTAAGCACAGTAAAGAGGGTGGATGCACAGCAGAGCACAGACCACACGCCCACCCAGAGCCGGGCAAAACGTACCTCCGCCTCCTTGAAGTACATGAGCCCGTTGGGCCGGCCCGGCTCACAGGGGGCTCCACAGTCCCGCTCCCCCAGGAAGCGGTAGCCCAAGTAGGGGGGCACCTTGAGCTGCCGAGGGCAAGAAAAGGAGAAGCCGGCGGCGGGCTGCGGCGGGGTGAGGTCCGGTAGGTAGCCGGCAGTGGGCTGCGCCGTGGCTCCCCGACCTCCCGCGCCACCGGGCCCTGGCGGGGCATCCGACGTGTTCTGCCCCACGCAGATCTCGCCCGCGCCGTGCACGGGAAAGTTCTCGCAGCGGAGCCGCTCCGGCCACTGGAAGCCAAACTTGTTCATGAGCGCCTCGCAACCCTGCCGAGCCCGCTCACACAGGGAGCGGCAGGGTGGGATGGCCTGCTCCAGTACGGTGCAAACCGGGGCATACATGGAGCAGAGGAAGAACTTGAGCTCGGCTGAGCACTGCACCTTGACCAGCGGGTAGAACTGGTGCACCTCCAGACCGGCGTCCTCCTGGTTGGTGTGGCCCAGCAGGTTGGGCAGGATGGTCTGGTTGTAGGCGATATCCGTGCAGAGCGGGATGGAGATGGGCTGGCAGAAGCCGTGGTCCGGCACGGAGATGGCCTTATCGTCCTGATGCGCCGCCGCGCACGGGGTGCCCAGCAGGGCGGCCAGCAGGGCGGCCAGGCCCAGCCAGCGGAGCCCGGCGTCCGCTCCTCCTGCCGCGGGCCGCATCGCCGGGGCCCGGGGAACCGCGGGGCGAGAGTCAGAACCGGGCGGCGCCGAGCCCCAGGGGCGCGGGCGCCCGGCGGGCGGCGGTGGGGCCCCTTCCGCGGGGCGGGGGTGCGGCGGCGGCTCCGCGGCGTTCCTCTTCGGCCGCGGCGTGTCGGCGCTCCTCGGCGTTAAGTTTCCTAAGTCGGTAGCGCTGGAGGTGGCGGACGGGCAGAAACGCCGGCGACGGCTCTCGGTAGCTCCGCGCAGGGTCCCGCGGCGAGGCGCTTGGCGCTGCTCCCCGCCTGGCTGCCGAGCCCCGACGCCGAGGATTTAGGTTACGGCTAAACGGATTATTACCGCGCCCGGCTGAGCCGTGTATTTTACTCGCGGGCTTAAATAACTTTTAAAATCCAATTATTGCGCGATCCTCCCCGCGGGTCCGCTCCCGACGGGCGCCGCCGCCTCGCCTCCCGGCCAGCTCCACTCCGCCCGCGGCCGTGCACGACCGCACGCCCCGCAACTCCCGGCCCGCGGCCGAGCCGGGCACAAAAAAAGACACATATACGCGCGGGCGCGCCTCTGGCCCCGCCCCCGCCGCCGGCCCCATTCACAAACCGCGGCGGGGGCGGGGCTTCACGGCGCCCGCCCGCCAATCCCGTGCCGCGCCGGGGGCGGGGCCGAGGCGGCCCGAGAAGTTGCGCTCAACTTTTTCCCATCCCCGGCAGGGCAGGGCGGGACGGACCGGGGGCGGGAGGAGCTGCCCCGGGGCCCCGCGCCCCCGCTGCGAGGCACGACCGGGCGGGGGGCAGCGAGCGCGCTCAGGGTGGCCCGAGCGAACCGAAATTAACTGGCTGCTTTCTGAGCGGGCTTTGAAAATGCAAACAGCTGTCCGTACCCGGAGTTTTTTAATAAATAATAAAAAAAGCTCCGCCCGGGTACATTTGCAGAATGAGCTAATGGCGTTATGGGATGTCCGTGTCTGCGAGCCATCGCCTCCCCCAGCGGGGGGGCTGATTTGTTATCGCAGCATGACCGTTGCGTTTTGCTGGCAGAATGAGCGCTTTATTCACGCGGATGTAAGCAGGGAAGGCAGCTTGTTTTGAAATGTCCACCGCTACCAATTCTGAGGAGAAAAACGTTAAATCGCCGTGTGCGCGGCTGCAACCCTTAAAGAGGCCCAAATGGTGTGTAACAAAGCAGCAGCTCCTCCGTGGAAGCGCCCTGCCCGTCAGCGAGAGACAAAACGCCGTAGGTCAGGGGAGGGACGCTGCTGGCCGGCGGGTGATGCGAGGCGGGCCCAGGGCCAGGACGGCGTGCGTTCGCCGAGGACAGAAGTATGGCTTTGCTGCACAGCTGTGTTCCAGGACGTGCAGATGCACCGCGGGCTGCTGGAACCTTCGTGCTTCTGGGGCCAGGAGTGCCGGAGCGGCGCAGAGGGCGTGCAGAGCGACTGCGTTTCCCTTCATGCTCTGGCCTAGGGGCCAAGTACTATCCAACCCACTCGTCCCTCCCTTTGAGGACAGGAACTATACCATTCAAATTGCTGCTTCTGCTCTTGTACTCTCCGTTGTGCTCATATTGTGCCTAAGCAAATACACCAATCTGTGCAGTTCAAGAGATCAGAGTGTGGCTCAGGGAGCTCAAACAGCAATTGTTGGACAAATGTTTCCCATATCCTCTCCTGCTCGTGAACAATGTGTCCTCATACCAACAAGACCATAGAGCTTCAGCTTTTGTTATATTTGTTAAGAGAAATTGACAGTTATAAATGGGCTTACTAAAATAAATGTACTCCTCTAAAAGTGGACATGTTTTTAAAGCGACTCTTCTGCTCCCTGAGCTGCATGCCAGGCAGGATGAGCTACTTGTGCTCACAGCAGTTGCTTCTAGACAAGAAGCCTTTTCTTCATTTTCAGAGCTGTTGGAGGGCCCTAAGAAGAACTTCAGCGTGTCAGTGTGGTGAGGCTACTTGTCTGAAGGGCATACTTCTGTGCACCTAGTCACTCACCTTCAATGGAAAAGTTCTCCATGGAGAAGTTTGCCATTAACTTATTTATTTTACTGTTGGTTTGTGTGTGTGTGTGTGTGTGTGTGTGTTTGTGGTTGGTTTTTGCGTGTATGTGTGTGTGTCCAGCTGTTGGTAACCTTCAGAAAGATTTTTTCATTTTTTTTCCCCATCCCAACTTTTTGTGACACTCCATGAGCTGTGGAGCCATCAATCTTTACTAATCACCTTAGATTTCACTCTGGCTTGTATGTCTGACTTCATCTGTGAGGTATTTTGTGACATTCACTATGAAGAATGTCAGAGGAAAGGAGATGTTTCAGTGCAGGCAATGACAATGCAGAGGGAGGAAAGGAACTGCAAACTTTCTGCCCCATGCATTGACTGATCTGATTTTTGTATGTAAGGAGACATTTGGAGCTAGTAAAATGATATTGCAGGAAACTTTTTCAGCAGTGTGGAGAGAGTGACAGAAACTATTCCCAGTAAGGAATGTCAAATCACATGGCGAGACCTGAACTGGGTATTTATTTACAAGACAGGGCAGATGGCATCAGTGCTTCCCCCTGTTTTTTGCTGGTCCCATTCATTAAAGTCATTCTTGTGAGCCCTGGTCTGAAAGAAAGGATGGCCAGGAACTATAAAAGCTCAATTACGTTTGTGTTGAATGTAACATAGAATCAGTGAAGCAAAAGGTGAAAAAAGAAGTAGGCAGAAGGGAAGAAGGAAAACTGTATTCCCTGTTACTTCACAGTGAAATAAGAAAAGAGTAAACTTATTATGTGGGCTGACACTGCTAGGACATTTCAGATGGCAGGAACATGCAACAGCATTTACTAAGATGGAAGAAGAAAATTTCTTGGACACATTATCAAATTCCAGTGTTTTTCTTTTTCTTTTTTTTTTCTTAATTAGACCACTGGGAGATGGGAGCAGTCACTGACACAGGGAGTGGTGGTCTCAGAATGGCAGACTGTGGCCTAGGAAAATCCCAGGCTACTACATTACTCTGAGACATCCTCACAGCTTTCAGGGAACAAGAAAAATTGATAACAGAAAAGCAGCAGCAAAAACCAGGGTTCTGTAAGTTACTCCAAAACATCAGAGCCTCTCTAAGTAGCATCAGCCCTGTTTCGAGTGGCAGCAAACTTGTGCTCATCTCCTGCTTTTACCACAATCTAAATTCACAAGTTTTAGCCTGCAAAGTCACTTAAACTTCCTCGGACAGCAGGGATTCTCATCAGCACTAAGCACATGCAGTTGCTGCTGCTCAGATCCTCAGCCCCTCAGAGCAACTGCGCTGCTCAGGGCTTCGCTGCTCCTGGGAAGGTATTGTAACTGTACAAGAGTTTAAAAGGTGTCCTCTGAAAATCTCCCAGCCACTGCTCTTCTGAATATCCGACATTGCCTCATGGCAGTAAAGGAGGAGCAAAGTCCCAGTAAATCCATGAGACCAGGGTTTGGTACCAGCTCTGGAGCACCGGACTTTGCACATAGCGAGGAGCTCTTGGGAACAGAGAATTCTCTGCCTTCATACACATTTAAAAATAGATCCAATTCAACTCCCAAGCTAAGTCAGAGGCACAGAAATCCCTACATGATGTCTTTTCCTGCTGTTTTAAAGCCTCCTTAAACGTTGCCAATATAATTTTCCTTCCCATCTGATAGAAAACTCTTCCCATGGGGGGAAGGAAACCAAAACAAATCCCCCTCCCCACTCTGCCAGGCAGCAGTTATTTCGGGTGCCTGAGGGTGAGCATTTTCAGATTATCTGCCGTGAGGTTTCCAGACCTTGTTACCCTCAGAAGAATAAAGGACAGCGTTACCACTTCTCCTTCATCGCTGCTGAAACTCTGCTGATGCAGGCATGGTGTCCTGCCACCATCCCAGCTGCAACTGGCTGAAGTGTGGGGCTTCTTCTTGCACTTAAGCTAACTGAAGGACTTCCAGGACAATTTTCATCTCAGCATTTTGAAGCACACTCACAAATATTTGTACATGATCGGGCAGGCTATTGAGCTACGAACATTAAAATTTGCCCTCCCTAAAACTTAGTGGGGAGATGCCAGGAGCCTGGGGGGGAAGTGATGCATGCAAATTCTACATAACAATCTGCATAATTAGAAATAAGTTCACAGCGCTATATCTGCTTGCATTTCTATCAGTCTGACAGACAACTCTAAATTACACATTGTTTGAGTCTGTTTTTTCTATAGTGAGACAGGAGAGCTTGGTTCTTCACAGGCAGGGAGTGGGGAAAGGCAGGCCCTGCCCCCCAACACAGAGCCTGAATTTGAAATTAGATTGAAGGCATCAGAAACTGATTGAAAAGAGAGGATGGGGAGTGCACAGGTGACAAAAGGAAGGGGATACCACTGGAGGGGATGTGGTTTCCTCAGTGAGAGAGGCAAATGCCAGTTGCATCATGGATTTGTAGGATAATTACTAGCTTATGAAGTAATATACCAAAGGATACAGTGGGAGCTCCACTGCCTTCTACATTTACGATCAAATTGGAGAAAACATTAGGAAACATTCACAAAGATGGGCTATCTGGTGATGGCTTTCATCTTTGACATCCCTGAATAAGAAAACAAAACCTGAAGTTGATCAGCTCATCCCCACTCAGCACTTCACTGAGGACATCAGTTACATTTTAACCCCTG
This sequence comes from Phasianus colchicus, assembly GCF_987193195.1. Classification (NCBI taxonomy): domain Eukaryota; kingdom Metazoa; phylum Chordata; class Aves; order Galliformes; family Phasianidae; genus Phasianus; species Phasianus colchicus. The sequence goes on from NC_143442.1 coordinate 25,694,663, forward strand.
CGTGACACTTTGAATTCCCTTGTTTCCCTGAAGTGAATTTAATCTGCTCTCACACAATTTTGGGGTTGCAGAGGCCCTTTGGTATAAAGTGTAGACAGCCCTTCTTTATTTTACTTTCCCAAGCAAGGTGATTTTTAACAAGGCAAATTCTTTTCAGAAGCAGCGGTATCAGCCAGGCCCTGCCATCACTCTGTCTGTGTGCAGTGATACCACAGTATGAAGAGGAGAAGCTTCTAGGGATGGTGGGGAAAACAAAAAGAGTCATAGAATTGTTAAGGTTGGAGGAGACCACTAAGATCATCTAGTCCAACTGCTGGCCCATCACTACCATGCCCTGACCCAGATAGGCAGCATATAATTTAGTGAGATACAGCCAACTTTCTCAAGTTTGTTCATCAGTTTCCCATCTCATCCTGGTGCCAGGGTTTTTGTGAATGTGGAGTTATGTTTTGTTTCCAAAATTCTGATGTGAATCTAGCAACTGATGGCACTGATCTCTCTCCTTTCAATACCCTTTGATTGTGAGGAATGTGATGATAAAATGCTTGCACTACGTGTTTGTCATTTATTCCCAACATTGTTTTAGTTTGTCTTTCTATAGTCTCATTTATTTGAGATTGAATCTTAAATACTTTCCAATGCACAGACAGAATGCTCGCACTTGTCCTACTTATGTGAATGGGTAAGGGCTCACTTGTTTCAATGGAAACAGAGCCAAAGCCTCAACTTCTGTTTATGTAGGAAGGAGAACTGGATTTAACTCAAAACAAGAGATGGGAAAGATCCATTATATCACTTAGTCTCTGCTTTCATAAATGCCAGCGGTTTAATTAGCTTAATTTTAAATACCTTGAATAATGGGACCATTGCTATTTCTCATGGGACATGGTTCTGCCATCTAAGGATTGTATTGGCAGGAAGCCACTGCCTGATGTTCAAACAAATGGTTTATCTTAGCTTGATTAGGGCCTACTAAAGATGAGTGCAGCCTCTAAGAAATATGCTGTTTCCAAAGCTTAGAAAACAAGGGAAGAAAAGCTGTTACTCAATACAGAATTTGCCAGATGTCTAAATAGGCTGAGGAATTCCTAAGCCTCTGTTTACAAAATCCTCTCTCCTCCTCCCATGAATGCTTAAATTACAAATCACTGCTACCATCCTATGTTTAGGGTGAAATTTCCTTAACTCACTTCGCTTCCAAAATGAGTTTGGGAAAAGAAACAAACATTTTAATTACTTTTATTTTCCCTCTTCCTGATAGGCTTGTGCAAATTAACCCTCGTGCTCCTCAACTACAATTAAGCTCTTAGGCAGAATTATTTCTTCCTTTGGTCTCGATCGTGCCCTGGGGACACGATTGCTGAGGTGGTTCCCTGCTGCAAGGGGACACAAAGGTTTGTGTGGGGGCTTCTGCAGTCCCCCCCAAGCCCCTGGAGGAGAGCCATGCTGCTGTACCGGGAATTTCCCTTCCCACCAGACCCCCGGGGAGCAGTGATCCAAAGCATTGCAGGAACTGGGGCCATGAGCAGCATCTCGAGCTCCCCTGCACGTTTTTTTTTTACCCAGTCATTTCCAAGCTGCAGTTTTTCCTTCCTTGCCAGCCTGCACTGACTGAACTTGTTGGAGCTGCTGAGAACTACACGGAATGGCGCTGGAGACATTGAGCCGATTTCCATCTGTGGAGGGAGGGGAACCAGAAAGCGGCGCTTTAAATAAGCTCCCTCCTCATGCAGTCTCTGAAGGGAATGAGGGCCCATTTTCTTAATTACATGTTCATTAGTATGTTTAGTGCTCTCCTCCCTCTCTTCCCCCAGCTCTGCCACCTGGGAGTTCCTACTATGTTACTGGAAAGCCACAGAGGTTTATTTAAATACCACATAGTCAGATTGGAATGAAAAGCTATGAAGCTTCCCCTCTTTAATACTTTTTGAAATTATTTATGGGCTATGCTTCTTGCCTACGTAGAAGGTGCCTTCTGAGATTCCTGCAAGTCAGTGCAGAAATAGCTGTTTGAATTGAGCAATAATTAGAAGCATATGGAGCAAAGCAAAGCATCAGAGAAATCCCATTCTGCTAAAGAAACACTGCTGTCTGAAATAGATTTCAGCTGCATGTAACGTTTTCTCATATGGGCTGCAAAGAAATAACATCATATGTCTGGTTTGCACCTACCAAAGCTGGGAAATTCAAAGCAACATCTGAAATTCTGTTCTGTGTTCAGTCCACTATTGCAAAGCTTTTGCAGCCTCCATGTTTTCCTGGGCTGTGCTTATGGTCCCTTCTTTTTTTTTTTTTTTTTTCTAGACTTCAGAACAATGGAGATTCAACTTTTTATGGTGAATATGTGTAGATCTGTATTTAATATTTTTCTCTCAGTCTTGGCATTTTTTAAAAAGGATTTGACACGCTGAGGAAATGTGCATGGCTGAGGACATGGTTACAATCTCTTGTAATCCACAGGCTCAGTCCAGGGAGGCACTTAGAGCTCTCAGATCCCAATTTGCTGCCAAATTCGGAGGCGCTTGATGTGGTAGGCTGCTTCACTCCTCACTTCTAAAAATAGCAGCTCCTGCTCTCCTTGCTCCCACAGATCCTCCCTGCAAGTTCAGAGATAGCTGAGAACTCAGCACCTTGAGGGGAGATGTGCAGAACCCCAGCCCCAGCTGGAATGGCTTCACTCATACAGGTGGAACTGAACTCAGTTTGCTTGAAGACTCTGTACAATCTTATTGTTGGCAGGAGATGAGCTTCTTTTGACAGCTACAACTTGCTGACCGGATACCCAGCCCTAAAGCCGTGTTTTCGTCAGCTGCTACACATATACGGTAAAACCATGGGTTTAATGACGAGCTCACTCATATTTATGCTGTGTTTTTCAAGGGTGAGGAAACCATATCCCAGTATAATGAAGCACCCAGGAGCCATTGTGAAAAACAGTATTGCTTTAAAATTGTAAGAACACAGAATATTTCGGAAAGCATCAACATCTAGTACTCCAAGATGTCCCAGGCTTGTGCTACTTGAGATTTTTTACAAACAGCTTTGAAGGTTTTGCCTGGAGCAGAAGTTACAACTCCTAGGGAAAAAAAAAAAAAATCAGGTTATGGAGGAAGAGTGAAATGTTGGCAGGTCTCCGTTTCCCCTCAAGGTGAGCAGGCAGCCATGTGTGGGCTCAGCAGGGCCAAGCTTGGGAGCTGAGCTGGTTGGGCTGGGGCCTGCAGCACGGGGAATGATGCTGGGCTGCAGCCGGTAGCTCTCCTCTGCCTGCTGTCCTCCCAGCCCGTGCTGCTGAAGGTGCTGTGTTTTGCCTGGGACGTGAAAACTGAAATTCCAGGTGCTGAATGCAACTGGAGTACAGTTGCAGAGACAGAGACGTTAGTGCTGGTGTCTTTGCCAGGCTCCTACAGGTTTTCTTTTTGTAAAGGCTGTTGTGCCACAGAAGTACAGTGTAGGAAAAGGAGGGCTACAATGAAAACACTTCTTGGGCAAGTCAAATGTGTCCTCTTGCAGCATCTTGGAAGCAGGGCCAGGGTAGTGTGGGGCGCTCCCAGGTTGCTCCTGAGCTTCTTCAATAGGCCCCGACTCACCCCAGGAGGCTGCTGTGAGCTGGGGCTGAAGCTGGGCAGCTGAGGGACAGCAGAAGCAAGGGGTCAAAGGGCATGTTTGCTAACAGGGCTGGCTAAAAGCATCCCAGAACCAGCATCATGGCTGTGTGAAACTTTATTACTGCTTTTATCCTTCTTTGAAAGTACTGATTTGACTCTGAATTTTCTTTCAGTACATTTTTATCACAATCACTTTTGAAAAAAAAATTTGTATGTTCAAAGATTTTAGAGAAAATTCATTTTATGGGTGGTGTTTAAGGTTGCATCTTTTTCAAACGTGACAACAAATGGTGCTGGGGATAGGAGCTCATGTGGAGGAAAACCCCATGTGTAGATCTTCCCAACACTTTCTTCTGAGAAATACTTGAAAGGGGTTTTGCAAAAGTATGTAGTGTTCTTTTCCTATTCATGAGCATACATTTAAAAGAAAAATCAAGTCAGTTTTTAGGGCAGAAATTCCAAGTGTTTATAAACAGAAGCAAAAACAAAAGCTGGGTAAACCTGGATCTATGGGCACTGAGCACAGGCACCCCCTTGGCTCAGGGAGGAATTAGTGCCTTGCATAATGAAGCCTGGGGAGCTCATTTTGTCATGCTCAATAGGCCACAGTGGTGCAACAGTAGGGGTGGAGGGATCAGCAGCACCAACAATGAATTCTCTTCATTTTTCCAATTTAAGGCCTGAGCAGAGGAAATGCAAAGCTTTTCTTTTTCTCTCCTTTTTTTTTTTTTTTTTAAAGAGTAGATGAAAAGAGTAAGGCAGTAAAGGAGCCAGGTTGACACCTGTATCTGTGACAGCTCAGTCAAGGGAAATAGTGGGAAGGAATCCGCTGGCAGCAATTTGAAACTGTACCCCTTCCTGCCTTGGACGCTTTGACGGATGGCGCAGCTTTGTGCAGCCATATGGTCGAACATCTTGAAGGGCCGCCACGGAGGTGCTGGTGCCAGTGCTGGGAAGGGAACCGAGTCGTTAGCGGAAACCAGAGTTCTGAGAGAGGGGCTATTGATCTGTAATCTTGTTGGGGAAGACAAAGCCCGGGCCCGTGGCAGGGCTGAGCCCAGCGGCCAGCAGGGTGGCTCAGCACATGGTGCTGCGTGTCCGGTTGGAGCAGAAGGCCGTACACTCAGCTGGGCAGACGCAAAGACTCGCTCACTGGCAGTTCCCTCCTTATGCACCTCCCCCCTCTCCATATTCACCCCAAATAAAATCTGGCGCCATTACAAGCTGTCACAGGCTTTTCCCCACAACAGAGCATCCCCAGCAGGATGCAGCTTGCCCAGCCCATGCTGCAGCTGAGAACTGAGATCCCCAGCCTGGCCCCTGCCAGCACTGTGCCCATCCCTGCAGAGGAGTACCAGGGCCAGCAAGATAAGGGTTGTAATGACCGCGGTGGGTTCTGCTTTCCCTTTTATTGCTCCGTTCGTTACGTTTGTTTCCAGCAGAGAAGAGTTTATGTGTGAGTGACTGTGCTGGCTGTGTTGGACCAAGCTCCCTACATGGTTATGTGGATGGACTCCAGGGACAGAGCTACACTTCCCTTAATAAGCTCCTCGCACCACATTAAAGATAAAAGAGGAAGGGAAATATTTATATTCTGACAAAGCAGCTCTTCCCTTCAGGCTCTTGTTTTATTTATTAGCTTGCTCTGTCCCTCTTTTGCAGGTTTTCTTTTCTCAGTTTCAGTGCCTCTGCACTCTTCTTCTCCTTTGTTCACTAATTTTGTCCCTGGGAGACAGTGACAGTGAAACTTAAGAATTACTGTCCAAGACATCAGATCCAAATTGTGTAATTCCCGGTTGATAACTACAGCTCTCCCCCTATCCACGTTTTTAACACAGAATAATGATTTATAGGGCTAAACAATTGAATATACTACATCTGGTATACTCCAGTTGCTTTTAGATGAAACTGTAGAAATAGGGTGAGCTGGGTTTTTGATGGTTGTTGTTGGTTGTTTGTTTTTTTACATTGCAGCACAGCTGCTGCTTATCCTTTCTTGTTTGTGTAGGCAATGGAAACCACCATCATTCTTTTCTGTAGAAGCCCTCACCGAGGCATGACACAGCTACACTGAGACCTTTCTAACCTCATTCATCAAACACTTCCTTCCCTCTGAGGCCTCATCCCCAGGGACCATTCATTTCCTTCAACTAATATGTATGCCACGTGAAAGGCATCTCAGTGCCTGGCTCTGGCTCTGCGTTTGTGGAAAGGTTCAAGAAGACATAAGAATGCTACCAGCACATGCAGTACATGATATTCCCTAACCGTTCTGCTTCTTTTGCCGCTTCTCATATATTGCAGGAAATCATGTGCTAGCTTAAAATGTCAGGGGATACCAGTGCCCATGTTATAATTATTTTTAGTTATGTTTTCTTCTCACAATCAAGTAGCTCCCCTAAGAGTGAAGTTTCAAAAATAAAGAGAGTTGGTGCCCAGCACTGTTACCTTGCTGATATTGTCACGTTGCTGCTTGCTGTCACAGAACTGTAAAATATCTGCAGTGTGCACCGCTGTGCTTCAGGAGCTCACTGCAAACAGATGAATGAATCCTTCCCAGCTGGCCAAGGAAGTGGGCTCGTTTTCACCATTCACAATCCCAAACAAGAAGTGCCATGGCTCTGTTTCCAGACCCATCAAGAAGGCAAAGGAATTTGTTAATTGATTTTTCTCTCTCCCATATCATTTAATGAAGCTCATTGAGAGAGATGCTGTGCTCTCCACATAGTTAATTAATCCTTTTCCTTTATCTTCACAAATAACAGCAATAAAGCAATTAGCAAAGGATTTACAGGGTGTGGAGCAGTGAGAGATTCCTCTGGCCCTTCTTCAGCTCAAGCTGTTTGTTCAGGCTCTCACTGAGGGGATTTGTGTCTCCCACCTTGTGTGGTGTGGCTGCTGAAAGCCCTGCCTCTTCAGGATGTGAAATCCGGGTTTCTCTCCCCGAGGAGAGAGTTAACAACTTTGGTGCCAGCCCTTGGCAAAGGGACAACAGTGCCCAGTGCTCCACTGCTGCTATCTCTGCTCCTAGCCCTCTCTTTCCAGCCAGCCTACCCAGGGGCCCTCAGAAAACTGATCTGCCTTGCTGTAACCGTGCGGGATAGAGCTGCTGGAGGATGGAGTTCTTCCCTTTGCTCTGTGGCTTTGAGTGGATTTTGCCATCTTGCCCAGATGTTAGGGCTCACTCAGACAGCTTTCTCCAAACTGCCCAATATGAACGCCTGGTTATTGACACTTTCTGCAGAGATGACTACAGCTGCACAATGGGGGAAGTGCTGGCAGGGAGTAGCTTCACTGTACAGAACATGTGTGCCCTTGAAGGGGCATCTGACCCTGGGCTGGGCTGCTCAGGTTACTTTCTGCCAGCACCTCTCCTGGGTGGGTCCCTTCAGCACCCCACGCCTGCCCAGGCTTTCCCTCTCTCTGAATGTGCACGTGGGACCTGTCACTTGCCCCATGGCAGGGCTGCTGGTTGGGAACAGCAAAAAGCTGCCAACCCCATCCTCCAGCAAGGAACAGGGCATTACTGGGGATTGCTGTTCTGCAGTGTTCATATGACAGGTGATTAAGCTCAGTCAAAGCTCAAGCATTCCAAGCATTATTTACATGGGCTTGGGAACTGATGTTTTTTCCACGTGCCAGTTTCTATGATGTGATTGGGTTCTGCCCACTCACCCTCACTTCTCCACCAGGACTTTGTTGAGTAGGGTGTGAACGCTCACCCTGCAGCTCCCTGCACTGGTTTTGGCCACTTCATGGTTCCAAATCACCATGTCTTGTCATCTGCCCTTAGATGTTATTGCTGGAGAGCAAGTTTGTTGATAATGTCTCGTTTAAGGGCAGCCTTGCAGAGTGTTTCTCTTTTCCTGCTGTTTAAGGAATTTGCCAGCACATGAGAGCAAGCAGCAGGTCCTGAAGCGCTGCAGCAAGAACCGTCTGCATTCAGCTCCTCCTTCTTGCCCACAGCTCCACTTCTCATCAGCTGAAGTGGTGTGTTGCTGGAAGGCCCATCTTCACCCTTTTTCTGGATGCTCAAAGAGCTGCAAATGAGTGTCTCTCTTTCTGTGCTCTGAGCTATGAAAAGTGAGAATTCTTCTGGTCCCCAGCAGCCATGGTGGCCTGAGAAGGGAAGCAGGTCCCAGTAGCCTGGAGTAGAGCTGGTTCAGTGACGGGATTTCTTCTGAGCCAGAGCCTGAGGAGGGAACAAACCCTGCATACCCCCAGCCCTTGTTGTCCTCAAGCTTTGATGGTAAAAAAAAGGTGTTATCTGTATGCAGATGGATGCAGGCAGTAAGGTGTACGGTGCTCCTTCAGCCAAGGTGTTTTGCCCAAGGGAAGAGTTGTGATGGGGTGGCACATGTTTGGCTCCCACCCTGGTTGGCTCTGCGCTGGTTTTGTCTCCTCTGCAGACTTGCCCACTAGCAGTGAAAGAAGAGCTGGAGAGCTCTAGGAAGCATGCAGCTCTTCCAGCACAGGGCTTTTTGAGACAGTGTACATTATCTTAACTACACAGCCCCTGAATATGTTTGGCTTGGGCTGATCCTTCTTTTACTGTAGGGAAGTAGGGAAGTGTCTTGTTTTTTTTTCTTTGTCTATCCTTTTGCTTGCTTCCTCACCTCTGCCATGCCTATTTCCATTTTTAAATGTAAACTTGGTGTACTGCTATCAAGTGACAGTGAAGAGATGTGGATGTTCTGTGTGACAGAGTGTGTATAGTAGATGCATATTTGTCCTGAAGGTGAAATGCAATGTTTCATCCCAAGGGAAAGAAGAATGACCTTTGGTCTGTCTGGATATTTTACAATATGTCCTTCCTTTTCTGTTTCCTGTGAGGTTAAAGACCTGCTGGTGATGATTAAAAGCACTGCAGTTTCTTCTCTCTCTAAATAGGTTTTTGAGTTATTTCAGAAGCAAGAAAAAGGCTAGAAAGGCTTAGCTGCATCTTCCTTTTCACCCTGATGTCCACCGAAAATCAAATTCTGCTGCATTTTACTTTCCAGTGAAAGGAAAATTTAATAACATTTTATTTCTGGTCCTGTCCAACAGCAGAACACCCCACACTCTCTCCTTGACAGATTCACAGAAGGATATTTCTTTCTGTCTTCATACCAGCAGCTCATTTGCACAATGCCAGTGTGGGATCTATAGACTTCTAACCCTTTTGGGTCCACATTCGATAGCAACATTGCTGCTAGGTGCCAAGTTCAGAAATCTCTTCCTCATTACTGCAGAAATGGTGATGAAGGTTCATATCAGATCCTTTTCCTTGGGATCTTTTTGTTAGTCCAGAGCTTCTTTCGGGCAGAAATGTGTGCAAAAGTTTTGTGGTGAAAAAAAATAGTGAGGTGGTGCTGGTGGTGCATTGCACGGTTGATCTGTGTGCCCCACAAATCTAGTGCTTTGGGAAATGTTGCATTTATTCTGTTCCAGCCTCACGGCTGATACCAACATGCACTCCGACATCTCTTGGAAGTGCTGGACTCTATTGCAAGCTCTGCAGCTGATCTGTACAGATGCCATGGAAATGTCTGTGGTTTCTGGACATTGGGTAACCTGGGGATCATTGCCATACAGTACTTCCAGCTGGGCCATTGGACTCCCAGAACTCCCACATTAAGGTAAAGAAAGTCCTCAGATTCTCCTTCCCTTCCAGACAGAATCTGTGGGCAGAAGTGGGCATGTCCGATTAAACCCAGACGTGTTATCCTTGCTCTTATCTGTCTGCTGGATGTTTGCAAGATGTGGAGAAATCATGCAGCAGATGGATGGTATGGCAGTATAAACCACACTGTGCTGTGAGTAATGTTAGCATCTTGAGGCAGCCTTTCATTCCCCAGTGTTTTTCAAAAGTAATTAGTGTGAAGTTCTCCACAGGATCAAGATTGGAAGTACTTTTCCCACTCCACATTGTCTTCTTTCCCAGTTTATAATCTCCTCTTAATTTACTATTTGCTTAATGGTAAATCTGTGTGTAGCAGTTTCACGTATTTGCATTCAATTCTACCATTCTTTCTGGGACTGTATGAATGTGGCCCATCCCATTCAGCCAGGACACTGGATGAGGCCAACCATCCTGCTCTCAAACTTCCCCAAACAAGACAGATGTAAACAAAACTGTTGTCTATCCAGGGCTGTAGGGTGGGGTTTGCAGCCGCTTGGTCAGACAGCTCAGAAGGAGATCTGATTGAGCAATGGAGCAGCTGCTGAAATGGCGAATAGAACAAACAAAAAAAAAAATGAATGTTTCCTGCTCTTCATATATACAGTCTACAGGCCCTGCACTGAAGTTGGACTGCCTAGAGGTGGGTGTCTAACTACAGCCTCCCCATGCTCCCTCATGCTGTCTCAGAGGGGTAAACCCTGTGTTAGGAGCTGGGATGCATTGACTCCCACACTGCCAAAGGTCTGCAAGTGAAGCCTCTAATGCTGAAGCCGCAGATGGCAACATGCCATGCAGGTATGTGGTACCTCTGACTCTCAAAGACAGACAAAAAGTATATATCAAAACTTAGATTAGTCATCAGCCAAGCTGGAAAAAGCAGTCTGCCTTCCCTGCCTCACTTACTTTCACTGCACAGCTCTGTTTAGATTTAAATATTGAATTTTGGGGAACTTTTGGCTGACCTTGTTCAGTACCTGCCTTGCTCACCCACTCTCTGTTTTCCATCCCTGACAGATGACTCCTCTCAGAACATAAACCTGCTGCTTAGCAATTGCATTAAGGCAATGGAAGTAGGGCATTTTGTTTCTCAGTTTTTCCTCTCTGTAAATAGAGTGGAAGTAACTGTGAGCTGGAAGAGTTGGAGCAGCAGGTTGCTGCCATTCTTTATGGAGGTGTATGGAAGTGGATCAAGGCAAGGCATGCTTCTTGCATCGTTGTTTACACAGCTTAACTACACTGTGTGGCAAGGGCAGTCTCTGGTGTAGAAGTCTTGTCACCAGAAGTCCATTTTCACATGGCATTGCTGCACAGTGAGTGAGCCCACTGCATGCAAAGCCCCTACTGCCTTCAGTGAAATCAACTGTATTGAGCAGGGTGAAGCTCTTTAGAATCAAGACATTAAATGTGTGAGTTTCCTTTAATCTAGGTGATTGCATGCAGCTCAATAGGATAATATCCTGAAACTGGAAGGAAAAGGAGGATTGCCTTTTGTCCTTTGGGTAACTCGCTTTTAACATAATTCCCACCTGGTTACCATTCTGTAGGTTCTGTCACTGAAATGAAGCTGCTGAAATCTGTAATACAAACCTGTAGAGTATGCAAAGAATATGCAGCATCCCAGGCTCCTGAGAACAACCTGCTAGGGAAAATGCTGTATAATGGTGCAATAAATATAGGTCATCTTCAGTAGCATTTAGCTTTTAGCAAGTGGAAAAATCTTATGCACAAAAGAGGAAAGAAAATTCTGAATGTGAATGTCAGCTCTTTGGTCAGATAAACATACATGCTTGAGCGGAATAAATGTACAACATACTGAGTGTATGTTGAAAAGTTACATATTAGCTGAAGAAATATTTGCAGTATTTTGTATTTAAGCTATAGATATCTGAAGCTGTCTGAATCTTTCAGGATGTCTTTCTTATCCCACATATGTAATAGTAGTTGAAAAAAATTCACCGCCTTCTAGAAGAATAGTCTGTTTCTGATGCAGAGGCTTTTACTTTTTATCTGTAAAGTCTGATACTGACAAGTGACTTTCTTAAGTCTAGGAGGTGAGAGGGAGAAAAAACAGCCTCTTCATCTGAGTGTGGACCCGAATGAACTGTTTTGGGTATCTAAACCCCAACATCAGCACCCATCAAAGAGCTCTCCACAGATGATTTTGAAATGAACTTTTGAAAACATTCTGAATTTTACCTTTTCCTTCTTATTCTATGGCAAGATGATGACGTAAACTATCAAACAAATAGAAAATACACAAACAAACAGAAAATACAACATTATTCAGGATTATCTAGACATAAAAAGCCACAAAGAATGCATTAGCTGTTGTCATAATATGACCAGAACCTTGTGGGTTGTTTAAGTGAAAACTTTTGTATCACATCTGTTCTTTGTTTGGTCCGTAGATCGGAAATTAATCTCTAATGAGTGCCTCATCTGCTGCACTGTTCCCTGGGACTTGGCATAAACACTGATTTATTTACTACAGTTTGACTGTAATCATTTGCTTGGAGCTGGAATCACAGCTCTGCAGCTCTTCATTAGGGAACAGTAAGCACTCACCATATTTTGAGTCTGTTAGACACTGTCTAAAATAATTTACTATAATGTGAGTGGATTAGTAGTTTGAAGTTATGTGGTGCTGAGACCTGTACACACACCATGTTGAAGGTTTGGGCATTTACTTTGGGCTAGGTGGTCCGGTTGCTTGAACCAAATGTTCCCACAAAGACATGTTTTGTAATGCCCAAAGGACTGGGCATTGACTCAGACCTGTTACTGGAGCTCATTAAGTTGCATCCAGAGCAGTTCTGGCTTAGCATGCAGAAGTCAAACTGGCCCACACCAAAACCAATCTGGAAAGCAAACTAGTTCCTACAAAGTGAGGATGCTCACTAGATTTATATTTGCTTCACGAGTTTACTACTACTCTGGACTGCAATACTAATGTAGACATCACCCACTGGAACAAAAATAAAATAAAGAAATCGTTTTTTCCCCATATTTGTTATTGAAAAATTGTTTTTGTTTGGGTTATTATGTTTGTTTTGGTGGGGCTTTTGTGAATTTTGTTTTGTTTTATTCTGTTTTGTGACATAGCACTGCAGGTTTTTATTTCTTTAAATGATTCCTTAGTGACAGGATTTTCCAGTCGGTGATGAAAAATTCATACATTCCCATGGTCAGATTCACAGTGAAGCTTGAGGCCTAATTTTTAAGAATTCAGCATTCCTTGCTGGACCCAAATAGCCACAATTCAGTTTTCACCCAGAGCCATACACCCAAGACAGCCCAGCATTCACTGTGCTGAGCTCTTTCATCTCACTGCAGCTCATATTCTGCACTTGTGCGCAGCCGCACAGGACCTTTGGCCATGAATGCCATATAAGTACATATAATATGTGTGTGTGTATGTGTATGAATTTATATTGTTGGTAAGAGTTCAGTCTGCTTTGATGGTGTTCTGTGAGAGATTTTTCCACTGCAGTTGACTTTGAATCAGATTTTCCTGCCTCAGTTTCTGTGACTGCTGGATTTAGCAGCTGGCTTAGGTCAGCCTTGGCTGAGTTACCTCATCTGTCTTTCTGGACCATCATGTGTTAGGATGGGTTTGGTGTCCCATCTCAAGCCGCGTTGCCTATGATGACAAAGAGAGTTCTGAACAACTTTGTTATCTTTTTGTCCTGACTTTTGAGTTGCTTCAGTTCTTTATCAGTGAAAATTCTTGCAGAACACTGCAGCATTGTTGGACCTGGAAGGAAACTTCCCTGGCAGCATCCAGTTTCCCAAGAAGAATCATGGAAGTGGGGGCAGATGACAGCACTCCAGGATATTTCTTTCAGGTTTCTAAGGCTGCGGTTCTGAGCGAGCACAAGGACTGAACCTTTCTCCTGAGACCTCTTTTGTGTGTGGACACCAAAATCAGGTCCTTTCTATTTGTATCTTTTCCCATCTGATGGAGTTTTTTTTTGCACCTGAGAAACTTGCTAGGAAATAAAATCTGCAGCTTTTGTTCTTGCACCTCTAGCAGAAGTCAGTCTCCCCAGTCTGTGCTCAGGGCTCTCTTCCGTCTGTCTCATTTTTAGTAATGCATGCTTTCTGTTTCTTCAAGCTCAGCTCACACATCTGATTTTATCTGCTGTTCTCCTAATTGTGTTGCTTTCAGAAACACCAGCATAAGGTGAGATTTCTTCCCTGGACTTTTTGTAACAGGCCAAAATTGTCAGAGCAAGATCTTTACTTCCCCAAGAAAAGGAGGAAAATCCTGTTACTGTGTTTGTTTAATAACGAACCCAATACTTCATAAGCCTAAAAATACTTGTGGCAGATGCTGATGCACAGGCAATGCTGAGCGGTTCCTTTTGTTCCCACAAGCAGCTGGCTCACTGTTACACCTGAAGAAGTAATTAGAAAGATAAGTTGGAACACTAATTTGCAACATTCAGGCCTTCCCTGGGAAGGTATTGCCATGACAAAGGGAAATAAAGGGACTTGCAGTCAAGAAGAGGGGCACTACCCACCATTTTTCACTCTTACTGGCAGCTCTAGGTAACCTTTAACCTCTTCCCACCAGCTCCTCAAAGAAGCTACAAGATGCAGGAGAGTGAAGGAAAAGGGCCCGGTCTCCTCATACAAAATACCCCTCACATTTAGACTTAGAACAAATGTCTTTTATTCCAGTTCCCTCGGGCTCAGTTTCTCTCAGGTACTCAAGAAGGATAACAATAAAAGAAAAAACCTAAAAATACCACACATGCAAAGAGTGAGTTGCTTTATAATAACATGATTAGACATCTGAAATCAGTTTTCTAGTAGTTGGGATGATTTTGCTTGTTTATCTAACCACCTTGGATAGAACAGTGATTGAATCTGAACCCACTTTGTGCAGACAAATTAATGAACTTTGCAGCACTGGCTGTGGATGCAGCATGGCTTGCAGGGAGAGCTGCAGCTCCGTGACGCCCGCACAGAGCCGTGACGAGTTCCACGCTCAGCTTTAGAGCTGAAATCTCATCCTGTTAGGGAGCGGGGCTCCTCTGCTACTCATTTAATTCTGGGATCAAAGAAAGCTCGCCTTGTGCGCTCTGTGAGACCCCGTAGCGCTTTCACTGAAGCCGATTATTTCAGTGAGCAGAAGACGAGACCTTAGAAAAGGAAGCTCTATCAATAACCTGGAATCAACCAGTATAAAATTTCTCCTTATCTGGAACTCTACTAGGAGAAATGCTATCAGCAGCCAGGTGCTAGCTGGCAGGAAATTGCCTGCCCTGGGCCGCCTCTCTATTCCTTACCCTTCTGCCCCCCCCACCCCCCTCTACCCAGACTCCTCTCCGTGCAGTACTGCACTCCATCTGACAGCTCTGACAGCAGAGATGAATTCCACAAACAGCAAAAACACAACTTTCCGCTCCATCGCAAGGAGCCGGATGACGGATACTATTTTCAAAGACTTCTTTGTCCATAAGATGGCGTTTGAATTAGGAACTTGTTTAGCCAGATTCTCTTGTTACAATTTACTGATTCATTGGGTGGAGAATGGGAGGGAGAATGACAGAGCCAGACAGATTCAATTAATGATTTTTTTTTTAAAAGATCTTTTTCAAGTACAAATGCATCTTAAAATACATGCAGAATTAGACAGCAGGAAGAATTATGAATTTTAATCTGCTTGTGCCTTTAAATGGCCTTCTGAGAGGAAATAAGCTACTTTATCAATACTTTTCAGAGAAAAATTGCTAAGCTGTAGCAGATTGAAATCTGCAGCATTTTTCTGAGGAAGCAGAGATGGAGGAGAAAGGCCTGAGAAGAAAAATCATCAAATCTCTCCTGGTCTATCAGCACGACCATAATAAAAGTTAAGCGTCAGGATTAGTAACATGGAAACGAATTCATGTTTCAGCAATAGAAGAAGCAAAGAGAGGGATCAGATTCAGTTCTCACACCTGTTCTGTACAGATGCAGATCTTTTGACTTCTCTAAAGTTTTACCTCTGTATCATGTCAGCATGGATAAGTCTGGAACCAGATCCAAGGAGATACTTTCACATTACACTCCAGCCTGCTGCTTTCTGCAGTCTGACCCATGCCGCTTGGCAACACTTTTGCTGGGATACCCCAGGACCCACAATGCCAACACAGCCTCACTTCTTCCTCTGCCCTTCTTCAGCCAGACCTGAGTGGTTTGTACCTGCTTTCATGAACTCCCAGCTTCCTCTCTGAGATGCTGAACACTGGTGGTTTTCACAGCTTCTACTTTAATTTGTAAAGTTCCTTGGAAACATCCACAAGTGTCTAATCTTTCTCTGGGGGGAAGGGGAAAGGTCTGGGCTGGTCTTGTGTGACTTCAGCCGTTTAATTTGTCTATCATTACTTCATGGGTATAAGTTACCAGGAATGCAATTCTCAACTTTCTTGCTCAAAAAAAGGCAGAGGTCTAAGTTTTCATTCATTTCTTTGATTGACAAAAGAAAATTTAATGTCTTTGGGGGCTTATTTTCCTAGGTCTTTCTTCTTCAGCACACATACACATGCGGTCATTAGAAACGTCACACACACAAACACTGTTTTATGTAGAATTTAAGTGGGAAGAATTATAGAACACAGAATAGTGATATAAATAACATATACTTTTATTAAGTCCATTTTCACATTGAAGGTTTATTTAGAAAATTTTTCAACTTTCAAATTTCCTTTTTTTCCCCATTTGCCCCTCTCAAGACAGCATTTGGAATAGGTAGCTGAGTGCAGGGAAGGGAGACTACTTCTGAATGAACTTTAGTCAGTTTAATAAAACTAGAACAAATCAATGAGCCACCCAGGCTTCTAATGCTCTCAGTATTCCCACTGATGGTTCCACAACATCAAACAGTATGGAAAACATTTTCAAAGTAAGTCCTCCGTATTCTGAAACACGTCCCTACAGGCAGAGAGATGGAGGTTTTCTTGGCCTACCTGCTTAAAATAGGTCGTGCTCTGCATTCACAATCGACTTGAAGTCAGGCGTACTTCTTCAAAGCGAAGCCCCAGCGAAGGCTGCTCTGCAAGAGCTGGGATTGCACCACAGCCCAGCTCAGGGAGGTGGCCCGAGAGGCATGGAGCCCTCTTCTTGGACCTGTTCAGAAGGGCTCAGCTCTCCCTTAGCCTTGGCTGGCACAGTGAGACCACCCGTTCCTGACTCCATGCAGTGCTCACACCCCACGCCATCCTGAGCCTAAACTCACTTTTCAGGTTTCAGCAGCCACAGCTTTGCAATCAAGTTGTGATACACAGCTACACGCAGCTTATAGGAGACAGCCAAACTGAGCAGCATCTGCAGAGCTGCTGTATAAGCACCTGAACATGAAGCCATGCCTCCACCCCAACACGCTGTCAGTGCAGCAGGGAGTCATCTCTCCATCTGCTTTATCTGCACCACCAGAGCAGTTTTACTGCCCCAGCAGTGGAAATGTGTCTTCTTGTGATAGCGGATGTCCTGTGCCAAAGTAGCACATTTCTGTTCCCAGGGAACAAGAACTACACAAGTGAAACTACTTCCATCCGTACAGCCACCTCATGGTTTTGCCTCTGTAAAAGTGCAAACCCAGAATGTTTTTACTGGCAAAAGGTTCTGTCTGAGCCTTACATCAATAGAGGGATATTGCAATAGCACAGGGCCTTTGGGGCAAAGTCAGCTGCTGTGGGTGAAACAAATAATTTCTCTCTTTTGTCTCTCCTTCTGCCATCCCTTCCTCTCTCTCCTTCCTTTTCTCCCTCCCCCAGGTGAAGCTAGCTGTACGTATCCATTTAATGGCATTTAGGCATCTGTCGAACAGTGAGGCTGTTCCGGGATCACAGACAAGCGGGCCAGGTGTGCCCTGTGTTCTGCCAGCAGGGCAAAGCCAGTTCTCCAAGTGTAGCCCTTTTTGCCCTCTGTGGGTCCTCTATGGGACCACCTGCTCTTTCTTTTTTGGCCCACCAGAGCTCTTGTTCTATGGAGGTAAGAGGAAAAGCTGGAAGTCGAGGTGATGTGGTTAGCATCCAGCTGTGGTCACAACAATATGCAGCTGTAGGCTGTCTGTGGTTAGCTTGGATCAGTGTATTCAGCTGCATGAGCTTACCTGCTCATTTTGTCTGGGAAGTGCAGGATGTCTCTGTGCATACTGCTGTGGTGCCTGGATTCTGTGGCTCTGGTGGCTGAAGCCTGGTTGTGCCAGCATGCTTTGTTTCACTCAACACAGAAGATGTTAAGTGTAATTCTTGTGGATGCCCCCTCAGCTACTTTGCTTCTACCTTGCTATTAGAGGGCTATGAGCATAGAGATAAAGTTGCTGCTCCAGGTAATTTAGAGAGGTCTCTCAGTTTCTCCCTTCTGGCATCAGAGATGGAGGTGGGTGCTGCAGCTCTTAAGGCCACTTATCTCTAAGGAGTTAGCAAATAACAGCTGGCTTTGCCAAATGAGCTGCTGTGTTCTCCTAGTGACAGCACTGAAATTAAGGGGTCCTTTGCTCGTCCTCTCAAGAGAGGCTTAGGACAGTAACTGTAATTGGCAGAAATCGCTCATGGTTCTGGGATTCCCAGAAGCAGATGATAGTGTGGATGCCAGAAGGACTGAGAAAGTCAAAGGGGGGACCACGCTCTGTGCTTTTGAAAGCCAGAGGCACCCTGAATTAGCAGCTGCTTTCAAAAAAACTTCTCCTCATTCATGCTTTTTCGTTATGGCATCTTTAGGTCAGTATAAAATCACTGACTTCAGCTGGGTTATCCCTAAATTTTTTAGTTTGAGTGCGAAGGAAGCAGTATGCTTTTCATTGTGCCCCAGTGAATAGCAGCACGTTTCCCACTGGCAAAGGAGTGTTAGCAGTGACTCTGTGAACCAACCAAACAGGGAAATACATTCAATTGCGTTAGTGGTGGAGGGGATTTATAGCACATTGGGAGCTTTCCACTTAGGCCAGAATTTAATTGAGGAGGGGGGTGGGGGTAAAGAACTGAAGGAAACACAGTTCCCTTGTTAAAATGAAATAATGAGTTTAATATATACGGGCAGAAAGAGGAGGGAAGTCCTTTCCCTGTTAAATATTTACCATTTGAGCTCTGCTTAGGCTCCTCATTTTCTGTATATCTAAAGGTGGTGGCACTGGTGACAGTAGGATATGTTTCTTAATGTATTCCTCCCTCTCAACCCACCTTGCATGGGAAACAGTGGCGGTAACAAAAAGCAGACTGTTCTCTCCTCATGAATATTAATCAGTAAACTCCCCCTGCTATTTTAAATCGAAGGCTGGTGCTAAAGCCCTTTTTTCCCCAACTCAAGCATCCCCCGAGGAAAACCCTGAAAGTCCTGGGAACGCGGTGCACAGAGGCTGCCGTGACTGGAGGCCTTCTCAGCAGTGACATATAAAACTCTGAGGTCAGGGGGCACAGCGAGAGGAGGAATCAGCTTTGTTTCCACTATGTGTTGCTGAAAGCTAAACCTTTATGGAACTTTTCTAGCTGCATTTTTGGCTATTTAGCTTGGAAAACAAAAGATTTATTTATTTTTTCTTATTCATCACAGTTTTTGTCCTAAGCTGACAGCAGTGACATAAGAAGGACCCTCCCTGCTCTGAGCTGAAGCTGTGCATGCTCCATCAACCATCACAGCTTTGGAACAAATATTATACAATCTTTAAGGGGAAGGAGAGGAACAGAAAAATGATTGCCAAGAGCCAAAGTAAACAGTCATGACATAAATGCATTCTTCTAAATAAGAAAATTAAAAATCTCCCTGGCAAGTAAAATGCATTGATCAGAACATATATAGTACTAGATGATGTCCAGGAATCCAGCTGTGTGTCTTCACAATCCACTCAGCTTCACATCAAACCACAGCAATATTCCCAAGGACATGGGGTGATACAGCCGGAGGTTGGCTTGCCTCCTAGATAACCCTGAGCAGTGCTGAATAATTCTTTGAACTCAAAGCAATTTGCGACTGTGTTCAGAAATAACACACAAACTTGCCAAAATCCAGGAGTGTATCAGCAACCAAAGTGTATTTTTCTAGTGCCTATAATGATAAGGTGATGCAGAGCTCTGTTGTTTTCTCTTTGGAGCAGAACTAGCACTTGCGGTGTGCTAGAGGATTTCCCATGCCAAAGATGCAATTCATGTTCTGAAGAGTGTACAGTAAAGAATAATGTTTTAAAATCTTTGTCCTTTATCAAAGGATCTGGATAGACTTCAAAGAACATTTTAATCTATATCTTACAGCTGGAAAAGCTCAGGCAAGGAGAAATGACATGGCTTCCCCAACGTGATCTGCTGAGTTGGTGTCAAACCAGGAGGAAGATCCTGTGTTTCCTGCCTGCTGTGTGGATGCTGTGTCTCATCATGTTGGCAAGGTCAGTGCCACGTGTTGTGCAGACTGATATGCTGGTTGCAGACTTTCAAAGTGTGAGATGCTGAATACTGTAAGCAAATGTAGGACTTGTTGTGGGGCACGGGACATATTCAAGCTCAACAGCCCAAACAGTCTTGTGGTTGCTGTGAGCCTTTGCAATTCTTAAACATTTCAGTGTTTGAAGAGTACCACCGCGTAAGATCAGTATCTTAGGTTGGGTGGCTGCAGTGATTTTGGTCCAGAGCCCTAAACTAAATGTAGTTCCATATCCTGGAAGTAATTCTGAGATAAACAGCCAACTGTGCTCAAAGGAAAAGATCTTCAGATAGAACCTGTGCTTGTACTTGCAAGATCTAGTATGTGTATTTCTGCAGCAAGGTCTCAAATAAAAATCTTGGTAGATCACAGAAAGTTTAATAGTTTTCATCAAGCTGCAGTTGTCTTGTTCAGCACTTCTGAGGAGATGGCAGCAGTACAATTTTTCCAGGACACAAGAATGAGAAGCAGCTGTAACTAATAACTGCAGGTATAGACATGTATCTGTAATTAGAGGTAGTTTACAGTTTCCTGGATTTAAGTGCTTGCAACTGATATTTATTCTTGCTTTTCACCCTTCTTTGGAGGAACTGGAATACAGCTGAGTGGTCCAATTGGTGGTGAGCAAGATGGAAATAGCATCAATCAGTTTTAATGGAATTTCTTAAATGTGTAGAATGTGAAAATACAACTATTTGCTAAAAATCAGGTTACTCATTTCAAATGGAAGTGTTTGGCTATGAATGTATTCTGAATACCATGCTGCATGATGACAATTCTGAAAGAGATCAGAGTTACTGTAAATTTGAAAAAAAAATTACTCAAACTGTATGGAAAGAATGCAGCAATTGTCTGTTCAAGCAGTTGCCCTCAAGGCAGTGTTTTGTGAATATGTAAAATAGTTGTGTATTAATTGGGAGGCCCAAGTGCAAATTGATAAATGTGTTTTTGATATGGACTTGTAGCAGAAATTGGGAGAGACCAGAAGCACATTATGAGAACTAGTTATTTCCTCTCAGCTGAACACTTTTCTGGAATCCTTCTACCTTCATGCCAAGAGGCCATATTTTTTCTGCTAACAGTTGCAGGTATTCACCACTGTGTTGCCTGTTGTATATAACAATAACAGGGAATTTTCAGCAGGTGCATCTAGCACACTGGAGATCAGGTGAAGGTGACTCTTGATCTCAAACTTGTGTTTTTGTCTGAGCGCATTACCTAGTCCTGCAAAATGAGAGCCAGCTGTACTTATCCATTGTACTTCTCCTCCTCAGTTCTTGGAAAGAGAACAGAAGGGGTGCTGAGATATCAGCAGTCAGTGCTGTGGATGCAGTACTCCTTAGCCTGGCAGCAGTCAGCTATGACTTTAGATGCCAGAGCCAAGGCTGGTCGTGTTTTGGAGATGCTTGCTGTCTGAGTACTTTTTTATGGTGCATGTGGGAATCGTTTCTACTTTTTTTTCTGCTTTTTCCCCCAACTGCCTTGTTGACTTCTGCACTCCACAAATTTATCAGGTAACAGCTCTTTCCCTGTGGTCTTTTCTCTTTACTTATCTAAGGATTTGAATACCTCCCAGTTAGTGATTCCTGGCAGAGCAATGTATGCCACTGATACAGCTCACAGCCTGCTTGCCTTTTCACTTTCCTGTTTGACCTTTTAAATTTTGTTATTTCACAAATATTCTGTCTGGAAATTTTACGCTCTTAGGATACTTAAAGAAAATTCTCTCTTGGTACAGTTGTCTAAACAAGCTAGTCAGACCTTGAAAGGATATCATTTCCCTTGAAAGTGCATCCACACAGATAATTGATAGCGTAGCCATCTTTCCAGCCAGATGGTTTCCTTATGGATGCTTACACAGAAGAAAGTCTGAGGAGCAAAGTAGCCCTTGTACCCTCAAAGCTTCTTAGACTAAAATCAACACTCCAGAAGGGTATAAGCTAATAAAGAGAAGCCGTGCATTTCACCTGATAATTTGCTTCATAGCAAGAGAAAAGTAATTTCTATGCATTTATTAGTTCTTTCTCCAATATTTATCGTAGAAAGATATAAAATATGAATACGTATGTATATGTATATATATATATGCAAAGAATTTAGTGCTGCATAAGACATAATGTTACACTGCAATCTCCACTTGCTTTTATCTCACACTCTTCTTCACAGAGATCTGTAGAGGAGTAAAATCTGTGAAGTCTTCTAAGGAAATGAAGCCACTTCCTCTGGGGAATTAACAGTGTTTATAGTACTTCATAATCATGCCTCACAGCTAAGGTTGAGCTAGTTTGCCTTTCACTTTTGGGACCATCATACAACTTATAGTAGTATCTGACTTCTATGTTGAACACAAAACATGGCAGCAGCCTCTTCTTCCTCCTTTGTGGAGAAGCTCTAGGCACTGAGTTGTTCACAGTACATGAAATGCTGCCATTTACTGCTGCTGTGCATGCTTGTATGCTGCCTGAGTGGAAGTTCCCCCTCTCCTCTGGAAAGGATGTGTGGGAGTGTTTCGAAGGATGGATGGTCTGTGGGTAGGTTGTGCTGGTTAGTGTACAGGTAGAAAAAGAGATCATCAGTTTAAGACAGGAGGACTTGGGGGAGGCGGAGAGGAATCAACCACATGGGAGCTTGAATGCAACAGTACATTCTGACAGTTCTTGCAGAAAAAAAGCCTCACTTGCTGAGATTATCTGTGTATTATGAAGGGAAAATATGTCATGAATCAGTGGGAGCCTAACTGGAAATTGTCTCAGATGTTGCTTGTTTGTGCTTTGATGTGGACAACCACAGGACTTTACTCTCTTGAACTGATGAGAATAGGGGATTATAGTAGAAAAGAGAGGATACTGGTGCCAGATAGGAAGGAAAGCACGTATCTTCTTAGGAAATAATACTTGGGCGTCCAGCAGTGGGAATCATGGTGGCCATACAGTTCTGCTTATTGCCACTCTTTGATATGAGCCTAGAGAATCATAGAATCAGAAGTACAAAGTCTTTGAGATCATCTGACCATATCTGGCAGAAGGGACTGCAAGATCAGCAATACAGAGATGATAGGAATAGAAAAGCTTAAAGTTTGTGAAAGCTAAACCATGTAAGAGATTGATCTACTGATGTGGCAAGATTGACATTAGTATTAAACTGGCGGTTAATATATGTAAGCATCATACTTCTCCTTACTTAATTTCTTTTTGCTTCTAAGAAACTGCTTCATCAGAACTAAGCAGTTAGGTAGGTGATTCATGTAACACTCATCACTATGTCCAACCTGAGTAATATTGTCTGACTCCGGGAAGCCTTATCCTTCCCATCTAATTTCTCTTCTGCCCTTCTCTTATGTTGTGTTCAGTCTGGAAGCAGGCAGGGGACCGAACTTTGCTGGCTCACATTTTTGCAGTTTGTGCAGGAAAGCCCCAATCCTAATGTTTGAGCCTTTGGGGAACAGTCAAAGTAATTGTAACCTATGGCTTCCTGGTGGAGTATGAGAAATTTGCCCTTGGATAAGGAATGCAGAAATAGTGCAGGCTCTTTTATGGCACAGTGTTTGTGGAGGGGCTGCACTCTGCCCAGGGAGCCTGGCTATGCTAGCATTTCCCTCTCCGATTCCCACCAGGAATTTCCAAAATACCAACTGCTCTGGTGAGGCTGAGGCCTCACTATACCTCTGGAAGGGAACGGATGCCCCTCTGTGTGCCCTTTTGGGTCTTGGCGTAGCCAGGCCTTGAGAAGGACAGAGAGGAGAAGGTCAGGACATGAAAGGAGCTTTATAGTAAGGGAGATGCAAGGAAGAATGACTTTGTCACTCAATTAGCCTGGACTTTCAAAGCATGGAATGAAGTGTCTGGTGCAGTAATGCAGCCCTTGTAAGCACAGTGTGTGGGAGGCAGCAGCAGAGGGGAAGGAAGTGCAGAGGGTTTGTTCAGCAGCTGGCACAGCAGCTGGCCCTGCCCAGCTGCTCACGTACAAGTTGCTTCGTGTCTGTCAGTCACCAGATTCTCTAGCCATGGCACTTGGCACTCTGCTTTGTCTGTTCCTAGTTCTTCCCTGGCGTGAGGCACATTGGCAGGCATGTGCCTTGGGAAAGCAAAGAGCCCAGGGCCAGCACATAGTTGCTTTATGCAGAGGATTTTAAGGCCTGCTTCTATTAAGAAAAGAACACACCAGAGTTAGTGGCTTCAAAACTATCCCTACTTAGTGATAAAACTACTTTGAAAAGCAAAACAGCCTTAAATTATATGATTAAATTTCTATTAACTACTCTGTCCTTGTTAAATGTTTTTGCTTGAAGATTGGTCCATTTCATGCACCCTTCTCTCCTGCTTAGTGAGCACTGGACAAACTCCCATCATGAACTCGTGGAGCTCAGAACCAGGACAGAGAAAATAGCTCTCTAGAGACTAGATTCAAAAGCCTCTATAGCTGTGCAGAATGGATGTAAATAGTCGTGGAGAACTTCTTCCAAGGTTTTTCTGTCCCAGGCTGCCCAGTCCTCTTGGCTCAAATATACTCAGGTATCATCTGTACATGTAGCTAAGTTGTCTGCATCACTTGCTCTTTTCAATGCTGTATGAACAATGAATGTTGGAGATGTGCATATGATAGCTGAGATTTTCAGGTCACGGGAATTAAAACTTTTGTAATGGAGTTGGTGCCCAAATCTCTGGGACTGCCTGACAAGTCAGGCACAGGCAGTGTTATGTGTGTCCTTCTTTCTCCATAAGCCTACTGCATCTCCTGTATTACAGCAACTGTTGTAGTGCATCATCATAAGGATTTCTCACTCCGAAAATGGAAATGTGGCTATGTTACCAGCTCTGTGCCAAAGGGAAGCTAGAGCATAGCTGAGCATTTTTTCCCATGCTTCTGCAGCTCAAGCAAAGATTGCTTTTACCTCTCTGTGTTCTGGTTGACTCGGACCATCCATACTATTCCACTCTAGCCTTTCATCTCGAAGGAGTTGTATTGCATGCACTGCTAGAACCCAGACTCTGGAAGCAGGCATTTCTCTTGGCTTGGAAATCAAAAAGAGAGTAGGATACAGAGGCTCTGCTCCTTCCAGACAACCATCACTACATGCTACGCTGTGATGACCCAGACTGCTCCATGATGTGGTGAAGAAGAAAGACTGTATGGCTGTCATCTAAGTGTCCTGGAAAGGATGCTCAAAACTAACCAGTTTGGCGGGATGACTTGATGATACCACCCATACTCATCTTCAGTACCCTTGGTGCTACTGTAACTAGTGTTGTGTGGCAAAGGGAATTGCACCCACTGCAGCTTCTTGACTGCCCGAAGTCCTGAGTTTCAGCAACTCATTTGTGAGTTATTACTGTGCAAAGCAAGAACTTCCTATTTTATCTTTTGTCAAGTTTTTCCACTGACCACTTGCCACCAGAATCATACCAACATCCATCAGAAAGTGAGAATGCGTGTTAAAAATGACCATCAGCTGCTTTCAGGAATGGAGAACTGGTACCAATTTACAGTTTCCTGTCAGGGAGCCTGACAAGTGTCTTGGAGAAACGGATGGAACAATTGGCATCGATTGCATGGAGTTCAGCTCCAGCATGAAACTCTGAGTGCACTTGCAGCAGCTAATAATGGCTCTCTATGTAGCTGCCTGTGAAACCTGAGCTGCCTTCCTTCCAGCCCCATTCCATCCAGGTTGTCCTTCCTTTCTTTGTTCACTAAATCTCTTGTTGACTAAATCTGCTGGGACAAACACATAACTGGTGCTTAAATCTTCAGACAAAAGCAAGCACAGATGCTTTGGCTGCTTTGAAATATCCAAGGTCTTTCTCTGCATACCAAGAATCTGTACCCTGAATGGACTCCGGGAGGGCAGAAAGAGGCTTGCTGTCTGCAAGGCCTGGTTAATATGCCCCTGACTGGCCGGCTTTGTGCCTTCTCTTCAGCTCCTTGTGAATGAGAATGGCCTGCTGGCAGGTAGCCTGAGGGCTAGATATGGCTCGCTGTGAAAGGATGAGCTGGGAAACAGAAGCAGGAATAAAAGTAGGGGGTAGAAGACCAAGAGAAGGGAACCCTTCTCACTGATGAGCGTTTGACTACTGAGACTGCATCTGTGAATATTGTAGCATTCTCTCTTTTTTTCCGCAGCAGATCCCTACAGCATCAGTTCTCCTTCTCATTGTTTCTCACCTTCTTGAGGAGTTGCTCAGAGCAATGTCTGAGAGCCAGCCTTGCTTTGCTGAATATTTTCTCAGCTCCCTCAGCACACAAGGCTGAACCACAAGTTCTGTACCTGAAGGCAAGGGTTTCGCATGCCATGTGAGAGTGACACTCCTTCTACTTCTTTGTACATGTTGCTGATGTATTTTCTAGTTTGGGGAGTTCCCAGTCATTTCATTTGCAAGACACACACTGCAGGCAGACCTTTATACCCTGTTATTTGCCTGACTCATTTTTTTTAGATACTAACCACAGTTTTTAGGAGCTGAAGTTTGTTGCTGAATGTTATAAATCAGAAATAGTGTCCTAGAAGGGTTCTCTACTTCAGCAAGTATCCTGCTTGCAGCTTCTGGAGTTTGCATCATAAGCCCAGTCAATACAGATTTTTTTTTTTTTTTTTGCATATTCTTACTGTGAAAGCAAAAGTATGTGAACTTACAGAAACTATGACAGGTATGCAAAATATCAACTCAATTTTCCAGGTGTCTTCTAAATCTGTACCTAAAAGCCTCACAGTGCAGCAGGACGTCCTTCAGGGTCTTACACTTGGAACATTCATGGGAGCTGGCAAGGCAGTATATTTCCCTCAGCAAAACATGGGGGTCTCCGTCCTTTGGTAGCTCAAGGGAGGCTTGTTCTCCTCTTCTGGGGGGAGCTCAGGTCCTTCAAAAAGTGTCAGTGTCCAGGCCCTAGTGCTATTCTTCAGTCCCATGTCTATAGGAAAAGGGCTACGTGGAAAGAGTGGGAAAAGTTCTTGGTCCTTGTGTGTTGCTGCTATGATTTTTAGTCTGGGAAGTGGTCTCAGGCATTTCATTTACAATAAGCATTTCAGGGAGAATTTTTGGCACTAATTGTCATGCTTTTTACTGCCAGAGATGCAGGATTTAGTACTTTGTGCACTTTAAAACTGGTGGAGGGTGACAGGGTTTTAAGATTTAATCTCTAGCAAGTTTCTCTTTTGTTGGGGGTAGGTGAAATGCACTATCATCTG
This sequence comes from Phasianus colchicus, assembly GCF_987193195.1. Classification (NCBI taxonomy): domain Eukaryota; kingdom Metazoa; phylum Chordata; class Aves; order Galliformes; family Phasianidae; genus Phasianus; species Phasianus colchicus. Next base: position 25,721,508 of record NC_143442.1, read on the forward strand.
TTCAAAGGTGGAATGACAGTTTTGTACCAGAACCCAACTAACTGCATCTCAGAAAAATGCTGATACAATCACACATGAGAACTGGATGAGATGAGACACTTTTCTCTGAGTTTCTGCAGCGCACAGTGGAAGCTGCTAGTATTTGATGAGCAGTAACAAGCTGCCCTACTGTGAAACCGCACCAGGGCCAATTGTTAATGCCAAATCTGCTGAGCAACCAACACGCCAAAGAGACAGAGTCATGTTTAATACAATGAGATCTAAGGAATTGGGTATATTACAGTGTTAATTCCTGATTATTGTTGCTGGTGAGAATTTTTCCACAGTTTCACAGGTGCGGAAAAGTGCACTCCCAAGATGACGGGAAGAATGGAAAGCTGTTGTTTCTGTATGAATTGGTCCCATCAGGTCCGATCTCAGCCTCCATATATGCTGGGTATGAAGATCCAGCATGCTAGGTTAGCTCAGTGTTGAAACTGCAAATTACACTCAAATCCCCCTCAACCTCATTAGTTTTACTATAGACGAGTGCTTGCAGAGAGCACCTTCAAGATGCATTACCTTAATTCATGGTTTGCCTTGCCTCCCTCCACCTCTGCCTCCTGTGTGCTCTGAAGTTTCCCTGTTCTCTGCTGTGCTCCAGCCTTGCCTGGATGCAGGGCAGTTCCTGGTCCCCAGCACTGCTCTACCTGGTCCTCCCTCAGCATTGGGGCCCTGAAGGGTCACTCTGAGGACTGGACTTTGTCCTGGCCCAGCTCTGAATTTGGGCACTGCTTGCTTCTCGTACAGGTTGGGGGTACCTGCCTGGAGGGGCACCACAAGGATTGCAGATGTCTGCAGGACTCCAGGCTCTCCTATCTCAAAGCTATGTGTTTGGCCAGGAGAGAGTGACAGACCTAGCTGAAACTGTGGAGGCACAAAAGTAGGTACCAAGACCTATTATCCCTGTAACTGCTGCAAAAACATCTGTACAACTCCTGTATTCCTCCAACAAATCCAGGAGCCCTTCACTACAAGCCTTGGAAAAGCAAACTGACAAATACCTGAGCTAGAAAATGGACTTCACCTGAAAGGAGTCTGGATACAGTGTTAGAAGGGAGAGAAATTTGGAGTCAGTAAATAGGAAAGGACAAACTCATGTGCCGTACACTTTTTAAACACAGCAGAAGAATAGTGTGACTGTGCCTTTCCTTCCCCCACAGAAATGGCTGGAGTCCTTATTTCAGCAAGTGCTGCACAGCACACAGCTATGTGACTTATTTGCATTTTACAAGGCTTCTTGGTTTTAACTGTGACAAAATTCAGTGCCTGTAAATCTCCTGAATTTTTATTGTTACCTTGAGAAAATGGCACACCTTAATGTTGCTGTCAGTGGCCTCAGACTTCCCCTTCAGAGCTTTCTTTCCTAGGACACATCAGAAGATGTAAGGGATGGTCAAACAATTTCCAGATTCTGCTGTCTATGCAGTTCATGAACTGTAACAGTGTAGGTACAAGGAATATGTTTTGCCATATCAACTTTTTGTGTCCTAAACACAGTTAGAAAGACTCTAATTCTATTCTGAGTACTTCTGCAAACCAGCCCTGCCCTCAACATGCTCTCTTGCCTTAGGCTTTCTCAAGGGTTAGAGGAATACTGCTCTGTGTCTGTTTAATCCTTTTCTGACCAGCAGTTCTTTGTCCTCCAGCTCTGATGTGGCTTTTACCTTTCCCTAAACTGCAGGTGACCTTGTTTTAGTGTTTACATAGAGGCCCTTCCCACCTCCCATTCATACCCTGGGGAACCTGGTTTTCTTCACAGAATCTCAAGCTCTTTGTGTGGATATGAGTTAGGCACTCTTGAAGCCCAGCCTTAGCAACTGAAGTCTGAGCTGGTCCGCCCTTGTGAGACTCCTTGTATCTCAACAGGGTAAATACATACGTCAGCCCTAGAGAACTGAGGGCAGGAGCAGCTCACAGGGCTGGGATGAAAGAGCTCCCAGTGTGTCCCTGCTGCTCTCTGTGCAGGGATTGTGCCAGGGTGGCTGTGGCATCCAGGGTGGCCCAGCATCGCCCAACCTGCCTTGCTTAGTTCAGCAGCAAGAGATTTGTCCAGCACTGCTGTCCTTATGCCAACACAGCCCTGGGATCAAAGCACCAGCATGATACTCTCAAAATACATAATAAGAGCATCATGCTGTCCCTCACGCTTGCTGTAAGAGGCTGTAGAAGAGCAGTGTTGTCAGCCCTACTGCTGCCAATCAGCCCATAACTCCCTTCTGAAGCGCCCGGGAGAGGGGCAGCTAGACCTGATCATGGCACAGCAGCTTCTGGGGCAAAGCCTATCTGCTGTGAGACCTCACCTGATGAGAAGTGCTCATCTGGTGCAATACTTCTGGAAAGCTGCCTGGAACTGCACGCAGTTTGTACAACAAAAACCATCACCACTGAGGTAATGGTAAATTTGAGCTGGATACATTTTAAGGGGCCACTATTCAATTCATAGTAAGTTTGGGTGAAAGCAGATGTTGGGATCAGCCATCCAAGGATGAAATCCTGCTCTGTGGTCCTTACACAGAGAAGACTTGTTGACTGAACATTTTCTGATGACCTACTTGGCTCCCCTACTCTCTAGACACAAGAACAGTCTCAAATAAGTCAGTGGATTATTTTTGTTTCAGCTTCATATTGTGGCAAGCTAACAGCAGTATAGGGAAACTGCATTATTCCCATAGGAAAAAGTCTCTTTCATCTTCTAGTACACAGTTCATTGTGCAAAAATAACTCAAAAAAAAAAAAAAAAAAAAAAAAAGGTTATTTTTTTGCCCAGATTGTTCAGTGCCTGATTTGCATCACGGCTTATGAACTCTTCTTTTCAGGCACAACTGAGGAGGCAGTGAGCAGTGACATGGCCTGGGAAGAAAGAGCAAGGGGATGGACATGAACTTCTTAATTCATCTAATTGCCAAACCAGTATATTATGTGATTGTGTATTAAATTCTCTGATTTGTGTCCTCTTCAGGTCTGATCATGCTGTGTGACAGCACACAGAGGCAGAAACTGGTTTTAGGAGATTTTAAGCAAGAATTGGAGAGGGAGTTTCTAAACTGTATATTTCAGTCCATTGTCCCTAGGAGCACAATGATTATTAGCTTCAATGACTTCAGCATACTGTCACAGCAGAGGATTTATTCTGTTGAACAGAAGAAGTATATTCAGGTGGCAAAAACATAATTCTTATCTCAGGTGTTCCCAGTGAGCTAAAGCCAAGCAAGTGGTGGTTGGGACACAGGTGCTACTCTGAGTAACAGAAGATTTTTGATCTTTAGTTTTATCAAAGAGAATCATTTTCTACAGCAAAGAGTTAAAGAAAAAATGTAATCCAAAGAGTGGAGAGTGATTTTTTTATTGCTGTTGTCTGCTAGAATGCAGCAGAATAACAAGCTTCTGGCTGGCATTTTAGAGACAACAAGCACTTAGCCACAGGAACAAGCCTCATCACCCCAGCAGAAGCTGCTGCACTGCACTATTAGTGCTGGAACCCACAGGAAGCTGCCCGGCAGTGGCAGGCTAGTTGCCCTCTGCAGCAGCATTCTGTGCCTCAGGCACTGTCCCCAAGCCTCGCTAAGTTTGGACAAGCTCTAGGGAAGGGAGAAAATGGCTGTGGGGAAATGTGGGTGTATGTGTCACTGAAATAAAATTTACACTGTTACCTTCAATATGAGCTGTTTTCCCAGCACCAGGAACATCTGCTAGCTTTTTCTCCTCTCCTCCTCCCCTGCTACTCTTATTCACCCTTTTCCATACAGAGTCAGTATCTCCCTATTAATAAAGAAATAAAAATTCATCACTGCAGCTGTCTCACTGCTGCTCTGCTGCTCCACGCTAAATATTCAAGCTGGAAAGGCAGCTATTTTAACTTGGAACCAGGAGAAATATGACTAACACTGCAGATTTGGTGCAACTTCTCTGCTCAGCCTACCTCCTCTCCTCCTGCGCTGTGTGAATACAGTCTCATATTTCACAGTGGTAATTTCTGCTCCTAGTGTCAAATCCTGAAGGGCTCAGCTCCTGGAGTTGTCACCAAATCATCAGACACCCACTGGAGATCTTGCTGAGATTTAGTTGTGTGGGTGAGAGGGAAAGAGGGAAGAGTGGATATGATAAGTAAATAATGACCTGGGTGTGAGAACCAAGGGAATTCTCATTTGCTTCCCATCAAATACTACTCATCTTGCCTTGGAGACTGGGTCTGGCGCTGTCTTGTTTCACTGAGTTTTTTGGTGCCCAGATGTCATTAAAACTGGGAACATAGGGCAGAAAATTTGCATTGAAATCTCATCATCATGCCTTGGTTCAGCCACATAAATACCTCCCACTTCTGTGGTGTTTTCTCTGCAGTAGCGGCAAGTCCCAGGCTGAACCAAGGGGCGGGAAGATGGTATTGCGGCTGTGTCCACCCTGGGCTCTGGATCGTATCCCTAGGTCAGCCTCAACCCAGTTACCTTCAAACAAGGATTATGTTCCCCTGTGTCCCTGTAATAATTTTTTTGTTACTAATGTAATAATTTTGGTTAGAAACTCCAAGGAGAGGAGCCACTTAAGCTGTAGCACATTGCTGTATGTGCAAGGAGTCCCTTAGGTTGTGTAAGGAGCCAGTGCTATCAGGTTGTGCTAGCACAGTGTTGTGACAATAGCTGCATTTGTTTTGCAGGACAAAAGGAACATGGCAGCTGTGGCACAGGTTGCAAGTGTCCCACTCTGGTGTCACTCGGCCAGAAGCAAATGAAGTCTGGGCAGTGAGGGCATCGAGTCTTTAAAATAACAGCAAAAATGGTGAGGAGGGTTAAGGGAAGACCTATATTAGTCTTACTCTCTGGAGCCCTGCAGCTTTTAATTAATCAAGTCCAATTATTCAGCCTATATCCATTTGAATAGTGGATAATACTGGAAGGAATTCACTTTCAATGGGATTTATGGCTCCCTTCCCTCAAGTCATTTTCAGATAAAAGATTATAAATGTTATAAAGTCTGCACGGATCGGTGTGATCCAAGCAGCAATAATTCATTGCTGCTAATGCTGCAATGAGTTTATTTAGGGAACAAATTGGCAATCAGGAGAGGAGACAGTTAGTCTTTTAATATGCAGAAAAACAATTGTTTATAATTATTCTGCCTTTAATTCAGAGAACAAACACAGCTGTTGTTTGAGGCTCTTAATCTGATTACAGAAGTGCCACCCTTTCAGATCAGAGTAAGCCAAGGGGACAGGCTCTGCCCTGAGCCAGCAGGCAGCAATTTTCTTTTGCATGGGAGACTCAGGTGGAAAAAAGACTGGATTTGTTTCCAGCTTATGATTAGACCCATGTGCTTCAGCTTGTTTCAAACATCCTAAATTCCACCTTCTATTTCATATATTCTCAGCTTGGCTCATGTACCCAGGGTGGACTGGGAACTAGTCAGCTGTGGCTTTGTGCTGCTGGGTGACTATTTCTGATGTGATGGGAAAGTTTCCAATGGTTTTTCTCACCTTGCCTCCACCTCCTGCCTCCTCTGTCAACTGCCAAAACATCACACTTGTGGTAACGACAAAGGAGTGAGAGGTAGCGTCCCATCTTACACAGCTGATGGTGGTGTCTGGAAGCTACAGCAAAGCTCAGGACACCATCATAAGGAAGGGCTGTGAGAACCAGCCCCACACACTGAAAACCTTATGCTGTGAGGGATGAGGGGCTTTGGGAGGGAGCAAACACTGCTGTCCCACCTTGCCCCATGTGTCCTCTTCCATTCTGCCCTTCTTGTAGAGATGACCATGTAAAAAGCTGTGACACCCACAAAGGAACTGTAGAACTGGGTCAGAATGTTTTAGCTCTTATAAATATGTGAGCTACTGAAGAATAATTTAAAAACTGTTAACTGCCTTTCTGAAATGTGATGGTATCATATTCCTTTTTATTCTCATAATGGAAACGTTAGTGACTGATCAGTTCAAATGAACTTCAACCTATGTGTTAATATAATATATATCCCACAACAGCTGTTGGTTTGGAGAGACTGGAAACAGCCAAACTGTCATTTGGCTATCTGGGGAAGTTTGATAGGATTCAGACTTTTTCTGCTACCCCCATCCTCTATAGTATACAAAAGGGAACAAATGTCCTTGAGTGCTGGTGATGACTTTCAAGGAGCAGAGGTGGTGAGCAGAAAATAATATAATGAAAAGAGCCCGTAGGGAATGAATAAGAGCATATGTCCTATTTTGCTGCAGGGGTCCTCTGTTTAAAGCAAACGCTGGATTTTGGATGTAACATTGTTCTACCTACGCAACTGATGCAACTGGTTTTTTTTTTTTTTTTTTTTTTTTTTTGTCTCTGTGCTTAGTCTTCGGCAGCAGAGATCTCTCAGGTTTCAGAGTCTCTCTCTGTAATTAGAAAGAACAGCTTAAATCCTGACTTCAAACGAGAAGCCACCAATCTGCTGTGTAAACAGGGAGCTTGAGAGAGCTCCCGGGAAGATCTTTAAAATCTGTTCTCCTAAATCCCTGGGGGGCAGGAGCCAGATCGTGGAGGGGATGAAGCCCATCGCTGCTACCAAGCAATGGCATGTGAACATTGTGGGTGGGGGGAGGAGGCACTGCCTGGTACAGCAGCGCGGTGTGTAGGTGCCTAGTGTAAAAGCATGGCTCATCCTTCTTTAATGCCAGTTCTTTGCTCTTCTGGGTCCCCAGGCTGCAGAACTTTGTCTGTGTGGTGGGAGAGTCCAATTATTTCATGCCGGGTAGTTGAATGTTGCAGTGCATGGTGCAGGCTTCTGTCAGGGAAGAAGGATGTTTGGAAAATACTGTGATGCCTGATCCAGCATCAAGTCTGCAAGGATAAAGTTACCTCTTTAACTTTTTTTTTTTTTTTTCCTATGAAGTTGAACTAGCAAGTGACCACTCAGGTCTTGGAGATGTACCATGCTTCAAACAACTGGCACAGGGCTCCTCGCAGTCGGGCCTGTCTTAGTGGGAGCCACAGCCCATGTGGATTAAACCTGATGAGTCTGAGTCAGAAACAATACAGCAGGCTACAACGCCTTCCCACCCTGCTGCATGCCTAGCTGGAACACTTCAGCTGAGAGCTTGCTGAAGGGTAGGCTGAGGTGTGAAAGACCATCTGCAAGGGATAAAGAAAATCTATGGGGCAGATCTCCAGTTCCTCACTGCCCCTCTTATCTGTGCTAATTGTCGTTAAGGGGATTTTAATGTTGCTATAAACAGGAATCTGTGGAATTCCCTGGTATGCGCATGCTGCTGACTTGCCCTGGAAATGGCAGTAGAGCAAATATAGCTGAGACTGTTCAGTTTACAAGAGCTCGTGGAGACTTTGGCAGGCCAGGAACGAATGAGACCAGACCCCAGTAGCCTCAGCTCTCGGCAAAGAACAAGAAAGCTCCTGACAGCTTAAGAATTGATCATGGAGCATGTGACTCTGTAAATGCACCTTTATTTCCCCTTATGCTGCCTTATTCTAATTTAAATTCTTCATGAAGAGCCAGTCTTAGCGTTGCAAACTTGTCTGCACAGACTTCTCTACTTGCTTTTAAACCTGGTCACTATGAAAATACAAATAATAGAGCTGGAGAAGGGCATTTTGCCTCCTGTAGGCCTTTCATTGCAAAGCCAGCTGACATTCTCCACAGAAACTGCAAGCGGTGAGTGTGGTACATGCGACCTTCATTTTTAAGAAAAAAGCCTGTGGGCAACCTGCCCAATTCTCACATCTGCCCTGTCACTCCGTGGGATTCTGATTCTTCTCATTTCCCTGCCTACCCCGCTCTCCCAGAGCCTGCAGGCTTTGTTAAATCTGCACAAGCTGCTGTGTTCCATGGACACAACGTTTCTGAGCTCTTGGGAACAGGGTGTTGCTTTAACACGGGGGAGTAAAGCACATCTTTGGCTATTGACACAGGCTAGGAAGGACTCTGCTTCTCAGAGGCCAGCCCCCTCAGCCATCCTCCCCCATCCTTCCATACTCAGCAGCTCTCCAGTTGGTTATTGTGTTTTGAGGCTTGAATGCCCCTACCAAACAGTTCTCCACAGCTGCAAATGCCAGTTCTCCAGGGAGCAAGCAAAATGCCCTCTCGACATCTCATCCTTTTGTGGTATGAATGGTGACAAAGAGGCAATCGGCAGCACAATGAATTGGGTCCCCTGGCCTTGTGACCACTTCCCTGAAGCATCCCATTCCTGGTAGGGACATGCAGGCCAAAATCAGCTTTATTATCCTGGTCTAAATCCTGATAACTCTTGAGCAACATTTTGTGCAGCTGGAAAAAGACATGTGCACGGTAGGAGCTAGTTCTGGAAGGGCTCTGTAGGAACTCGCCCTGCAGAATGGGACTGTATGAAATCTGAAACCCGGAAAGCCGTGATGCAGACAGCCCAGCTCACAGATCTCAGCACTGCACTCCTGGGCCCTGCCTGCCTACCAGGGTTACTGCCACTGAAACCAGAGGTAGGTAAGTGGAAAATCAGGCACAGCATTGTTGGAAATTCACATTTAAGTCACTCTAGAAAGGAATTATCATACCTGGCCTGCTGACTGGAACATGGCATGTGTGTACCACGTATGCACTGTTGGAAATGAAAGGCAGTATTTTAGGGAGTAAAGTGACCAAAGGGGCAGAGCACTCAGTCATCTCATAGACTGCTGCTGGGAATGAGCAAGTGATAGCAGAAAAAGAGTTACAAACATCCTCTCAGGCAGAAGTCTCCTGAAGCTGCAGAGATCGGCAATATGAGCAGGAAGCGACCTGGCATAAAGAAGGTTGGTTGGCCTAAAAAGGAGGCATTCCAAACAGAAACCCATGTCTTTCACTGGTACAAGTCAGTGTGTGTCATTAGATCAACTGGGTCATAGCAGCTTATTGAAAGAGGCAGATGGAAAGCAGACAGGGATGGGAGTGTGATCATAGACAGCAAACTGCATATCATGTGAGACTACAGTGTGTGTTACTGTAGCAAGAGAAAGCAGGTAATGAGATTCTTATCTACATTTGGAAAGGCATCAAATTCCAGCTGAGGGGGCACCCGTTCCCCACAGTGCCTCTGACGAGAACCCAAGCAAAATATGCTGCTTTCAGTCCTGGGCTGCATCACAGCAGAAGGTTTTAGATAAATTAGGGGGGGTTCAGGCAAAGGCACCAGGATGTACAGTGGGACTGGGGAGGCTGATTGGTGAGAAAAGAAGAAAAATAAATAAGTGTAACATAGATAGCAAGGAGCCTGAGAAAATGAGATTGTGTGTGTCCATGTGCTTGCCAGGTGTGAGTTCCACAAGGGAGGGGAATATTTTAAGTAGCTGAAAGAGACTATAACTGGGAATAATGAGATAAAATTATAAAAGAGAATTGACACTAATATTAGGTCATTCCTCCCTAGGGTACCATGCAGAAAAGTCTCCTTCAGAGAAAGGGGCAGGGAAGTGTTTTTGCACAGCATACCCAGCTGGAGAAAAGATGCTTGAGGCTGCTGCTTGGCCCTGATCCTGTCCACGATAATGGTCCAAGTGGCTGCTGCAATAAGGTTTTGGGTTTCCCTACTCTGTTTTTTTACATCTTTACTTGTATTATGATAGCTATTGATAGCTTTGCCCACAGCACTTCCCTTCTGACTACTTGGATCCGTAGTGTGAGAGCTGTGCAGAAAAAGGTCTTGCTTCAGCTGTTCTCTATTGAGAAGTGGCAGTGCTATGGACAAGTTGCTTTGGAGCGAAGTCTGGGTAGGTGACTGCCATTAGCAGTCTGCTGGGAGAAAGTTGCCAGAAGTAGGGAAATAATGGTGTGTTGTGCATGTGATCCTTTGCCCTTTTGGCTGATGAAGGAGCCTCAATCAGGCCTGCCCCTCTGGGTAGGGGAAGGGAGTGCACACTGGGCCCTCTGTTAATAGCTGGGAAGAAATTCAAGCAGTCAGCACTACCTCCAACACAGGCAACCCCTCAGTCAGTGGAATAAGGCGTGAGTTTCTCGACTGTAATGAGCTTGTTTTTCCATGAGACTGCTGCAATAAGCTGTAATGAACAGAAAGCTGCAGGATACAGAGTGAGTGGGTGATAGAATGGCAGATGAAATTCTATGTTGATAAATGTAGAAATAGCGTGAAGAGAAACAATGATAAGGAGATGTGTATGTACATTAGCAATTACCACCCAGAAAGGAGATCCGGAGCCATCCTGGGGAGAAAGACTGTGCAGCATCAGTCAAACTGAAGGTGGGGGAGGAAATGGTTAGGAAAGAGCCGGCAGCAAAACAGAAAACATCATTATACTGCTGTATAAATCTATGGTGTATATGTATCTTGAATGCTGCATGCAGTCCTGATCCCCTAGAGAGGATATAGTGGAATGAGGAGAAGTGTGGCAGTGCTGGCTTTAGTGTGACAGACTTCTGTGTGACAGGGGGCTCTGGCTGGTAGGAGTGGCTGGACAGAGCTGGGAGCAGCCTCAGGTGAAACACTGTGAATCAAGAGTGGCAAGCACAGAGACAACAGACAGTATGGAATGCCTCTCTTAGGAAGGGTGGCAAAAGAGGTAAGGGCTCTTCAGCTTGGAAAGGTGACACTAAAGGGGCTTGTGCTACAGTTCCATCAAACCACAAAGTGCACAGAGATGTGAAAAAGCAATTATTGTGCACTATTACTCATAGTGCAGGAACTAGGAGGCCCCAAAGTTACCAGGCAAAAATTTTGAGGAAAAATGAAAAAAATTGCTTTCTCATCAATATGTAGCCACACCTGGAAATTACTGTCAGAGGTCTCAAACAGTGGCATGATTACAGAGGATGATTACATAGTTGATGGTAAAGGGCTGCTAAGATCAAGGATGTAGATACAACCTCCAGCTCTGGAAGCTGCTGTACTCCGGATTGCAGGAAGGTGGGAGAATCTCTGTTCTGTTCCTCTCCTGTGTTTTCTGCCACATTTGCTGCTGCCAGATGGCATGCAGAAAGAGTTGAAGTCCACACCAGGTATTGTCAGATGCACTTACAGGTCTGGTTGTGGGTAGATGAGTGCAGGCTCAGCTTCCGCCAGGAAGCAAGTCCACACTTAGCAATTAATGTACCCATTCTTGTGACTGGTGCTCTTTCATCACAGCCCTACTCCAGGGAAGGGTTAGCTATTGAGGAGCATGTGAGATTAATTCCTAACAAAGAATTGTTCAACCATTTCCTTTCGGGGAGCAGTCACAAGAAGACAGACCTTTGTTCTGCATCACTGGACTGCTTTAGGTCATCCCCAGAGATGGATTTAAAGCAAAACCTCTTGAACCCTCTTGAACTTTAAGGAAACTCATTCCTGGATTTTCCATCTGGCTCAAAGGCTCAAAGGCAAGGGGCTGAAATTCAAACACCTCTGAACTGAGGGGAAGTCTGGAGCCAGATCCACAGCTGTAGCTCGAGGCCATTCTGAGCTTTTCATGTCAACTTGCTTTGAGAGCGCCGGCTCCATTCTGCACGGTGCAGCTGGGCCACGGGCAGTGCAGCAGCAGAGAGGAATTCCTCTCACACTGCTCACACAGAAAATTTACCTTCAGGTAAACTGCACTAAGAAGGCTTCATTATATCGGACAGCTGTTTACTCTGCTGAAGACTGTGAGGAGGCCTTCTTTTCTGCTTTTCCAGGACTTTCATCTCCCCTCTCTTTCAGGAGGAGTAGGTGTAGGAAGATTTAAAGCTCTGCCATGCGATTGTCGTGAAGTTTGTATCCCATGATTCCTGTTTGTGAGCAGAAATAAATTAAGCACCTGGACCAGCTCTCTCACACTCCCCTCTTCCAAGCACCGAATACGATGAGAAAACTGCTGAGAAACAACCACAATTAACGATGGGGTCACATTTAGTTCAGCACCATCGGCTGGTTAATTGGCTGATTCCATTACAGTTCCCTTATCTGCGTGCCAGCATTGCTTCTAACAAGCTGCTTGCTGGGTAATTAATCCTGCCTAGGGCTTAGATCCTGAAGCTGGGTCTGCGTCAGGGGGCTGTGCCATTACACAGTGCAGGGCTGGAAGTGCTGCTCCACTCAGAGCTCCTCACAGAGAATTACCAGGGGTCCGTCTGGGAGAGGGGACATGCAGGGACTTTGCTGTCCTGGAGGAAAGTTGGCCTGCAGTTTTGTGAAAAGAACCCAGCCTCTTGTGCTTGATGCTGCTTGACAAATCAGTAGCAATGCAGTGCCTTGAGAAGGCAGCCCCCCTCTATGAAAATGCAGAACATTTTAATGAGGAAAACCATAATGAGATATAATAATATTTACTAAATACTGGGAACGATAACTTTAGAAAGTAATCAAACAGAGATCTGATCAACAGAAAGAAAGAACAAGATGAAAGTGGAGATGGAGAATCATTCTCCTCAGGTGCGCAGGCTAGACACTGGTGTAGTGGGAAAGGCCAGGTTGGAGGGCTCAAGCAGAGATGGCAAGTGGGCAGTTGCTGGCCTGGGAGGTCTTCTGTCACTGCTATGCCTCCTTTTCACAGGCTGCCCAGCTGGCCTTTTAAGGTGGTGTGTGCCCTCATCTCTGCTGGTGAATGGATGAGACAGAAGTGCAGATTCTATGTTCTCTGATCTCAGAAAGTGCTTTCTGGGATCCCAGATAAGCTGTAACCAAGGAAGCATTCACCTCAGCCTTGCTTAGGCTGTGCTGGGGTGCATGTCAAACAGCCAACAGGAAATATGCACAAGGTGATAAAGAAAAGAAAATACCCATCTGGTGGAGGTGAATTATTGGAAACATTAATTTGTGTTGCCTCCATCCAGTAATGTCTCACATAATTACTCCTAATAATGAGTACATGGGAAAGTAGGCTGCTTTGGAATAATGTCCTTGGAGATAGGGCTATTGGAAGTGCCCTATCTTGCCGTCTTGGCCAGAGCAGGAGTACCGTGCTCCTCCTGAGCTCACGACCTCTGCACAAGTCCTCTCTGCTGAGCAGATCAGTGAGCCTGAGGATGACCCTAAGTAGTGTGCAGGGCCCAAGGTTCCCAGTTCAAAGCAAACTTCAGAGTAAGAAGAGAAGCCATCTACCTCCCAGTCAAACAAGGCATGAAAGGCTACGTAGCTTGGTTACTTGGGCTATCAGGAGACAGCAGGGACCTAACACAGCTTGCTGATTGTGAAGGTCCGTGGTGCACATCCTGCTTATCCTCCATGAAGCAGGCACACAAAAATCCTCGTTAATCAATCACTTCATAAATCAAAGTTGGACATTGACCTGCAAACTAGTCTTCCCCTAATCACTTCAAGGCAGGTGAAACAAACACACCAGAGGTGTGAGATAACAGAGATACTCGTGATGAGAATGGATTGCTTCCAGAAGTGGTGCCCCTGGAGGAGGTGGGGAAGGCTTTGTGGCTCAAAAGTGGGGAGGAGAGATCAGCATGATAAAGACTGGGAGCTGAAAAGACACAAAGGGACCTAGGGAGCAAGAAGGGGTCAGCAGATGAAGTCCTGAAGTGAAGGAAGATGTGACTCTTGTAATGAAGTGTGGGAAGGCAATCACAGGAGGGAGGTTTGGGTGAGCTAGAAAGTGGGGACAAGTGAGATTGCATGGCAGCAGCAAAAGGACAAGATGGTCGTGCCTGTTCAGTTCATTTTGCCCACAGTCATTAAGTGAGAAGCCAGCTTCGCCCACCTTCAATGAAGAGTTACAAACCAAAGAGGATGGCCCTCAGATATTTCTGACCATGAGAATTATGCCTGATTCTGTGTGTTCTCTTTCTCTGTCAGGCAGGACATCTGAGCAATTAGAAGGTTTTTGCTCTGTGACCACTGGTGTGAGAAGGGAAAGGAGTTCTAGCCCTTACTGCCAGTGTAGGCTGTCATTTTGTTTCTTTCCTGAAAGAAACACATCCAGCAGCAATGCTGGATGTGACTTGCTGTCTACCCTTGAAAAGTGTGCCTATTCGACAAGTTCCCTTTTCACCTAGAGAGCTCTTCTCCTTTTTTCCTGTCCTGAAGCAGGTTACCCAACCACTGTGCTCAGCAGACACACTCCTTCTGGAGCAGAGCTCCCTGATGTGGCCCAGTCTTTAGGCATAGGGCTCCCAACCCCACAGCAAGAACTGCACTGTGCTACTGTTACCTTCAGTTTTGCTGGCTAACAGTGCTCACATGTGAATATTCCTCAAATTACTGCATGGTTGAGAGGGAGATTACATGCATTTCTAGCTGTTCAGCTGTGCCACTTTGCAGCTTCAGTTATGCCTGCACTGGGAATATTCCCATTTCATACAACTTTGGAGCTCAGAATCTGTGAGAGCTGAACAGATTTGAAGAAAACTGTCTTCAGAAGGCAAGAGGCACTCCAGTATGTCAAAGAACAGACTGGGACTATTGATGTATTTGGTGCCGTATTTTCAAACTGCTGCCTGCTGGAAGCATATCCATCTGTCTTTTGTTTTTAATTCTTCCAGAAGTCTGAACTAAGTACTATCAGATTTACTTAGAAAGAAGGAAGCAACCACTGTTCAAGGGAAAATGTAATGCAATTCAGGTCATCTTAACTTCAACACCTGAAGTCTTTGATATCATTACTGAGAATATTAAAATTGGTGAAGCTTTAAATACTGCATTTAGAGCCTCAGGAAGCTGTTCACTTTGATTGCTAATGGGGCTGATGCAGGAAAATCTTGTGTCGAGACAGAAGCTAAGAGTTTGTTGCTGTTGTTACTATTATGATTGTCTAATGCAGGCTGCCCTTACAAAAGTACCAATGAGAAATCACATTGGTTTTTCTCTGCAACTGCATAGCCCACAAGCATCTTGAATAACAAATGCAGTCTGTCACAATCTATAGTCCTGATGTTCTGCCAGAAGGGAATATACATATATCTTATAGGAAAAAAATGTTTCTTCTTTTTTTCTTTTTTTTTCGGAGACTCGGTGTTACTCAATGCAATTCTCCTGGAGAGGCAAGAATTTTAAGGGGCCAGGCCTACCTGTTTCTGTAACCATTGAACCTGTTTCTGTATCCATTGCTAATGGATCCGTGCTCCACTCTGTTATTAGTATATATGGGTGCTTTGTGGCTTTCGGTTGTTGTTTTGTTGCTCTTGTTTTCCCGTAAGCCTAGCTAACATGCAGTTTCTGCCCATTTGCCGATATTGTGGAAGATCTGAATTTGGTTGATCTGCCCATACATTGTAAATAATGTGCACACATTTTAACCAGATACTGTGCTGCCCTTTGAACATTGTAGAAGCCCCTATCTCAGATGGAGTCATTTGTGTCCTGTGGAATGCAGCATGTAAATCCAGCCAGCAGGAAGATGCATCAGGCCTCTTTTGATGCATCCTTGCCTTTTCCCATAGGTTTGCTCTATGCATCCCCTCTGAGACAGTCCAAGCTTGCTTACAGATGTGATGTTTTGCTACCAAAACAGTAATGCTAGCACTAGCTCTGTTAGATGCGGTGATACCAATATGACTCATATCAGCAAAAGCATATTTTCTTCCTAGAAGGAAGTATTTGTCCAAATAAATGTGCTTTGTAGCAGTGCTCGTGCATGGAAGGAGGAAGGGATGGAGAGGGCAGAGATGTGTTGCTTTAGCTACCCTGGCCTAGTAAAAGTAGCACCATTTTTGTGTGTAGACGAGCTGAGGAAATGTGCAGGCCCTAGTCTAGGGGACGGGACTTTAAAGCAGTCACTGAAGCCTAGTGTCAGTTTTCAAGGCTGAAGAATATTATTTTATTTAGGCTTCCAGACCAGCCTTACTTCAGGAATGCACTTAGGTTGTTTTTAAAGCAAACACACAATCAATAGCCTGGTGTTCTGCTCTGCTGTTTCTTGCCAGAGCCCGAGGACCACACATGGGCTTTCCCTCCTCTCGATCTCACTGCCAGGCATGCTCCCGGTAGCGGCAGGCAGGTCTGGGGGACGAACGCAGAGAGCTTCCAAATGGCCAAACAGGCGTCGGACATCTGGGCAGTTTTTGCTGCAAAGTATTTTCCGTCAGGCTTCCCTCCAGGTACCGCTGTGAAAGGACCAACTCACGCCGCCCCGTCACGAATGTTATTCAGCCTCTGGCTTCAGTGGGAGTTTTATCTGAGCGAAGCCCAGGCGGGAGCTGCCAACTGACCTCACCGTCAGTATTATTCCTGGTGGGGCCGAGCGCTGCGGTTTGCATCCTGTCCCCGGCAAATACCAGCGCCGGGAGCAATGGGGCACTGTGCCTCCTGCTCATCGCTGCGAAGACGGGCCCCGGAGCGCACTCGCACAGACCCTTCCTAGGTGCGAGAAAAAGCCCATTTACCTCCCTCCCGTGCCGGGCTGCGAACAAGGCCCTCAGTTCCAGCAAAGGACTGAAAGCTCGGCTCGGACGGATCGCCTTGCGGCCGGGACTGACTGCGAGCAGCCACCTCACGAGGTAAAAGAGCCCCGTGGCCGCTGCCGCCCCCCCGCAGCACGCAGCGCCGGCACGGACTCCCCGGGCTCTCGCGGACTCTGCCCGGGGCTTGAAGGCGGCGCTGCGGGGCCCTGGCGGCCTCCAGCTGCAAACGGAAACCCGCATTAGCGAAGAGGAGAGAAGCAGGCTGAAATTGGAAGTGACCATTGCATGTTTGATGTTATTCAGAGGAGCCTGTTCTTCATTTAGGACATTAACAGTTGTAACAGAAGCTGTAATATTTCAACAACAGCGGTGATTAGGAGCAAAGAGGCAGCTAATCTCCATCTAAAAAGAGCTAACTAGCCCGTCCTTTAGCCCCTACCGCACCGCCACATTTAAATACCATGAATATTCACCGCTTGGCACCCAGCTGGCAGCTGAGCTGTTTTGACACAAAAACCTTCAAACTCAAAGAGTTTTTAATCAGTCTGCAAAAGAGAGAAGAAGAAAGTGAGAGAAAGAAATAGGAACAGAGAAAATGAATCAATGAGTTCAACGGAGGGGGGGTACCCGAATCCGGTTAACCCTTTCCCTCCTCTTTGTCCACGAGCGCTCTCTGTAGCTGCACAGTCCTCCCCAGGGCTGCAGGGATGGAGAAGAAGCACCTCATGGCTTCATGGCCCTGGCACCCCCTGAGTGCCCCTTCCCCCGGGCCAACCCATCCCACTGACTCCCACATGCTTGGGATTTAGCACCTCACGCTGCTTTTTGCTTGTTTCCACGTGCAGGAAACATTTTAACTCTTAGGCTGGGCTGTGTTTGTGACTGGCTACTAGTCACTTTTATTGCAGGCAGTGCAATTTCACTCACAGTATGGGCTGCGCTTTGATGCAGTCAATCTCTGCCTGTGAGAGTGTTCATCTCAGAAGGATGGCTGGCAGTGCTATCCGCTGCCCCCTCCAGTGTCCTTACTGGAGTCCTAGAGTTGCCTGCTGTCCACACAACACCCCTTGCTTCAGTTTTTGATGAAGTCTTTGCAGCAGGATGAACCACGCAGCTGCAAACACAGAGAATATTGCTGTGTCCAGGAGGAAAGTGTATTCCAGCACTGTGAAGGCCCGCGTTTCACCAGCACTGTGGGTCTGGGCACTAACAGAGCACCTGGCAGACTCCATTTCACCTGGGTTGGTCGTGGACACACAATGGCATCTCTGTCAAAGCAGCCTGAGCACACAGGGTGGAGTGTGTGCAACACTGTGCTGTTACGTAAGCTCTGGACTGGTTGTGGTGGGCAGCCCATACCTGAGCTGGCAGGAAGAGTGGGCTGCCATAGGTGGGCGTACGTGGCCTGCTGCAGTGCCCTGCCTTGTGAAACAGATTGGTCTGAACTTTTAAAAAGTATTCAGACTAACGTTTAGATTTTCTAAACACATTTTCTAAATGCACTTGGCAGAGCAAGCTCAGGCTGGATCTGTGCTCCATGTCATAAGGCTGTGGCATTTTTGATCTAATATGGGGAACCACTATGTTAGATTTATTTCATACTCAAACCCCAGCCTAAATGTCAAAGCTCTGTGGCCCAGACTGCATACCTCTACCATACATGGCAAATCCACATTTGTACCTTGGCTGGTAGAGCATGGAGAGCACAGTGGGGCACCCCTCAAACCTGCTCCTGCTGTGTGCTCATACTACATGGAATGTTGTCTCATCTGTTACACTGAGGTGCGCCTCAGAAGCCGCTGTCCTTGTTCCTCTCAGAGAAAACCACGGAGATGGTGAAGTATAGAGGCCAGGGACTGATTTAGGCAGATTATTATGTCTGCTGCAAACAGTGTTTGTACTGAGGAAGGGTTTAGCCAAGGCAGTACTGTTCAGACCTTCTCAGACAGGCCTGTCCTGAGGAGTGAAGAAAGCAAGAAGGCAGTTGTGGGGATGCAAGCAAATGAGGCAAACAGGCAGCTAGCCTTGGAGTGTACTACTGGCAGTGGAGAAAAAAATCCAGCAGGTAAATAAGAAGAATCGGGTTGAGAGAGAAGCTTGAAAGCTGTGTGCTGTGGTGTGATTGAGTGCTGCAGTGGAAGGATGTAGAGAGAGTGATGTGGTGGCAGTGCTGCATGAGTCAGATCTGAGCTGCTCTGATCTGTCTGGGCTGGAGGTGGAGCATTATAGATGTCAAGGAATGACCACAAGGAGAAATTAATGTAACCAAGATGGGAGATGAGGGTCTGGGAGCAGGTTTTTCCTGTGTGGGATCCCCAAATTTGGAGCTCGTGTAAGATTTATTAGGAGTTACTGGAGCTGTGGTGACTTCCCAAATAGAGACTGGGACTCCTCTGGGAAGAAGAAGCAAAAAGATTTGGGTTCCACATTTCATTACTGCTCTCCAGATCCTCTGATGGTCTCCAGACTCAGATCTCACCCAGCACTTTAAAATTTACAAGCATGCACACAATAGCCAAATGTGCTTTGTAATCTATTCCCAGGCAGCAGCCAAAGTGGCTTTCGCATAGATTGGTACTTATGCTCTATTCAAGTTGATAATTATTTTGAATGGAATACTCCCCATGAAGCGCGCCTGGAACAGCATCAAACCCTGCGAGCTGTGGGAGGCACATACATCAGCTGTACTCCAGGATGTATTCTGGAAAGGCTCACAGCTGGGTAGGAGGATCCATTTTCCTATATACTTAAATGAAAAAATAGTATGCGCTTTTCTTCACTCTCTGCTTGCCAACATCTGGCCACTACTTCCAGTGAATGTGCACAGTTGCTAAGAACTGTACCTGGGCATGCTTCCTTTGCCTGTGGAAAAAATGTGGGAATCTAATCTTCTAGTACAAAACCAAAGTGTTCCAGCTAATGTGTGTCTTTGAGACCCCGAGGACACATATTTGGAATGTTCTGAAGGAGGTGGATCGCATTATTCTACTCTGCATTCACCTACAGAGTTTTCTGCTGCCTGTATTTACATGCGGTTACTGTGCTGGTAGGAAAACCCAAGTGGAGCAGAAGCAGCACTGGGG
This sequence comes from Phasianus colchicus, assembly GCF_987193195.1. Lineage (NCBI taxonomy): Eukaryota > Metazoa > Chordata > Aves > Galliformes > Phasianidae > Phasianus > Phasianus colchicus. Next base: position 25,740,881 of record NC_143442.1, read on the forward strand.
ACACACTGCCCTGTCCCAGCATGTTGGGAGGGGACCATGGTGGTGGTGTGAGGGTGATTTGGGAGTGGGTGCTCAGATAGACATAGAACAGAAGCTGTGGCCATCTGTGGTCATTAAAATTCCATTACACCTTTTGGTACTGAAGTGGCGGGTGCTAAAGCTAGCCCATGTGCGGCATGGCAGCCCAGGCTTCCTCATGAGGTTTTCTGGGTGTGTTCTCAGCCTGCAGTGGAGAGTGGGGCACAGACCCACGCTGCCAGCCTGGAAGTTGGTGTTGACAGAGCCAGGAGACGGCCATAAGGGTGCTGCAACCCTGTGAGCCTTACTGGTGTGGCATCTTGGCACTGTAAAGCAACAGCAGCAGCACTTTATATCTGTCCAACTTATCTTCCAGGGTCATTTATTTTCTGTCCTTCTCCTGTGGAAAAGGACAGAAATCCAGCGTTTCTCTTTGCCTCTTCTTTGGCATATCCCATGTACCCAGGAACTTGCTCAGCACCCCACTGTAGTCCTCCCTGTTAGGAAACCACTGAGTCTGCACCCTGAGGGAAGAGCTGCTTGGGCTGGCATCATCTTTGGCGTCCCCACGGCATCATTCCACCCTCATGTGTACCCTGGATGCTGCACAGGGTTCTTGTCAGTGGCTGCTGTATTTCATCTCTCCGTGCTGCTGCCTCCCAGGCAGCATGGGGTGCTCCGTGCTAAGCTCTGGCTATACAGCGAATGAGTTAACACTGTAAAATGGTCTTTTTATGGAACCTCTTGGCAACACAGAAAACTTTCCCATTGCCAGGGTGTTCTTTTTATTCAACAATTTGTTCCCAGAAAGCAACCCATTTAACCAGATTGTCTCTATTAAGGGGTTTCAGCTGCTTTTTTTTTTTTTGTGTGTGTGTGTGTGTGTGCTTATTTGGTGTGCTGTAAACTGCAAAGCGTTGTCCTACAATAGATTTGTCTGAGGGAACTGAAGTGTGTACTGCTGTGATTCTGCCTGCTGTGGGAGCTCCTTCAAAGCCAGATGTCACATTCAGAGAGTAATCTGTGTTTACAAACACATATAGGGAACACTTTCAACAGACACCAAATCAACATTCAACTCTTGCAGTTTTTCTTCTTTACCTGCCCACCTGCTCTGCATCCAGCCAGAGCAAGAGAATCAAGTTTGCAGAACTTGGACAGGCATATCTCTTTTATTCAGATGAGGAAAAAAACAGTATTGTTTGCAGAGGGCTGAATTTAACTTCCCAACTGGGGCCTCTCCTCTGTAAGTTCTTGGAGACAGAAAAACACCAACTGCTAGCAAGATAATCCAATTTCCTTCCCTCTCTCTCTGAGGAAGGCTGCCTACCCCCATGCCACGCTGGGTTTCAGTCTAGCGAGAACTTCTCCCGTCCACTCTATCCCCAGCAAGATCCATATCAAAGCTTCAGCCCCCCAGGGTTCATTAGAAGGCATTTATTTCTGCATATTCCTGGGGGTGGAGGAGCCAGATAACTTTATTCACAATGCAAATAGGCTGCCCTTACTTTCAACCCTTCCTTCAAACTGGGAGACATTAAAAAAACATGAGCTCTTCTAAAATAATAAATACATTAATTCTGGGTGTTATATTGCTGGTGCCTCCAGAAAAGTGCCCCAGCACCATTTGATGGGAAAGCCAGGGAAATTTGTTAGCTCTGCTTTTGCTCTCACATCCTGAAATACTGTTAAAAGTTCAGTTGAGTGGGCTGAACCTGGATCAGAGCACTTGGCTCATTTAAGAGCAATTGTTAGCCAGGAGTTTTGCACAACAGGACTGAGATGCTTCAAGGGATGAACCCAATTCTCTCTGCAAATCTGAAGTGCTGGTCTGTGATTTACTAATGGGGAGCAGTGAGTTGTTAAGCTCATCACAATGCAGCATCCTGCTCCCCCGGTCCGGAGGGAGTCAGCTATTAATAAATCAGAACCCAGCGCTAAGCTACAGGGATAAAAGGATCTACATTAATATGAAAATATTAATATCTGGAAGAACAGATTATCATCTAAATGGGTTAGAATGAGGTAGTGCCATTGTTTAGAAGAAATGGCTTGCTTCAAATCTCATTAGAGCTGCAGTTAGACTGGCAGTGAAAGATACATTCAGACTCCAGAAAGTGCTTTGGATGCTTGGCAAACACAGCAGCTGAGGGTTTGCACATCTACCTGAGGCTCGCCTTTCCTCCTCAGTGCCAGCAGCCGGGACCGTGAGCACCGCTGGAGGATGCGCTGAGAGTGCTTCTCACCATGCTCCTCCTCCCTGCATGAGCATTGCCTGCAGAGACACCAGTGATGGAATTCTTTGACCCACAGTCCTTCCACCTTCATCCAGAGCCATGGTGGATGTGGGCAACATGTGCACGATGAAGCCATGTTCCATCTCCCATCTCCCTCACTGGTGAAAACGGAGGGGTTCTCCATCCAGCCACGCTTGCTGTCCAGGGACGGGACAGAACAAGTGGGGCCACATTCAGGGAATGTTTTCCCCTAGCCTGGACTTCAGGCCATCCCTTTTGGGTCACCTCCTGCCCAGCTGCCTGAGGCACCATCTACTCACAGCGTGCTGCCCTCCAGGCCGAGAGTTCTTCCCAGGTGGTACCAACAGGAACATAACCTGCCCCCCACGCTGGCTGTGCTGCAACCTGGTACAAACAGGCAGTTCTTTGAGAACATAGTGGGGTTCTTGGTCTGTCTGCATTCATTCCTCACGCCCAAGCAGTGATGGTCCCTTCTGTGCAGGCTGGGCTGCTGCTTTCCTAGGGTCTCAGCTCACCTTCATGCCCAGCAGTCTCCTTGTTCTGCCTGCAGGAGCTTCAGACACAGCCCAGAGCATGAGGCCTTGCCACTGCCCTCAGGCTTGCCTCCTGACTCTTTCTGCATAAAATCTGCAGTGGGAACAGCATCTCTTGCAGACTACGTGCTTTCAGCTGAACAAAGTCTTGAATTTCAAGTCTGTGTCCAGCTGAATGGCTTTTGAGATGGTTTTGTGTACAGCAGAGACAGTCGGGTGAGAAGACCTCAGCAGTGCCCAGAGCAGCATGGTGTAGCTCACCTCATGGCATTTCAGTGCTTGCAGGATGCAGGCTTGTGCTGCTCACTCATGGCTCTACAACATCCACACAGGCAGTACTCAGAGACAGATGTAACAGCACTGCATTTATCTCGCAAGGATTATTCCCAGATTCATTAGGGGGAAAGCTGGCCTTGGTAGTACTGTCATATGGCAGTGAACTCAATCATTCTTTTCAGTAGCCATAGAATCTCTTCATCCTCTTGATTTTAATTCCAGTCAAAATGTAAAGTAGCCTCAGATTTCATTAGTGGGGAAGGTTCCACAAAGAAAATAAAACTGCTCCCATTGAGAAGGCTGAAATCAAAGTTAGACCACACTGCTCAAAGCTGTTATTTTCCTTTTGCACCTGTAGCTACCAAACAACAAAACTTTCCAGCACATCCTTCAGGAAATTGCCCAATCAGGCCATCTTTCCAGCTCTCACTTGCTTACATTACAGATGCAGAAGGACCCATATATCATAAACAAACTGCGGCCCAGCCATCTAGGGAAGTGAGTGAAGTTTAATCTACACAAGACATGAAGAACGTTTTCATAATGCATGTTTTTGATTTTCAAAAATATTGAGACTGTTCTCTGCATTAATGATGGATTGGATTAAATGTGCCCCATTTCCTAGGTAATGCCCCTCTGGAGTTCCACTGGGACCTCAGCGAATCTGGCATTTAAACTGAAGAAATCCCTGTTTAGACTATGTGAGTCCCCAGAGGGGCCACAGATCTGCATTGCAGCTGCGAAATGCGGCGTCTTCTCTGTCTCTTATCAGAGATCTGTGCTTCTCTTGGGAAAATTCATCCCAAAGGGTTCAGCCCTTGCCAAATTTTCAACTGGATTTTGTTTGTTTATTTTAAATTTCTTTTTAAACATCTGAAACCATCAAAATTTTAAACAACAACAACAAAAGAAACAAAACCACTATCTCTAACTTGAGTGAATCCCTCTCTCTATATATAGATATATTTTAATTAATTCCTTCAGGCTGCCAGCTTGTATTGCAGGACTTAGTCTAAATGGATTTAAGTGACCGAAATTCTGAAAAAGTTGAATTTAATTGAAAAGTATCAATGTTTTTCTTCTCTCCTGTGGTGTTGCACTGTCACATCACTAATCTTCCTGGCGGCTGATTCACCTGAATTTTAAAATGGTTCATGCTGAGCGCTCAGTCGTGCAAGATGCTGCTCTTCTGAGCCCAGTGCCACGCTGCAGCGACAGAAAGGCAGTACCCCGGGGCAGGGACCCAAAGGCAAGCTGCCCACCCCAGCCCTGCCTGGTCTCTTCCCATCAGCCTTCCAGAGAGCTTTTCCCCACATCTACATCTTCCTTCTTCATATCTATACTGATATGAATTCACACAGAATATCTAGGTTGGCATGGGGCCAGATATCTTGGGTCCAGAACTTCTTACATTTTTTCCCCAAGGTTTCTACTGTGCTGCAAGGCAGAATGTTAATATGATGCTACATGGACCCTGGAGGCTGTGTCAGGCTACAAATGCAACTTCATCTCCCTCAGCTTCAGGGGTTCTCTGAGCAAGTGGGAGGGTTGCACTCTATAAATAGAGTGTACCAATCTATGCTTCATTTTATGGAAAGGGGTGGTACAAAACACACAGCTACAATCTATTCAGGGAATTTGTTAGAACCTCAGGGACCAGCTCTGCTTACTTCACAGATGTCTGTTGGAAATACCAGTTTAACTGACAATTTTCTCAGCCTCAGTATCTTAAAAGTACAGGCGTTACAAATGAGAACAACTTTGCAGACTTTTCCAGTCCTCATGTAGGGTTGTTCTCCCCATTACTGAGGTATAGTCTATATTTTCTCTCACAGATATCTCCAGCATGTGAAACACTTGGTCACTGGCAATTATAACAAAGCCCACAAATGGAAACCTCAGAAGAGCACACTCCTCAAGGACCCTTGATTCCTCTGGATAAGACCGATCTTCCAGTATATCTCAGCAGCAAATATGCCTGTCCTGGAAATAGCTTCAAAATGTGAATGAACTCTCTTTGCTTTGGAGAGAGCTGGTAGTTACATATTTGTATGTCCCATACCATTGTCAAGAATGGTGATAACATATAACTGTCCTGTGGACTGTATGTGGAGAATCCTGAATTTCTGCCTGTTTCTCATGGCTATCCAGGCATTATTCTATTAATCAAGGAGAATAGCAAACAGGAGCAACCCTCCAGCATAAAGTGGATTCTGTGTTTGTATCCCAGCTATTGCAGAGTGCACACTGGCTGTTGTCTTTGAATAACTTTGCGACCCATCCTATTACTGGGAAGGGACATTGGGAAATAAATAGAGGACAAACGACCCCCTTGTCAGCAAATATCCCCCTAAGCAGTAAATACAGTAGAAGAGTTATACTTGTCCTAGCAGATGTTGCTTGTTAATATGATCTCACATTCAGAGGTTATTGCATTTGACGTTTTTCTGGAACTACTTGGGGAACGTGGCTGTGATGGAGTAAAAGACTGGAATGTGATTTAGCCTTTAAAGATCTGCCCTTGTAACAGTTCATATCTCTAAAAGATGTACTTCACTGTAAGACCAGCAGGGCCAATGTTGTGCTGTGATATGGCAGCATCACTGTACTTTAAGTCCTAAGGGCAGTGCTGCATTCAGAACCTGGCTGCAGCTGACATTTGAGTTGTTGCAATGCACTGTTTGGGTCCAGCTGCTGCGGAGCTGGGCAACAGGAGCAAAGTGAAATGCAAGGTTGGATCCTGACCCAGAGTCCCCATTCTTCCGCTGCTAGGAGCACTAGGTTTACCCTACAAGTCTTACTAGGAATGAATGGAACTGCTTTGGTTTTCATCCAGACTGGTTGTGCTTTGTCTCATTATAATCTTCCACATGTCCTGTCCTCTCCCTGCGCTATCTCCCAGTCTCCTTCAAGGGCAACACTGGAATGCAAGAGAGGTGCTTTTGTTGAGAGTTGTTCTGAGCCGAGAGGACAGGCAAAAATTAACCTTCCTCCTGCCTGGTGTTTCAAACAGCTTCCGTCTGCAGGGAGGGGATGTGTTGAGAATGTGTGAGAGAAAACACTGAAATGGGAGAAAGCGCACAGAAAAGGAGGAAAAAAAAGTACAGCGAGGAAGCTAGAGACAAACTTCAAGTTGTGGATTATTTCTCACCCAGGCTCTAATTAGGAAGCCTCTTATAGAACTGTGAAGCTGTCAGGCTGCCAAATGTCAGCGTGTTTATCAGAGATCAGGCGAGTCTCCTGTCTGCAGCACTTACAGTTTGGTGCCATGATCCTCTGGGTTCCTTCCGCCTGTGTGAGTCACACTCAGCACTGGCACATTTTGGGGTGTGCAGGCAGAGCAGAGAGCTTTTCCTTTTCCCTTAGGAAGCCAGGAACGATCCCTTTCCTGAAATCTGGCCTCTTCATCTGGTTCAGTGCGAAGAGGGTTAATCATAGGCTTGGAGCAGCTTCAGCATTATGTGCCATAGTGACTCAGATTCCCAGGGAAATCCCCTGCTTATCTGATGGAGCCTGTTAGTCTGCTAATTGAATAAGCTCCTATTAAAAGTGCTATGTTTTTTAATGACTGCTAACAAAGGGCCAGATTCGGATCTGATCTTTTTGCTTGGGATCATTTCTGCTGATCACCCAGCCCTGACTGAGCTCCGGGATGGGGCTCCACAGATCTGGGGCCCAGAGCTGCACACAGTGTGGAGCTGAAGCAGCACCAGCTCAGGGTGGGATAAGTGAGATGGTAATAGGGCATCAAGCCCTCTGCTCCAATGAGGCAAATCTTCCTGACAAGTAATACGCAGGAAGCTTTTAATGGGGAGCTTCACAGAGAGGGAGAAAACACCTGTGGGACTCTGTGGCACAGCCCTCATAGGGAAGCATTAGTTGGGAGACTACCAAGGCTCCACGTAACGTAATTGCTGCAGATATCTAATACGTGATCCAAGCCATGCTCTGAGTAATTAACTTACCAGTGTTGAAATCGGGTTGATTTGTTGATTCTGCATTTGAGATGTTGTCTATGTCTGCATAGGAAAAATGCTTTGTATGCCTCTGCATATGCACATTCAAACCTTGATTTTAATTAAAATTATGTGCATTATATCCATATCTCCTGTTCCTTGTGAGAATGACTTTGAGAAGATATTTGTCTAATAGGAACCAAAATAAAAGTGGTTAACCTGTGAAGTGCACGTAGCTGGGTCCCAGCTGCTCAGGAAGAAGGGTGTAATCTGCACTCTGCCTGCACTGGGCCTGGTTAGCCCCAGGGCTGCTGGCATCATCCTGGGACTGCGTTTCCCTTCCTCATCTCACCTGAAACCTCCACTAACTTCCCTGAGCTTGTGTGACATCAGACATGAAACATTTTCTAATAGAAGGGGACTTTTTCATTTTTCCTTGCCCGTGGAGGATGAGATCTGGCCACCTTCACCAGCCAGTGAGCAGCCACGTGTCCCCACGCCTGCTCACTTCTTTGTGCATCCCGTTTGCTTTTCTCCTCTGAAAGTTTTTATTAAAATGCAGGAGCTTCTTTTAGAAGGTCCCACGTACTCATGCTGATGCGGTGCCGCTGCTTCAGAAGTTTCATAAGCAATCCATAAATGATGTTTTTTTTTTCACACAATAACAATAGGGAAGTGTCAGAAATCTCAGGCTGCTGTTATCAGAGGCAGAGTCTAAAAAACATTTTTCAGGCTCTTCTCTATTCCCCGCTCCCGAGCTGTCAGACGCAGTGACACGGCTCCATCACTCTGCCACTCGCAGTCCCAACAAACAGAAAATGATTTCCAACTGGCAAACACGCTGTTTACTTTCCAGAAAAATTGCACTTTCCAATCTGACAGCTGATCAAGGGATCTCCTGCTGCTGACAGCATGAAGGACTGTTTAAACACAGGGATGGAAGTTTAAACATTTTCTCATTATCACAGAATAAAAAAAAAATTAAAAAATAATAAAAAAATAAAAGCATTGAGACTCTCCGACCACCTGCTGTGAGAGTAATGAAGCGCTGTCACATGACCAGCCGGCAAGGACTTTTATCTCTGCCCCAATATCATTACCGAAGTGACACCTGTCACATGACCCACATCAGGGCTTTCATCTGTGCTCCCCAAATGCAATTCTGGGTTGTGCGGGGGATTTTCTTGGTTTTTTTTTTTCCCCCTTTAAAGAGCATTGCCCACTTGTGCCACTACAGACAGGCTTCTCCCAGTATTAAAGCCCTCTGTTTTTTTCTTGGGGATATGTAATTTGGCCAACAGACCTGCTCTGACCTGAAGTAAAGCAGAATCTTAGCCTGGGAATGAAGTTATTGCATTTAATTCAGGATGTTTTTAAAGCAAATATTTAAGTCTGCTGTTAAACTCTCTTTACATAAAAGACGATGTTTTCTGAATTAGAGGATTTCTCCAAAATCTCAGATTTTTTTTTCAATTTTTCATTAGGTGGTGAGAAGAAACAGCTTGATGACCCTCGAGAACAAAAATCTCCATTTACTTGCACTTACAAACTCTTCCTGCTTTACCAAGGCATCCTACATCTGCCAAGAGGAGTTTGTTCTGGAGAAAGTAAAGGTCAGTCTTTACCAATGTCTAGGATTTTTTATGAGGTCTTTACCAGCCGACACGAAGATTTGAGATGAGCCCACATATATCATAGCAGTAGGGAGCACTAACTCACCAGAACCTGTTCAGTCACTACCTCAAAACAGAACGTGAAACATCCAGATGTGTCAGAGGGTGACCAGCTACATCCCAACTGGATGTGGGCAAGTTGGAGATAAGGTTCAGAACTTCATGGCCTTTCATTGCTCCTCCTTTCCCACTCCACGTTAGCTGTGCATGAGCCGTGGTACTTGTCTGACTCCTTTGTAATCTGATTCAGTTCATTAAAGCAATGAAAAACTAACCCAGCAGAAGAGTGAATCATTTTCCACCTGTTTAGTAAGTTAAGTCTGCTCATCTAGGGCTTGGGAAAGCACTAAAAAGCAAAAGAGAAAGACTGTGGCAGTACAAGCATTTTGGGTGGTGCTAACTTGATCCATGGATCCAGGTGTGTTTCTTGTTACAACACAACATCCATTTTCTCTGAGAACTGTAGTGCTTGAGATGGAGCAGGCCAGGGGATGGAGAATCTGCTGAAATGAACACTCCTGATGTAAACAGTAGTCTGTTAGTGTGTGAGGCGGATGGTTCTGGGGCAATCATCTCTCTGGTCTGATGTATTTAAGGCACTGGGCCTCAGATGTTGGGTTAATGAACAGATGAAGAGTGCTGGGTTGCAGCATATCCTTCTGCTCTGCCAGAGTCTTCCTGGCTTTCCTGTCCTCCACATACAAAGGTATCAGGTATCATTTGGCTCTTTGGCAATTTAGCTAGTAAGAGCTTTGTCTATAACGGGAGTTGCTGCAATGTAAAACAAAACCATTCTAGACTCCATGAGGAGAGTGCATCTGTTCCCATCATTAGATCATTTACTGCCCTTGCAAAACAAAAACGTTTCATTTAACATTTATTTAACTGCTATTCAGTGTCTCTCAATTTGAAATAGACATCCAGCCATAACCATGACAGGCATTATAAGTGTTGCATCTTCACTGCTCTTCTCTGCCATCCCCAAGAGAGCAAAAGGAAAGCAAATCTCCCTGTCCTAAGCTGGGCATCATTTATCGACTCTCTGAACATGCATATTACAGTGCAATGTAACTCAGAATTGGAGAGCTATTTCTTACCAACACAGATTCACTTTTAAAAGACATCTTATTTGTAGCATTTTGCAATGCAGCAGCCAGTGCTTATGTGCTTAAGAACTCTTGCTTTGCTTTGAAAGAGATTCCAGTTGCTCTTCTCTGCACAAATAAACCTGCATGTAGGAAGCTGACACAGAGATATGTGCCCAAGTAGAACTCTATAGGCTCTAGTCAGATTTTGTTTATACAGCTGTGAGGTCAATGTAATATTCATTGCAAAAAAAATAAAATGCATAAGGTCCTATATCAGGACGCAAAATTCTTTTCAGTGTTTCATGGTGAGGTCAGGCATCCGTACTCACTTTGGGTGCTTGGTGTTTGGTAGATGTGGATCCACACAATCTAGAGCTGGAAGAACTTTAGGAACGTAGCTGTTTTTTTCATCAAAGCACAGAATATTGAGGACTCTAACAATAACATAAGGAATACTAATTGTCTTCTTAACTGAGCAATACCTGCAGCTGGCCTATATGCCTTTTTCCTCTGCAATTACGTATACAGAGAGGGCGAAGGGGGACATAAACAGCTGTGCTGCTTTCTGCTTATGTCTGCAGTGCTTAGTCAGCACTCAGAGGAACTGTAGCTCCTTTAACCCAAAATGACCTCTTCCATCTCTTTACGTAGCTGCCATCTACTTCACCAGTGCCTTGTCATAGCTCCGTAACAGGTTTTGTACTAATACCTGAATGCCCTGCATAATTCTTGATCAGCGAAGTTGCCCCAGTCCTGCCAGTGACACTGTTCAGATGAATAAGAAAGTTTGCATGCCTACACCATAATGATTTGTCTTTGTATTCTTTTTTTTTTTTCTCCCAGATCTGCTGTGAGATTACAGTGAGGCATCTGACTTCTAAGGACCAAAAAGTAAGAGAAAATATCCCAGGTAGTTGAGACCAAGCACCCTGACCAAGCACATGAATGCAGTGAGTTGTATTTCTGATTCTTCCAATACAAATTACATGAGGAATTTCACAGTAACTATAGCTGGGAAAGAGCTCCTGCACATTTCCCTGTGTATCCTGATCAGCACTCACCTCAGATTAGTTTTCATTTTCATAGCCTGTCAGCAGCCCTTGAGATCAAGAAGATTAAAACACCCTGGTAACTCATTAATGAGCCAGGACTCTGCAACAGCTGGACCAAAAATGGCCTGTGTTTGGCTTCATCTTAATTCTTTGCCATCTCCCCTCTGCTCACCAGCACCTGCACACTCTTAAGATCCAGTATAAGAAGACCCCTGAATTCAGCTCTAAGCAACCAGTCTGCAATGCATATGTCTAATGCTCTGCTGGTGTGGAACCAGTATGCTGGTAATCCTGTTAGCAGTGGCAGAAGCTCCCTCTAGGAAATTATAACAAATAGTCTTAAACAATTCCTTTTGTTGACAACTTTATCCAAGAAGCCATCTTCCCTGGAGACTTACTCAACTTTTGACTAATCCCCTCCTTCCCTCAGGAGCTCTTTTGTTGAAGTAGATTGTAGGCAAACCCAAAGAATGACAGGTTTCTGTAAGCCTTGGATCAGCCTCTACATTCTTTCAATTGTCAGTCCCCATCTGTCCTGTTTGTACAACGATCTTCTGGTCCAGGGATCTCTCTATTAAGTGACACATGGCTGCGTTTATTCTGCAAGTCCAGTGTTCAGACTATGCTGTTACATCTTCGTTGCCAAGTCAATCTTTCTGACATTGCTTTCTGAAAAACAACAGGCAGGGCATCTGCATGCTTTTGTTCTCTTCTGCTGAAAGGTGATTTTAAGAAATAAGCCACTCTGGACCAGACTCTGCCCTTGTTTTACACCTGCAAAGATTTTGCCTCATTTCATCAATATGAAAAGTTATTTCAAAGATCTTTGTTGTAATGGAGTATAGAATCTACTCCTGTTGCAAAGGAATTGTGTTAGCATAAAAATGTATGGCCTAAGTCTCCTTGCATGAGAAAGCAAGCAGATTCCAACAATCCATACGTTTCTTCTCAGCAGATAGAGGGGAAAAGGTGGAATAGAGTAGAAGATAGATGATGTATTGGCATGGAGAGTATGTCACCCTGGGATAGATGCCTGGCACTATCTGGTCTCTTCCTGAAACCAGAAGAAGAACAAGGAGGAGACTGTGATGATGTTTTGTCTCTTGCTGTGTGGCTCAGGGCCCATAGATTCAGGATCGAGCCTGGTATGTTTAGTTATTTGGTTTTGTCTATTTTTATAACTCAACTCAGGTTAGCCAATGAAAGAAGGCTGGCCAGTTTCATTATGTTCCCAGGAAATTCCATTCTCTCCTGCACCAGCATGAGGCTGTTGAGCCTTAGATGCCTATCTACCTCTGATTAGATTTGAAAAAGCACACAGAACCCCTGCTTTCCATTGGTAGCCTATTAAAATGACAAAGAAATTACTGTTTCATTTTTAACCTTGCTTGCATGTCTAAATCCAGATGCCGTTTTCTTTAAAAAAAAAAAGTTTAATAATCTGAAAAACATCACTTACAGAATGTCTTCCTGTAGTTAACTGCAGAAGAAAACTTGAGCTGACATTTAAGCCTGTATAATATGTTGTGTAAGCAGCTTAAAAAAAAAGGGTCACCATCACTTTGAAGCCAGGTTAATATTAAAAACAAAACAAAAACAAAACCAACCAACCAACCAACCAAATCACTGAAGAGAATCTTCTACTTTTTTCATAGTTTCACTATTTTAAATCTTGTGTCTGTGAAGTGTCATCAAAATGAGGTTAAATTGGCCAGAGCTAAGTCAGTAAACACTGAAGCATGTGTGCCCTCCTCAAGTGAGCTGTCCGAGAAGCCTTTCCGGAATTGACAGCCATTTTTATGGCAGGATTAGTTTTTCTCTGATCACAGAGAGGGAACAGCCACCCTGTCTGCCCTCAGCCGAGCAGGTGAGCTGGGAATGAACCCAGGCTGCCTCCAAAATCCAGTCTGGCCACAATGTTGGCTCCTTCTCAAAAGTACTGAAGGCTGTCCTGTCTGCTGTTGTCCACATGACGAGGACAGATGGGGTTGAGCAAGGTTGTAAGACCAGGCACTGGGTGCCAGGACCTGACCTCACAGCAGTAAACACCATCTACATGCATTTAGAAGCACAGGAGTATAGCTGAGATTTGTCCTGGTATCTTAGCTAAGTTGCAGACAGTAAGTCAAGTTAATTTGGCCTCAAGACCAGCTTCCATGTCTGCCCTGCAAGCACAGACTCAGCTGGTGACACTGACTGGATACTTACTGCTAGCAAATGCACAAAATAAGCAAAGGGACAGGATATATGAAAAGGGTATTTTCCTGTAATTTTTTTCAGTGATGTTAAGTGATCTTTTGTTAATAGAGGTTTTCTGTAATAAAATGGAGATAAATGTTGGTGCTGGAACAACATTTTAAATCCTGGGTGTCCAACCTTTTCGTTTGCCTGAGCTGCATTGAGTGAAGAGGAATTACCTTGGGTGCATATGAAATATATAATATAGTTAATATACGTAAATAACAGAACTTCTTTTATTTTAAAATATTTTTTATTAAAACATAAGAAGAGATGGGAAACAAAGACATAATGTTTTAAAGTGACTCATACTAAAGTACAGATCAATGAAAACCCTGAATGTTACAAACCTGAGGGATTTTTCCTAGCTTGGCTCAGGTTCTGGCACATACACAGGAAGCACATTTTATCACAAAATTAGGCAGATCAATTTTGTGACATTAGTCCAACATTGTGCTGATACAGTGATATAGATGAAATCAAAGTATGACGTGTGGCAGAGTAACCAAATCACATCAGAAACACCCAAATGTTTGCTTCAAACCACAGCACTGTATGGAGTTCTGAGAGAAAAAGACTCCAATGACAAACTCCGGCTTGCTGTGGCAGAATGTTATGACACGAGATGAACCCAAGAAAGGTGGAGCTATGGTTTCATCACTCCAATGGAAGAATACACATTGCCATAACATCCATTGCGAAATTGCTCTTTTCCCCCCTGGGTAGAACTCTTTGTCATTTCTGGTACTTCAGTGAGCAAATTCCATTGTGTGTTAAATCATAACAAGTAAGCTATAAAATGTGAATTCAATAGACATAGACAAAGGCAAACAAAGCAATTTGGTCAGTTTAAGCAATGTGGAAATGAAACCATATTTTGACTGGGGAGGCATCAGAGGAAAGGGCACTGGTCTGAGATTTGAGAACATGACAAAACAAACCCAGACCTCCCACGATACCACTGTGCATTGTGCACTGGGGGCCACTGGCTTGCTGACCTCTTCTCTCTGAATGTGAGAAGATTTGCCATTTTGTCCTCAGCCTGGGATGTGGTGGTCCAGCTGTGGGTATTGGTTGTTTTCCCACCTTCAATGCATAAAAAAATTCATATGCTAGAGAATGATGGCAGCAGCTTTCATAGTGGGAACCACATGTTTACCCAAGAAGTAGCCAGTCATTTCTGCTTTCTACCAAAGCTTGCTTGAACCTTCTGAGAGATGTCCTTTATGATAAGAAGTAAACAGGTCACAGATTTCAGGTTGCAGTCTCACTGCTGGAACTGAGAGCACTGACTGTTCTGTGGAAAACAAAATAAAACAAAACAAAAAACAAAAAAACAACAAAAAAACAGATTAAAGAGAAAGCTGCAAAATAGTCCTTTTCTTACACTGAGCTACCTTCCTAATACTCACCTGCAAACTAATTCAGGATCCTATTTTTCACATCTCCTTTCCTCCTGAATTTTTGGAAAAGGATTTCTTTAATCTAGGCTCCCTTCTCTAGAAATCTCATCTATGGTTTCTTTTCTTTTTTTTTTCTTTTTCTTGGAGCAACCAGCAAAATAGTATTTGGTAGAACAGTGGTGGGAATGCAATCCACTAATCAAAAGGATTCAAATGGATCTACGCGCTGCCAAGCTCTCTCCTTCCCACCCAGCAGAGGAGGAAAAAAAAAGAAAAAGAAAAAAGAGATAGAGCAAAGGCACGGAGCTTCTCTCCTTCAGCAATCTCACAAATGCAAAACCTTCCACTCCAGTGACTCCTCATTAACTTACCAAATCTGACAGTCTAATTATCGTAGCTGCTTCACGCTTAGAATAAATAAATACTAAAGTGGGTGTTTAAAGAAATTGAGCAGTGAAATTCAGTCATCTAGACAGTCAATAGAGAGAGAGTTTATTTTAAATTTTTATATTCTTATGTATTTATATCATTTTAGGAAAGATAATGAGATAGTTGTCTTTCAGGCTAATTGAGTTCCTAGGCTCATGGCTGCTTGCTGTCACAATCTCAAACTTAGCTTTAACTTTTGTGCCTTAGAAATCTGATCACTGCATCCCCATTTGCTCTGTTCTACTGGTAACTGGCTGAAGGCAGAAGTGCACCTGAGGATGAAAAATAAGTACATGGAACTTCCAGACTGCATGTCTTTGACAACAAAACAACTAAATCTTCTCAGATTTGCATTTAAGAGCATTAAAAGGAAAGTGAAAGTTAAAGAAACCTTAGATATAACTTTGCAATTAGACAAATAACAGAAAAATGTCTGCCAACCTCTGATACAATAACATCTGCCTCTGTGAAGGGTATTAGCAGTGCTCCCTCCCAGAGCAGTTCATCTCCCTGAACAATAGGACCTTTATAGAGATTCTCTGGCTAGAGATCAATGGGAGTTAGAGCATTTGATCCATGTCTGTAGGACTTTGTTTCCCCAAGTCATGTGGGCCAAACTTGGTGCCAGTTATCCTTTTGCAAGAGCACGAGCTGGGGAGTGAGCAAAGGAAACCTTCCTTCTTGTCCTTTCCATTGCCTTGTGCTCCTAAACCTTCAAGCATTGTGGCTGCTTCAGGCCAATGCCCAAGGAAGATTTTAAGCAGGACAATATGTCAGGGGCTCGTGTCCTTGGCATGCTGCTTCCTGGAAACATCTATGAGGTTGCACTGTCTCTTTCTGAGGATGGTGACTTAATGACATACCATAAAACCTCAGAGTCCTGTCAGTATTTTCACAAGCCACTACTATGGAGATCAGGCCACAGGAGCTGAAGGACGTTTTGCTTGAGTTAAGTGAAGATTGGCTTTATCAGTTCACAGAAGAAGACTGCTTCTGGTTCAGAAGTGACAGCTGAGTTGCTACTCATTACCAGCTTTGGTTTATTCTCTTATAGACACACTATAAACTGGATTCATACACTTGGTGGAAACGTCAATTTCTAGGTGTCTGTATCTGATTTTCAGTGAAAGATGTCAATTTTCTGTATACAGAGGTGGCAAAGCACACATAAGTGAGTGTAAAAACCTTTCAGCTATATAGAACACAGGGAAAGCAGCCAACCCAAACAAGTTGTCTGTGAAAGCCAGCTCTTCTTTATACATGCCCTGTGTTAACAACTACCAGAGTTAGCTGATCCCAATGGAAATGGGATTTTTGGTAGGCAGTGCTTGCAGCCTTAACATCCCATGCCTAAACTTGCTTTGTGCAAGTTTAGATGCAGCAAACATTAAAATAACAGGTCTCTGTCAAAATCAAAACTATCTCCCCCTCCTTGTCTCTGAAGGCATAAGTATGGGGAAGTTTTAGGACAAACAGGAAAGTGTTATCATCACCTGGCACACTTATCTTGAATTGCTTCGGGGAGCCCACCTGTAACCAAAAGGAGCAAGCCTAGTTTGATCTGCAGCTTCATGGCTGGAGCTCTTCTCACAGTACATTTTGCTGGCAACTCCCTGGTGCTAACTCCAAATTCCACTGTTCACCCTCCCTGCCTACCAGCCTGCTTTAAAGCATTTGTGGCCAAAACAGATGGAAATAAACCAAGGTTATCACTAAGAATATTAGACTGAAATTGTTATTGTGTCTGACCTGACAGCAGAGTAAAATACTTCTCAGGAAGCCTTTTGCACTTCAGGACTGACACCGGGTTGAGAACACAGCTCATGCTTTCTTGATTCAAGAATCTCATCTTTCTTCCAGGAGTTATTGAAACAGACCACAGTTGGTCAGAAAACATTCTGCTTTAGCAAAGGTTAGGCTGAAGTTTTATCAGAGATACTGTAGTACAGGGCTACACTCCACAGATAATTGTCTCAGGATTGGCTTAGGCCAGAAAAAGGACAATAAATGCTCTCAGGGGACAAAATCTTTTCTTGCAGCATGAGTTACTCTTTTTTTTTTTTTTTTTTTTCCTAGCACTTTGCATCCAAATGAGCATAAGCAACAGCAACTTGTTCCCCACTCTGTGAGCTGACCAGGAAGCACAGAGCCCCCTGCTCCCCTCCCCATTCCAAAGGCAGCAGCCAGGGTCTGGTGGTTCACATTCTCCTCAGTAATAAGAAAGATTCTATTCAGAGGGGTTCTTTGAAACTCTCATTTCTGCAATTATTTTTTCCCAGGAATTGACCTTTGAAAAATATCCTCTGGCTTCCAGCTTGTCATAGCAACTTATAAAAAGGACAGATATGTCTACAATTAGTTCATAACAATAGAAAATAATTTCTTATGGAAACGTTATTTTTTTCAAATGTTGTTTCCTGCTTACTCTCACACACCTTGGATCAACCTCCTCCTCTTTTCACCTTTCATCTCCAATTCATTCTTTGCCCTTCTGCTTTAACTTTCTCCTTCAGAGGATGGGAACTAATAGCCAGCATCCTTCAGAACAAAGTAGGAACAGAATATATTTAAAACCTGCACTGTGTTATCATAGCAACCAGAATTTTAAAATGATACAGTTAAATTCTGAAGTAGTGCGATACTAAAATGACACAAGAGAACAAATGTCTTATGGCAGTAGGGATGGCTACATGGGAAATTATTCAGAATTGCCTAATTTTTACAGGCTTAATGAGTCACTCATGAATATGGTCTTGCATGGCCATACTGCTCTGGTTTCTGCCCTGTGCACTTTGATTCTGCCCTCAGTATGTTGGTTGCTAAGTTATTGCCATGCAGTCGCCTGTCCAAAAGGTATTTCTTGCTGCATTATGGAGGATAATAAATATGGGATTGTGTAGAAACCCAGGTGAAATGAATCTCTGGAAATGTGTCTGAGAGACTGACACATTATGCCAATCTGTTTTCTCATTCCTTCTATTTCTCCTCACTTTCTCCCTTACTCTCACACTGTCTGTCTCTGTACCTGTTTTTTTCCACACTCTCTCTCTCTCGTGGCACTGACACTTTCATCTTCTCCCTTGGGGATTGGAGATGTCACTGCGGGAAGTGCTTGTCCGCCTCTCCGGCAGCAGCAGAGCCCTGTGGCTTTGACAAACCTCATTTAATTGGGAGGAAGCCAGGAGGGTTTGAAAGAACTGAAACATCCACGAAACTCCTTTTATCAGGCATAATTTAAACTCTGCATGGAAAAAACCCTATATGTATAAAGAAAAGTCAACTTCCCTCCTGCTGTGCGTGCTCCCCTCCTCCCCCCCCACCCCCGGCACAGGCAGGCTCCTGCGAGATTCCATCTTTTCATTTTTCTAAAAGTGTCAAAGTAGATTTGCGCTCTGTGGCTGGGTGAACAGAAAAGGAATGCAGATGTCTCTCACTCCTGCTCATGAACACACAGCACCTTCAGAAGGGCGGCAGTTTGGGAGAGATGCTGGCTGGCTGCTCCTTCACTTGGGATATGTCACAGAAGCCAGAAATTAAGTTTTCAAATAGCTTGACAACACAGTCTTAGAAGTTTTCTTCTTAATTGCCCCTATCTTTAAAAGAAAAACACCAGAAAACAAACCAGCATAGCTGGTGCCTGGGAGACCACAGAGAATGCCAGGGCTCTCTGGCCTGTCTCCCAGTAGAAGGGAGCTCTTCCCACTGAGAAACAGAACCTATAACTTGTGAGACCCTATATATATTTATCGTCAGCTGAGGGCAGGAAAGGCAGATGCATGTGACGTGTATATGCAACTGTGTGCTTAAGAAAAGGCAGCAAGGGGAGAAGAAAATAAGTCAGGTAAAACTGAGGGAGAACTGGTGTGACAGGGTATGAGGAACAGCTGTTGCTTCCAAACATCAAAGGGAGCAGGAGGAGCAGACCAAGGGAACTGGGGCTAGCACATCATGCTGAGCAGCTGCGAATTCAGGACATCAGGAAGGACCAGCATGCCAGTTACACTGAATACACAGCTTGAGCCAGCCTGAGGAAAAGCTCAGGGCCCCTAGGGCTATAGAATGGGGAGAAACAGCCCATCAAAGCACACAGACCTCAGCTTTGAAAGTGCAGCACGGGCATATCCCATCCAGGTCCACTTCTGTTATTAACTCTGTGGTGGAGTGGAAGAAAATGGAAAAACAAGCTGTGGAATTTGCACTGGGATGTAAACTTTGCAGCATTCAGGAGTGGGGAGGGAGGGCAGGAAGAAACAAGATGTCCAGGTCCAAAGTACTGAAGAAGCTTGTAGTGAATGGCTATTTGAAGTAGGTCTTTGTCGGTGAGGTGAAATCAAGGGTCAGCTTACCAGCAGGCACTTGATAGACCTGAGGAGGCAGAGGGCTGAAGAAGCCATGAAGAAGGGCATCTTGTGCAGAGATTCGCCCTGGAGGAAAAGCTGTGAGCATTCTGGAGGCCAAGTCCTCTGCAGCTGGTGCCCTGCTCAGCCTAGAAAAACAGATGGGAAAAGTAGTGCAAGAGATGAGCACAGGCCAGAAGGCTGGAACAAAATTATTTCCAGTTCTTCTCAGAGCTTGAGGCAGAGATAGTGATCCATGGGAGCTGGATAAGCTCACCACAGATATGTGGCTTCCTAGGACATTTACTTTGGCTTGGTTATGTTGAGGAATATATTCAGGATCTCAGTTCAGGCTTATCTTTTCAGGGGAGTTTTGAAAATTAGTTGTTATTTTTTTAAAGCAGTTTGTGAGTAAAAGGGAAAATGCTTGTGGGTGAATTGCATATTACATGGCATAACGGGAAAGTTGGAGATCAGTGTTAACAATTTACAGGGAGAAGTGCAAGTGCACAGAATTACCTGAGTGGTCCACTGAGCAGATTGGAGGTCAAAACTGAAAAACTAAAGGAAATACCTATTCCCCATCTCCTACCCTAGCACCAGTCATGTATCTGGTTGTAAAATGTGTTAGGGATTCAGGGAGATGAGTCTGCTTTCCAGGGTGAGAGATTAAATTAGATGCAACACACATGCTCCAAGCCTGGCAGATGCCAAAGCCAAGCAGCTGCTTCCTAGAGGAGCACGCAGCTGGGAACAAGGAAGTGGAGGAGAGAAAACAAACCAACAAGCAAACAAATAAAAACAGTCATTTAGTTTTACAGCTTTTACTTTGTTTGTTTGCTCTGATCATGTTTCAGCACCAGGAGGCCCATAGAGCCCACTCTGCTGGGCTTCATCCCTCTGCCTCCAGTGCTCCATCCCCATGAGATCACAGCCAGGATTCCCCACCCCTCCGCTTTCCCTCTTTCCATTTGACATGGCAGCAATTTTGTTCCGAGGGTATAAAATGTCTAAGAAGCATTTGTAAAAGGTATCCAGCCTCACCATGGTATTTAAGGCTAAATTCTCACCTCTTGCAAAACAGTTTAAGTTTGTGCAGTCAGGGGTGCAGGGACAGACAGGGAGCTGAAGCATCCAGAGGTTACTAGATCCATGCTACCCAGGATATGGTGGGATCTTACCCATGGGATCATAACCCAGCTGCTGCAAGTTGCCACCCTGGCAGACTCCCACCACTGCTCAGGCTTCCTGGTGACAGGCAAGCTCTGCACAGAGCTCCCCTTCGATTTCTTAATTGGCCATAAAGAGTCATGGCTGAGCATTCTGTGTGATGCAGCTCTTTCCTTCTCAAGAGCTGAGCATGCTAACATAGCCTTGGGATGCCTTATAGGTCTGTGGCCAGCCCACATGCAGCCAGAGCTCTGCCATGGCCCGTCAGCATGCAGCAGTGAGGGAGCCTGTCAAGGGACTACAGCCAAAAAGCAGAAGTGCAGTACAGCAGAGTTTCAAGGAATATAGTTATTTCTTTGTTCAGACTGAGAGAGGGTCTCTTCTGTTCTAGGATGTATGTTATCAGGGGTTGGGATGTACTGAGCTTTGTGTCTTTCTGAAGATGTGTGTGACAGTGGCTGGCATCTCAGCAACCTGTGCTTTGCTGAAAACTTCAGCAAGTTTGTTCAGCAACTCAGAACAGTCTGGGAAACACAGCTCTAAAGGACAGATCCGAAGTGATGAGCTGAACAGATAATGAACAGCAATGATGAAAAATGTGGCTACATCCACAAAGAACAGTTGATTCTTGACCTGAGTCCTGAGGACAGATCCTATCTATCCTTTTCTATGCATCTATGAAGCTTGTTGTGTGTGAGATACCTGTCAAAATCAGTATGGGAGTGCTATGTTAATGACTCTGAGTTGTTAGGCACTTTGCCTGCTGATACATTTATTTCACATATATATATGTGTGTGTATGCATGCATGTATGCTTGTGTGTGCATGCACATTATAAATGCTTGAAAAATGCTCCTTTCCTTTACAGGCTCAGGAGTGTTTGGTGGTGTGGGTGCCTGTTCAAGCTGAGGTATGTAGCCAAGGCCCTAGTCTTGTAGATTTTGGCTACTGAAGAATGTGAATTTTCCTCTCTTAACTAATCAGGGGATTGTTTTATTGTCTTCTGTAAATGCTTCCCTGGTATGTCTTTCTTACGACTGTTGAGCAATGTTCCTACAGCATGTTTCTAGAAATGAAAATTGAGACAGTACAAAGTCTGTCTTTGGTCTGGGCAAGAGGGCCTGGGAAAGCAGGACCTTCTGAATCAAACTGTGCCCCGCAAAAAGCTGCACATAATGTCCTCAAATCGCTGCTTATCTGAGAACAATCTCTCCTCCTCATAGCATAATAGTCCCACTTTCTCCCTACCTCTATTGCCATCTCTCAAAACCAGTTGCATAGCTGATGTTAGATTTACTTTTTACTACAGAGCCACCCTGCTCTTCCTCGCCAAAAGAGCTCATTTCAAGTTAAATAATTGCATAAAGAAACAAATAAACCCAGAGGCCATTTTGACATTGCCATTACAGGTAGCTTACCTGTCACAGATCACTCCAAGTCTCTGAGGTCTCCTGGAAGCAACGAGTTCTAGAAATTGTAATATGCAATCACACGATGAAACAAAAATCAAGCCAAAATTCATTCTTTGAGCCCTTACAAAAACACGTGCTCAGAATTTCAAAGGGCCCTATAGAATCTGTCATCTTAATATTTATAAATATACATTATTCCTATAGGATTTGAGTACCAGCACCAATGTTAATAAGACTGTTCCAATTCTGTAACCCTTTCCTTTCATGCATCGTAAATACAGGCTTTGGGCCTCCATCTGTTACAGTGGGAGTCTTTGCTTTGACTTCAATAAATGCAGCATCAGTCCCCAAAGCCTTCACAGTGAGGAAGCAGAAAGAGGTTTGCAGGTCTGCATCCCCAGCTATTACTTACAAGGGCTACTGAGGTTCATGTATTCCCATATGGGCACGTGGGGCTTTTCTGCATGGAAGTGGCAGAAGGACTGTGGACAAAACAAAGGCACTTGGATCCCACTCTGTTTTTGCCTGCTGCTCTTGCTGTCAGTTTTACGTTCATCATTCATCATGTTAACCATTTTCATGCATGCTTTGTACTTATTGATTCAAGCATCTCTACCAGACTGGAACATTGCAGAGTTTGCAGTTTTGGGAAGCTGTGTTGTTGTTGCCATTCTTCAAGGACAGATTTCTAAACAGTACGGAATATGTGGAGAAACACATTCTTCAAATGTTTTCTTACAACACATGAATTTTCTCAAGCTTAGATATGAATAAATGGCTTACATGTGGAAGATTCCCCTTGCAGCTGAGTAATGAAGACAGAAAAGCCATAACATTAACTGGCGTATATTGGCCTCTAAGTTTGGCTGGGCCTTATCCTGCAAAGTCCTATGGCATCTGCCCTTCTTTGTGCCAGGGAGCACACTAAGCTGCTCAGCTCAGCCACACCGTTCAGGGACAGAAGTGTCCAGCTGCAGATGAAGCAGGAGGCCCCTTTGCCTTCAACCTGTGCAGCCATTTCCAGAGCAGCAGGCCTTGGGGCTGGGTCACTCTGTGTCTGACTTGATGCACAGACAATTTGAAAAAGTGCAAATGGCCGAACTTTCAGCACTTAACCTTTCCAGCAGCAATCTTTCACCATTAAGCCAGGCAAGCAGGTTGTTAAACCTGTCTATCACAGCATAAGTAACAGGTCACAGCTGAAGCATTCTCTTACACCCAAATAGTAAGGTAATTTGTAAAGCAGTAAATGGCAGTATAATCTGAGGTAGGATTCATGACTGCTTAGGTGCCAGAGCTCTGGAATTATCACCGTTATATAGAAGATATACATCTTTAGTAGCCTCTTCCCTGGTCAATCACTGAGATTAACTCTGGCAGAATGCTCCTGTTGGATCACTATTAACATATTCTCAAGGTCCTCCTTCCTTCTCCTTTCCCCCTCAACTGTAATAAAAGTGTAGAAATAAATTGTCTGTACCAAGTAGAGATGTAAAGTTTCCAGGAAAAAGAGAAGAAAACTGAGTTAAAATAATGGTTTGGATTTTTTTTTTTTTTTTTGGTGAGGCAGGTTTTGCCTCTTCGCTGAGCTGGCCTAAAACTTTCAGATGCTGAAACACTGCCAGAAAGTTTTGATTCACTGGAAACATTCCATGGCAATATATCAAATCCCTTTAATATTTAACAAAAGTGCCAAAATTACTTAAATATTGTTACTGAAATCTTTTAACTTTAATATTCTTTAAGAAGTTTAATATAGAAGTTAAAAAACGCAAGTTCAGTTGCTAATGGCATGGCAAAAGGTCTCAGTGAAACCTAACTGGAACATCATTTTGCTTGCGTGAAACAAAGAGGAAACTGGACTTTCCTTACCTTACAGATAGTAATACCAGCTCACTTGCTGGGAACTGGGAGGAATACTCAAATTGCTATGTCTTGAGCAAGATTCTTGACTAGTTTAACATTTATATAACTCAGAGATTAATAATTGTCTACAAGGGGTAGTATAAGAGTCAGTAAGCCAACTACTGCTGTCCCAGTCCAAACAAATCTCTCAGTACAGAATTCTGCTTGAGTGAGGAAGCCAAACTTGCCACTTTGAGTAGACAGAGCTTTGATTTTAACTGGAAGATATGGGTAAGAAAACACTGTGTCTCTACTCAAGATTTAATGCAGTTAACTAATCCAGTTTAAATCAATTCAGATTAATCTCCTGACTGACCCCATATAGGCAAACCCGCAGAGAATTCTGAGGCCCCATTGTGCTGAGCAGGGTAAGAGCAGAGCAGTAAATATTTTCCTACTGTAAAGATTAAGACCAATCTAAAACTGTAAAACAGTGTAAACAGCTATTCCTCAAAGGTGAGAGATACCACTCAAAAAAAGTGGATGAACTACTGATTTAATCATCTTACAGTGATGATAGATATACACACGAAATGATGGGATCCTGTAGGTCTGATTGGCTTTTTTTAACAGTATGAGTAGATCTGAAAGGTAGTGCTTGGGTTTGTTATTTTCTATCAGTATGCAGTGCAGTGTGTGCTAATGAGGAAATACCTCCCTACATGAAAACCCAGGTGGAAGTGGCTAATGAACTGATAATGAGGCAAGCAAGCCAGAGGACAAAAGTTAAACTTTCCTAATTGATGAAGAGAAAGATGCCTAGTGCTGTTGGATGAAGGCGCTGAGGTTGCAAGCTCGAAGAGAAAATTTCTCATTAGTGAAATCTCTTTGGCTGCAGGACAGGATGAGCTCTGCCCATGTGGCAGGCTGTAAAGTGTAGGCTGTGCCCAGTGCCAGGCAGATAGGGAGTTTCCCTTCAGTCTGGCCAGCATATACTGTGCCTTAGCTGCAGCACAGCTTTTCCCTTTGGGATCAAAGCCGTATGCAGTTTATAATGGCAATAAGAATTTCATCATTTTAGAATTCAGTTTCCAACCATCCAATTTATTAAATGAAGCATCAGCATAAAAAAGTGAGATTAAAAAAAAAACATAAAAACAAAAAGCAGCATTCAGAGTTCAGACTTCATCTGCATTTTCAAAAATGCCATTTGATGTTTGTGTTTCACTGCCTGCTGCTTGTTGCCTCCATCTGCCGGTGGCATTTTGGAAAAGCAAGAAATAAAAATGTTATCAGGAGAAAGGATTGACTATGGAAAGCTTTTAAATCGCATTCAGCATAGCAAAGCTTGCAGACATCCGAAAAACAAGGATTAATATGAAAACTATTGGTGTGCCTGAAAAAGCCAAGTGAGCACCATGAGTCTGCAAAGGGAAGCGATACTACCTGGCATAGGAAACTTTATAGTCAGTCTGTGTGATAAACGGAGGAGCAAAGCTCACTCACATCAAGTTACAGCTCACAGCAAGCTCACTGCATTATAAACAAATAAGCACTGCTCCCCCTCTTTGCAATCCAAACGTCAGAAAAATGAAGCATAAAACGATGTATTGGGTGCTCCAGTATTCCCAGTTTGGCAAAAGCACTAGCTTAATGTCATGGGCTGTGATTCTTAATCCTTTCCTGCCCTTGACCCCTGCTGTCTAGATTCAAACTTGTAACCATTAATGGGGCTGGATCAAAACACTGGCCTTCTGGTGTCACCAATGGTGTTTAGAGGGGATTTAAACTCCCTGCTTTTCAGTGCAGTGAAATGAACACAGCAGTAGATTAATGCAAGGATTTGAGCTCACACAGCATGAGAGCTTTCAAAAATAGTGTTAACAGAGCTACAACTGCCTCTTTCAGGGAAAGCAAAATGAGGGGAACTGAACAAATGAACAAACACAGGGCAAAGCCTTGTCGCTACGGGCTGGGCTCCTAAGCACAGAGAACTGGGGAGAGGGCCAGTGAGTGCACTGGGACATAGGGCTGGAGCTCTCCCAGCCCTGCACATTCTGCAGGAGCCAGTTCTGAAGCCAGGGCTGGGGGAATGTCGTGCTTTGAGGCTCTACGTCTGTGTGTAACTCACTGTCCCAGATCTCTGGTGGACAGAGAGCAGGAGATCAGAAGCTCCAGGGCAGGCCAAGGAGGAGTTTCTTACCTGTCTCCCTGCTCACCTGGGTTTGGGCACGGGCTGAGATTTCGTCAAACTTCAGGCAATTCAGCAGTGTAGGCTCAGCCCCAGACTGAGGTTGTTACTGGAAGGGTTCCTGAGCCAGGTGGATGGGGCATGGGGACCATTTCTGAATTTCTCTGAGCAAGAGGTCATGGGCACAGGTAGACAAGTATTGCCTTGCACAGTTCTTCCCCTGCCAATTTTCCATAGAGGAGCTAGGGGAACCACTCTTCCTGCAGCTGCCCTATGTGGGCCTGACTCTCACACTTTCACACTGTCTCCTCTTCAGGGTTTGCAGCAGGATGTGCTCAAGCCCACAGTAGTGACAGGAAAACATCTAAAGGTTTCCAGCTTTCATTTCAAAGATTCCTACTAATCCACCTGGCTCAGGAACCCTTCCAGTAACAACCTCAGTCTGGGGCTGAGCCTACACTGCTGAATCCAGTGGGAGTTTTGCCATCAACTTCAATGAGAATAGGATCACACCTCAGAGCTTTGTTTTGCGCGTGTTCGTGCTTTGCCTCAGGCAGGAACCTGTTTGTTTGTTTGCTGCCTGTGCTCACTGCAAACATCAATAGGACTAGCTGAAAGCATTCAAGCCATCAGATCTGGGGAAGCTTCCAAAGTTTGTTTGCTTATCTGAACTGTCCAAGGCACTGGGATTCACTCCACTGGGCTGGGAAGAACCTCAAGAGGGAAGGTTTCCTCAAGCAGCTCCAGAGCTTCTACTTGGTGAGTGATCCCTGGGGGGACAGCAGCACTTGTGCCTCAGGGAAGAGGGGGGAAGTACTCAGGGCATGTTTAAAGCAAATAGCTTTAAACAAAGGAACTGATTTGCCTTTTTACTGGCAGCCTCATCAAAAACTGACTTGGTTTAGTTCATAACTAGAGCATAGTCTAACCACATATGCACAGCCTTATTCTAAGCAGGCTGGTTTCTACATCCCAGGTTTGAGCCATGTGTTTGGCTCCACTGTGTGGCTGGAGCATCTCGGAGTTCCTTCAGCAGGCTCTGAAGAACGGAAAGGATGCTGGCTTTCCAGTTGGCAGAGGTATTGCCCCAAGCACTGGTTCAGCATCCCTCTTCCATGTTCTTGCCAGCACGGTGGGATGCTTCCACAGGAGGGTGTCCTCTTCTGCACTGACTCCTGCATTTCTGTCTGCTGCAGCCACAAATGCCACCAGCATCATGGCATCACGGCCCAGGGCATTTCTGTAATCCATTAACAAAGCATTCTATCCAGTCTGAAAGCAATTCAGGTTTGAAAACTGCTTATACTGACTGGAGCTATTTCCATGCTGCCTAGGTGCGTGTCTTCCCCTCCCAGCCCTGTCACTGGCATCCTCTGCAGCGGCAGAGGACAGTGCTGCTGCTCAGGCAAAACAGTGCTAGGAGGAATTATTGCCCAGGACAATTCTGGGCACCCAGATATTCAGTGTTGATTCTACTAATTTCTTCATTAGTTTACCATTTGTGCTCCCACTTTTCAAGTATCCCTCAATATCACGAGAGTTTTTGGCATTCTATGCAGAGATGACTGCTGTCAAAAAATTGTCATTGGTTTCTCATCCACATGAGCATGTCTTTCCTCCCTTCAAAACATGTAGAGTACCCAACCAATCTTTCAGCAAGTTAGAGAAGAAAGTGCTTCCTCCAGCTGTCTACTCTGTGCTCACTCCCTATCCAAATTAAACTTGCTGTGGACAGCGACACATTCCCATTTCACGCTGGTTTGATTAATGTGTCTCAGCTAATTGTGTGAAGGATTCCAGCCCTTTCGACTGTGAGACCAGGTTATTGTTCAGCCAGTCGTGGCTACCATGTGAAAATGGGGGCTGTTTAGTGTTCATGCACCAAAATCAAAGGAGGGGCATCTTGGACTGGGTCACAGAGCAACACCCACTTCTTTGAAAAGATGTTACTATGCTCTACTAAACCTGTAAACCTCTTGCTCAAAGCACGTCTTCTCCCTCCTCCTCTTCCCCCTGCTCTCTTTTTTTCCCCTCCAGAGAGACAGACTCCCCCCACACTCTCTTAGGGTACAAGAGAGAGAGAATGGCTAGACTGCAGATGGGTGGATTTCACATTCTAGGGTTTTTAATATTTCACTTTTATATTTCTCTTAGAGAATGATCCTGCTGAGAGGCTGAGAATCAGTGCTCATCATTTCCCCCTCACTGACACTTGAATATATTTTCCCAAGAGAAAACATTAAACAAAAAGAGAGAGAAAGACAGAAAGGGGGAGAGAGAGAGAGGGAGAGGGAGAGTGACTGAGCTAGCTTTTCAAAGCATACTTCTCAACCTGCCCACATCAAAATAAGAGACAACTGGCTCTTTGAAGTCCAGGACACAGACTTCTCTACCAGCCCGTGTGGAAATAAAAGAAGCCAGCTTTATAAATCACACAGATTTCTCACCTTGCCCACATCAAAATCGGGGACAGTGACCTTTAAAACCGAGGCTTAGGGCCCCCAAACTAATTTCCATAAAAATAAGAAGAATTCAGATAAACTGTGTCCCCTGGTACCTGTCAGCTTTTCCAGTGTAAAACAGGAGACATTGGTCCTTTGCACTGAGGACTGGGGACTAACTAGATTGCTAGCACTTGGGACAATGAAGTCTTCCATCAGACTAATGTGTATCTCAGTGAGGCAGCTTTACCATGCATATACTTTTGCTTGCATCTTAAGGCACTGTCTTAAAACAACACTGCTGTCAAGTGGTTTAAGGGATTTTGTAACTCTGTCTTTTTCCTAATATGAATTAATGATCCAAAAATTATTAAGTGGTCAGTGGCACAGACCAAAAGCTCCATATTCTTGTGAACTAAATCCTACCTGGCTTATACTTGGGGAGCTTGGAAAGTCCTGGCCAGGTGTCTTCAGTTGGGACCCCTAATACCTGTGCAAAACAAAAAAAGAGAGTGAGAAGAGCAATAGCCTCAGTATATTGTACCCTGCATTGGTGCAGAGCTGGATGACTTGGTCTCAATGGAGAGAGACTATGGCCTTTACTGTGACCTAGCACAGATTTGCACTGCCTTAAGTGGTACTGGGTCTACCTCTGCACATAAATGACATACGCATTTTAGCACTTGATGTTACAGCGGAAGGGTTCCTGCTGAGACTTAATGTTGTCACTCCTGGGAACATCACTGAAAGTGTATGCAGCTTCACTGCCACGTACCATTCACGCATGTGTTCACCAGCCCAGGGATCACACTATTCAGCTGCTTTTGCTGCTGGAAGTGTCCTCCTGTGCCAGCACTGCACTGGGGACTGCCCACTGGCATTGGTGCCCACCGATACTTTCAGTGGCGACTTAGGCTACAAGCTGTGATAGAAGCTCCTCTAAGTGAGGGGTAATAGAGGCAGGAAAGACAGCCAGGAACAGAGAGGAGGATGGACACTACTTAGGGTGCTATTTACCTCTAGAAGAAATGTTGATGAATTCACAGTCAGACTGTCCGATGGTTTGACAGGATGAACATATTTCACAACATGGAGATTTTCCAGCTGCATGTCTATATGGTGTTTTAAACAACAATCTGGCATGGAGATAAGCACTCTGGATGACATAGAGTCATGCATGCAAATGCAAACGGTCTCTAAATCAGTGCCTGATGCCTCTATTATTAGTACATGAAAGGAGCTGACTATTAAAAAACAGTAGGAATCCCCATTCTGAACCTCCGACTATGCCAAATATCTCAAGCTAGGCATCGAAAGCCTCTAAGGAGCTTTGAAATCTTGGCCTAACACAGAGCCTCATTCCAGGCTGTATAATAACATAAAACCTACTGTGAAAGGCACTAATTATTTCATGGCTCTTAAAGCTTCCTCATGATTTTAAAATAAGTTTTTGCCTTCTATAGCACAAATCCTATTAATCACGGTATCAGTTCTAATACCAGAGAAATGACGATAGAGCTATAACCCTCCAACTGTAAAACCACAGGAAACGTATCCAGAGATTTCAGCCATATGTGGAAGGGTAGCCTTCATTCACACTGCAAAACTGAGTCCTGCCCTGTTTTTGAACTGTGTTAATTGGCCAAGTATGGATTTTTTTTTTCCTCAATAACTCTCTCTGTTCACTTTCTATGAAAGAGAAATTCAGCATTTATTTGAGTGAACTGAACTCAAGTCTAATAACTAGACTTGCTCGTAAGTCTTTTTAACAAATTCTAGCTAAAAGCAGAGAGGAAAACCCAACCTGACAGGTGTGCTTCTGGATGAAGGAATTAAGAAGTAAAACCTTGATTTCAACAAACTTGAGGCTATAAAGATTTCTCTCACCACTTCACAACTTTAAGTCTTCTGTACTTTCTGCTTTGACACTCCATCATTGGAAAACTGCCTGTGCAGAAGAGTTAATCCCTGGGAGATGTGAAAGGGCAGATACCTATGGCAAAACCTAGTGGGAACCTCTGGGTTAACCTTTCTGGAAAGCCTGTAGTGGGGTCAGCAGCGAGCAGTCAGGATCATACGGAATCCACCAGTGCCAGGAACTATCTCAGTTTTGCCAATAACCACTGAGGGCGTAGCAATGTGGTTTTGTTTCCCCTGCAGAAAAGTTATCTTAAGAGGCTTTTAAATCTCTCTGCTCTTA
Organism: Phasianus colchicus; assembly: GCF_987193195.1. Lineage (NCBI taxonomy): Eukaryota > Metazoa > Chordata > Aves > Galliformes > Phasianidae > Phasianus > Phasianus colchicus. The sequence continues at coordinate 25,771,401 of NC_143442.1, forward strand.
TTCACTGCTACCTTTGTAAAGTATCTTTCACGCTTATCATTATGCCAAAAGCAGTCTCTAGGGCCGCACCATTATCTGGTTGATAGAGAATGTTCTAAGTCGAAAAAACCCTGGGCTTTGCCATTTTCCAAGGTAGCTTACTAGCAGTATTAGAGCTTCTTTATGAGATTATAGTGGTGCTGTATCATACAATAAGTAAATGAATTAATGAGAAGGAGTAGAATTTGCAGTACCCGCACACCTTTTATGCCTACTTCAATTTGATGTCACTTTAATTGGCTTTAAATTTTTGATGAGATGACAAACATCAAAGGAAAGTCATTTGATTTACTCCTGTGTCTGTAAGAAAGTTGCCAAATATAAAATGGGTTACCAAGTCTGCTACGAACTTGGCAGACCGAACCAAATTATTTCTGCTATTCACAGGACCTATGCTCCAGACTTCACAATCAAGTACAGAGCTGGAACAACAGATTCCTTTCTCTCCCATTTCAGGATGTATTTTACTCACCGTCCAGATCTTCTCCAGCTGTTCAGGAGCACTAGAAGTTCCTGCAAACGTTGGCTGGCCCTGGATCATTTCAACAAAGACACAGCCTGCACTCCTGCAAGAGACCCAAGGTATTAACTCATTCACATGCTTCATATGTATAGTGTGAGTGTGGGGTGATCAAGGGAGAGATTGCAATTATTGGAAATGGAAATGTAAAAATCTTGATCTGCAAATTCTGAAATCCTGACATAAGTTGTAAATACTACATGTTTTGCATCTCATGCAAAAAATACAAGTCTGATGTATAGATACTACGCATTCACCTGTTTTTCACCTAGTGCATGTATAGGAAGCAAGGCAAGACACGAGGTGTCTGCATACACGTACCTAAGCTTCAGCAAAAGCTGATCTACCTCCACGGTATGGTGTTAGGCAGGGTAATTCATTATCAAAAAACTCTACTTCCTATGGGAAGGACCATGCTATACAGCCCTGGGCTTCCAGCACTGTCCTAAATGCTTGCGTCTGGCCCTTGTTCCCAGTTGTTTGCAGTAATCAGCAACTTCATCCAAGTCCTACACATTGAAACGTTTGACCTAAAAACCCAGCAAGTAAAATAAGACCGAAGGAGACTAGCGATTCATCACATTCACATCCTTCCATGTTAAATGTTTTAGAATAACACGGAGCAGTCAAAGTTGCCTGTGAGTTATGGTCCCATCCGCTTTTCTCATCAGCCCCACCAACTAAAAGAAACAACACCCTTCACCAGCAAAACAAGACAGGTGATATCCTTGGAAAAGAAACTCACTAAGTACCATCTTTTTTTTTCCTGTTTTCTTTCTTTTTTTCTTTTTTTTTTCCCCAGCAGAAAACTGTTTCTTTTAGGTCTCTTTCAACCTATCCTATTAAAAACCCAACTTAAAAAAGATAGTCATGGAAGATGCCTGCACAGCTGTAGGTTGTTTTCTGTGAGAAAAAGGTACAAAATCTGTGTGATAAGAGTAGAAAAAATAAATGGGGAACTACTAGACAGTTTATGGGCTAGAAGGGTACATTAGATGCAGATAAAACACAAAAGCACTAACCAGTAGAGTGATATCCCTTCAGAAGTAATTAGCCCTCCTCTAGAAAACTGAAAGCAAGATTTCACAGCATAAAAAATTCAGCGGCAAAGTAATCCTATTTTTATGTCGTCCTCTGCTCTACACTTTTGCTAAAGCAAACCAGCCAGCTTAAAAACAAACAAACAAACAAACAAACAAACAAACCCAAACAACACAACAACACACCAAAGCCTGCAAAAAATGCTTAATTTTATTAGGGTGGATTAGTCCTGCTGGGAATAATGATTTGATAGTTGTGGTCAAGATAGATTTATCTATTTGCAGGTGTTTCAGTCTTTTATTATGTGTTGTAAAACTCTGCTCATTTACATTTTATCTTTACCATCCAAACATTTTCTAGGTTTTCTGCCCTTTCACTAAGCCCCAGTCCAACTTTTCAAGTTTCATCTTCCTGTTATACCAGATTTGAGTCTTTCAAGCTTAAATGTTGAAACCCCAGGTTTGTCTAACTGACTGACAGTATTATTCTCACTCACGGAGCTACAGCAAGTAATCTCCTCTGGTCATCTGTACTGCTCTCTTACCACTTACATCTTGTTTTTGCAACACTGCAGATGCTTTTCCCACCTGGCTGTGGTTGGTTGAAAGCCTGACAAGCAGCTCATCTCTGGTATTCATTTTGGTCATCCTCAGGTAATGTCAAGCCTGTTTGCAGATCCATATCTAATGCTGTTTTCACAAACAACTCCGATGCACTTTGGGTCTTGTGAGCTTAGCTCCTTATTCTTCAAATGTGCTTTCACACAATCCAGGCTTGTCATGAAACTTAACCCACACTTTTGTAACACAGATTTTTGTGTTTCACAGTGCTACCACATCACTAGATACTATTTTGGAACCCATTCTGCTGAGACCAGTGCCATAACAACCCTCTGTTTTCACAGCTGATACATGTACTCAGATGGCTCACCCTATTTTGCAACCACAGGGGCTGCTGCAATCCACTGATGCCATTGCACAAGTCTAACCACATATGGTCAGTGCAATTTAGATACTTTTGATTTGTGCTGTGAATAGAATCAACTCTGTGTGTTTTTGAAGCAAGCAATCCTAACATTTATCCACAGTTTGGGTTCTGATATCCTAGCTAGAAATGGCCATTAGACTGGCAACAACAGAAACTTCATATGGATTCAATATAGCCCCCAAATGACAAAGATACCACTAAATATCCTGCAGAGATTACTTCTGATGAGCAGTGCTGTGAGGTTTTCTGAATTGAATCTAGACATACAACACTAAGGAAAAGGGCTAGTAACAGTGAAAGTGTTCTGTGAATGTGATCTTCATGACTTAAATTGCTCTGATGAAAGATTTGAGGCAACAGAGTTCATTGAAGGCAGACCAGATCAGCAGTGGTTTCCATTATTGCTGAGAAGGCATACAATCCAGGCAGAGCAATACATGGAAGTAAGAACTAGAAGGCTCTTTTTTCCCCTAGATTTATTCCCTAGATTTTTCTAGATTCTATCTAGCTCTTGCTAATAATTTCTTAAGAACAAATTGTTCAAAAATTCGTATCTAATGAAACAGTCTTTTTGCTACCGGGCAAGCTGTCAGTTTGAGGAGAGGAACAACTTCTGAGTTCTTAGAAATTTGCCTACTGATAGAACTCTTATTTGTATTCCTGGTTTATTCCAACAATATCTGGATGCCTTTCAACTCCAGTGTCTCTTATAAAGACAGAGCTATCAGAGCAACCACAACAGCTGGAAAGGAAGAACTGTTTCCTGTAGTGTGACTCAGTTGATGAGCTTCCTTTAATGCTTACTTGATACTGCATTGATTCACCAGTGGCAATTGTAACTGTTGCTACCTCCATGTGCTTTCAGGCACATTTCCTTACAGAAAATCCAGAAATAGCTGGAACTAGTAATGCAGTGATGTATGGGCACCCATCTCTTTTCCCGGGTAGATTTTTCTATGGGTTAAGGTAGGACTTTGTAAAAAAAGACCTCTTTGGTGGTAGTCATCTGATTAACCTCTCCAGAAGCCTCAGTCTTCCAATATATGAGAGCTACAGGCACTGCATTTCCAGCATTATGAAGATTCTTCTCTTAATGAGAATGGTTCAAAAAGCTACATTTAATTTTAAGTATTTCTCAAGAGTTAGGCCTAGGTCAAACTGGTTTGTTTTTCTCCCTCTTCCCCTTAGCCCTCTGCTGTTCATTCCTGAGGTGCCCTCGCCTTTGAAAGCCCACACACTTCTCAAAACATGTCAGTTCCACAGAGCAGTCTAGGGAAGCACTGGAGCAGAGCAAGCAGTGCATCATAAACTGCAGAGGAGTTAGATGGGGTCCAACAGCAAGTTCCGCCAGGAGGAGGAAATGCAGAGCAGCCCTTCACTGACTGCTCTGTGGCTCTTCAGTAGTCACAGCTACCTTCTTATACTTGCTGCATCCCTCTGAGACTGATGTATTTTCATTAATGGGATCCTGGTAGTGAGAGGGGAAGACAGAAGTGCTGTGCTAGGGCTGGTCTCCCTTGCAGTGGTGTCAGACAGAAGTACCCTGCTGAGATCAGTAGAGTTACATCAGTGCAAATAAGACCAAGGACTTTGTGGTACCTCCTAGATCAGTTTGTTTTACCTTTTGCCTCCTGTGTTAAGCAGACATTGTACCATCTTGCATGAGAAAACAACAGGCAGTTTTACCATCTGCAGGCCCTCACGATGTCTTTCAGGAAGGGGCCTAGGCATGATGTTTCAGCATGCACCAGACATGTATGTGAAGCAATACACTGACAGCTAAAGTAGCAGGAGAGTTGTAACTGATTGAACATAGTGAACATAAACAGGGTTGGTTCAGACAGCCCTATCACATCAGCCTGTAGTCCCTGGGACAGATTTGGATACTTCAGTTACTCCTCAGTCTCCAGTACTGCATCACACAATGGAGAAACACCTTCATCGGGATTAAGATCTAAGGTATCTCTGTGGCATCCTGCAGTTTCCTCTCCACAGATTCTCTGTCACTGGGGAATTGCAATTTGGCATTTAGCTGCAAGTATATCTTTCACCTTGTGCCTCGCCAGGCATCTCTGCACATTGGAGCCCCTGGCCTAAGTCTCCCAGTTTGACAAAACAGGGCAACACGATCCAGACTTGGGAGAAGGCTGTAGTGGGCCTGGCAGATCTATGTCAAATGACTGCATAGGAATTCTAGGTGAATCTATCTGGGGAGATTCCTGCAACTACCATAGAAGAAATTACATGGAAAACCTGTCTGAAAAGGAGACATGACTGTAGGTACTCATGATGCTGAAAACTGAATTTTGAAAACTAGCACTGAACATGCATAAAGCCTTTAGTGTTTTAAAAAAAGTCTCCCTCATATGCAGTGTAATCTCGCTGAAACATTGTCAGTCTCCCTGAAATCCCTTAATTGAATTTTCTAAAGTCTTGAAGAGATAGTGAGGGAGAAAGAGAATAAAAAGATACAGAGAGATTAAAGCAGCTTTTCTAGTTAGTCCAAGAGCTAGTGAGACTCCTTCTGTATCTCTTTCTTCATCTATTCAAGGCCTCATTCACTTCCCGTGTGCCTCCCACTGACAGTATTGCTGCTTAAGCACACTATGCATGAATTGCCATAATGTTTTATTTTGTTGTAATTGGTTTCTTTAAACCAAGGCTTTAACACCCACTGTCTCATGCCATTAGCAAGGGCATTCTGACCTGCCTTCATGTAAATTGCAGCATCCAAAAGAAATAGTTTTTTTTTCTTTCTTCCCAATAGACAAGTAACATCTGTGTGAATTCGCATTATTTCCTAATAGACAAAAATTGAACTTAAATGCAGTGTACATCAAGATAATAAATGACCCTTGTTAGAGGAAGTTACTGAATAGAGCTCACTGAAGAACTCTCTATTCTCTCAGCATGACATCTTTCTTTAGGGCCAACACTTGGAATGTTGTTATTATAAGGAGGCGTTATAACAAAGGTGCCTATAGTGTGAATGTTGTTCAGCGGGACTGAGTACTCTGCTGTTAGAGCTGGACAGAGTGCTGGATGGGATCTCTGTATTCCAGCCCTCTGTTGCCATTCACTGCACTAGAGCAGAGTTATGTAGTGGTGATGCTGGATTTGCACAGGCAGAAATGCCAGGCTTTATGCATGCAACCAGGGCTTTGGACAGGCCCCAGCTTTCAGGAAAAAAATACAGGTTACTACCAGCATCTACCTAATGCAAACTCTCCATTCTGTTAGGCAGGCATCTTCCTCAAACACAGCAGATGTTCCTGAGAGACTGTCTGGAGAGCAGAGGTGGCAAGGAGTGGGAGGGAGAAGTCGGGACATTTGGACTGGCTTAGCAGCTGGAAGCCATTAGAATTTAGCAAGGTTTTCCTCCTCAGAGAAATCTTTAAGCAATTAAATTAGCGTCAGCCCTAGGGAAGTTAACAAACAAATCTCCTGTTTCCCTGAACTGCCCTCCAGACTTAGTTCATCTCCAATAAGCCACAGATCTCTGGCAAGGGATACTGGCTGGAGCTTTGCAATCTTACAAACCCTCTTCTTATGCATACTTCAGTCTGCTGTGCTCCCACCCTTTCACAGCTTTCAACTCTGCATAGCAGTAAAGGAAAATGTCAGTGTGACATGCACAGGCAGAGGATCTACTGATCTGAAGAAAGGGCAGAGCTGCAGTACTATCTACAGAGGTAAAATTGGCCTGAATAAAGATGCTCTGCTGCTCTTTCATGAGATTCACATTGTCCATGAGTAAGTCAGGACTGTGTTGCTAGGAGCAGGTTCATGTTGGTGCAGAAGAGAGCCAGAAAGTGGATGCACACTCAGACCCATCCAGGCCAGCTCAAAAGTTCCAGTGAGAACCCTGTGAAACACTCATTCTCTCCTGCATTTTACCTGCTCTCAGGAGCTTCTCTCACTTCAGTTTTGCTATTGCATAGCTTGCTTCCCGTGATTCTCAGGCATTTTAAGATTTTGTGATAGGGCTCATAAGATAAGAAGCCTTAACTGAAGACAGTTCTTCTCGTATATGAAGTGTAGAGTGCACCTAATCATAGAATCATAGAATCACAATGTTGGAAATGACTTGCAAGATCATCTAGTCCAACTGCCTTCCCATTCCTATTAGTACCACAAGCACTAAACCATATCTCATAGCTCCTCATCCAGGCGCCTCTTGAACACTGCCAGGGACGGCAACTCCACCACCTCCCTGGGCAGCCATTCCAGTGGCTGACCACCCTCTGAGAGAAAAAATTTCTCCTAATGTCCAACCTAAACCTCCTCTGGTACAACTTCTGGCCATTTCCTCGGGTCCTACCATTTGCCTGGGAGAAGAGGCCAGACCCTTTTTCATCACAACCTCCCTTCAGGAAGTGGTAAAGTGCAATGAGGTCTCCCCTGAGCCTCCTCTTCTCCAAACTAAACAATCCCAGCTCCCTCAGCTGCTCCTCATAAGACTTGTGCTCCAGACCCCTCACCAGTTTCATTGCTGTTCTCTGGACTTGTTCCAGGGCCTCAATGTCTTTCTTGTAGTGAGGGGCCCAAAACTGAACACAGTACTCAAGGTGCAGCCTCACTAGTGCTGAGTACAGGGGGACGATTACCTCCCTGCTCCTGCTGGCCACACTATTTCTAATGCAGGCCAGGATGCTTGGCCCTCTTGGCCACCTGGGCACACTGTCAGCTCATGTTCAGACGAGCATCAACCAACACCCCCAAGATGTTCTTTAAGATGAATGTCAAAGTATTTCAGAAGTAATGAACATTTTAGACACTTCTATATCTCCAGACCTATTCAGAAGTCCTTTACTGCCATCTTTTGTTACAAAGGCCAGGGTCATCATTTGTTTATTCATGATTGCATTCATTGTTTCTTCACAAAGCCATAGCTGTAAAGAGCTACCACTGACTTAGCCAACCACATATCTACAAAACTGTAAGTGCCTTAAGGAAACACAAGACCTGAAAGTGCTTTATAGATGTCACCAAATGAGATTTACATACTTTATAAATATTGTCAGGTCAGATTTATATAACTCCATAGCTGATACGTACTGACACCATTCCCCAAAATGTCTATGAACCCTGCAGTATGAGACTCTTCCATGCTCACTTGCTTTCTACTCACAGGTGTTAATTCCTCTGCTTAGAACTATAACTACTGTAACTTGGTTGAATTCATTTAATTCAGATAAAGATGTTTTTTTCCCAAAAGACCCCATATGATTTGACATAGGCCAGTACCAGATATCTAGATCAGAAGAATAATCTGTAGCTCCAAGCAAAACATCAGGAGGACGGTACCAGAGTGTCACCACTTCAGAGGAGTATGTCTGACTGGGGATGGACTTGGCACGAGCGAGGCCTGCTAGAATAAAAAATACTGAGTGCTGTGGCAGTACAGTCTTTCTGTGGGTACAATACATAAAAGATAACAATAATTGGAAACAGAACATTATTTTCTCTCAGTTCAATAAACACAAGGAGTCCCAGTGCAGATTACAATCAGTTGACAAAAATGTGTCTGGAAGATACCTCTGGGGCAGATCAGATCAAGCAGTATGCTATGTTGTGCTGGGCTTTACCACTTGTGACTGAAGCAGCCATCACAAACTGATGCCAAGAAAGCCCATCTGTTCAGTACATTGCTGGCCTTTACATGTCACATGATTTTCTGAAGATAGAGGGGTTGATTCTCAGTTCTCTTGAACTGGTTTTATGTGGTAGTAATTGGTCTGACTTAAATGAGGTTACTCCCTGCAACTAGTAGTACAAAGACAAGAAAGGCTAGACTGACCACAGAAATACTTCCCTGAAGTTCAGTAAGAGGTTATGCTTCTGTGCCTTAACTGGCTGTGGATGCAGATCTATATGCATGCTAAAGCTTCAGTCTGAGCAGATATATTAGCAGGATACAAATTGTGACTCACCAAAGTCAGCTAATTTGAGCTCACCAAGACAGCTGATGAGCAAGTTCTGGGGTTTCAGATCACGGTGAAGAATATGTTGTTGGTGGATGTATGCCAGGCCTCGCAAAAGCTGGAACATGAAGAGCTTGAAAAAGCCAACAACAACAACAAAAAACCTGAAATGATTTGGTGTGAGTTTGCATTCATACATGAGCTCTAAACTTTATAAGTCCTGGAACAAAGCAGAGGCAAAGCAACTGAGAAATGAGTAAAAATCTCAAAAATGAATAGAGTTGTCTGAGAAGTAGAAAACTATGGTGGGATATGATTGCTTTCAGATGGAATATTTCTCCACAAAGGCAATTAAAATGCAGTCCCTAATTTTGGAAATTCAGCTTTTCTCTAGAAGTGGAGTGTTGACTGCAGGAACTACATGCCAAAACACAGTCTAAGCTTTCGGAACAGCAGATATTCTGACCTCAGTGTTGATAACGAGAACATGAAGCTAAGCACGATAAAGGCTTAAGGAGCAGGAAGATTTTCCCAGTTGAGCCAGTTATACCAGTAGAGGGAGTTGTGGGGTTGCTTCTCACACCTACACTGCCTCTCCTCAGCCCAAGCTTGACCAGTGAACTGACTCGTTTGGCAATGTGAGCTGTTATCTTCAAGCTGGGAAAATCAAGAAAAGAGAAAGGCAAATAAGAAAGGAAGCTAGAAAGAAATATCTAATTCCTACCGCTATGGCAGTATAAATAAGTCTTAAGTAAAATAAGTTGGATAGAAACAAGGAATGAAATTGGATAGTGGCTAGAAAACAAAACACAGTAGAAGTTTATAAATAGAGTTTATCAGAGAAAAGATATTTTTCACAAGAAGCTTAACCTGAAGAGGAAGATAAACAGTGACACCCATAGGTAATTTTTGTACCAGAAAAGTGTCCCTATGATATTCTGCAGACTTGCATCATACTCAATAGGAATCACTCAGAGGAAAAAAACATTTGCCAGCAAAAATGAAACGAACTAGATCAACCCCCTAAAGGACCAGTAAATCATTTTTGTGATTTGATTTCTGCTGACAGTGAGGGCTTGAGGCAGGAAAGAAGAGCAGCTGGCTAGTTTTACTCACACAAATGCCAGGGAGTACATGTTGCAGCCGTGTATTCCATGTGCTTTACAAGCCTGCCTGGTAGTAGAGCTCTGGAGATCTGTACCAAAACTACAGCACCGCATCTTGGACATATCTGAGCTTTAAGGATGTTAAAATTCAGAGCCCCAAGAAACTACATTAGAATTGGTGTTGCTTAACAACTATCTGAAAAAAGATGTGAACAAGGTGGCAGCATTTGAAGATGACAGAAGTATTTAGATTAGCCAAGATAAGAAGTGACAGTGAGAAACTTCAGAGAGATCTGACAAAGTCAGATGAATAGGCAGTTTGATAAGGTACAAAGTTACTGTTGACAGCTGTAAGATAAATTAACTGACGCTACTCAGGAAAACGACCCAGGCATTCACCGAGGACATCTGCACTGAAACTGTAACTCAGTGTGCAGCAAAAAGCCTGAAAGTTAATTAAATGTGAAGATGTGTATGAAGGAGAGTCAGAGACTATTATAACATCAATCTACAAAGTAATGGTACGTCTTCTGCTCTGCTCAGTTCTAGTCAACCTATCCCAAAAAGCTGTGGCAGAAACAAAAGAGATTTAAATGACTGTAAATATGAAGACATTATCAAATAAAGAAAGAGTGACATTTGAGAGCTTTTAACTAGAGGGATTAATAAAGTATTCTAATTATAAGATACAAATCTGTGTAAAGACAAATTTGCTTGCCACAAGACGTCACTGTCCACAAAAGCTGAACTAGGCTTATGAAATGGGAAGAACTAACTGCAGAAAGGCTTTGGAGACCAAGAGGTAGTCTTTTACATCTTTATCAGAGTCAGTTTTTCTCCAAAATGCTTGTCATATATGGAACAAATAGATACTAGCAAGAGCTTAAAGATATTTGAAGTAATTTACAGTCACCATACACATAGGAAAATAATATTCTCATTCATACTTTAAGGGATGTGAGTCTTTTAAGGAACTCACCATAACATTGCAAGGATGAAGTCCTCCAGGATGCTGGGCCATGTACTGTGCCAGATCTGTGTGCTAAATAACAGCAGATAACTTGAGGCAAAACTATGAGAGTAAAGTGCTTTTACCAACTGTGTCTCTTCTGTATGTAGAAAAAAATGAAGGTATTGCTTTGACCTTGGAGAACATTTAATTTGATGCAGCATATAAGGATGTGCCTAAGTGCTTGGTCACATCGGGGAGCTGGCTGACCTGTTATCTCTCCCTAGCAGTTTATGGCCTGAAGTTGATAGTTAACAGAATTCATACTTGTTCCAGAATTAATCATAAAACTGCAGAATGAATAAAACATTCTCATAATTTTGTTGATAGCTGTTAGCAAAAGCAACAAAAGTAGTAAAGCTCATGCAGAGAACTCATTTGTTGGCATCCTGCCCTACCCATAATAGTATCCTGCACCTTGGTCTTGGTAGCCACATGAGGTCAGGGACAAATTTGATACCAGGATGTGAGCTGGCATCGTTATTCCCTGTCCTTGCGGTGGGTCGAGAACAGTACTGTTATTGTATTGTCAAGGCAGAAATGGACGAAAATAGTTTCTGCCACCCCTGTGGAGACAAGATGTGGAATCATTTTTGCATACAGCTGCTGCATACACTGAAAAAAAAAGTAAAATTGTGTGTGGTAAGCAGGAGATCAAGAAGGGAAATCAGTCATTGCACTAAAGGATTGCAATTTGTTTCTTTGCCAATGTCTCATAATGCAGGAAATTCATTATGCAGCCACTGGTCTTCCCAGTACTTCCCAGTACTAGCATCACAGGAAGCCAGAAAAAGGAATAACTCACCATGTACTCAAGGACAAATGTTAGGGTCTCCTTAGTCTGGATAATGTCATGGAGCAGCACAATGTTGGCATGTTTCAAATGCTTGAGAAGAGAAGCTGGAGAAACATAAAAGTAAGATCAGCTTCAGTACTGCTTCTGCAAGTTCAAGGAGACCATACATGCAACAGAAAATAAAGTTTGGGGGGAACTATTCCAATCTCATTTCTGTACAGCAGCATGTACTGAATGCGGAAGAGGATGGAACAGCTCCTTAGAGAAGCAGGAATTAGTGCTCTGGGCTAGGCAGGAGCCCATTTTCTCTCAGAGGCACACTGTAGTCCTCAGCTGTCAGCTTCTGAGCCAATGAGAAATCATTTCTTCCAGGAGAACACTGAGAGAAGCAGGGGCTGGGAGCTCCCTGTGCCAGAGTGTGACAGACCAGGGTCACCACTGAGCTTCATGTTCATTCTGCCACCCACCTCCCAGCACATGCCCTCAGAAAGGCCCCTGATAGACTTATGGGGAAACACAGGTTTCCATCAGCTTCCAGCTTTTGGTATAAAAACTGCCAGAAGAAATCAGTCTATGCTACGCTGAATTTAGCTAGGTGCTTTTAGCATATTGGTAACTTCTTCCAGCTTTAGACTCAAAGAACAGAGATGAAGTCACTGAGTGCACAGTGATTTATACAGCTCTGGCATGTTTTGTCTATTGGCCTGACTATCAGCATAGCCTCAGAGCCGCTCCAGCAGTTTGCTTCAAACAATGCAAACAAACATTATTTGAAGGTTTTTAGACTGGCAATGAAAACTTTGCATCTTACAACATAACAGTTTAGACTGGTTCTAGAAGTCTTGTAGACAGGTGTGGCCTATATGTAAGTCAGTATTGAGACTGCTGAGCAGTACAGGATACTTGGTAAGTGCTGGAAGCAGCAGAGAATGTCAGTTAGCTCTTGCATGGAGCTTGGTGCTGCTGGAACTGAACTGCCACTGGTACTGCCACAAGTGCACTGTGGTATGAACCTTAAATATGCTTCACACTGTACCTAATTGCCTGTGAACCCAATAATTATAATCTGGCTGTATCCCAGCCAGTCTCTATCTGCTATCAAAAGGGACTGCTAACCTGGCTGTGTGATACCTTGAAAATCCCACAGGGCCAGACTGATCTGTTGCTCCAGAGGAGCAGTACAGAGGGTCCACATTGAAATGAAGAATTCAGCCCCTGTGCCTGAATCAAGCAGATCCCCTGGGAACTGCTCGTTGTTGGTTGCTTCTACAGCCTCCTGCTGTGGTGTCAGGTGCTACAGCTAGAACTGAGCTTAAAATGCATTTCAGCTCTGTGGGGCTGCCTGGGGTGAACTGGCTCTTTGTCAGTGGTGTACCATTCCTCCAGGGTAGCTGAGAATGCACCACATGAATAAATCTTGTGCTTTGTTTGCACTACTGACTTACATTGTAAATTTGAGGTGTCAGATGCTGCAAAGCTGAGCAGTACACAAAAGATCTATTTAAAGTAGACTCTTAGTGAGATCACCCTAGTTTTCTTCCATACTGAATGAAGTTAAGACTCTCAGCTTGCCCTACAGTAGAGCATGTTAAAGGGATGCTGATCATTAGAGCATCATTAGTTCTATGTAGATAAAGCTTTTAAGGCTTATTTCACTGGTGGACAACACAGAGCAAAAAAAAAAAAACAATAGCAAATAGGTGTATGCAAACTGCATAGCACAAACCATTCTGTAAAGAGCTATATTTTGGTATCCCTCTGCTTTTACCCAGAAATCAGTTAAAGAGCTTGTTAACTTTCTTATCTTAATTACACTGGTATAAGCCTGGAGTGAGTCCACTGACATCTCTGGTTTTTCTGAGTTTCAAGTGGAGTTGTCTGATGTGAGAGTCCCTCTGTGCTTGGGCTGCTGTGAATGCCGGCACATCCGGCCTCTGACACTCCATCTCATGAGCAACAAAGTCTACCCTAGTTTTGAACTACAGTAAGAAGTAGAAAACAAAATACGTGTGGCCTCTTCCATGCGTAGCTCTCACTGACACGAGACAACAGACTGGTGCAAAGGTTACATACTTCTGTGAAAGGAAGAAACTGGATTATGGTCCTCTTGGGATAGTTGCACAGATGAAAATAGAAGCTTAATCAAGCAGGCAGTTTGTGAACTTGTGTCTGTAGGGACACATAAATGCATTCAACCAAAATCAAGCACTTAAACAAAAGCATTTCTTTCTCAAAGAACTTGAGAAAGCAGCAGATACTTTGCCCCATGCTCTGTGAAGGTGACCGATAGAATTTCTCACCATGGTGAAAAGGTAAAGGTTATTAAGCACTGGATTTACTCGAAGTATTTCTCTTCAAGCTGGGATGTGTTATCCTCCAGGTATCAGCTGTGTTTGTGCTAACACCAAGCAGACTTCCAGTCCACAACTGCCCAATGTAAAAACTGTTGTGCTCTGCTAGTTCCTAGCAGACCTAGCTTGTGGAGGTGGCTGTGTGGCTTTGCATTTGACAAAACAATAGCAGTATAGCTGTGTCTGGATTTAACCTAGCTCACTCCAGGTTTCATAGAGGCCTCTAGGTTAGGAAGACAATAACTTTGGCTGAATGTTGAGTGAAAGTAGCACAGGTCAGACTGCTGCCAGGCAAGCCCACAGCCTGTGCATCTATGCTGCTCTGCACTAAAAACAATTTGCATGTGTTATAGTTAGGTGTTTAAAGCTGAACATAAGGAATCTGAGCCTGTTTCAGTATTGAACACTGAGACAGCAAAAAGAGATTTTTTGAAATGGTTAACTCTGAGCTGTGGCCTGTGGATACCTTGTGGATGTGCAATGAGCATTTCTGTCAGTATGCAACTCTGACAGGAGGAATGAGCTGAGGGACAGAGCAGACGCAGGAGAAGCTGTCTGCTGCCCGTGTGGCTAACGGTACAAAGGCTGTTCGTCTCTTTTAAAGCATGTAATTTGGGGATGAGAATTCAAGCAGTGCACACAACTGATTGACTTCCTCCTGTCTCTCCAGGAATTCCCTGCATGCCAGGTTCTCTGTCCTTTGACCACTGGACCTGTTAAAGAATTCATTGTGGTGAAGCTGCATGACTTCCATGGAATTACATCCACTCAAGCCCTGTTGTAGAGGTGGGCATAGCACACAGCAGGATTGATGCCAGGGAGGTGAGGTGTGTTGACAGAACAGAAGCCAGGTGAGTCCAGCTCTCCCTAGAGCAGTACATCATTAACGAAGTCTGATCCCAACACAGTCAGTGCTGGAGCATCCAAGGACTGCTCTGGAGAGCAGATTTGACACATGTTATCATTGATGTCAGTTATACTTTTATTTTTAGTGTTCAAAATATGGACAGGAGGTTCCCCCTCCTTCTATCACATGCTTACCCCCTACAACACAAAGATCTCCTCCATGAGATCTCTATCATGAGTGGATAAGGACACAGAGTTTTGTGAGAAGCACAGACTTGTACACTCAGTCAGCAAGAAAGGAGTCAGGAAGCTGTCACATGGAGTTTTTTTCAGGTTAAAACAAGTACTCTTCAAGAATGATGTTCCTCATTCTATACCAGTGTTTGACAAAGCTCTTAATTTCTTACCTTCTCGAATGGCTGTAAAGGGCACTCCCTCCTCTGTCTCCAGGCTGATAACTTTCAGTGCCACCAACTGACCATTGATCCTGTCAGGTCAGAGCGGAAGGTCACACAAAGCACCTCAGTGGTTGGCATGATGACAACATTAACAGGCTTCTGAGGTGCTTCACACTCACCCAAGCAAAAGTATTTAGGGCTCACTCTCCCTCCCAGGCCAAACTTAGAAACGAGCTGCAAATCTCTCATTTTCTTGAGCAGCAGAATGGAACCAGCCCACCCAGACAGAGCAGGTATTGCTAGTGTGCTTTAGTGCTCCCACTCTTCCCTCTCACAGCTTTCCTGCCCCCTGTGATGGCAGTGTGCCCTCAGCCTCAGTTTTGCTGTCATTCAGGAATTCCTCATTCCCATGAAAATCCTTACTCCATTTCTGATCTCCCTGGCATGCTGCCATGCAACAAAATGCACTGGCAGAGACTCCATTGCTGAAGTGGAGGAGTTCTCTGAAAAAATTGGATGGGGCTTTGCAAATATTCCATTTAAAAGCAAACCCAGACATCTGATTAGTCTTTATCTTCCTACAAGTACTCCAAATTGCCCAGCTTCAAGCTTATTCTTCTGATTTCTGTAACCGATAGGCATTGGGAATGCACTTACAGCACTGATGGCCAATGCTCACCTGCTGATCCCCCTGTAAACAGTTGCAGAGGATCCTTCACACAGCTTCTCCAGATGTACATAGGATGTGGTAGCTCCAAATGGGATGCCTTGCCTCTGCTTCATGAAAAAAAATGGTTACATGTTAGATTGCATGAAGAACTAGAAGCTACCAGCATTTTCACCATATCACCAATTAAATATGGATTCATGCTTGGAGTAATCATAAGATGAAATATCTTCAGTCTGTCATTGTGGATGCTGCACACTCACCCATTTAAAACTCTCCACAACACCCTGTTCTTGGAAGGGATCAGTGTAAGTCCATGGCCTCCACATCCTGTACCTTCGACTCTGGAGTGTGTGGAAATGCTGTGGCTGCTCTGAGGGCACAGGAAGGGCTGCTCTGGTTACATCTCTCAGCTGGCACAAGAACAGAAGGCAAACCCTATCACTGGTGAACAACCATTTAACTGCAGTGGTTCTTTTCTTTCTCTTTTACTGCACTGGCTTTAAGCACTTCATTTTTGGCTCCCTCCCCATCATTCATGTTTTACAGTGGTGATTTCTGAGACATCCAGAAGGGGAAGAACTGTCTGTATGTTTCTGTCTTGGTAAACGTTAGCTCTGACAGCACACAGAAATAAAGCTGCTGCAACTACTGAAGAAACTTCAATCCGTATCATTCTAAATACATTATATTTTATCTTATCCTTGATTTATTCCTTTCCAGATAGTAATCTGTTAGGGCAGGGAATAAAAAACAAATGCAGGAATAAAATTTAAAGAAGTTTAAATTTATGCCACCTTCTTCTCCTCCCCCCTGCCACATTAAGCCTTTCTCATCACTGTATGCTTTAGACAGCCCGGCAATTTGGCCCATACTTCATAACAGTGCCATAAACCATAAAACCAGTAGTAACGAATGGCAGGCAGCCTGCAGTCTTCTCATGGGCAGCTACATGGGATGGATGCCCGCATCGTCATTGGATTCAAACACAACAGGACTTGTAATCTAATGATGGAGGAGTCCAGAACATTGATAGATGGATAGATCATTAGCTCCCTGTTTTATAATCTCTCGGTGTCACAGAGCTTACTGGGGTGCAATCTCTTCCCAGATCATCACATCAAAGGAACTTACTTGCTATCTAAGGCATGAAGCGCTCTCTCAGCGGTTTCACAAGCCTGAAGCTGCAAAGTTTGATGCTGTCTAGTTAGAAGCGAATGTGAAAAACATCTGTGTTTCCTTACAACAAGGGGACAAGCCCAGGCGCAATCTCTCACAGTGCAGAATCATTGCATGGTGATATTAAATACCTCTTCTGTAGATGCCGCTTCCACGTGCTGAAGGCCTCTGCTGTGCTGGGAGCCCCTTCCCTCAGAGCAGCAGCTGCAGCACCGCGCCCTGACGGCACTCACACACAGCATGTCTCCCGTGCTGTCCCGAGTCCTGCTAGCACTCTCTTTTCTCATTTGCTCCCCCCTCTAGCTGGTCCTATGACTTGCGTGTGACCTCTGCCTCAAGCGTTCTTGTGATTTCTGCAGTTTTTCTTTTCAAGTGCGGTATGTGGTGATCCAAACTCATGCCTGCAGTAGCTCTGTTGGCTTAAGCTCATTGGGTGCATGTCCTCTAAAAATATCCAGCATATTTTCACAAAAAAGGAAGATGGAAGAATAGATGATAAATCCAAACCTGCTTGTACAAAGCTCTTTTGCTTAAGTAACTCTCGGTGTGATAGATTAGGTAATTAACAGCTTAGGTAATTGATATGTATCGCACAGGAACAGGCTGCGACTTTGCTGTGCAGCAACTTCACTTCTGTATGCCGTTAGCTTTAACTGAGCTGCCCGAGCAGCGTGGGTGAGCAGCGCACACGGCAGCTGTGCGAGCGTTGGCTGCCTGTCGCTGCACGGCTTCCCACGCAGGAAGGCGTTTCAGGGCGTTATGATCACATTCATACAAACGGGTTTTGAAAATATATTTAAACACAATCAACACGCGCAGTTTTGCAGCGGCGCGACACGCCCGACCCGCGCTAACACCACTGCCCAGCACCGGGGGCGGAACGTTCAAGGGCAGAACGTTCGAGCGCGGCCGCACGCGGCGGCGTTTTGTCCCAGGCAGGGACCCGTCGGCGCGGCCGCCCGAGCCCGCCCCCGGCTGCGGCTCCTCCGTCCCGCCCGCTGCGCGGCGCAGGCCCCGCCCCGCGTCCCCCAGCTGATCCGTGCCCCGGCGGCGTGGGCGGGCGGTAGGATCGAGCGCGCGGCCCGGTGAGGTGCGAGGCGGTGCGCGGGAAGGGGCGCGCGGCGCGTTTTGCTCCTCGCGCGGCTGTCGCTTGCTCGCGCTCTTCCCGCCCTTCCCGCCGACGGTGTCTCTCGCGGGGGGCTGAGGGGCCGCTGAGGCGGCGGGACGGTAACAGGCGCGGGAAGTTCGGGGCAGGCGCGGGGACGCGACGCGGCCGGGCCTCTGCCGGAGAGGGGCTGGAGCGCGGCGCCGGGCGGAACCGCGCTGCCGAGGGGGCCCGCGGGAGCTCCGTGCGCCGCCCGGGCCCGGGCCGTAGCGCGGGAGGCGGCGAGGAGCTGCGCTGCGCAGGTGAGCTCGCTGCGGGCCTCCGCCGGGCCGCGCTGACGGGACGGCGGCTCGCGGGGCCGTGCGGCGGGATGAGGGGCGGGGAGCGGTGCGTTCCTAAGGGTTCCTGAGGAGTTTTCCCTTTCGCTGTGAGGAGGTCACCTGAAGTCGCCCCTTTCTCTCTTTCCACTTTCGCTTTGCGTGACTCGGTTTCTTAGCGCTGAGCCCGCTTTCACCTTTCAGCGTCCCGCAGTGGCAGCCCGGCCCGGCTGTGCTGGCAGTTACAGGTGGTGTGGCACAACCGGAGCAGTTGTAGAGGGGCCGATGCTGTAGGGGTGGAGGCCTCGCTGCCGCTGTCACACTACGCTGCCTTCGTAGAAGTAGCCCTGCTCAGCAGCTGTCTGGCTCAGGAGGGAAAGCATCTGCACGTGTGCTGAATGAGGAGGGTGTGCTTTCAGAAGAGAGGGCTGAGGGATGGTCACAAATTTCGGAGCCTCTTGTCTGCTCAATAGATCTTGAATTATTAATTGGCTGGTGTAGCAGATAACTTTCATCTAGTGTTTAGTGTGCCTAAATGTAGGCAATGCTGGTGTTGACAGCTGCTAGCTTTGAATTAGGAAGCTTAGAGGCAATCTTTTTCAGTAGCTGTGCAGATAACTTTGTGCAACAAAGTTGCAGTCTTACTAGTTACATGCTTACCAGCTCTACAGCTCTGTAGCAGTAAGTCAACTTATGGGGATGTTACAGAAGTATTTGTTATTATCTGTCAACTGTAGCAGGTAAATAAACTACCAGATAGTGATACATTTTTGAGGCCGGTGGGAGTTTGTTATTTTTGCAAGTCCGAGGTGTACAGGTTGTTTCTGTTCAGCCTTGAATATGAGATTACTTTTATGTCTGTGGTACTTAGTACTCAATGTCCAGTGAGGGCTGTAGTCTTGTAGTAATCAGATGAATGTTTACACCAGCTCATTCCTTGCAGAAGCAGTTGTTACAGCATGGTAGTGTTTGATTTCTGGAGTTAGCAATCTGCTCTGCTAGTGGGAGCCATGACATCAGTGTCACAGTAGCGACCATCTGTTTGTAACAAAAATCTATTTCGTAATTTGGCTCTGTTTGGCATGTTTGCAGTTCTTCTCTTGCAGTACCGAAAAGAAAAAGTAGAAAACAAGCATGTGGGTGGAGCAGTGCAGGTGCTGATAACTTACCAATCCTTCGTACCATGAGAATGATATGTGGTATCTGTTTTTTTCACTTCTGTGATTATTAAACTTTGCTACATATAACAGTTTAGGTGAAATAATGCATTTGTAAAGCTATGACATAACTTGTATACAAATGAAATTAGGTGATATGCTCAATAGAAAATGGCATATTCTGATCATGAGAAAACAACTTTCTACTTATGAGAAGTTGTTACTGGAAGTAATATAGTATATTTTTGTGCAGTTGAACCTCATGAGGCAGATACATCTTTGAGCCATTAAAAATAAATTCCTCAATGATAGAAGCCAAGCATATTGAGTTAATTTCTCTGGTCTTAAATATTTATGGTGTGATACTCTGACAACTATATCAAAGCTTCATATAGTCCATGAGGAAGTTATATATTTAGCTACAGTCCTTCACAAAGAAGTGCCAACATCTTCAATAAAAGAAATTCTAAGAACTGTATTGAAATGGACTTATTCCAAGCAAGAACGCATCACAAAATCAGAAGTTCTAGGAATTATTCTATTTCTTTTGGTGTTTCATCAACACCTGCATCACTGAAATGTTGTATGTCAGTTTCTTTATCTTCAGACTTCCTCTGTTAATGTAAAAATTGACAGTAGTGGGTTTGTTTGTTGTTCTTCTTGAGAAAGAAGAGGAAGAAATGCCTTGAAGGCAGTATCTTTCTGATGATGAATGCAACTCTTTCTGATCCTAGAAAGTCTGATCTGACTTGCTGTTTCTTAAGTGCAAAGAATGTATGGTTCATTACAATGCTATTTTGTCATATTAAATTGATTTTTTTTTTAATATTTTGTTTTATGTTTTTGTGACTCCTATCTCTTCTTTGCCAATCCTGAAGCCTAAATCACTATTTTGGTGTCCTGTATCTGGTATTACAAAGGTCTGCATGGTACCTCATTATTCAGAGCATCCTAGTGCTGGAAAGCACTGGAATTTGTGTGGGTTATTTCAGTTACTTGTCACCATGATGAGCATTATTTCTAATTGTGAATTAAAACTTTTCTGTATGCAGTTTACAGCTTTGTATATATTATCTCTTGTGATCAAGACTTGTCTGTTTTCTCTGTATAAGGGGTTCAAATATTCTAGATTTTTTTTCTTGGAGATGAACTGTCTTAAAAAGCCATTATGTTGGAATATTTTTCTGTTTTTGTTACAGCAGATATCAGACAGCAACTATGCTGAAACAAAATGGCCGAAAGAATTTGTCTGAAACTTATTTCAGTAAATGTGATCACATGTTCCTTAATGTAATTAAAATTTTGAGTACTTCATCTAGCCAAGTAGTGCATTGAGGAAAAATGCAGTTCTCTCTCTATCCAACAGACTGTAAGAAACAAGTATTCTCTGTAGTGTCACTTTTCTTACAAGACAAGTAATACAAAGGTATCTTTGGGAAGATGGAAAGGTGTGAGCGTAGATTTCCAAAATTCAAAATGGAAAAAGATAAAAGCATCAGATAGAGCAGCTGCTTTTTCCTCATTGGCTCCTGTGGTCTTATCATATAGCTACTCTGCTACCAGATTCTGTGAAGAAATGTTTTGAATTCTTCCATTGGTTTTCTGCATTCCTGCACAAGCTTTAATAGAACTCTGTTCCAATAGTACTCTGTTACATATGGTAATGTGATTTGATTCAGGATTAAGAATTGAATTCCTAACTGTTCTCTGTTCCTATAAATATATTTGCCTTATACATTTTATTTCAGCTTAGGATTCTCAAACCGAAAACAAATCAATTATTCTGCTTTAATGGTTTTTTGTGGGTTTTTTTTTTTGAGTGTGCAGAGAGAATTAAAGAGAGAGTTTTTCTGACTTTGAACTAGATTTTAATCATTCTGCCCTTACAATGGGCCTACTGTGCAAAGAGTAGGTAGGACAAGTCTGACTGCTTAGCTTTGTCTGTTAGCTCTGTGTGAGTGGACCAAACCATACTTGTGTCGTGGAAGTGATTATTGATTTTACATGTGGGATCTAACACTTTGCTTCTTGTTTCTAGGGGTTCTGGGATTATTATTATTGTTGGTTAATGTTATTTGCAGTTAAATAGCTATATATATTTTTTAATTTTGCTTCACAGTTTGTGGAGAGACTTTTTCTTTTGAAAGAGAGATGATTTGGTGGTGATGGAGTGCTGCCACTGACAGATGGCCTCACAGGAAAGAAGGTGAGAATGAGTGAGCAGCTAGGTAGAGCCACAGGGGCTCCCAGAAATGTGCCAGCCAATGATTGCTCTGCGAAACTACTGAGTAATGTCAGCATACTCTGTGTGTAACCTAAGGTGAAGGAGAGAGGAGTAACGTAGCTTGAAGTTTCAGTTATGTCTGGAACAATCAACTTATTAAAACAGCAAATTCTTTTGTCAGTTATTTATTGAACCTTGTGGACATGGAAACTTAAAAGTAACATTGTCTGGTGAATAGTAAAATCATCTCTGTTGCCTGAGATGGAGATATATATTGTAATAAATTCTGGGATATAAATATCCACACAATGATCTGAGGGTTATCAAACGAATAAAATCTGGAGTGTAAGGCTGTAAACTAAATTGAATGCACGATATGCTGACAAAAGCTCTGTTATCAAAGAACACAACACTGTAATATGTGCTTTGTCCGTCTCAGTAAAATCCATGTCCTTTTTTTTTTAGCAGGTACCCTAACTGTGATGTTGGATTTTTCACAGAATAACACAATCACAGAATTGTGAGGGTTGGAAGGGAGCTGTGGGGATCATGAAATCCCTAACCTCCTTTTTCTGGCCCGTATGTTACTCAGTTCTTTTTAAATGTGTTTATATTCTGAACTCAGGTTCTCTGCATCTAAAATGCAGGATGGACTCTGCATTTTAATATTATGTTTGTCATTTGGATTACTTAAGTGAATCATAGAATAGTTCTTGTTTGTCATTGTGGAGTTCTTTTTTTTCTTAATATGGAAGAAGAGATTGAGGATAGGTACTGGAGCTGAGAGAGGCATAATTCAGTCTTGTATAAGTTCCTCTCAGCTTAAATGTTGCAAAGGCAGACTATGCAGAGGTGTTGTTTAGCTGATGCACCACAATGAGCAAAACTTAGTTTTTTAAAAAAATAATAATCAATGGTCTTCATGAATAAAGCTTGTGGCTTTTGAATGTGCTTCTTGGGTGTTAGAAGTTGTCTACAACGTAGCCTTTCAGACTAACTTTTTCTGAGTTTGCTTCAATAATTGAATACGTGTGTTATTTTATTGCTTTTATTTTAAACAAACGTTATTACGTCAGAGCTCTTTCATTACCTTTCTGTATTTAACTTCAGTTCATGCAAAGCTGAGAGAACTGTTTTACATAGACAGTAAATGACTTGACAGTTGCCAAAGAAAGAGCTAAGCCTACTTCTCTTGCAGGATGGAGAAGTATCTATTGTATATAAATTTGAAAATCTGAAGAAAACTCTTAATTTGAAAGTCTCTACTGATGTTTGAGAGAACTTTTTTTTAAGAATACCAAGTGACTTCACAATTTACTAAAAGTATGCTTGTTGTCAAAGTCCAAAGAATTTCTTTTGCTGAATGGGAGAAGTTGCTAGTTGAGCATTCGAACCAGAGTGCAAATGTTGAAGAACCTTTAGATAGCTTCAGTGGTGTATGTGAGCACAGATACTCCCATGATGTTTCAGGCTTGTTGGTCCTTGGTCCAGCTGATATGAATGACTGGTTCATTTGAACCTGAGAAAGTTGCTAAGAATTGAAAGATCAGAATGTTTTTTTCTTCTACATCTAAATTTCCCCAAATTAAATAGTACAAAATATGAATAAAAGCTAACAATCCAGAAGTATTCCTTCTATTTTCTAAGATGAAAAGAGTTCATGTAAAACTCACTGTAGACAGGAACAGAGTTGCTTGGAAGAACTGATGCAACTATCTCCCCCAGCATATCCACACTGGCAAAAATGTGCATGGATTTTATCTCTTTATCTCTTTGCTGTGAACAAGAAGTATAAGATGTAATTAGTTGTATTATTTGCAAATAAATATGTCTTTAAGGGTTGCTGGTAACAGTTTATTTGACGGTAGTAAAGGAAAAATGAAAAACTACTGAATTCAAATAAAAGATTTTTGTTTTTAATTTAAAGAGCATTTAATTTAAGATTACCAAAGTGTAAATGAGTCCTGTTTATGTCCTAAATTTAAAACTAATATATGAACTTCTAAGTTTTTCCTACATACATGAAAAGCAAGCTTCTGTGATATTGCAGTACCACAGAAAATTTCAAGCCATTTCTGTGCTTTCATCAATCTTTTTGTAGTTCAGAAGAGGCAGAAGGAGCCAAAGAGAGAGGCCTGGTCTATACCTGGAAGGCTGGTTCTTGCTCTGTAACTCCAGAAAGGCTTCCAGGCCTCTGTGGAAAGACTGTACTGCAGGCAGCCCTTGGTACAAATCACGGCTTACTTCTAACAGAAGGTAATAACTATGATGCAAATCTTAAATATTAACAGTAACAAACTTTAATTATCGCCAGCCTTTCTTTTAGAATGTTTCATTAATTACATCTGTTCTTTAATGTTGCCAGTATTCCCTTCCCTTAAAATTGTGTTTGAGTAGAGCATAGTGTTTTCTTTCCTATTCTCTTTTGATGGCTCTGGATTTCCCATTTGAAAATGGTAACATGGTCTAAACTGTCTTAACTCGAAATGATATTTATGCAGTGTATTTCTTTCAGAAAAGACATTACAGTAAGAAGTTCCCTGGATTTCTAGCAGCCTTGTTTTCCCATTAAAAGAGGCATAGAACTTAGCAGCAGTAGTGGAGGTCAAACAGCAGTCTTCCTATATCAATAACAACAGTTCTGTTGAGATGGGATTAAGCTAAAAATTGATATTTATCATGTTTTCTCAAACTTCTGCATTGATTTAATTTCATTAGAATTGTGACATTTTTGTTCTTACTTTTTTAATAGGTGGTGAGGTCTACAGTTTTGGAAAACTGCCCTGGAGATCAGGACCAGAGGAGTTCTGTGCTAATAGTCCCATTTTAGAAAATACCTTGCTTGGGCAACATGTTATTACAGTGGCAGCTGGCAGTTTCCATAATGGAGCTGTGACAGAAGGTGGTGTGGTGTACATGTGGGGGAACAATTCTTCTGGACAGTGTGCAGTTGCTAGTCAACCATATGTGCCAGAACCACAACCTATCAGTATTTCTGATTCTGAAACCAGTCCTCTGCTATCAGTAAGGATTTTGCAGCTAGCATGTGGAGAAGAACACACGCTGGCACTATCACTAAGCAGAGAGATATGGGCTTGGGGGAGTGGCTGCCAGCTGGGCCTTATTACAACAACTTTCCCAGTGACAAAGCCACAGAAGGTAGAGCACCTGGCAGGACGTGTTGTGCTTCAGATTGCTTGTGGAGCCTACCACAGCCTGGCTCTGGTACAATGTCTCCCTGTGCAGGAGATGAAGCCTATTCCAGAGAGGTGCAACCATTGCAGTCAACTCCTCATTACCATGACAGACAAGGAAGATCATGTAATCATTTCTGATAGTCACTGTTGCCCACTGGGTGTAGCGTTGGCAGATAAACAACCAGAAAACCATGCCTTCTGTTCTTCGTTGGAAAACCTGGAAGGAAAAAGTGTAACAGGTAGCGAGAGTGAAGACTGTAAGAAAACTCTTGTGGACGAACATGCGCTTGTTGCTTTAGAATCTGATGGAGCAAGTTTACTTTCCAGCAACAATGGACAGGAAGACAGTGGAATTTCTAGCCCTGGAAATATTCTGAGTACTGACAGAAAAGAAGTGAAAGAGTACTTAATCAGTTTATCTGATCACACATTAAATGAGAACCTGGAGAAAAGTATCTGCACAGGGTCTGAGCAGGTTGGTAGCCAGTAGATTGCTCTGGATGTGCAGCAACTTCTGTTATATATGTTATGCTTGATGTTACTCTTATCACAAATGAGATACTCAGTTTAATGGGACTGCGGTATCCTATAGTTTCAAAGTATTTCGTCACTCAATGGCTCTCAATTTTGAAATGTAAGAGTTTTTGTCCCCTGTCCTTGTTGAGTTGTAACCCTTTGATGCAAGTAGCAGTGACAGTGCTACAGTCTTAACTCTTCATGCTCCATGGTATCAAAAGCAAGTAAGCTTATTTGCCATTCTCTTCTGTAGCCCTTCTGTGTTGTATGGGTTTCACACTTGTGTGGAATTTGTCAGATTTACCTTCAGGGTAAAGCTTTCTTTACTTTGCATGGAATTGATTCTTCACAAATCTGTTTATTAAAGCATTGAATAAAAGGCTTCCAATATTAATCAGCTCAGGGTGGCACAAATGGATAAACAGGGACAGGAGTTCATAAATGCTGCTCTGTTTTGAGAGATGTAGAAAATAGTTCAACAGTACTATTTTGATGCTATAGCAGAACAGTTAATTAAAAACTTTTTAATAAGGAACAGTTGATGTTTGATGTGAAGGTTCGAGAAACACTGTTTCCCAGCTCCCTGGCAAAATATCACCATTACTATTATTTGGGAAAAAAAATGTTGTATATCAAAGAGGGATAAAGTATATATAACCCAAAAGCTCCTAGACTAAAATCTAATGCAAAACTTGACAGTACAGTCTTGGCAGTACCTACCTGAGTAAGTAGTAGATGATGTACGATAAAGGTAACTTCTATAGGGTAAACTGCTACTCTGGTCCAATTTGTGAAAGTTAAAGCAGAAATAAGAAAATTTCTTCCATTGTTTCAGATGTGTGTATATAAATTTCTTAAATTCATTTTACAATTATCTGGGATCTGTTGTTGTCACTGCTTGCTGAAACAAAAGTAAGTAGTATTAAGAACAAAAGGCTGTCCTGTAATCTGGTATTTCAACATGTTCTGTTTTCCTATTGAGAGAGATCTATTTAATAAATGTTACCTGGACACAACTGTCCTTACTGGTACAAATGCAGTCTCACGCTTGTGAGCTGCTCAGAATCTTGCAAGCAATCCTACCATAAGGAAATAACTGAAGTACGTCACTTCATGTTCTATCCTGATTTCTTGCTCCAGGTATGGTTCTAAAATAGTTCTTCTCACACAGTTCCAGGAATTAGACAAATGTGGAATTGATCCACTGAATCTTAACACAACTGAGCATCTTTATCTCTGCTCTTCAAGTAACTCATGGATGCTCATGTAATGTTTCACCTTAGTTTTAGAAAAACAAAAATGACAACAAACCTGGTCTCCCAAGTTATAAACTGCAAATGAATAAGACAATCCCAGCCCTTTAAGTTACTTTTTCACAAAGAAATATCGAAGATTCTTTTCTTTCTGATAGGATAAAAATAAGTTATAATATTTTCCACCAAATATTGGGTGACAAACAGGACTTGCTGTCCTGTTTTCACTTTACTATCTTGTGTATTGTCTCTTACTTGAGAGATAAAATTATTGTTGTTGCAGGCAATGATGCAGTGATACTAATAACTGCCTTTAGTCAGTTCATCACTTGTGTAACTTGATGACTTAACTAAGTTTTGTATGGCTGCAGTAGCAGTGTAAGATAATATATAGAATAGAGTGGTCTTAAGGCAAACCTTGGAAAATAAGTGAATCATTGTTTACCTTTTAACGTATGAAAAGGAAACCTTACATTTCTTTTAGTACACTGCTCAGTGATGCACTTTGTTTGCTGACGAGGAAGTGGTAATGAGTCTAAAATTAAATCCCTTTCAATATTTGTTTGGAAAGATCCATTTTTTTAAATTAAAAAACAAAAAAAAAAAACAAACCCCAAAACCATGCCCACAGAAATAGCCTTCAGTCCCTTATGAATGAACTACAATGTGGTAAGTCCAAAAGACACTTGGAGGTGTTTTGGTCATGTCCGTAGAAGTGGTGCTCAATCTTAACCTGTGATTCCAAGGATTAGTAGTAGTTGATGCCAGAGTATTAAAAAAAACAACAAACACCTTTCTTATAATATCTTGTTCAGTATAGCTCTTAGTTTGATGAATGAATCAGCCTGCTGTTACATGCTGTCTTTATAATACTTGGACTTTTGTTGTTGTTCTTATTTTAGCCTTCTCAAGGAGAACAAATTGGTGCTTGTATCCCTGGTCCTCCAGGTACAAGTGCATCTGCCTTAAACAGCCTGGTGGCCTCTTGTGCATCAGCAGTCGGTGTGAGAGTAGCTGCTACATATGAAGCTGGAGCGTTGTCTCTGAAGAAAGTAATGAACTTCTATGGCACACCTTCAAATGAACCGAGCCCTCAGCCTGGCAGTGGTTCCACAGGGCCTGAAGCTCTGAAAGACAGTCGAGAAGAGCAGGTCAAACTGGAATCAATGCAGGGGAAGAAGAGTTCCAGTTTAGTAGATATTAGAGAGGAGGAATCAGAAGGAGGAAGTAGAAGACTTTCCCTGCCTGGCCTGTTATCACAAGGTATAAAAAAAACCAAAACAAAAAACAAAACAAAACAAAAAAACACCTGAAAATATGACATATTTATTGAACATAAAGTTATTCATCAAATGGGCCCATTGTGTTAGTCTAGGCATCTTGCAAATTGACTGTCTATACAGATTGTATAGCAAATGATATATCTGTGGCCTTTGATCCCTGCTGTGCTGAGGTGGTTTTGAGCAATGGTTTTTGAGGTATTCCAGTTCTCACCACCAGGATTCAAAGCTGTTGATGTTTTTCCACCACAGGCTTCCGTGGTATTAATTACTTTGAATATGTGGTTATGTAGCGTAGTTCTGTATCAGTCTTGTATCTGTGCAGAAATTTTAGGAATTGGAATATTTCTATTTGTGACAAGTGTGTATTTTCTTTAAAAGTATACTTATTTTACATATAGTTTGTTTTGGCACATTTGCAGTGTAACTGCATTGTTCTTATATGCCTGTTAACTTTACTAGCTGGTAAAAATTACCTGGGATCCATCTGCTGTTAGCCCATACACTGCTTCTTTTTGTCAGTAAGCTATCTTCTTGCATGTCAGCCTTTGCTCTTAATTAAGACTTCTTGCAAAAAGCCTTGATTTTGCATAATACTGAGTGACATGCCTGTGTAAGTGATGAATTTAAAATGATGACCTATTTTTTTCTCTTGGCATGTTTTCAGTTTCTCCTAGACTCTTACGGAAGGTAGGACGGGCAAAAATGAGGACTGTAGCTCTCACTCCAACCTACAGTGGTGAGGCAGATGCTCTTTTACCATCTCTAAGAACAGAGGTATGGAGCTGGGGAAGGGGGAAAGATGGACAGCTAGGACATGGTGATGTTCTACCAAGGTGAGATTTCTTTGATAAATGTTTCTTTATTCAGTCAATCACTTAAATCTTAAGTATCCAATTTAATTTTGATCACCTGCCTTGCATTGTTCTTGTTCTTTGAGGTGTTCTGACTTAAATTCTTCCACGAAACACATCCCATGCTGTGTTGTTACTGATCTTTAGTTAGTCAGAATTTCTCCCTTGCAATTGCTAGGAGTTCTGGTGATATTTTGACCATGTTGCCCATGCTAAGGTGATATTTGTGTCTACTTTTGCACCTCATGGCCTTTTGATGAAGCTGGTTTATTGCCAAAAGATTTAATATGTTTGCTATGTTTGCATTTTCTAATGTTCTGTGGGAGTGGGGTAAGGGGGCGAAATAACTTTTTTTAAACTCTTCTTTATGGATTCTGGAAATTGACAGGCTTCAGCCACTATGTGTGAAAAGTTTAGATGGTAAAGAAGTGATTCACATCTCTGCTGGTGGTCATCATTCCTTAGCACTCACTGCCAAATCCCAGGTACATGTTATTATATCATTTATTGCTCATCTATCATGTTACTGTCATGTTGAATGTTTTCTAGGTTTCTGTTTCTTGTAAGCTGTAGTTTCTGTTTGTGGGAGGAGACTTGGAAGCAGTGTGCCTCATGAATTTCTGATTGTATTAAAGTTCTCTATGGGCCATCAGTATTATGTTTGAAGACTGTAATGACCTGTTGCACTTCTGTTTCTATTCTCAAATTGTCTTCTCACATTCAAAAGACACCAAAAATTAGTGAAGAGCTTCTTAGTACATTCTTTGCATGCCTTTGGCTTTTATTTGCACACTCAATGCATTGTGCTACTACAATTCAGATTTCATCTGTATGTATTGGTTGTTAAACACTGATATTGAGCTGTTTCTTACAGGTGTATTCATGGGGTAGTAATATCTTTGGTCAGCTTGGTCACACACACTCACCAACAACAGTCCCTCGACTTGCAAAGGTATTTTGTTTTCTGTATTTTTCTTCTTTGAGTTTAGGCCTTTCCCTACAAAAGTGAATACAAAGTAACTTCTGAAAACTGACCTTATTTATGGATCTGCATGCTATATAGTAGCAGAATCTTTGCTTTCTTTGGTTTATACAGTGAGTGTTATTCTTAAATGAGCCTGCGAAAAAGGCATCCAGGAATTCTTTCATATATATACATCCACTGTTTTTGACTGCTTTAAAGTTCTAAAGGGACATGACTGTTTTGTCTCCTTACCAAACCTGCCTTACAGTTGGTTCTTCTGATACAGATGTGGAAGTACTGAAACTTTTTTCTATTTTTATAAAATAGCTAAACAAATGCTTCTAGCTTTTTCCAGTTTTGCTAGATCATAACCGTATTTTTTTTTCTTGTGTATTTATAGAGCTGTTAGTTAAATCTTACACCTTTTAGTAGGGTTTTCAGTTTGTTCTGAGTTTTTGATTATTTTGAGTGAATAGGTTAATAATGATTTCTGGATCAGACCAGATCCTTGCCTATTTTCCCCTAAGACAGGCAAGCACCAGAAAACTAGCTGCAGAATTCTTCTGCTTAGGCCCTATGCATATTAAGATACAGCATGTTAGCTTTCTCCCATATTTATGGGTTTCACTGCCAAACGGAGAGGGAAAACTGGTGCCATAACTTTCATCAAAACCGCCTGATAACCTCTTAAAAATAAAATTGGTTTACAATTTAAAGGTTAAAAGAAACATCCATTAGAAAGAAGAAATACACTTGTTATAAAATCCTGATGTTAAAAAAATTACCAGTTACTCTAATACATTAGCTTGTTATCAGGTGTATTCCTTGCATTCTTGTCTAGAAGCTGTACATACTCTCTTCCAGTTGGAGATGACTTCTAATTCTTCTTCTTCCTCATGAATTTCAGGTGTGTGGTGATGGTGTTTGGAGTACAGCAGCAGGATCAGATTACTCTCTCTTCTTAGCAGATGAGGAAGACTTCCAGCCTGGATTATATTATTGTGGTCAAGAGATAACAACAGATAATTTGAGTGAAAGTAATTGTAGTAAGAATCCAGTTTTGTTACTATCCTGTAGTAAGGTGAGTGATATTTCCTCTAAGTTAGTACAAATCATACTGATTCAAACTCAATCTTGCTGTAACTACCAAGAGGTTGGCTTGAGATGAGGGAGTGTGTACTCTGATTCTGTGTCTTTGCATCATTTGGGCTAATTTGAGTTTAAGATAACAAAAAGGAGATGCTTTAGGAAGAAGGCTGCTCTTTTGTTTCAGTTAATCTGGGTCTCAATCCTATGTCCCTAGATCTAGCAGAAAAACAATAGGGGAGAGATTTTGAGGTGGGATGTACATATACTGGGTTTGTTCATATGTATAAATACATGTGTGTTTCTAAGGAATCCTCTTTTTAACTAAAAAAAGAAAGGGAAGTGGAGTTCAAATACTGAGTTATAATATAGTAGTGCATGTGAACTAGAACTAGTGAGGAACCAGAGTGCATTGGATTAATGGCACACGTACTGACCTGAGAGAATTTTTCTTCAAAAACTGTGAGTTGCAAGTAGTATTTAGTATTAGTGCAGATATTATATTAGTCCAGTTTGTTAATACTGTAATATTGTTCTTATCAATAAATTGATGTCTTTTAGATTAAGAATGCACTGTAGTTCAGAGCACAATTGCATTAAGCTCTTGTTATCCACAGTTCCTAATTAGCAGGAGAAAATAGCTGATGTGGTACTATATTGATATCAACATTGTTTACATAGGCGTGTTTTAAAAGTGGCTAAAATTAAGGTCACTGGTTCTTAAACAAGCAATGATTGTTGTCTTTAAAAATGTCTTTATAAGTAGCATAACAACCAACATTGACTATAACTGTTTCCCCTACGTTATTAATTTTGTATTAAACCATTGAATAGACTGTTTGACCTTTAGTGCCAAGCGTCACTGCAGGTAGTTGAAACTTATGATGATAGCCTTTATTCTGTATCATCCTAATTTTTGTTTATTTTTGTTTTCAAATGTAAGCTGTTTTCTTTTTGTTGTTGTTTTGTCTTTCAGATAGGATATATAAGCAATGTGATAGCTGGTGGAGACAACTGTTTGGTCTTGGTAGACAAAAACATAATGGGGTATATTGCCAGTTTGCATGAGTTGGCTTCTACTGAGAGAAGGTTTTATTTCAGACTGAGTGAGATCAAATCTCAGGTTCTTAGACCTCTTCTAGGTTTAGGTAAAAAAATTTTTAAATATTTTCTTTGATATTATTTAGTCTGTGTTCTACAGTAAAGTTCTTTATGCGAGACTTAGGTCATTACATATTTTTAAGTTAAAGCCAAGATTGTTTTCGTCTCCCTCGTTTCATTCAACTACTGAAACACAAGTGCAGTTTGATATCTGCACAACGTTACTGGTATTTGTGCTTTCCTAACTGTTTCATCTGAAATAATTGTTTGAACCATTATGTAATGTAAAGTCATTGAATTCCTGATTGTGGATGATGTTGCTGGGAAGTGGAATGAGCTGATATAACATCCATACAGTGTACTGGGGTAATTCTTTTATTGATGGGTGATCTACGTTTATAACATAAGCTAAACTTCTTTCTGATTTATTACAGATAATTTGGGCAGTGCAAATACAATCCAGTTGTTGCAAGAAATGGCAAGCAGGTTCAGCAAGCTATGCTATCTTATTGGTCAACATGGGGCTTCTTTAAGTAGCTTCCTTCATGGAGTTAAAGAAGCCAGGAGTTTGGCCATCCTGAAGCATTCCAGTCTCTTTTTGGATAGTTACACTGAGTAAGTGTCTGATTGTCTCATCTTGAGTGTCTGCAGGCTTAATCTGCTGACCACAGCAAGCCTTGTATCAGGAGAAAATAAATCATAAGGGAAGTTATATCAGAAACTATAATTCAAGTTACGTTCTTGCAATTTAAAATTTATGCAGAGTTTTTCACAGGCTAATTCATTTTGTAGTGAGCTTTGTATTTCAAGCTTTGCTAGTGTGCACACTGGACAATTTTGGTGTTGGGAAAGCATTAGGAGTGTAAAATTCTGTACAAACACTTAATTGATTGCTGCATGTATAACAGTAAAGCATGACACACTTGTTAGTTAAAGGTGTTGTAATATAAGGCAATAGAGTTGCAGTTACTTGGCCACTAAGTAAGAATACCTTTGGAATTTACTGTGGTTACTGTGGTCTTTTGAAAAGTCATTAACTAAAAGTTGTTTCCCAGAAGAACAGTTCTTTTGTCTGGTATCTGCTCATAGCAGACCTTGCCTAGAAGACACAGCTGTGTTAGTGCTCAAACTTTGGTCTGAATTATCTTTATTATTATTATCTTAATTATTCTGGGAGAGGATGTCTATGCAATTGTTTGCTGTCTGTCTTCTCAATAAGTTTTGCAGTTGTTGGGTAACTTCATCCAAATTTGTGAAAAATACTGGCTTAAGAGGAAAGGGTCTAAAAGTATTCTGTCTGAATGTAGTCTGTCTTATTAGATATCTGAAAATCCCTAAAGGAACAGAACTTTGTGATCATAAACTCAACAGCTTCTCTTGTTATGCAGTAGCATTCTGAATGTGCAGTTGCACATTTTCTTAAATACAAGTTGTCTTTCCTACTGGGTCAGTGATAAAATTAAGCCATATCACTCTGAAACAAAACTTCATCTCAGTTTATCAAATGAGTGATCAACAATTTTCTCCATTTCACGCATACTGACTGACTGCAGTTTTTATTTTAACTTGGACGCCTAGAATTGGTTCTCATTATTACTAGAATTTCTTCTTTTTCTGTCACTAACTGTTATGACTAATGTCTGTTCTTCACTATTTGCATGGCTTCTGCTCTTCCCCTTTGTTTTCTTAGTTGTTCAAATATTTATCTGTGTATAGTATCAAACCTATGCATGTTCCTCAATGTCATCAAGTCACACAAAAGACTATCAGTAAATTGGATTAAACTGAGACTTGCTTTTGCTGTGAATTGTATCTCCATTACAAGAGAAGGAAAGAACCTCTGGAGGCTCTCTGGTCCAGCCCTCTGTTCAAGCAGGGCCATCCAGAGCAGGTTACCCAAACTGTATCCAAATGGTCAAATTTTTTTGTTTGTTTTTTTTAATAGAGAAGAAATGAAGAGTAAAATGATGAATGCAGGAAAAAGAGAGATTTCTATCTTTAGTACTATTAGAAGCTAGCGTTATTAAACTGTTGAAACAGATGACCTGTTCTGTATGTGTTCAAACTTGGGGAAACAAATAATTCAAGTTGTAAAATAGTTCCTCTGGCAGCAACAGTGTGTAATAGTAATGCATATTCTGTCCTTCACGTGGAAAGTGAGTACTCAGTGTTGTGGTAACTGAATATTTCAGAGTTTGATATTTTCTCAAGCCCTTAGACTTATGATTACTTGTGTAACAGGTAATATGGATCTCACTGGTATGCTGTTGCAAACTGCAGTAGATGCTACTTCCAGGGTTGTTCCTAGTTTGAAACTAAAGGTTTCTTTTTCTTCACCATTTTAGATATTGTACTTCAATAACAAATTTCCTGGTAATGGGAGGATTTATGCTTCTCGCAAAGCCTGCAATGTAAGCAAACTTTTATCATGATGTGGAGTTTTTTGGTCAGCTTGTAGAGTGTTCTAAAGAAGTATTTGTGTGCATGTGTGTGTATAGTAATGAGCATGAAGTGACATTGCCTCAGCATACTTGAGTACGATAATTCATCTTCCATTAGATGAAGAAAAAGTTTATCCCTTTCAACTATGATAATAATTCATGTTAAAATACTGATTAATTAGCTCAATTGCTATTACATCAAGGTGTGGAGAGAGGAGGAAAAAGATCATAAGTGGCAAATTCTTTGAAAGAAGTGTAAGTGGATTTCAAATAATTCCTGAAAGCTTAGGACTGATGTTAAGTTTTCATCATCTATTCGGTGTTTGTCAGTACTTCATACTTTCAGTTGTTGCTCCCTAGAATATACAGAACAGTGAACGTTTCTTTAAGAGTTAGTGAGAGTAGGTATTGTGAATTCAGTTTAGTTTGAATTCTTTTATGTTTATATTCTTTTACCTTTGTGGAAGCTCTCTAAAAGGATGGACAAATAGCACGCTATTTCTGCATCAGACATGCTTTACTTATTGTATAGATGCTTTTAAGCTTGAAGGAAATTGTGCTTTTGGATCTGAGAATACAGCCTTTTCTCAGTTAAAAAGTATTTTTGCCTAGGAATTGAAGTAGTGATGCTGTACAGCTCTCTAGCATTGTGAGGAAACTGTTGTAATGAAGGAGTTTTT
Source organism: Phasianus colchicus (assembly GCF_987193195.1). Lineage (NCBI taxonomy): Eukaryota > Metazoa > Chordata > Aves > Galliformes > Phasianidae > Phasianus > Phasianus colchicus. Next base: position 25,806,439 of record NC_143442.1, read on the forward strand.
CTTCCAAATGTTGTCAGAAAAATTGCCAGTTTTAATTCCTTCCTAAAGTCTCTCATCTGAACATGATTTTGTTACAGCTGATTTATGATACACTTTGAATGTAGCATAAGCAATGGTACTGGAAGTTCTTTGAAATATTGGGGTATCTAACACAGGGATTTTTCTACACCTGTGGAACAGTGCTAATGACTGAATACGAAATCCCACTGCAGAGAGACATCAAGAATCTTTCCACAGTGGGCAGGATTCTTAGGGTGACTTGCAAGAAATCTGAGCTCAAGTATAAGCTTATTTATTATTAGAAGTGACAAGTTCTGGATGCTGAACTTAAGTGTACCAGATTCTTCACACTGGTTGGCACTGTTTGGTATCACAGCTTCTCCTACTGCAGCCAGGGTCTCATTAGGTGAACAACAATTTTTAAGGGTCCTGAGACTTCAGGGAGCAGATATCATAGAAGTTTTGGCCCTTACCTGTAAAGGGAAGTCAAGAATATCTTTGCTGATAATGATTTTGTTTTTGCAGGGAATTCTGTCTCAGTGAATGGTTAACAGTGTCAGTGTGTCTTTTCTGGATATTCCAGAAGATGAACAGTTAGCCTTAGCAGTTACTCTTAACTTTCTTTTAAACTAGCTGACTTCATTGGGAAGTGTAGTTATATGCGTATATAGTGTATAGATGTGTATAAGACTATGTATTTACTTGCTGTTATTATTTGACACTTTCCTATGGAGAGACCTCCATGTGAGGATCTTGAAGCACTTCAGAAATGCAAGCTATCCATTTAAGTTGTTGACTTTAGTTTAAATTTGCAATTAAAAATACAGTCTTCTCTCTAAAGAGGATTCTTCTTAATGCTTATTGAACAAGAGAGTTCTTAAAATCATTAGCAGACCTAGACAAGGTACATAAGATACCATTTCATGCATCAAATTAATCATGTAGAATTCTAGGGAGCCTGATGTGCAATTCTCTGATCTGGTTCTTTGTCCCTGGGGCTTACTTTCTCAGCCTCACCTGGCTCTTGAAATTTATGGTTTAAATGCTTCCCAGCTGGATGTGTATTAGTGCAGATATGTCATGTGTGCACATATGGTGGCACAGATATTGTGAAGGAGAGGGAAAAGCAGATTTGTTTTCATTTTTATGAAGAAATCCTGGTCTTGTGTGCTAATGCATTGTCTTCAGAATCATTTCCCTCTTCTTCTCTGAACTAGATTAGTTCTCCCTCTTGGAAGTCAGACTGAGGATTGAACAGATTTCCTGCCTTTCTTTGAGGTAGGATGTAATTTTTCTAGTTAGGGGAAAAACTGTTCAGCTTTCTTGAATAACAGGGGTGGGGAAGAGATTATTTGGTTATATTTAGGAAAGTGTACTGGAGCAAAGTTTAGATTCATTCAGGCCTTCTTATATGAGTCAACACTGGTAGAAACTCGCTACTTTAACAATAACCATGACAAGGCTAAAACGTTCCACCTATTTTCTCTTTTACTCATCACATGTCAAAGGGGAAAAAGGCAATTAGTTACTCTTCAAGTGGGGCAACTAAGTCAGCTTTCTTCAGCCAGCATAATGACTGAGCTTGTGCAAGCAGAACTGAAGTCCTGTATTGCAGTTGGTAGGGAGCTACATGATTTTATTACAATACTTGCTTAAGTCAAATTGGGAATGGATTAATAAGTAGCACGCGTTTGCCTTTGTTATTTTTGTTTTATGAAAATCCAAAAAGGTGCGTTCTGTGCTGGTGGAGTGCTCACTGATGCAAAACATCACTGATGTCTTACTGTCATTCTTGTTTTCTTCCTCTGTTCCCCAATGGTCCTATCACTTAGAGACTTCTTGAGTAAAAGTCAGGAGCTGTTACAGAAACTGTCTGAGTACAATGAGGAAAACCTGCAGCTGGTGGATGTTTTAAATGCTCTGTTTTTCATGCCATTCGGACGACTTCATGATTATGCCAGAACCTTGCTAAAGCTTGCCACATGTTTTGAAGTGGTAAGCTGTCTTTATTATTTATATCTCAAAAACTATGCACATGAAACTTATTGCTTGGAAATAGCAGTGAGAAGCAGATGCCGGGTAATTAGAAGTAGCTTAACCCTCAGTGAAGCTACCTTGGATTCAGGTTTGTTACAGGGAAAGATCATGCACGTTTACTTGCACATTCATAAGCCACACTTGCGTAGATAACATAAGTAGAATCTTGTTACTCTGCCAGAACTTTCTAGTGCTTGAGTTGAAAATTTTTATTGCATTATTTTGATGTCTGCGTATTGCTTTTCCATCTGGCATTTTTAGTGCAGCAATCCTTGGCTTTAGCACTACTGAAAATAATGTGTAATATTGTATATACATCTAGATACATAGCAAATGTCTACAACTGCATGCTATTCAAAGAATAGATGACTCCCAGCAATAAAAATTACCTGCCTGTCCATGCCAATGTGGTTATTAGAAGCGTTACTCTTGAAGTTATCGTTTTTTCTGCTACATCTTGTTAAGCTGCAAGAAAGTGAGTAATGTAATTGTATGTATTAATCATTCTGCCTTTAGTGTTCATGGGGAGCTTCTGTGATCTAAAAACTCCTGACACACCAAGAGAACATGTGACCAGGAAAATTACCTAGCTTCCACTGTTTATTTTATTAACTAGATCAGCTGTCATACACTTGGTGCTAATTTAATAAAATGGGATAGCTGTCTTGCAGCTTTGTTATTGTTATTGGTACAAGCCCTCAGAAAGTCTGTCAGGTCTGTCTTGCTTTGTGCCCTAGGCATCTCCAGAATACCAGAAGCTACAAGATTCTAGCTCTTGTTATGAGAGCCTTGCTGTCCATCTTGGCAGAAAAAGGAAAGAAGCAGAGTACACACTTAGCTTCTGGAAGACATTTCCTGGGAAAATGACGGTATGATGACAATTGTCAGCCTGTTAGTAGCTGGTATGTCTTGTTGTGAACTTTATATTCTGTCTGTTATCTATGCTACTCTCAGTTGCAGATTGCATTTTTCTGGCTTGTGCTGCTGAAGTAATCTAATTTTGGAAAATTTTGGCCTATGAAAGTACACTCTGAAAAATAAATAGCACTGATCTTAAATCATAATCAGTGGGAAGTAAACTTCTGTAACTATTTGTAATCTCTACCTGTAGGATTCTTTGCGGAAGCCAGATCGTCGTTTAATCTGTGAAAGCAGCAACAGGGGGTTGTCCCTACAGCATGCTGGAAGATTCTCTGTGAACTGGTTTATCCTCTTTAATGATGCTCTGGTGCATGCTCAGGTAAGCCTGCTTGCATCCGGGAACAAAGCTTTCTTTCAAACAACGTGACTGATTTTTCATACAGTGAAAGTAAGTTTTTGCACTATTCACTACAATATTTCTTAACACGAAGTGGTATTTTTTCATATTTACTAAGGAATTTGGAATGATCTACTAATGTTTTCTTTCAGTGTATGTTTGGTGTTGCCCTGTGGTTGGCATGGTTTCTGTTCTCTTTTTTTGAGAGAGCAAAGTGTGCAAAAGGAGCCTGTAATGCCATTTTCCTTAGTCTGTAGAGGAAGAAATTACGTTCAGAAAAATCACAGGGTAGGGCAGGTGTAATGAATCAGTTAGTACTCAGTGAAGTTTCTCTTTTCCTTTTCTTCAGTTTTCAACACACCATATTTTTGCCTTGTCCACGCTGTGGGTAGAAGCTCTTTCAGAAGAAGCTGGTAATGTGTGAGTATGAGTATTTATTGTGTTGTGATGCTGAAATAGTCAGATGTCTTAGGTTGGGAGGATTAGGGCTTTGTAAACAGTTTCTGTAAACTAGGAGCGGAATGAAATGTAATCATTTTTAGCCCCTTTTCTTTCACATGATTTTCTTTTATTTCTGTTTAAAAAAAACAACAACAAAACAACACAAGTTGTTCAGAAATTAAGAACAACAAGATAGAATCAAGAGATTAGCCAGTAGTCTTTTCTGCTGCTTTTTTACTCATGACCTAATGTTTAAGTGAATTCTAACAAGTTGGGTCAACGGAGATGCAATATTCATGCTCTAGAAAACATTACTCTTTCTTTGAATGAAATTTCACTAGATTAAAAAGACTCTCTGCACTCCCTGTAGGAATGGATTGAAGATTACCACTCCAGAAGAACAGTTTGTTCTCCTTTCTTCAACACCACAGGAAAAGGTAGGCATATCTACATATTTTTCATGGTTTCAGTGATACAAAGGAGATTTTTCTCTCCTGTAAAAGTAAACAGGGAGAAGTAGCAATACTGTACTGCAGAGCACAAAGGAGACAGCTGTAGTTGCTGTAAAGGAGAGAGCTTCTATGCAAAAACAGATGCTAGCTAAATTCTGTGATTAAAACTCTGTTTCAGACTAAGTGGCTGAGGGCAATAAGTCAAGCAGTGGATCAGGCCCTTAGAGGGACTTCTGATTTAACTCTATACGGAGCTGGTGGGAATGTTCCAAGACAGGAACCTCCTATTTCTCGCAGTGCCAAATACGTCTTCTACAAGGACCCAAGATTTAAAGATGCTGTTTATGATGGGAGATGGCTCTCAGGAAAACCCCATGGCAGGTAAGAGCATTTGAACAATACAGGTGAAAACAAAATGAAGTAGTTACTGAATTGGTAAGTAGGCTTATTCACAGAAGCCTATCTGTGAAGTGCTGAGTGAACTGATTATCTGGTACACATCAAAGTACAACTTTGTTTATTTTTCAGAGGGATCCTAAAGTGGGCTGATGGAAGAATGTACTCAGGGACCTTCCGAACTGGACTGGAGGATGGGTAAGATCTCCCACTACTTGTGGAGGGAGAGGGCAAGAAATACTTTAGGTATAAGTTATAGCAAGGATTATAAGAAGATAGTAAATTGTTTAATTAAAAGGTTTTGCAGTGAATCTCATTGACTCAGGGTTGTAAATGTTGTGCATTGATCCTTGAATAATCCAGAGCTATGTTAATTGTCTTCAAAGTAGACTCTGTAACTGCAAATAAAAACTTGCTGTTTAATAAAACTGGAGCTAATTGGGGTAATCAGCTGCAGGATGGAGAAAAAGAGAGAGAGAGAGAAAACAGTTGAGAAAGAATGAGTAGGTGATATGAACTTCTAAGCAGAGGAACCCAGTTAAAAACTCTACAGTCAGGTTTTCTTTACGTAGGTATCTAATGTTTTGTGTTGCAGTGTTCTTTCAAAATGTCCAGTTGGTGGCTTATTTTGCCTTCTAGGAAAGGCAATGATTTTCATACAGTGTAGTGATGAAACTTCTGTCATTTTTTTTTCTTTCTTGCAATGTTTCTTGTGGAGTGGGGGTGTAAAAATTTTGGAAGGAGATGAAGTCTTGAAGTAAGCCTTTTGTCTTAAAATGAATGAGTGTATGATCCTGGTGACTAAGATGATAACGTCAGAGGAGTTTGAAAATAGGATGTGCAGGAGTGAGTCCTGGATATTAACAATTTATCTTATGAAACAAGTGAGACCACTTGAAAGTAAACTAGTAGTTGATTATACAGCTTTGAGTTAATCCATTGCTAAGAATCTGCTTACAGCATTAGTTAGGCTGCAAGGTTAACTTCTTTCCAAATACATTCTTAAACAAATTTTGTGAGCAGACATGTCTATACAGGGCAGGGTTAAAATATCTAAAGAGTCCTATTGAATTCCAGTTGTATTTTCAAAGTATTGAGTCAGAGGAGAAGTTGAAATGTGATCAGGCTGTGGGCAGGTTGTTAACATACACCTTAGTTATTGGCATATGTTAAACTATAAAACCATATCAGAGCTTTTTGCACATGTAGCTAACCATGATCATTTTGGCATTCTTGGAGATACTAATTCCCATTACAAATAAATAAATTGATATTTAGCATTATTTACTACAATAATCAAATGCATGTTCTTGCATTTCAGCAGGCACACTGTTTAAAACATTCAGCAATAGTATTATGTTATGGGGCTAGATGTGCTCACAGGAGAACCTTTTATAATGGAATTTTAGCCTCTTTATTAGATCAAGTACTACGAATAAGTTGTCTGTTCAGGCATAGTGAAAATATGAACAATTTTTGTGCATCTGCTTGAGCATGATTAGAAGCTAGCATCTTGTTTTCTTCTTTTAAATGTTCTCGCCTTGGAGCTTGAGTTATGTGCACTTGAGTTATCAAGACTTGAAGACAACCAAGGTAGACATAATATGTGAGAAGTCTTGTGTCCTTTAAGAAGTTGAGAAGAAAGCTGCAGTGTAGCATAGAGGGGAAAGCTTAGAGCAGTGTCAAAATCCAAAACCTGAAGAAGCAGTACAGACTGAATTGACCTAATGATGTTGAAGTTTTTGCTTTCTCTTTTTACATCAATAAATCCAACCGTTGTAGCTAGAGATCTGCAAAAGTATAGAGCATTCTGATTTTAGAATGGGTGTTGCATCTTTTTATTGAAGAGTGTTAGTATTATAGCTGCTTGTGTTCTATGTCTGTGTGCTGACAGGTATGGTGAATACAGAGTGCCAAATAAAGCCTTGAATAAAGATGACCACTATGTGGGGTACTGGAAGGAAGGCAAAATGTGTGGGCATGGAGTCTACAGGTAATATGGCATTTGTGTTCCCATCACTGCAGAAGGGAGTCCCCTTACCAACCAGCCCCATGTATGTAGGTATATTGTTAGCTTAGCTTGTTTTCTGCTTTTACTTTGAATTGCTCCCATTTACGCTCATTTTGTGTTCTGTTAACAACATGTATTCTATGGTTGCTACTGCCTTTCAATAGTTCATGATATTCTTTTCTTTAGAGATAAGTAAAATATACCAGTCTTGCTTGTTGGGGAGAAGTTGCCTTTAAAACAGTGAAGATCACTTATGTCCCAAATATACTTTAACAATAGTTTTTACTTAGTATGACTGTAGTGTAGTTTTTATAAGGAAAAAAGGGATGGCAAACTGTAGGAATCTTGCTTATTCCTTTTTTTTTTCTTCATAGCTATGCTACTGGTGAAGTATATGAAGGATGCTTCCAAGATAATATGCGTCATGGCCACGGGCTGCTGCGCAGTGGGAAGCTTACCTCTTCATCTCCCAGTATGTTCATTGGACAGTGGACAATGGATAAGAAGAGTGGTTATGGTGTTTTTGATGATATTACAAGGTAATGTTTGAGGTGCTTGAATTCTTAAGCACTAATACAACATACGTACAAATATAAACATTAAGTGCTTTCTGAGCACAAATCAATGTAGTTTTTTCTTTCCAGTCACCAAATCAATGTTTTTTTCATTCCTGAAAAGAGGGATTTTGGTTGGAGCTCAAGAAACCAGTTTTGGTTTAACTAGACTGAAAGCCCACTTACAAAGCAGAATAGTAAGAAGACAGAAGGTGAAAGAAGTATGTGTGTATTTCTTGAAACAGAGCTAATAGTATTTTCAAGTGTCAAGTGACTTTGAAGGCCGCCTTCTTGCTCCCTGCAAAGAACTTCTTTTTTTATTATCCCCTCAGTTTGAGTCATCTAGCTTAGGTAAAGAAACCAAAACTTAGGCAGCAAATTGCCTAAAATAAGCAAATAGCATCTGTTCTAAGTAACTGACAAGTATATAATGTAGATGCCTAATGAAGCTGAGGATCTCTTTTCACATACAATTTGTTTGCTGAACTGGATCAGATTCAAGTTTATGTGTTTCTTATTTGCTGTAACTACAGCTTGGGTTCCTTTAGGTAGAAATTGATCTTAACTGGGCTTCAACTATTTCAGGCAGTCAGGAACAGTTTGCTTGGATGTAGCCAGTCTGTAATGTGACTTGTTAAAGGAAGTTCTTTAGAGTTCCTTTCTATCAAAAAGTCTTTTTCTCTTTAATCTAGTGAAACTGGATTGACGGGCTTGTGACAAGTGATGTATAACTCATTTATAATGTTTTTTGTGATGGTCAAATACCAGAATAAAGCCATAGAAAAAGAAGATATCTTAGTTAAGCTGCATTATTTCTACTTCACTTTTTCTTCAGAGGAGAAAAGTATATGGGAATGTGGCAAGATGACCTTTGCCAAGGCAATGGCGTTGTGGTTACTCAGTTTGGATTGTATTATGAAGGAGCCTTCAGCACTAACAAAATGATGGTGAGTTGAGCACTAGGATTTGTGCTACAGTAATTTGTCCTTGAGACGTGGTACCCTTCTGGAGTAGATGGTTGGTCATATAAATAATCTGTTAGGTTGTGTAAATCTTCTATTCTTCTAACCTTCTGTTGTGCTGTTCTGTTTTTTAAATGTCTATATTCCAGTTTTGTTTTACCTAGGACTGCTGCAGAAGTTGCTTTAAAAAATGAATAAATAAATAATTTGTTAACAATTAGTAGCAAATATTTCATTACATCTTTAGATCTGTAGTCTGGCCTTCTATTATAATTACAGCGCTGTTTTTTCTGATTATATTTGTAGGGGACTGGCATCCTGCTTTCTGAGGATGATACAGTTTATGAAGGGGAATTCTCAGATAACTGGACTCTGAGCGGAAAGGTTGATATTACAGTAATTTGTAAACTGTTATTTTTAAAATAATGATAATCTTGTACTTTGAGTCCTACTAGATTTCAGTTCAATTTTTGTTGTTTTTTCTCAAGGGAACACTGACCTTACCAAATGGAGATTATATTGAAGGTCTCTTCAGTGGAGAATGGGGATCTGGAATAAAAATCACAGGAACCTACTTCAAACCTAGCTTATATGAGAGTGAGAAGGATAAGCCTAAAGCATTGTGAGTGTTGAGTAAGAAATAATTTCTGATGAGGTTCGGTAATGCTGTCAGATGTAACCCTTGGCTTTTTTCAGAGGCTGGTTAAATTATTTTTTTCCAGAGAAAAAATGAGATTTTGAGAAGAAGCTTCCTCCCTCTTTATTCCTTTTCTCTCCTCGCTAAAAAAAATAAGATAAAACCCTATTTTATAGCTGTTGTGTGTTGTATTAAGCACCCACGGGGCTATCAGGATGCGATGTGACAGGACCTCCCCCTTCTCAGTGATTGGACAATGCATGCTTAAGGGGTGTAGCCAAAGTAGAAGATGAATGTATTTAAGCAGATGTCACGCAGAAATAAACGGCCGTTTCCTGTTCACCATATTGGTGTAAGCTAGTACTTCTTAGTAGTTCTTAGTGCTAATTGGGGGGGTTAATCAGTTAAGCAAAGGGTGACACAGCGTGATTGTAACATTCACGGCAACAGTTGTGATATTCATTACTACTTGAGTAATGGTATGAAAATTACAGCATACTTGACATGTTGCTACTGACCTATAACAGTCCCAGTACTTTTTATTTGTATCTGGACTGGCTGTTAGAACCTATCTATTATAACGTATCTGATGATTTCTGATTATATTTGTGAGAGAGACTACATTGCATTTGAGGGATTAAATCATTCACAGTGTTCTTTCTGATAATGACTCTGATGGTAATTTAATGATATCAGTAAGGGTACGTTTGGACAGAATTAGCTATCTACTACAACTTTTCCATACAGGGCAGAAATTCAGAGTACTTGAATTGCTTAATTACCAAAAATAAAACAAGGCATTTTAACTAATTATTTTGCAAAGCATATATAATAATACTTGTAACAGCTGTATAATCTCTGGAAAGAAACAGCATGTTCTGTTTAAATCAAACTGAGATCTTTAAGTAGAATAAATTTAAGTAAACTTTAACAAGAGTGGTAGATGAAAGTTCAGTGTTTACTACCACTGTATACTGGTCAGCAATATTCGTAATAGTTGTACAGAATTCAGTGTCTTTGAAGCTTACTCTGAAATTTCAGATTAAAATGGGAAACACAACTGTTCTAACCTAGGTTATTTCTTGGTATGCTTCCAGAAGCTTTCACTGGTGATTTCTTTTGACAGTGCTGACACCCACAATGGGATGTGGAGTTACGCAGGCCTCCCTGCTGTACTGAGTACTTAAAACCTCAGCAACTGCCTGTTTTTACCCCTGTAGGGAGTCTATGAATAAATGTATGTACGTATTTGTGAAGACAGCTTGTGAAATAAGGGTTTCACCTACCCTTTTCAGTCTCTTGAGACTGAAAATCTTCTGATATCAGTTGTGAAAAACCTTGGAAGCCTTCTTTTTTTGCTTTGTGAGACTAGAAGCATGGAGAAATGTCAGTGTTTCTAGTTCTCATCTAAATTTCTTGGGGAAAAAATATTTATGAAAGATCTGGCAGTTTCTGAAACTTGATTGAAATCAAGAAAAGCACTGCCAGACTTAACAGTTCTATTTGCTTTCTGAAAGCTTTTTGAAGCCCTGAATTCAATTTTATGTCTTATGAATATGGATGGGCAGCAGCTCTTAGTTTTGTGTATAGAGAATCCCTGAGCAATGGCTGTTAGGGAAAAGATACCTGCACTTGTTTTTGCTTTTTACCACCTCATACCTAACGTGATGCAGCGTTATCTGTAGATGATACTTTTGGGCCAGAAACCATAGATGAATGTTTTTTGTCTGTGTAGGTAGGCTATTTATACATTCCAAGGTCATTAGATGCTTGGGATATCTCTGTACCTATGTTCTTATTATGTGAATGTGTACAATCTTCTGAATAAACACCAGTGATGTAGATAAGCCTCATCAATCACAGTATGTCCTATTTGATTGGAAAAAAGATCAGTGCTTTTCATATTTAAACAAGATGTTTCTTGGAACAATAAAAGAAAGATTAAGACTGATATGCATAAAGTAGTAACATTTGTAGTTGCTCCTACATAGGCATTAAAAACATTTTAATCCTGTAACTTTATAATCTGTTGCATGGATTAATGCATATTTCAAAGCTGTTACTGAGCAAGAAAAAGAATGGTAAGCATGAATACAAGTTTCTGTGACCTCTTTTTAAGTCGAGACATTCTTTCAAGTACTGGGTTTATTCTCAGTGATAAACAGTAAGAAACTATTAAGTATATGAGGTTTTGGTAAAGTTCTTTGAGATTTTAGGTTGACACTAGCTATGAAAAACCACTTATGTCTAAATGTGTTGTTTCAAGTGCGTTTTTTTTTTTTCTTTTTAACTGACTAACTGATTATTTTATTAGGCGGAAACTTGGAATCCTGGCAGTGCCTCCTGATGAGAAATGGAAGGCTGTATTTGAAGACTGCTGGAACCAGCTTGGCTGTGAGAGCCCAGGCCAGGGTGATAGATGGAAGGCTTGGGACAACATTGCAGTGGCTCTGACCACCAACCGACGACAACATAAGGACAGGTTGGTTCCTAGAGAAATGTAGTTTGCAAGATGAAGAAAGTATTGAGAGAAACTGGGATTGTGCTCTACTCTGGAAACTGATTCTGGAAAAAATCATTTGTGTTCTGTAAGCAACAATAACAAAGCATCAAAACAGAACTCCTAATGCAAACATCTCTTTCAGGGACATGGTGTCTAGGATTAGTTCAGGTGTTACAGTCTGTTAGATTATTCAGTGTGTATTAATAAGATCCTAGCTAATTACTACTGGTAAGGGAATGTTCAGTTGTCACAACTGAAATCAGTGCAGAAAAATCAGAAGAATATAGGGAACGAAAATTCAAGGGGTGGGAAGAAAAGTTTTCTTGGATAACTTTTTCCATGAATTACAAAAAAAAATAACAAACAAAACCAAGCCAACAACAAAAGCCACAAAACAAACACAATAAAGAGGCTTAGACTTTTCAGGATATTGCACAAGTCAGCTAAATGACTTTGCTAATTAAGAGAAAAATAGCTGTAAGTGAGCTAAGAAGATTAACACAAGAAGCTGGCTTTTAACATCAAGAAACTTACTGTAAAAACAATAGTGTGACACTTAGTAAATACTGCTGATGTCCAGGAAATGTGTAGTGACAAGTTGCTGGTAGTTCCTGAATGTCAGTCAGAGTGGGAATTAGTATCTTCCATGTTCCTGATTTTCCAGAGTTGGGATTTTATAGTGAAACAAATCTGTGGATGTGTATTTCCACGGTGTTATTTCAAGTTCAGTTTGCTTAAGTGAAGTTGAAGAATTTTTGTGCAACAGGTATGGAAGATGAAGTTCAGGCTGAAGGATTCAGTAAGACTTTGAAAGTTCAAGGGCATAAGAGATTGACTAGTTTCCTATGTGTATTTCTACCATCTTTTTCTTTATGGCTCATCGCTTTCTTGTTGTAACTTCCATGTTTTGCTTCAATTTTTATTCCTACTCTGACTCCAGTAATCTATACATATTTGTCCTTTTTATGACTGCAGTCCAGAATTACTGAGCCGTTCTCATACTCAGACACTGGAAAGTCTGGAATTCATTCCACAACACATTGGTGCCTTCACCTTGGAAAAATATGAAAATATAAAAAAATATTTGATAAAGGTATTGTGACTATCAAATACTCATAGTCTGTTGGCAAGGCATTATGTTAAATTCATTTGAGTTATAAGTTGTGTAAGAGCTTCCTTGAATTTCCTTTTAGTATTTACATGTTTATAGTCCATGTTGAATTCATTCATATTTACTTATAAGTTTCTAAGTCATTAAATTCAACAACCATTAACTAAGGCTAAAATCACTGAGTATCTAACGAATATTTTGTTAAAGTCAGTTTTTTCTCAGTTGCTGTTTTGATTTTTATGCAGTGGATCCCAGCAGAGTATTCTGAAGTACTTGTAATTATATCATGTTAAATTTAGTGTTTATCCAAGCAGTAGCACATTCAGACAAGTACTGTCTTGACCACTGTGTGAGTCTGTATTCAGCTAATACGTAAATTTCTTAATTTAAATGGTCATTTGTTGATGTATCTGCAATATTTTTGTTTCAAATTGTGTTGTTGTTTTTCTGATCCATCTCTAGTTCCAGATTTTTTTCTTCAACCTGCCTAGCAGGTTGATCTATTTGACCAGGCAATTGGTATCTTTCACATCAGGCATGTGATACTCCTCTCCATCCATTGGGCAAGCTTGTGGAAACACTAGTAGCTGTCTACAGAATGACTTACGTTGGAGTAGGAGCTAATCGACGATTACTGCAGGAGGCAGTAAGAGAGATCAAGTCCTACCTCAAACGCATCTTCCAATTGGTTAGGTAATGAGATTCCAATGTTCAAGTCAAACTACTGCTTGCTTATTTAAAAATACGTCCAGTACTGAAGCAGTCTAGTGTTTATGTAGTCCAAGCATGCAGTATTTTTACTCCATTTTGGGTGTTGATTGTATTTACTTAAACTTTCTAAAAGGTCTTCAATATTCTATCAAAATAATAAAAAAAAAAATAAAATCAGACTTCAACCCAATGACTTACATCCCACATTGCACTTCAAAATGCAGATCAGCAGGGTTCCGTACGGACTTCCAATTTAGTGTCTTTGGTTATTCATGCTGTGAGAGGATAGTGTTCAAAGGGTTTAGAAGAGTAGCAAGAATAGGAAATTGCAGCGTATTCCATTAAAGTTATTAGGAATGTGGCTCATCCATGTTGATACGAAGTCTTTGCTTGGATTCCTCAGAGCAATTGCAGCTTTAAATGGAATATTTCTGCTTTCAGTTTGGCAGGTTCCAAATCAGTAACCACTAGAAGTCTTATCTGTAGGGAGGTAATGTCAGATTGGCCAAGATCTCTTTGACATATAAGGGTATGGCCTTTCTAAGTTTTCTTCCAGGTGGATGGCACTGTACATATATTATCTGTGCTGTCTTAGTTATGTTATGTTGTAATTAAGGAGACTTTTTTCTTCTCCAATCATCTCTTCTTATACTGTTTTGTGGAGATTTCTGTGAATTTTCATACATTACTGTGTGTTGCCACGTAGGTTCTTGTTCCCTGATCTTCCGGAAGAGGGCAGCACAATTCCATTTCAGCCGACGGAAATAAAGGGAAGGCGTTCGTTCTGCAGTGGGAAATCTGACTCCAGATCAGAATCTCCTGAGCCAGGGTACATAAAGCAGAAAAACCCCTTGTGAACTAATGAAGGCCTTGTTTTATTTTCCGTTAACAGGTTTTCCTTGAGAAGGGTTAAAAAAATAAAATAAAAGCCCTGTGTTTTACTGGTGGACATAAGCAGTTATTTTTTTTCTTTTGGTTTTGATGATGGTTTTAGAAACAAGTTCAAACTTAGGCCTGGATTTCAGGAGGATATTTGGAATATGAGTTTTTGGCTAATGCAGATCAAGTGCAAATGTCATGTGGAGCTCAGCCTTGATTCCACCATTGTCCTGTCCATAGCCATTTCAGGTGTGGACAACAGAAGGAAGGAGGGATCAGCAGAGAGAACCTTCTGAGAAAGGCCCCATTTATCTGTATAGATGATATTTGTAGGTATCCTACATTCAGCTTTCCCTGTTAAGATTATGACTTGATGCAAAGAAACTCAAAACTTCATGATGCCTTATAGTATGAGTATGTGGAGCTAGGTCAACTAACTTGCTGGGACGTTGCCTGTTTTTCAGCTTGTGCTTAAAAGGTAAAGTTGCATTATCAGTGGAGTGGCTAAGAATGGGTGTCAAATAATTGCCTTGAATGTGCAGGTAAAATTTGAACTTCAATATATTATACAGCTCACTAGTGAGTGTTCTTTGTGTGGATGCAAAAGAAAGTCGCTGCTAAGTATTTCTTAGCACAGACTTTTTTTGTACTTTCTATATTGTTAATTCTTCATAGGATAAATCCAAACTAAATTAAAAATTTGTTTTCTAATCAGTATTTTTTATTCTATTTTTATAGTTGTCTGTATTTTTATAGTTGTCTGTCTTCTTAAATGTCTTTTTCTTCACCCCACTTTCTTTTTCTTTTGTTATAGCTATGTGGTAACCAGTTTTGGCTTGCTACTCCCTGTACTACTGCCACGACTCTATCCACCTCTATTCATGTTATATGCCTTAGACAATGAGCGTGAGGAAGATGTTTACTGGGAGTGTGTCTTACGTCTAAACAAACAAACTGATATGGCACTTCTAAGTTTTCTTGGTGTGCAAGTGTAAGTATGCTTCAACACTAAGAACTTAAAGATTATGATATGTAATTAGATAAAGCAAGTCAAAGATTGTCCAGAGTGCATTTCTCTGATTAAAATACACATAAATATATCTTCAAACTAATTACCATGGTTGAGAGAATGAATCAAAACTTCTCTTAAAGAAATAAATTAAAAAATAGGGATAGAATGGGAAAGAAGATAGTTATCACTACAAAACCAAAGGGAGGCATTTCAAATCTGAGTATTTTTCACTTATCTGTGCTAGATACAGTTCTGCCTGTTGGAACAAATGCTCAAAAAAGGACACAATAACTTTGTTTTCATAAGGTAAATGATACTTTAAACTAACAGGATGTTATCTGAATAGATTGTTTTGGGTTTCTTGCAGGAAATTTTGGCCAGGAACTGTATCCATCCTTGGTGAGAGTAGAAAGGTATGTTCATTGGGTCTTGACTTACAGTGTACTTTGTTCAGTTTTCTTTAAAGAAGTCAGTCATAAAGAATAGGTTGAAGAACTTTTGACAAACCTTTTTGCTGAAGAGATGCTGCATTATCTTGATCCCTAGAAAATGTTTCTGCTACTTAAAAGCTACGTCAATGATTTCTTAGAATAGCTCTTTGTCCAGCTTTGTCACTTACTGTTTTACTCTGTAAGAAGTTCTAGTTCAGAAAGAAATTTGAAACCCTTTTGCTTGGTCTCCAGGTATGAAAACATATGAGGGGGAAAAACATCTACCAAATAAATTTTCAAGATGTTTGAAAGTTGTGCTACTGTATGCATTCTGATTAGGAGAACTGAATTATTTTTATTCTTAGTCATAATGTTGACAGAAGCTGAACACTGGTCTTAAATAGTGGTAATATAGTGCTCAGTCTCTATGCTCCACTAATAATTATTTCAATAATCATTACTTTGAACAATTTCAACTTTTACAAAACTTTCACATCACATCTGTTTATGAGCCAGTGGATTTTTTATTTGAAACTTTTGATTTCTTGCAGCCATTTAGATCCCACTGCCTTGAAGATTACCTTTTCTGTATTTATAACTGTGGCTTGGCCAATATTTTAAATATACAAAGTGTGGTTTTGATCATGCTAGTTGCTGAACATAAGCAATGTGCTATTTATATATTCATAGAACTATAGAATCACCAAGGTTGGAGAGATCCACAGGATCACCTAGTCCAACCATTCCTTGATAGATGTGAAATGGTACAGATTTATGGTAATAAGCAAAGCTGCTGCTTATCTTCCTCCCCCCTCCCCCTTTCCCTGAGGCTATGGGTTCCCAGCAAGGCATCTTCCCTCTTTCCCAAAACATGAATTGTGGGACACTTCGGAGTTCAAGATTCACCTTGAGGTTAAGGAAACATGATGCAGATCTCCACTTTTACTTGAAATATTCCAAAATTCAGTAATAATATGCTGAGTTGCTGCAAATCTTTTGTATTTTTAGGTACTAAGCAAAATTCTTATAGCTGCATGAAATTTTTACCCATCTGTATGTTTAGAGTTGTATTTTTTTTCTGTTGTAGAGCAGAACCCTTCCACTACATACATATACTATGCAAAATGTCTTTGAATTACATGGTGTCTGATGCTATCTGCAACTACTTATTGCTGTGGTCATCCATCTATTAAACGGGATGTGTTCAGCAAGACACCATGTATATCTGCTTCTCTCATTCAGTTTCCTTATTTCTTTGAATTTCTGTGGGTCCTTCTGCATCTATCTATTTTCTCTCTCTCTCCTTTGTTCGGAAAGCTGTAGGCTCAGCTACTTATTAAGAGCTCACAATTATACCAGTTCTTTTCTGTTTTCTCCAAGCCTATGAATCTGTGATTTTTAACTGGTATGACCTTTCTAGATTTCAACTAATTCAGTCTTAGGGTTCCCTCTAACTATTAAGATTCTAACCATGTTAAGATTCACTGATTCTCAGTCTTCCTTAACCTGGAAATTATCCAAAAAGTCTCTGATTCTCGTAACTTAATCACTTGTTCAGTATAGGCTTTGCTGAATTTTAAAGAAACTCAGTAATACATGGACAGCTTTCTAAATGACTTTATCTTCTGGATACGTTCTCTTCTCTTTGCATTGGAAATCTGAGAATCTTTTATGGCAGTGTTGCATGATATGCTGCTTCTTTCCCTGAATAGTGTGTTGTGAAACTTGAATGACAAATCTTCTCATGGTTACACAGGTATCATCAAATACAAAAGATGCCTGCTTTGCCTCTGCAGTTGAATGTTTACAGCAGATCAGGTAATTCTCTGAATTGTCTTGTCTTTTATTTTTTTTACTGGTTCTGCTCTAATGGTATCTACTTAATATGATCCTTCTTGCCTTATCTTTGTTCACTTTGTTAGGCATGGTGTATTTTCAGTTAAGCTAGAAGTTTTAGAGTTCCTACTACAAACATTAAAAATTCTCTTGATGGGGAATGACATGTAGCCTTGTAAAGGCAACTGTTGAGAAATTTGCCTGTAGACACTTAAATTCAAAAGCAAAAGGATATCTAATCAAATATGCATGTGAATTTTTAAGCAGTTAGGATAAAGTGACCTGTTATATTGGCATGGTTTGTTTCTGTCAGCTGACACAAGGAATTCTGTTGTAAAAACTTGAGTTCTTTTTTCCTCTCCCTTCCACAATGTTTAGCTTTAAACTGTCAGGATAGTTTTGTTCAAAGCACACTGCTGCAAACTAGTAATTATAGACCAGGGTGTACTGCAGTGAATGATCTAGCTTGTTGCATGGAGGGAAGGCTAGCTAATAAATTTTCTTCCAAATTTAAATGCAGATACATTGCTTCTTATTGATATCCTGTTTTGCTTTTGCTCTTCAAACAGTACCACATTTACACCAGCTGATAAACTGAAGGTAATCCAGCAGACTTTTGAAGAGATATCTCAGAATGTACTTGAGAGTCTTCAGGAAGATTTTCTGTGGTCCATGGATGACCTTTTTCCTGTTTTTCTATACGTGGTGCTACGAGCCAGGTAGGTGCTAGCATTGGCATCAGGCATAAGTTGAGCGTGGGCTGTTTGAGAACTCATGCCTGTATTAAATTTTCAAGCTTCTCATTATATGACTAATTCTTAGGTTTTTTTTGTAGTTTAGTCCAATTTCTGGTTTAGTTGTTTGCTTTGACCTGAATAGATATTGGAGAGTCAAAATTGAGATGACTGTGTCCTCAGAATGGGGATAGGAAAAAGGCTGTTTCTTGACCAGTATATCATGTACCATGTCATCTTCACTTGTCCTCTTTTGTCCCTCATGATAGGATAAGGAATTTGGGTTCTGAGGTGCACTTAATTGAAGACCTGATGGATCCTTACCTGCAACATGGGGAACAGGGCATCATGTTTACCACTTTGAAGGTATGAAAATTATCCAACGTTATTTAAAAAAAAAAAAATTGGAAATTAATCAGCTTTAAGCAGTGATGATTGACTTAGGTCAATTTTGTGAACGTTAGGATTTAACTTTAAGTTTTTGTCTTGTTTTTATTTAGGATGACCAAAGAAACTTAACTTAAAGCTTATGATAGCCTAACAATTATAGAAACTGCTAAGAAAATGTTGCAATGTGCAACTGTAGTTTATTCAAATGTAAAAACAAGTTGCTCTTGACTATTGTGTATGCACAGATGTACCATGTTTTTCTCCTGCAACTTAAGAAACCTTACTCTTTTTATAAAATTGGAAAGAGGTGTTGGGGTTTTTTTTGAGACTAAATTCTGATAATGCTTAAGTCAGGATTCCATCAAGATGGCTCAAGAATTCAATTTTGTGAAATAAGTTGTCTTCATTTTCCATATGCTGATTAGTATTCTCTTTAAGTATTAGGAAGGGGATGGTCTTTCCTCACAATAACCCACTATACAGCTGGGACCTCCATAGAAAAATTGTTTCATCAAAACTGTTGAAACAAGGGGGTTTCATGACAAGTCAGGTGTGTAGAGCTTTTCTGTGGAGTTTTGGGGGATGCTGTTAATCTGAAAAATAAAAATCTCAAGCTGAACTGTAAATTGAGTATGATTGTTTCTTTTCCCCTCTGTTCAAATTGGAAAAAGAGTTGGGTGCAGAATTTTTTGATATCTATTGTAGTACTGTAAAAAGGAGGGCTTTGGTTGCTTAAACTTTCTTCAAGAATCTATTTAATATTAAACTATTCAGTTTACTGAAACATATCAAGTTGCTGGTAATGGCTGATCCAAGGCATGAAACAACATTAAGGAGTGAATAACAGCAGATCATGTGTGAAAGTTAAGGTCTGAGTATTTCTTCAGGAGACAAACTTTGCTCTTCAGTCTGCATGCTTTTGAAATGCATTAATACCTACATCCTTATAGTGTAAGGAAATGCTTTCGTTTTGAGGTCCTTTTGTCAAAGGACAAAGAAAGACTTGTGAGCAGAAAAATGTACTTCCACTTTGCAAAATGGAGAAACATATTTATTCAGAGGCCCAAGTCATATATCATGCTATCTTTATTAAGAAAAAGTTGAATGTAATTTGTATCTTAAAAGCTCCTGTTCTTTCTGATTGTTTACTGAGTCAGAGGATTCTTGTGTGTTGCAGTTCAGTACTGTATCATACCTGCTTGCTGAAAGCCTAGTCCTGTTTTCTTGGACAGGAAGGAAGGGTTGGGGTGGGTTGGAGGAAATCAACCTTTTTGTATATGATTCTTTATCAGCTTGCTGAGAGCTGGTACATATGCTAAAATGACCTTTGTTTTAATTTAGGCATGCTACTACCAGATTCAACATGAAAAGCTTACCTAGACCACCACTTACGACGTGTCTGGGATTATCTACTGAGTGGAACTTCAGTAATGCCTCTTTATTTCCTGGCATGACTTAAAATTGAGAATACTCTGATATTTCAGTCCTGTTGTTACAGATGAAAACATTTCAATTTTAATATTGGAAAACTGCAGCCAGAGGTTATCTGTGAAGTGCTGATGAAGAGCAGAACTTGATTTGTTGAGTATTTGCCAAGAGGAAATAATTTCCTATTCTAACAGATTACTTATTTTAAATCAAAAATACTACAAAAAGGCATGGCATCTACGTAGAGTACATGTAAAAGTCTGGATCGCATGGCTTCTAAAACAGTAGGTTTCTTTTTTTATTCCTGGTTTGTTAACAGAGGTGTTTAAACAGGATGAGTTGCACCATAGAACCATTCAGTCTTCCTGAATTAATCTATTAGATTTGTTTATTTAATAGAAATGTTAGTATTTATAATGGATATCCTATAGTGTGTTTTGGCTGTATAAGTTCTGAGGCATCTTCGTAAAAGAGAGTCACTGAATGCAGTATTAATGTGCTATTTTAGAACTAATCACACTATTATGGACTTGCCTGTTTACCAGAATTATGTACAGGCATTCACCATGCTTTCTGTTTATGAAATGGTTAAAATGGCACTGACCAATTCAAACTCTGGCACTGAATTAATTATTAAGTCTGAAGAGTGTTAAGTTTCATTAACCAGGGGTCTAAGGACAAACTTTCTTTAGAAGCCCATGTGATAACACAATGGGAACATGCTGTTGAGCAACCTGACACTGAATTAGGTTTGAGACTTCTGCTTGTTAACTTATTTGATTGCTTACATATCAGGATGAAAAAAAAAAAAGACCACCTTGGTGCATTTTTGAACATTTAAAGAACAAATAATTTCCCTTGGGGATTTGTGTGTGTTCTTCTGTGGTTTATGGTTAACTTAATTTATATGAATAACACTAATGGATAATTCGGGTATTGTAGGAGCTGTTCTTCACCATGGCTGGCATAAAAAATGAGGAGGGGGGGGAATTGATAATAGAATGTTATAACAGTTTGAGATATGTCAAACTACCATAGATAATGCTAATAATATTTTTGAAATAGTAATCATGGCTTGTGTATTGGCACTTAAATGGAAAGAAACCCAATGTCAAAATACTGTTTTGAACAGTGACTGTAATGTAGCAATTTTCATAATAAAGTAAAAAAAAAAAAAAAGATTGGTCTTTCTGAAATTATTTTTAGCATTATCAGCAAAAGGGAGAGAGTCATTCTGCCAAGGCAGTGCTTAAAAGTACTGTTATACTTGTTTTCCTTGCAACCAAGAATAGAGATAGACCTCTTCATGTTCATGAACAGATTCTTTTTATTTCAATCCTCTGTTTAAATTATACTGAATAATATGATGAGAGATGAACAAAAACATGTTTAGAAGGTAAGCTATCAAATGTTTGGGGTTTTTTGAAAAAAATGTGTGACTAAGGATGTAGAATGTATTGAAGTATAACACACCAGCTATAATGCTTTATCTTTTGTGCTAAGTATCTTTCCATGCAGCCATCTTTTAGAACTCAATGTACAAAAATGTTTAAATGAAAACTGCAAGAGTAGAATTTCTTCTTGAATAGGAGTTACAGTGAACAACTAGGTAAAGTAATTTTCATCTGCAAAGATAAACTTGTATTTGTTTCACTTTTTGTAGGAGTGCAAATGATTTAAAAGCATTCTTTTTCCTTTTAACTGTTCAGCATCAGTGATCCTCATCTTTAGGTATTTCAGAAGAACAAACTATTTCAATCATAAGTTTTGACATGTGAAGAACCCTTTTCTGTATGACTTTAATTCCATATTGCTTCTCTGCCTTAAGCTGAGAATGCACCTCCAGATGGAAATGTTTTTCTATTCTTTTCCTACCACTGAAAATGGTGTAGCTCCAAGTATGTAACAACTTCAGATGTTTAACTTCATTTACTGTGAACGAAACAAACTTGAGAATTAAAAAAAATAATCTGCCTTTTCTACCTATATACAAAATATTCTAAAAATAGTAATGATATCACGTGTGAATTTAGTTTGCTGATTTTAGAAGCCTGGGCTGGATTTTTTTGCCTTTCTGACAAAGCTAACTGATAGCTTAGTTATTGGCTGAAGTGAATCCTCGGATTAAATGCGTTTCTGACACAGATTCCAGTTTACAGCCTACGTGGGCTGTGATGCATTGGGAAAGTAATACACAGCAGCTTTGATTTTGTATTTTTGTAGCTAACCAAGGAACAAGTTAACCTGCAGGACTTCCATCTCAATTACATCGTGGTAATTAATTTATTTTCCTCATCTTTTTATTTTTCTTAAGTTGAAAACTGGATGTTTCTTGTGTTGCAGTAGGAATCCTGTAAGGAACAATGGAAGATTGAGACTGCAGTATAACACATTGTAATTCGTAGGTAACTGAAGACAGACCTGAAAAGCTGGGTGTCCTATTAAGTGGGAAAGTTGCTGAGAATGAGAAACTACTTAAGTGAGAGACGAAGTATGCTTTTTATGCAAGAAAAGGGTTAAGGAGATTTGTTCTCCCTGGTAATGAGTAGTTCTAAGGTTAGGTTTCTGCGGATTAGAAAGGAGGGGATGTCCATAGATTAGCTAGGGCAGTGAGGATACATGCTTTGCTAACATCCAACAAATATTCTCTCTCTCCAGAAATTCTGCAAGAGCTGAACATGGTGTATTCTGCACTATTTGCAGGTAAGAAATTATGTACTGTACTGAAACCATTGTGAGGGAGGTGCATTTCCCTCATGCAGTTGTAAAATTAATGTCTTTTCATAGTTATGGCAAAGCTAATTAAATTTGTGGTAGGTGTTCAGTTCCCACCAGCTAAATACTAGAGATTTGTATGAATGAGGAGTAAGAACTGAAGAGATAACTTGTCTTCATTCCTAATCTTCACAGAATAGTTTGATTTGAATGCCAGGTGCTATATACGTTGACCCTTTTTGCTGAAAGTAAATTGACTTCACAACCATTCCTGTTGTAATAACATTCTAGGAAAGTACCTCGTGTGTAGTGAGAGATACTGTAGAAGATGGATATGAATGGAAAATTCTATCTTTGAACTCCCTAACCTTGTAGTGTTTAAGTTGATTTAGTGATCAGTGTCCTCATCTTGTCAGTTTTGTTTTCAATCCAGGTGGTTGGCAATGAACAGCTGGAAGTAAAGCTGCCTGCTTCACATGACTATGGTTTGCTGTGCTCAAGTATTCTTCTTTGAATGTGCTGCTCTTCTAGGAGGTGATGTGTTAGTGTTATTACCACTATGTAAACAAGATAATAGCACCATCAGTATAGCTATATGCTTGTCTTTTAGAAGAAAGGAGGGTGAATCGTATCATCGGATATATCTAGTTACAGAGAGTAATAACATACTTTTTTAATCAGCGACTTTACAAAAGCAAGTGTGATTATCTAAATACTGTAGAATGGCTTACTGAATGAATGTTCATTTAAAAAAACAAACAAAAACCCAACACCTGTGCCACCTCAGACTTGCAGTAGTTATTCTTATATATTTGGTTTGAAACAAAGTCTGAGCCTTAGCTTAAAATATACACTTCTGCTCATGTTTCAGATGGCTTTTTAAATTCAAGCACTTCTTGCTTTGAAGTTCTTTTTACACTTGCTTGAGAGTGACCTATGTCAGTGGAAGGACTAATTAAGTTTTTAGTGAAGGACAAAAAAGTTCTGCATGGGCATATCATTAGAAGAAGCTTATTCTTCATTATTTGCCTTTGCAATTTACTGACTTTTTGGTGGCTTACTTAGGTCAAAAGCTCAAGGGTATTCTCTGCCCTCAAGCTAGTTCACGATCTTCAGTATTCCAAACAATTCTGACAAACTTAAATTGAGTGGTTTTCCTTTTTAAAAATGCTCAGTGACCTTATCAAGGAGACCCCAAGTATTACCCTTGTAGTGTGTGTATATGTCTCAGGAAAGGAAGGTGCAGTGTTTTTAATTAGTTTTCCCCTTAAGCAAGCAATTTGGTAACCTGACAAGCTTGCAGTCTTCTCTTTGTCATCAAAGGCAGGTCAGAGCAATGAGGATATTTGTGTTTCTAAATTAATACTCAGTGAAAACCAGGGTACGATGTCCTGAATGTAGTTTGCAGTGTATGGATTCCTCTTTGCTTGTCTAAACCATCCCACAGTAAAGATTTCTGGTCTACTCCTAATGTCTTCAGTAATTAAGAAACAGGTATTCATGGCTAGATTTATATGGCCTGCTTACTTGATCTGCCTAATAATGGATTTAAGAAAGCTTAACAAAGGAGAGGGAAAGCCCTTAAAGGAACAGAACTCAAGAATATTGAGGGATAAAAATAATTGTAGCTCAACCCAGTTCCCAGTGAGCATGTGGTAGGAGGATTCAGTGTTACATAAATTGTTACATAGATAAAACATAGAAAAATAGTTTTTCCTCACTGGAAAAACAGTTGTGTAGTATAATGCGACAATTAAATGGAAATGTTGCATTGGGTGGTGGAGGGAGATCAAACTATGTATTTGCTGGTCTTTGAAAGGAGAAATCATAATTGTAGAAGTGGTCTTTGCATTAGAATTTCTGCAAGACATATAACTGAGCATCCTGTGCAGGTAGCTTGTAATGAATCACCAATACTCAGCAATAAAATGTTTGAATCAGAATTTCCTGACTTCTGTATTTTTCCCCTCCTTCTGAAAACAGTTCTGTGATTTAACAGGAGAGAGGAAAAATGGTTTAAAAATAAGTGTTAAGATGTGCAGTAAAAGTGACGGTAATGCCTTCTGCTTTTATAAGCAGATCAAGGTAATACATTTCCAGCTTTTCCTTTTGATGTGTTCTATCCACAGAACAATTTAGAGGAAAATGGCTGCATTTTTGCTTCACTGATCTAGGAGATGAGCTACCATATATTTAACAGAATTTGGTGAGGCATTCTCTGTGCAAATAGCGTCATTGTGGTGTTCACTATTGGCTGATGTGCTCAGATATTTGTTGTTGCTGACTTTTTAACTTGTTAACTTTTAAGTTGTGTGACCTGTTCAAATATGTAGTTCTTCAAGAGTAATCTTAGAATAACAGCAGTCATGACAATATTTTCATATTTGTATCAAACATGATTTGGAGTTGGCTTAATGAGATGTAACAAAGATGCTGAATTACTGCACATCTCTCATACATGGGCTTTTGATACTTTGGTGTAGAAATACACCAAGTTATTTCACAACTTTAGGGAAATCAGTAAACATAGGACCGTGTGAGAGAAAATAGTGTTACCTGAGGAATTTCCATGCTTGTTGCAACTTTTAAGTAAAGAATTCTGAGCATTCTCAAAGGCAATCCCCTACTACATTGTTTCTTGCTAGAAATAGATTGGAGATCTTCCTCCACTTTTAGTCTAAGTTATTACTTAGTGCAATCAGCTATAAATGCCCGAGTCCGATGAGGTAAGGTGTGGGATTTTTGTTTGTTTAATTCACTTTGAGGGAATATGGAGGAAAATATGAAATCCTTTCAAAGATGTTGCATTTAAACAGAGATCCTTTCTTTGCAAAATTGTGCCCTCAATTGTTTCAATTTTAATAATGTCAATAACAATAAGAATGAATATAATTTGATTTTTTTGAATGATTTTTTTTCAGGCTATGTAAAACATCTGTTTTATGTAAAACAAGCTTTTAAAATCTCGGGTAAAATAACTTTGTGGTAGCACACTTAGAGTTGAGGAACAGAGGTTATACAAGCAGATTGTTATTTTAGACAGCTTAATAAAGCAAGCTAATGACAATTCCATGAAGAAATAAAATGATATTTTGCAGTTGAGGTTTGTCTCTGCATTTTGGGTGTTGGTGGTAACTGACTTTACATTTGTGGCTCATGTCTTCAATTTATGCTTGCAACCTGTTGTTGCATGTATAAAAATGATGGTCATTGCTGTTTTTGTTCTAATTTTGCATCAATTTAATATACTTGATTTTTCAGTATGAACATACTCTTTTCCCTAGTTCAACATCTGTCTTTCTGAAAACCTACTTGGTGTGAATGCTGTAGTCAAAAACATAGATGGAATCTCCTGGAATGAAAGAAAAAATGGAGGTGCCAGCAGTTTGTGGTCAAGATAATGGTACTTGTAACCCTTGTATTTATCTTTCCAAGAAAACTGGCAAAAAGTTTTGTTCCATGCATGTCTGACTTAAGACTTGTGAGAAAGGCTAATTACATCTATGTTTTACTATAATGGGAATGACTTTTGGTCCCTAATGTTGGTGGGTAATTTATAGGGTTTCAGAAGAGAACTACTGCCATTTGTTTCTGGCTTAAAGTCAATTTCTTTAGCTGTATGAAAAGATTCTAATTTGTAATAGGGCTTTTTCCTTCTGAAGTAAATGATTCTGTTTATTTAAAAAACCTATGCTTCTATGCAGAGTATGTTGTTTTGTTTGAGCTTATTTGTGTAGGGATTGCATTCTTGGAGATACTTAGTGCAAGTTCTCTCAGAGGAAGGCAATGAATAATGAGGAAGAGATCTCAAAAAGCAGCGTTCTTTTGGGTGGTAGGAAGTTTCTGCAGCAGATAATCCTTTAAAGTTAGCTGTGTTTTGAAAGCTTTTCCTGTGGGGCTTACAGTCGTAGTTCACAGAATTCATAAATCATTATTCTTATAAGCGTTTAGATGTCTGCTTTCCTGAAACAGATGGTTTCTTTGGTAATGAGGTACGTTTCCAGGCTTCCCAATTGGGATATCCAATAATTCTGTCTGATGGTTGAGGTAAGAGTCCCATCTGGAGAAGCTTAGTGAGGAAGTACCTGCATAATTATTGTATAAAGAAAATAGCCAATTGAAACTGAAGTTGATCGTATGTGTTGTCATCGTTACAGTGTGGAGTTGGTATAGGAAACAGTTAACTGTCAGTGATTATAAAAAAAAAAAATAAAAAATTGTTCAGGAGAGAAATAAGAGCTGGTTTCTGCATTCAGTTAGCTGTGGTAACTGGATAATGGCAGCTGATTATACAGTCCATTGCAGAAAACAAGTAAAGCAGATAGAGGAAATCAGTGTGTATTTCTTGCAAGTATAAAGATGTTGCTTTTCAAGGAATGGGTCACTGATTAGCTTTTGTTGATATTCTATTTGTGCTGAAATGTGTTGCACTTTTCTGTTTCTTGGGCTCAGGTTTATCTCATGTTCTGACTCTAGTGCTGCAAGAACTGAGTTTGCTCTGTAAAAGAGATGTCAATGGTGTTGGCGTATTATATGACCTGCTCAGATCTCACTGGCTGCAAGCACTTTTAAAGGTAAAATAATACCTAGCTATGAAGATGGATGTTTGCAGGTGATAGCTACTTTATTTTGTCATGTAAAGACAGTAAAAAAAATAATTTATACTAAGTGCTAGTCCTTATATTAGAATTAACATCAACAGTCCGGGTGAACAAATCTACTTTAGCTTTATGGAAAAAAATTTTTTGTTATGAGATGAGCTCTTTTACTTGATGCGTCCATATTAAGGTTAGGGGTGAAGAGGCACGAGTTGAATTTGGCATTGCTCAGCTGTCTTTTTCCACTCTTGAGTGTCTGTTTGGCTATGTATCTTGCTTGCCATGGATACTGATTAAATAATACTTTCTGGTTTTTATGATCTGATAGGCAGCTGGATGCTGTGTGTTGTTATAGAACAGAGTTTTGGCTGGTACTTCTGTCTGAATCAACCATATCTCTTTATAAAACAATTTCTGTACAAATTTTGCTTTACTTTTGTGAGGATTCTAAAAATCTTTAAAGTTTAAATAAGAAAAAAAAAATCCAGAATGCTTTTAAGGCTGTTTTAAATACAGCTACTTGGTATTAAATTTCTTTTGTTAATCATGCCTTCAACAAGGGTAAGGAAGCAAGCCACTAGTCAGAATTGACACTATCTTGCTACTGTCTTGTGTAATCAGCTTTTCTTGGTGGAAAATTAAAAGCCAAAGCATAACTAGCTAGCTGAATGACTGTATGGAAAAACAATTACTTATCGACTAAATTCTAGATGCAGTAGGCATTAAAGATTGAGATTACAAGCTCTCTGGCTCTAGTTGAAATGACAAATTCCTGGAAATACAGTATTGTCTGTGGTATGTTGTGTATGTATCTATATAGTCAAGAAAACAGATGATGCTGTCATTGCGTTGTTTTGTCTATCGTGGCATGCAATAGATTTATGAATGCCTCCAAAACTACCTCGGAAAAAGACCAGTTCCTGTCACGCTGCAGGCATATGTGTTGAATTGTGAGGTAAGACCATGTATTTCTTTACTTACTAATACCAAATTAGTCAACTTAACTGCAGAAAACAATGTTCTAGTATTTGTTTTGTGTCTCAGGTCTGAATATACTATATGAACTGGAAGGATTCTTCACCTTTTCAACAGCTGATTATTTACTGTGTTGATAGGGAAAGAAAACATATATAGCTGTAATCATTAGACTGCACAAGCTCTGGCCATATGAGATAATTAATTGTTTGCTTTAACCACTGACTAAATGTGTGTGTATATATACACAAAATCTATCTCACTGTAGTTTAGTGTTATGGATATTATAAAGCACTTTGACATGAGGTTTTTGAAAAGCTTTTTAGGTATTTTTTTTCTAATAGCTGATTATTAAATAGTAAGAATTAACGACTAAGTGAAGAAACTGATAGTAGTGATGATATTGGTTGAGGCATAGGGAAAAGTAATTTAGACCTCATGGCCTGAACCAAACTAAGTGTTGCATAGTCGCACAGCATGCCAGATGTTACATAGTCGCACAGCCAGACTTATTTTGGTCCAATTTTAGAGCAAACAGTATAGGTATGCTTTTAGTCATATAACGTGCAGGACTTAAACGTTTTATAATGTTGTATTTCTCAACTTAATTTAGAACTTCCTTTGAATTAATTGGCCTTCAGAATCAGACTCTGTGCTTACTCTTATCAGGTGGTAGAGTTGCTGCATGAAGCCCCTCCGTCTGGAGAGATCAAAGAGCTAAGACGATTGCTGAGGGCTCCTCACTTAAGGGTAAGTAATGCTTAAGAACATAGAAAATTTGTTCATAGCAATGTCTGCACTGGGGGTGGAAACAGATGACCAGCTGCTCACAGGAATCAGCAAAGAAGTAGCAAGAGGCTTAGTTTCCTAGTCATGGGCTAACCTAATCAAGAATTCATTTCAGGACTGTGTATCCGCAGTACCTGCACTGGCTGTGTTTTATAAACAGCTACTTTTTAGAGATGTTTCTTTGAAAGGTAAATTCTGAGCAGTTGATGCAGACATGTAAAATCAGAGTTTATTTGATATTATGTGTAAAGCCTGCATTCTTATCTTCCGAATAGAAATATTTCAACTTCTGTAAGATTTCCTGAGGAAACACAGAGAGGAACTGTTCTTAATTTTTTTGCAGTTGGAATTGCCAAAGGGAAAGAAGAAAAAGCCTATGTGGAAGGAACCGATGTCCACTTAAGAACTTAAATTGATTTCTGTTTCCTGACCAGTCACTGTTAAAAGTAAAATCTGTTTTGTTGTATGTTCTTTGCTGATGGGTTGACTTCTTTATTTTTGCTTGTTACAGGCCTTGCTATCTGCTCATGATACTGTGGCCCAGAAAGATTTCGAACCTACGCTTCCACCACTGCCAGACAACATACCTGAGAATGAGGAAGCCATGAGGATTGTCTGCTTAGTGAAAAACAACCAGCCTCTGGTTGGGAAGTTTACTGATATGTCTAATCCACTGCGTTGGATAATGCATCATATGCATTTTGGTTTATTTCCAGGAATATCACACAGACTGTGTGTGTTCTTGAGGCTTTTACAGAATTGGAGATTCGCAAGAATTATTAAGATTGGAAAGGACCCTAAGGGGTCATCTGGTCCTGCTCTGTGGAGGGACAGCTAGAGAAGGTTGTTCATGGTCATGTCCAGTCAGGGTGTGAACATCTGGCAGATGCTTTTATCCCATGAAATTTAAAATGTAAATAAGACTGAGAGCTGTTCCCTCTTTCAAAACAGTGAAGATAGAAAGAAGGATAGAATGAAAGGTTCATTTGTGCTTACAAGCCGAAAACATATTGTAATCTGACTAATTATCTTGGGAGGAGATTTCTAGGAGTCAGATGCTGAGGTTAATTTAGTATGATATTGGATGACTTAATACTATGTGATAGCACTGCTAGTGATACATTCTTCCTAGATCCATGTGGTGTTTTAAAAAATATATTTATCCTTTAATGCCTCTTTGTCATTGCAGAAGAGATCAGACCTGTAGTTTGAAAGAAAACTTATAAGATCTTCAGTGCTGAAACCAGTTTTTTTTCTGTTTGCCAGGGTGCCACTATTAAACGGCATGAGATAACAGGTGACATAACAGTTGCCCGTGTGATCCATGGTGGGCTAGCAGACAGAAGTGGTAGGTATGACTTGAAACGTGGTAATAACAAAAATTCAAGGTGAAATAAGATATTTTTCAAGTAAGATAACAGCTTTACTTCTACAATTAGCCTTCCCTTGTGAACAAGCAGATGCGTATGCCATACAGCACTGTATGCCGTGTTGCATTGGAGTGAGTTTGATTCTGCTTTAATTTTTGTATGAACATGATATGTTTGAGAGAGTTGAGGTACAAATCCAGTTTTTCGTTATTCGGAAGTTAAAAGCAAAGTCACACAAATCTACTATGAGATTGATCATTAACAACCAAAACTGATGTATTATAAAGCTAGCAGCTCATTCTCTGATGGAGAAATAAAATTATAGATAACTTTGTGTAAGATAAAGGGCACTAAGGAATGTGTAGTAATACTTTTTGGGAGTAGTCTATTAAATGTTCTGGTATTATTAGTTGCTAAGCAAAATTAAGACTTTCCTTGGAAACATTTGCTTTGTCATCCTAGAATTATATGCCATTTGTGTTCCTTGGGAAATGTAACTAAAATGTAAAACAAAAAATGAAATTTATCTGTAATCACTGTAAAGTTTCTATTAATAGTTCTGGATTCTGTGTAGAGAAGAAAACCCATACTGTAGGCAGTAGCTGAATATATTCCTAGTTTGATTAATATTTTAAGTTGAAGGAAAATGTGATATTCTTAATTTTTCAGCACCTAAGCAGTTAGGAATTTCTTAAGGTTTGGTTCCAAGTTTCATGGTTTATTAAGACGCTCAGAAATTATTTTAGGAAAGGAAGCTATATTAAAATGTTTATGTAAACTTTTAAGGCAAATTGTCAGTAGATTGCATGTTGTGTAGGGGAGGTGATACAGGCTGCCCAGAAGAGTGGTGGAGTCACTGTCCACAGAGGTTTTCAAGGAAAGATTCACATGGCACTGAGGGATGTGGTTTAGCAGGCATGGTGGTGTTAGGTTGATGGTTGGACTTGGATAATTTTAGAGGTCATTTCCAACCTTAATGTTTCTAAGATTCTAAATAAGAAAACTGAAGTGTTCAAAGTTCTCATGTCTCACAGCATCCCCTGGTCTTATCCAGGGGCAATATGGTGTATTCTTGTGTACCTAGTGTATGGAAACTTCTACAGCTGGCATCTAAACCTGTGATATATCTTTGTTTACCCACCTCCCTCTTCCCCCACCAAGATCATCCATGCTGTGATAAAGTTTTTGCTGCTGCTTTCATCCTTGTTTTTACTGTAGGGTTGCTGTATGCTGGAGACAAGTTAGTGGAAGTAAATGGAGTTTCTGTCGATGGACTTGAGCCTGAGCAAGTTATTAATATTCTGGTACTGAATCTCTTTTAAATTTTAATTGGACTTTGAGGGTAACAGTATACTACTCTATTTCCTTACCTGTGCTGCCTTCCACTCCCTAGAAAGATTGTTTCATTGCGGTGGATGAAATTCACAGCTGCTTATAAAATTGAAGTATTGTGCAAATTCAAGCCTGAAAATTCAGTGTGGGTATAACAGAATCAAATCTAACTTAATTGTGGCCTTTCCATCCCCAAATTCTGTGCGTGTATGTGTGGGGGGGAGAGGAAGGTAAATTATTAATTTATTCAAAATTCACTGATGCATAATTTCCTTGGAAAATCTTCCACAAGAATGAAGTGGTAAGGTGCTATTCTAATAAAATTCCATCTTATGAAATAAACTAAAGCAGAGTGAAGTGAATAAACTTGAGTTACGTGCCTTCGCTTGCATGAAAGCGCAGTGGTAATCGCTTGTCAAAATCTTTTGAAGAAATTTGTGATCTGTCTTTTTTATTTACTGACCTTGCACACAGTCCTTCAGGATTTTTCACTGCAGTGTATTAGTGCCAGTTAGGAATGGCATTATAGTCATGCTATATGTGATGAATGTCAAGTCTTTCGATGTGTTATTTTCCTTGGCATACTATTTCTAGATAATTTTTAGCTTAATTGAAATACTTGATTTTCAAATATTAAATATTTTCCTCCCCCTTTTACATCACTTGTCTAACCAAACTTGCCACTAATTTAAATAAGACTTCAGTAGAAAAAGTTAGGTTTGAATTCATGTTGAACTTGCATATATTTATAACAGAACATGGTTTTTCGTTGAATTAAAAGTATTCAGTGAGATTTTGAAGTTTTCTTCTTGATTTTACTTTTGGAAAAAATATAGTAGTCATATTAACTCAGTCTGCCTAATTCCATTTGTAATAACATAAAAGCCATGTTGTGTTAAGTCTGTGTGACAAAGTTTGGTAATTTATGTTGAATGCCAG
Source organism: Phasianus colchicus (assembly GCF_987193195.1). NCBI lineage: Eukaryota > Metazoa > Chordata > Aves > Galliformes > Phasianidae > Phasianus > Phasianus colchicus. Next base: position 25,838,940 of record NC_143442.1, read on the forward strand.
TCGTGTTTTATTCCTCTCTTTAATCATTTAGGCTCTCTCTCAAGGAACAATTATGTTCAAGTTGATTCCAGTTTCTGATCGTCCTGTTAGCAACCAAACCACAGTAAGAGTTGTTCTTTTTTCTATATTGCTACTGCAAAGAATTGCTACAATAATACCTGTCTAGTGGCACGATACAAAGATGTGGTGTTTGAAGTTTACTGCAGTCCCTAAAATGTTACCTGCCATATTGGCTATCTCTCAGCTAATATCTGTATGCTGTTGCTGAAGCATTAAATAGACTCAACTGAAATATAGTTGTGTCTCAGATAATGAAGACATTTTTAGAGATATGTAGAGGTTAAAGCTCAATTCTTCTCATAATTTACAAGTCTTCTCTCTTTGCTACTCTATTTTTTCTCCTCCTTAATGAATTGATAGGATTCAGAGCTTGATCATGTTTTTAATCAACTTAATCACGAACAGACTTAACTAGCAGACATACTTGGCTTTGTGATTATAAAGGTTATGTAGTATCTTGGGGTTTTTTTCATTTGCTTGTTTTTTACCAGCTGTATGTGCGAGCAATGGCAGATTACTGGCCATTACAAGATCCTGCCATACCATGTGCTGATGCAGGTTTGCCATTTAAGAAAGGTGAAATACTCCAGATTGTGGACCAGAATGATGCTCTGTGGTGGCAGGCTAGGAAATTATCGGATCTTAGTGCCTGTGCTGGACTGATACCCTCAAACCATCTTCTTAAAAGGTAAAGTAATCTCAATTTTTATGATTTCTAGTCCAGTCTTGCTACATAAACTTTCGCCGTTCATAACAGTAGGATTCAGCTACATCTGACATATTTTTCCTTTTACTGTTCTCAGGCTTATTTCTCTCCTTTTTCTCACACACACTGTGAAAGATGCTTTTCAGAACACCTATGTCATCTGAAATTAAATCTTACATTCATAGCAGTTATCTAGTCTCTGTAGTAAAAGCCCTGCACTAGTTGGAGGTAGAAGCTACAGTTTTAGTGAAAGTGAAAAGCTCTGTTTGGAATCATAATTCATGGTGTTTAAACGTGTATTGGAGGAGTGGGAGGGATATTAAAATGTAAGATAAGAGGATATAGCTGTATCAAATGTGTGGTTTTTTGTTTCTTTTTTAAGATGTCTTATGAGCTATTATTGACTTTTCAGTTTTGGTCAAAACTTATTTCACCAAATAAATGGAAATGCTTTAGAAGAAGAGAAGGATCTTTTGCCTGTTCTGTACATATATAACCCACAGTTTGTTTCTGAAAGCTTGAACTGTAAGGACAATTTAAGCTGCCATAGCACACTTCTTCAGTTTGATCCTCTAGCCACGTGTCCCATCTGTGTTGCCTCAAGAAAATATAAGGCCAAGCAATCATAAACTTTGATTTATACTCTATATAAACCTACCTGTGTTTTTATAATAGAAGTTGAAATCATACTAAGTTGTGACTGAGGCTGGAAGCAAAAGACTTTCCTCTAATTCTATAGGTCTGTAGACTAGAATGGCTAATATGCCTGTCCTTATACATTAACTCAAAATATTTTTGTGCTGCTGATTTGGATATTACATTTAAACAGTTCTGATAGCGCGTGGCTTTCCTTCACTATTCTGCATTGGGCTAAAACAACTGCTAGTATTTCCATTTTTTTGATGTTTTGCACTGGCTCAGTAGTGATTAACATCAAACATTCTGTGAATATGGTTGAAGCATCGTGCCCTTGTGGACTGGCTTCTTTATTTATTTTTTTATTAATTTAACTGTGCTATATTTCTTTCTATGCAGGAAGCAGCGAGAATTCTGGTGGTCTCAGCCCTTTCAGCCCCACCTCTGTCTCAAGTCATCAATATGTGAGTGAAAAGTTATTTGAATGGTAGAGCAGGAAGGAAAAGTCTTGTTGCTGCTTCCCGGAATACAGAAATTACAAGCTCATACAAATTCAGTTTAAGTCAAAGACATTATTTCTAGAGCCACGTTGTAACGTCAGCAGTGCTTTAAATATTCTCTTGAAAATAATTACTTAGTGGTAGTTGTATTTGGAGGACTGGTGGTGATTTCAGTCATCTCCAGTGTACTAGATACCTAACTGAGAATCTGTGAATTCAGTTTCTTCTGTAATTTTAGTGAGTTAGGAGCACTTTGTGCCCACAGGGTCAGGTCTGAAGTGACAAAGTCTCTGAAGTGACTAGTCTCATGACTTTACAGGGGCATAGACAACAGTTCTGCCCTGGAAGGTGATACAATACTTTTAGAATAGAAGGGAGTATTTTTTCTTCAAGGTACAGTTAAGCTACGTTGCCCATGGGAGATCCACCTTCCAGCTACATAATCTAACTTTTCATAAACTTGTAGTTATTCCTAGACATGAGGAATGTTCATCCTGTTTCTCTCCATTTTTTCTATGGTTCTTTTTACTCTTCTTTTGTGATAACTTCTAGATTAAGTGCTTCATTGCATAGGATTCTTCTGACTGAAAATGATTTGTTTGTTAGAGCTCTCTTTTACCATAATTTTATTGCGTTTTAATTGCTTCACTGGATATACTGTGGATAGTAAGCACTGTGGAAGAAGGTAGGAGATGGTGTGTGGACTATATTGCATTTCTGTACTTAGAATCAACATAGCACTTGTTTTTTTTTAGGCTTTGTAAAAGTTGCCAGAAATAAGGTGGTTTGAGTTTTTTCCACGTATTTGTGAAGTTCTAACATTTTGCATGCAAGTCTTTTGTTTGGTTGAAGTGATGGAAACTTAAATTATCCAAAAGTGGAAGTTTAAGCTATGCGCTATTTGATGGGGAACTGAGAGTTTGGATGGAGTGCTTAGAGGAGGGAAAGACGGCTTTTTCCTTCCTCTCTTCCATCTTCAGCAGATAATGTGAGCAACTCTGGGAGAGTACCTCATGAAAGGATATCTTTGGGCAAATGTAATTAGGATGGAAACAGGAGTTTATTGGGATTGAAACATGGTCAGCTGGAAAATAGTTCCTACTGGGCCTGTCTGTAGAACACAAAAGAGCAGAACACGCAAATCTGAGGATGCCCAAATCCATGACGTTAGATTTCAAGGACATGAATTGATGTGATCTGAGCATAAAGAGGAAACTGAATCCATCTTTTATTTTTCTTTCTTTATAAAATTAATATCAACCAAATAAAACCACTTCTTTGAGCAAAACATAATGAAAAGATGGACCTAAATGCAGTGAGAAAACAGAGTGAGTGGAACATTGCACTCTGTAATTGTAATATTTAATAAATAAGTTTTCATAGGGTAAGCAGAGCAATTACCATGTTAGACCTTTTGTTATTTCAAAAAGATAATTCAAGTTGGAAGTGTTCAGACTAGGAGCTAAAGAACAGTATTCTGCTTACAAAAGATGGAGAACATCAGGAAGACGTGGTTGCGGTGCTTGAAATCCATAAATGTATAAAGCTTCAGATCTCTTCTTTCAGTTGTCTGAGTTCAGTCTCATTATGTGTAAGGTTTTTTCCCTCCTCTCTTTTTTCCTGATTTGGATAACTTTTGTGTGTGTGTGTGTGTTGATCTGTCTGCAGAGGATGACATGCAAATTGATGAGAAGTGTGTGGAAACAGGTAACTGAATTGACTTTGGACTACTGTTTGCTTCAAGGTAATAGCTAGTCAAAGCAGATTTTATTTCTTACTTAAAGAGAATCATTCTTCAAGTGAATTTAACTGTAGAAAATTCTTGTTTTCATACTCTGGTAACGTATGTCACTGTATGAAAATGAGCTGTCTGCAGTTCTGGTGTACAGTGAATGACTGCTTACAGTGAAATGTGCTGAAATGAGGGACCACCCAAGAAACATCTGAATGAGAAACAACATCTTTGATTCAGATTTTGAATTGTGTAACAACATCAATTTTGCATATTTAAAGCCGGAGATTATTGTAATCTTTGAGAACCCATACAATTCATTGTCAAGAGTCTGAGCTGATTTGAATACATTTTCAGGCAGTGAGCAAGAATGGGGTTGCACAGGTAAATAGTATATATGAAGAGTGTGAACTTGACGCACTTCCTGAAGTGGCGCAGTTCGTTCTTCCTTCTACTGGGGTTTTTAAGAAAGTTCTCAAGAGGGGATGTGATCCTGTAAGTACCTGCTGTAGAACTTTTTGCAGTTTTCTGAAACAGTTGTTACTGTCCACATCTGATTGCACTAAGAAGCGTGAAAAACTGCTAGCACATTACTTGTATCATGTCAAATTTGTTAAACAGAAGTTTGAGAATCTGAGACATTGCCCCCAAGCAATATTGTTTATAAAGGCATCGCAACACCTGAATGCTTGTAAATGTATTGCCTTCAGGTGCCTGGTGCATCACAGGATTAGTGCATGCATGCAGAATGCCTTGAATATGGTGACTAAAGTCCCCTAATCTCACACACTAGGCTGTTGCATCCTTAGCCAGGAGCTCAGGTACTTGCCTAAGTTACTTTTGGCATCATGGGAGGGGTTTGAAAGTGTCTTTGCCTCAAACACAAGTAGGTACTGTATGTTTGCTGTCACATCAAAAGAAAACAAAACAAAAAAAACCCAGCCTGCATACAAGAGTCTTCTAATTCGTATGCCAATCCACTTTCTGCACATATTGCTATTGGGGAACAAACATTTTTCTAAACAGATTTCCAGAAGAATGACTGTGCGGAGAGAGATTAGGTAGTTAATTCAGGCATTTTCTCAATGTAGGAGGAAGTGAAGAATATGTGTATGAAGCAGACTGATGGGAGCTGGAAAATTCCAAAATTTTGTAAGAGGAAAATAATTAATTTTTGTATTTATTTTAATAACTTTGCTGTCCGGATTATTAAAAAGATGAAGAAACATTTGAGTCTGGTAAGTTCTTCTGACCTAACTCTGAATTCCTTGATATTGTTTTGCTTTGAGATGACTGTCCACAAAAAAAAGCAAGCAGCTTAAAAACAAGCAGTTGACAAAAATAAGAATACTTTTTTAGCTTTAAAAGCCATCCTGATCTATGGTGCCTGTAGGAGCTGCTGATGTATAAAGAAGGAAAATGTTCCATATTCTTGATTGTGTGCATAGTCAAGAATGTATAGAAAGAAAAATGTTTTTATGAAAATGAATGGGTTATGTATAAGTCAATCAGCGAGGGTGTTTCTTTGTTTTGGTTTTGTTTTTTTAACCAAGCAAATCCTTTTAGGTAACAGCTACCTATCTATTGCATATTGAGAATTCTGCAAAATGTTGAATCTTCTAAATAAATGTGTTTTTTACTAAAAGAAGTCTTCTACTATTAAACTTCATTGAGGTGTTTGGCAGCGCTATGGAGAAAACGTCATTCCAGCTCCCTTTCCTGCAGCTTTTCTGCATTTGACTTGCCAGTAGGATCATCTTTTATCACAGATCAGTAATTTTCTTTCACCTCTTAGTCAGAGCCTGAATCTCTTAAGACAGATCTATATGGCTGCTTTTTGTTTTCAGGCTAGGACACATGGTAACTGCATTTCGGGTTTACTGTTGCAAATCCTACTCCTTACCACTGAGTCTGCTCTCTGCTGTAACCTAGAAGAGCAATAAGGAAGCAAATATTTCCTATCCTACATCTTACTAAACAATTATCTGGCTGTCTTTATGATTTATTTTGCAAGTACAATACTGAAATAGATGCTGTAAATGAGACTCATTCTGAACATTCATGCTCTGTGCTTCATTGGGTGTATTTTGGAGTTAGAGCCTGCAATACCCGTTTCCCAAATTTCCTAAATTCAGTGGGCCGTGCTGGTTAGTTTTCTTCATTTTAGTTTTGAGAAAACAGTCCATACTAATTGTTCTGTCTGTCTCTGTCTGAACCCTCAGAGGAGCTTAAAGAAGGTAACACTACCTCTTTTCTTTCTAACCCCTGTAAGCAGCTCTCTATTAGAATTTATCATGATATATTGCATGATGAAAAACTATACTCCTGTTATAATTTCTGATAGCTGATATGGTTGCTCACCGTGAATTTCCATGCTGCACTCTGTACCATGTAAGGACAGGGTAGATAAAGTAGATAGACTCAAAGATTTGAATGACATCTCAAAATAAATGAGGATAGAAAGGATATAAGCATAGGTGTGCTGCGCAGTACTCTAAACTTTGCTGTAGTCAAGCAGTTCTGTGCCAAGTAGGGTTTTCTCATTATAAACAAGGAGTTGTTAGCAAGTATAAGAAGTTGGAATGAAACTGTCTTTTAAAGCTGTGAGTAGTGCAGAGTGCATAGGCCTAAAAAAAACCATGCATCTAACCTTGTTTTGATATCTGCTTGCTTATGAGATAACTACCAGTCAATTGACAAGTTCTAAAATATTATACATTAAATGCATAATGGTTCCAGAACAAAAAAAATAATTTTCATTTGCAAAGCATCTAAAGATATGCCTATGTCTTCTGTATCTTGTTCTTGGTTTAGCAAAGCCTTTGTAAAGGGAATACACAACTTGAATAACTATACATGTGATTAGGTGAAAATTAGGAGCCCTTCTTGAAGAGAAATAAAATACTGATGCCACTAGGTTTTTTGTTGTTTTTAAGTCACCTCAATAAAATAGTTGAGCTCGAGCATTAATCTGTTGGTGAAGTGATATTTTGGAGCTTTGTCGAAGACATTTAATTTAAAAAAAAAAAAATGCATGTAGAGATCTAGAAGACTTATCAAAATGCTTACAACATTACAAGAAACAGCATGAGAATGGGGAGAAAATGAACTGGAGGAAACAGATTTTTCTGGAATATTGGATATATGGTTGTTCTAAACTTGTTATTTTTGACTTTGACCTACTGTACTGTTAGTCATCGTAATATTGTAACTGAAGAATTCTTTTAAGCTAGGTTTTACCTGAAAAGCTTAAATTAGGTGGACTTTTTTTTTTTTGCACTTTAAGTATTTTGAAACATTGGTGTGTAGTTATCATAGAAAAAGAACAAATAAAACACTGAGGTTTCAGATCTCACTTAAAAAAAAAAAACAAAAAAAAAAACCAACAACATGACTTCCAAGCTTAATTCAACTAGTTTAATTTCCAAGCTCTTACAGAAAATGTGGTCATGTTTGAATATTTCATATTTTTGTGTAGCGTGCTTTTTAAACTAAATTAGTTTGTAATACTAGCTTGTGTTATCTGCAACGCTGTTCTTACAGGATCAGAAATAATTGCTAGCAGTATAGCTTTGAAACTTTTACTCTCCTTTTTTTTTTTCCTTCATGAGTATTTCTTCTTATTCTAGAAGAGGAAGAATTTGGTGAATTTGGTCAACGAGTCTTCATTGGTATGCAGTGACTAAAGATAAGTAAGATGTTTAGGGCTTGATCTAGATTAAATGTTTGTGTGGAGTTTAAATCAAATGCTCTGGTCTTCACCTAAAGAGTTACTGAACTGAATTTTGCTCACTTGTTTTCCAGACTTCAGGAAGCCATTTTCTTCATACCAGTACTTGCTCTCTCTGTTTAAGCCTCTGTTCTTGATAGATTTCTACTGAGGCATGGCCGCCTTTTAAATTGACTTTGTTATATTTGTTATATTTGTCTTACTTCAGGATTATCTTTTATTAGAACATTGTTCTGTTATCTGTCATGCATCAAGAATAATGATGAGGATTTTCATTAGAGAAGTAAATGTAAAAATGAGGTTCTCAGAGTTGGATAGTAAAGTGGAGCAATAAGCGGATCCTTGATACTAAATCATAACAATCTCTATAAAATATTTGTATTCGTTTTGTAGGCTGAAGCAAAAGTTCAGTATTTGCTTTAGTAGAGTGGACCTTAAAAATAAATAAAATCTGTTGACCTGTTCCTATGGATGCTTTATATGATTATAAATTTCTGTTTGGGTTAGTTTTGGGCATATTGTTGTGGTCTTTAATTATGGGCTAATTTTCAGGTAGCTTTTAATGCAATTTGACCTCGTTCATCTAACGCTCAGAGGTCCTACCAAGCTAATATGCCAAGTACGCTAGTGAAATTAGCTATCTTTTACCTTGCTAAAAAATACAGCAGATATTTAGCTTAGGGACACTCTAGGCTCCAGAACTACCTGCTTGCATTTAGTTGCGATTTTTAGTGCTGATGCCTTTGTCCCTTACAGCTGGCTTCCGCAGAAGTATGCGCCTGTGTCGGAGGAAGTCCCGGGCCACCCAGCAGTCATGTTATGCTCGGTGCCCCAGCAGCTGCTGTAGCACTTTTGCAGCTCCATATGAGGAGGTGGTTAGGTACCAGCGGCACCCGGGAGATCGGAACAGACTAATTGTACTTGTGGGTAAGCTGTAGTTACTTCCTAATGAAACATTCACAGCTTGTGATGGAGGGGAGGAAATGGTCAGTTTGTGTCCAATTTACTGCTGCTAATCTTGACAAGTGGTGGCTGAGGACAGCATAGGTAGCCCTGAAAGCAGCATATCAAGAATGATTTCTTGTAACTTTTCTCCATTGTTGATTTTACACTCTGATGTATGTATCATCTTTACTTGAGACAATTTTCTAAAAAAGAAAAAAAAAACAACAAAAAGACAAAGTCTTCAGAAGAAACCATATGGTTGTGAATTCTGGTTGAATATGCATTTTATTAGGAAAATGGTTCAGTTTTATATTCAGGTAGGACTGATACATAAAAGTGATGAAAAACATAAGTACACGCAAGCATTTCTACTACTGGAATTAAAAAATGTGCAGGTATGGTAGCTGAAACAAGAGGTCTTCAAATCTTTGGACTAGAAAATATCTATCCTGGGTAGAAGGGAAAGCTAAAAAGATGTCTTTGATTGTGGTTACTATCGTAAATATTGTATTAAACAGGCTGCTGTTTCTCAAGTTCTCTTTACGTCATTATGACTGAAAGAAGCCTGGTTTTCTGTAGTGTTCCACATTCCTGAAAAAGCAAACTGAGTAAAAGCAGGTTACTTGTACTTTCCAAGTCTGTAAGTTTATTTAGTGTTTTGTTTTAAAATGGTGCTGCTGAGTTACTTCCCAGGAGTGACCATATTGCTAGGAAGTGATTTGTACCCTCATCCATCAAGATACTTTAGTCACATCTAGTATATTTTTCAAGAAGTTCACAAGATCAAACTTGCTTGATTACTTGCTACTAAATAATTCTTCAACACGAGGAGCAATCTGATTTCTATTCTGGTGATAGGTCATTGCCTGTTACCTAAAAATACAAGTTCATCATATTTACAATTCATTTGTGTATGTGTGAAATGTTAGAAAACGGTTGTCTTAGAGATTTTTTCCAAACTTAATGATTCTATAAAAATGTGGGGGGTGGGTGCAAAAAGTGCCTCTAAGTGTAATACTAGTCATTTTTTTCAACTATTCAGGTCCTGCAGGAGTGGGAGTGAATGAGCTAAGGCGAAGGCTTATTGCAAGCAACCCACGAGAGTTTCAAAGTGCTGTGCCTCGTATGTAATATTCTTCTTATTTCTGTCCCCCCCTCCTTCAAAAATGGTGATAAGGAAATGTCAGGTACCTACCTCTTGCCTTTGTGTACTCATGCTCTTTGTTGTGTGACTGTTTGTACTGCAAGCTGTAGTCACTTGCTTTTATAAAAGCTGGTTTAAAATACTGTCTTTCTGTTTTGGCAAATCAGCCAAAGGCACTCTTCAGTTACACCTTCTGAAAGCTTAAAATTCTATGTAGCAATAAATCTGTATGACTCTCTAATCTTTGCCATTTTCTTTTCATAGATAAAAGAGTATTTCTTAGGCACCTTTTAAGTTCATAGCATTTAGGTGATCAGGTACGAGAGTGGAGGCAACTGAAGATGGTGCTTAATAGGCTTTGCAGCTTTCCTCATTAGCCTTCTGGTCTCGAATGAGACTAATACAGATTAATTTCTGACTTAATCATAGAAATTTTCTCTACCTTTGCTTATTGGGTTCTTGTGATTTGGGTAACTAAAGAGAGAATGTATCAATCTGAAACTTGTTGAAAACTTAGGAATTTCCATTATGTTTAAGATCCCAAATATGAGGAAAGTGCAAATGTGCAAGTGCTTGCGGAATGTTTCAGAATGAACATAAATCAGCTTCACCTTGGAGGAAAAGCAATTATGCAACTAGTTCTAAAGAAGTTTCTGATTGATTTAATCCAAACAGCTGCACTTCTTCTGTTCTAGGAAATATAGATAGCTTAGCAAGTTTGGACTTAAAAAAGAAAAACAAAAAAAACTGATTTTAGTACCTACAAAATAATTATTTATATGCCTTCATGTAAGCTCTCTTATTTTCATCTATAACACTGCAAGAATTTACTTCAATTGATTTCTACTATCTCTACTTTCAGACACCACTCGAGTTCAGAAGAGTTATGAAATGAATGGTCGTGAATATCACTATGTATCAAAGGAAACTTTTGAAAATATGGTGTATAGCCACAGGTAAAAACTGTAACACTCTCCGAGAGCCGATGGTTTTGTAGTTAGGATTTAAGTCTGGGTTCCTCTCCTTACACTTACATAGCAAGTTGGGTGTATATTTGAGTCAAATTGTTTCAAAAACCATTTGTGCAATTGCAAATAAGTTCCTCTACAATCAATCTTGGCATTTTTCTCAAAGTGTGGTCTCTAGTCCTGAGCTTGTCTGGTGTGATTGGTAAATTAGGAATATAAGCCCTCTTAGGAACTGGTTTGGTTTTCAAAATTGAGTAGGTCAGGGCTGTCCCTAACCTGTATCTCTGTTGTGGAACCTGTGTGGTGATGACATCTCCATGTAAGCACCTCAGCTATAAGGCCCAAACTTTAAGAACTGTTCCTTTCTCTGCCTCAATAGACTCTCTGCTAAAATAGACCAGCTTAGCAGCAGAAGCTATACTCCTTAAGTATATACTCCTTAAGCTATACTCCAAAGTGCTTTGAGATCATCTCATCTGTGAAGTTATTAGTACTGAATATAACTGACAAGCTTTTTGTTACTAGAATCCAACCCCCAAACACATTATTTGTATTAGTAAAATAAGTAAAAGATAAGTAAAAAAAATGCATTCATTATAGCTGTAGTAGTTCTTGAGTCATGTTCACTGTTTTATGATTTTTCGATCTTAATCACTGGTTAGTTTGGAAAGTTTCATGCTTCAATGGAACCTTTTTGAGACTGAAGCTCTCTTGTTTTCCTTCTTTCTCACCACTGATACAGAATGCTGGAATATGGGGAATACAAAGGGTACATGTATGGTACCAGCATTGATGCAGTGAGAACAGTCCTTGATGAAGGGAAGATCTGTGTAATAGATTTGGAACCACATGTGAGTTGTAAAGGGGCAGGGAATCTATAACTATATCTCCTGGAAGGAAAAATAATTCTGTATACATTCATGAGCTACTGGAATGCTGTTAGATGCTTTGTCTTGTATTTCCTGTTACAGTGTTTATTAATAGTAGATTTGTTGTTGCGTGGGTCTTAAGGGAAAAAGTACTTCTGTGACAAGTACATACAGATCAGTATTATTCTCTTGTTCATTTGTTTTCAAGTGAGCAGCTGCATTATCAGATGGAATGATGCAGAAAAGAGTTTTCATACTTGCATACAGCAAGGACTATTCTTTCATGTGGAAGCTGTGATCACAGTGAGCTAGACTGAGCCTTTTTTTTTTTTAAAGTTACATACCTGTGGAGCACTACTCAAAATCCAAACTGCTGTAGGAGCAGATAAGGCTACAGTGTGGTATTTGTTTTGCATCTGAAAACATCCATAGGTTTATTCTGCTGCACTTCTCCTGAACAAGAGGGAGGAGGAGGGAAGAAATTTAATTTCACTGCTTCAACATTATATGCCACCATGAGTTTCTAGAATGTGAGTTTGTGGGCAAGTTTTAGGGTATGAAGTAATGGTACATAACCATTCTTTAGTGGTCACTAGGAGGTAGGAGAATTGCTGTGTAGTTGCATACTTGTATTTTAAATGAGGTAGTTTGGCAACTTTACATGCTGCAATTTTTATCTTCTTTATTTTTTTGTTTTCCAAAAATACTTCTCCAAAGGTAGCTCAATAGTTTTTTTGGTGGCTGTTTGTTTATTTAAAATCAGAGTCCTCTTTGGTGTTGTCAATTTGTTGAAGGCAGTGTCCAGATACTCACTGACATTGAAAGCATCTTCTAATAAGGTTGTCAAGCAGAATTAAGTGACCGGTATGCTATGCTTGCTTTAATAATGTCTGGTCCAGGGATTATCAGTGAGGTCATTTTAAAGTAGGTGTTTGTGAAAAAGATTACTGCTAGGTCTGGAGGTAATAATACATTGTAAACAATTCGTTTTCTATTGAAATACAACTGGGATGAATACACCTGAAATAGTTGTTTTTATTCCTATTTTGCAGGGCATCCAAATAGCCCGGACTCATGAATTAAAGCCCTATATTATATTCATCAAGCCATCCAGCATAAGCTGCATGAGGCAAACGCGTAAAAATGCCAGAATCATTACAGATTATTATGTGAACATGAAATTCAAGGTGAGATGTGGGAATGGAAGAGACACAATTTGCTACACTGGGGTTGTGTGTTTAGAACATAATGCATTCTATTGTGCTACTTGATTACATCTTTATAAGTTTAAGTCCTGAGGTTCAGATCTAAATTCTTTTTTCATTTTATTTTTGTTTTTTTCCTCCTCTAAATTTGCTTTGAAGGAGGGTTGTGATTTGTACATAAGGAATTGAAGCATTTGGTCAAATGTCTTCATACAAAGAGGCTACTTGGGATACTTCAGTTTTAACTAACTGCCTTGTGACAAGGTTTGAGTCAACAAACACATTTACTGTTTGCACTGAAACGTATGGATCAAATGTGCTTCATTCAGTGATGTAAAAAAGTATTTTTCATGCAGTTTTAAGTGTGTAATGTACTCTATTGTGTATAAATGCTGTATAATGTATTTCTGACAGTACTGATATCTGTTCCATAGTGACTTTTATAGATAGAACACAAATCCTGCTTGTAGGAAATACATAGCTTGCATTTGCAATGTGTGTAGTGTATTTATCACCACTGTTTCCATGCAAATCATAATCAAGCTTAGCACCTTAAAGTTTTAGAGACCTCAGTGCATAACCATAAATGCAAGTCATAATTGTTATGACACAAATATGAAAATGGAGAAGGTAAATTAAAATGCAGAGTAAGAATGTGTGCAAGAGAGCAAGTGGAGCGTACTGAGACTCAAGGTACTTCTGTGAGAAGCATACGGCAATCTTTCAGAAGCCTGGAACTGATTGTAGCCAAGATTTTTCAGTGTTATAGCAACTGTGAATTGAAATACTGTGCAATGGCATTGTCTTGTCTACTCACTTCTTGTCTTCATAGCGCAGGGTGTTGTGCAGATGCCATGCAGATTGTTTCTCTCTACAGTAACTAGAGCTTTAGAGATTTGTTGTGTCTCACAGGAGGAAGATCTACAGGAGATGGAGGATTCTGCTAAGAAAATGGAAGCTCAGTTTGGTCAGTTCTTTGATCAAGTGATTGTGAATGACAACTTACAAGAAGCATCTGCTCAGCTGTTGTCTGCAGTCCATCATGCACAAGACGAGCCCCAGTGGGTCCCTGCAATATGGATATGCTCAGATACTCAGACATAATTCAGAGTGGGAGGCAGCTCCATGAAGATTACGGATTGTTTTACTTCAAGAATAATCCTCATGTCAGGATTGTGAGAATTTATCTTCGTATGCAAGGGATTTGGAAGAGGATTAGGAAAGAAGCCGCTATAGGAGATATTATCATACTATGTTCTGTGTAGCTGTTCAGCTTTTATGCTACAATTGCACCTTTTTTGTACAAAAAGGAAACACTGTGAGCAATCCACTGCAAGAATAAATAAAAATCTATTTTGTTGCATGTATAATTTACTCATGGGTGTCCAAACTTTTAGCTTGCTTGGGCCACACTGAGTGAAGAGGAATTGTCTTCAGCCACGTATACAGAGGCTGCTCTGAAAGTAATGACTCCTATTTTACTTTCATGGAAACTACAGCAGAAAAAAATAGCACAACAATGTTATTTAATAGTGTTTTGTAGCTGAGAATTTGCTCTGTTTTTCACTGTGATCATCACCATTAGCTATGCATTTTGTCAGCAGTGAACAAGAGCCTACATGTCGTGCTCATCAAAACCTGCACCAGCAGAGGTGACCCACTGTGTTTGCATCGTGTTTGGTCTCCATTAAGGAATGGGTGCCATTTTTTCCACATGGAGGAATTCAGTGACACTTCTGCTTCAGATGCCAATTTGTCAATCTGCCCCTCTGCTGCCATCTGTCACGTGGAACAAAATGGAATGGAATATTGGTGGGAAGGTTCACCTCCACTCAATATCACCAACATCTGCTTCTGACATTGCAGGCCAACATAATAAAATAAGGGGTGTTACTTTCAGAGCAGCCTTCATAAAATATGCAATACAGCTACTGTGTAAAGAGCAACAAAAATATCAAACTAGTGGGATATGTGATCTTGTTTTTGTGAAACAACACATTGGCCTGGTTTGATGGCAGTGGTTGCAATTCTCGGGGAAGTCTCAGAGCGTTTGTTTTGGTTTTAGGTGAAATTTTACTTGTACTTCATCCTTGACAACCGTTCACAAATGTATGTATTGCCAAAAAGGGATGATGTGAGTAAGGTGTGATTGTGAAGTGAGAAATATTTTTCTCTTGCAAGAGGGGGCTTATAAAAGTCTGGTAAAGAGATATGACCAAGCTTTTCTTTGAAGTGAATGCCTGATTGCAACTTTTGAAAATTTGCAGGTTATTCATTTATGTTGACTGAAAATGCAGTCATAAATATACAAAAATATTGATTTTTTTTTTCAATCTTGAAGTCTCAAATTCCCCTATTAAAGTAGACAGCATGTTTTTTGTGGTTCATTGATCTGTGTGCAGTTAATGTATCAAAATGTACACATTTGAGTTAGCACTGCACCCTCTGTGTGCCCCAGCCCAGACAGTGCTGATCACGTGCCGACACGCGGTGGTTGTGAGCAATGGCTGCTCAGTGGGGCAGAGCTGCTGCCATGATCTATCAGGGCTTGGCTTTTCCTCCATCAACTCAAGTGAATGAAAACTGACAAAACATGGGTTTATTAAAGCGGAAAATCAAACCCAAAGTCCATTTTCCTGTTGGTTTGAGGCAAGGCAGCATGATCTCTTCAGCAGCGAGTACCGTGATTACGGCTAACAAGTTCCTCACTCTTCATCTTACATTACAGGTGTATTGGATGCTGAGGAAACAGCTTATTCTGTCAGCCCAGCTCCCCCTGGAGAAAATCAACTGGCGAAGGCTGTGCTGCCTAGAAGTTATTCATGTAGTAAGCCTGCCCTTGTAGCTAGCGCTGTGCCAGCTTCTTGTGAAGTCAGAGCCGGTGTCCTTGGTGAGAAACACGCTGGAAAGCAGAGCCCACCATGGGCCTGGAGTGGGGTGAGTACAAGCAGTGGGAGAGGGACTGGTGCACGGGCTGGTACTATGCCCCTCGCAGCAGTGGGACGTAAACGGAAAGGCAGCTGCCGGAATAGCACAGCATCAAGCGTTCATTCCCTCTGTAGTTTAATTTTCTTCCCGTTTAGAGTTTATCGCTTCATTTGCAAATAGTGTCAGTGATAACAAGGCGAAGGAAGCCGGAATCCCAGTTTGGAAAACGCCTTGCTCCCGCCCCGCCCGCCGGCCTGAGAATCCGTGCGGGCAGCTCCGCTCTGCGGCCGGCCCCGCAGCCGAGGATCGCGCCCATAGCGGCGGGGCGGGGCGGAAGCGAGGGCGGCTCCTCCCTGCGGGGCCCGGGACGGCGGCGGCGGGCGCGGCATGGCGGAGCCGCGGGCGGGCCCAGAGCGGGTGAGGGCGCGGCGGGGCTCCCCAGAAAAGGGCGGCGGGGGGACCGGGCCTGCAGTCTTCTCCGGCCTCGGCCGCGGCGTCGGTTCGGTGCGGCCGGGGAGGGCCGGCCCTGGCGGAGGGAGCGGGGCCGCTGGTTCGCGCCGGGGTTGAGAGCTCTCGTTGCGTTCGCGTTTCTGTCCCTGTGCGTTCGCAGGATAACGAGTGTGACGAGCGCGAAGCCCGTAAAGAGTTCGTCAGTGTTAAGTGTTGGAGCTTGAAGAACCGTCCCCCGTTGTGCCTCTGGGGCAGCTCGGTCACCGCGCTGGCAGGTGAAACGCGTCCTCTGGTGCCGCGTTACCGGAGCCGCACCTCTCGCTCCGCTTCCCTGAACGGACTCCCGGCCGTGGGCGTATTTCCTCCCCGGAGGGTTCCTGGGCGCGTTCCCGCGGCCCTGCGGCTGCTCACCGAACAGTAACGGTGCCGGGAGTGCGCGGAGTGCGGGGCTGCTGGCTCCGACCGGCCCCTTCTCCTGCAGCCGGCACTGCGCCGTGGGTCTGCAGCGTGCTCCTACGGGCCCTGCGGAGCTGCAACTATGGGCTGTCCTAAGTAATTAACGGTAGATACCGCCCCAACGTAGGAATCGATGAAAGCAATGAGCTCCGAGCTAAACGTAGGTTGAAGTTTTTTCTCCCTTCGTCACAGGGTGTTTCATTCGTCAGGTGAAAATCCCCGAGTAGTGCTCACCTGCACTTTTACCAGCACACGGAGCGATGGGCTTTTGGGGCACGTGCCATTAGGACGAGCTTTGCTGCCAGAGCAAACCACCACTGATTCCAGCAGGAGTAGCACTGGCCCTGGCCCTGGCCCTGGCCCAGGAGCAGGGAGGTTCACAGCCAGTTAATCCGGGCTGCTAGAAGCTTATTTTTAGTTCAGAATTAGCAGGGGTTCAGCATGAGCAACGTCAGGAGTAGGGAACTGTTCACAGTGCCTCTTCCAGGGAACTGCTTCCAATGATATGGGGAAAAAACAAGTGGTGAGTTGGGGACCCTTGAGCCTCACTAGTCAAGCAGCCTTTTGCGTCGCTGATATCGATTGAATTCTTAGAACATGGGAAATGTTTTGTGCTGTACTTCTTAAATATAATTATGTAATACAAAATCAGCGAGTGAATTGCTCTCCTGTATCTGGATGGGAATCATCCAGCGCAAGAATTGCATTTCAGATTGGTAACGAGAGATACTTGTGTCTTACTATGTATGTATTTGGTTATGTATGAGATGTTTAGAATCTCGTTTCAGAAGCATAGGTGGCAAAATATAGGTAGTGTGAGTTCTTACTGCCTCTGGAAGCAGCTGTTCTCTGTGGAGTAGTTTAATAGACCTCAGGATGGTTTCGCACTGGGAGAAGCTGACTTCTGTCTCTCTGTTATGTTTCAGTGCCCCCCACGTGCCCTCCCTCCAGTGCCAAGGTAAGATCAATTTGTTCTACAGGATTGATTGTGGTTCTTTATTGCTGTGTTTTTAAAAGAAATGCAATGAATAAAAATGAGTTTGATAAGTGTCTGCATAGTCACAATAGCTTTTAAAACGTTGCTTTTCTTGCTACTTTGTTGTTCGAGGACTCCTTACAAGATGTATAAAGCATTTAATGTTTTTAGAGGTTGAGAAAACTTACCTCATTTTAAATACTCAGGTAGATTAAACCTTTTAAAGTCTTGGATAAGAGCAGCCTGAGTTTTATTAGCATCTATTTCAGTCTTACTGATGTTTCTCTTTTCACTGTCTTCTTCCTTAACTCTTTGTTGCTGTCGTTGTTTTTTCCACATTCTTTGGTACGTTTAAATTGCAAATCCTTCAGGACAGGGATTTTTGAAATCAAGCTAGATATTATCAATGGAGACACAGGTATTTACCAGTTTGATGTAATATAGGAAGAAATTTGGGCTTTTTTTCCCCAGCATTTTAATGAGCAGTGTGGAAGGAAAAGCAACTCTACAGATTTTTATGGCATAACATGTCAGAATTCCTTCAAAGTACTTTGGGGTAAATGCAGTGTGCATGATTGGCAACATATAAAGATAGCATGTTTTTAGTAATGTATATATTCTAACGTTTCATAACTTCTGTTAGTTTGTTACATGTCAGGCAAGTTTTAATTAGCCAGGTGATTATAGCTTTTAATCTGATCTACAGTTGGCCAATCAAGAAACTGCACAGTCACTAACAAAGTGTTGAGTCCAGTTGATTGCTTTGTACACTTAACCCTTTTGTGTACAGTTGCCAATAAAAAGACGTAGGAATGGAATAAGGGAATCAAATAAAAATGTAGAGAGAATGTCACTGTTGTGAGTTGATTAAAAACTAACTCTCTTCTTACCTTTGTTCCTTTTGCACTGCTCTTCAACGCCTTTTCTCATTAAATATGAAGTGGAAATCAGGGTGAGTTATTCTGTCATCAAAGAGAATCATAAACATGGATAGTTCCTTTTGATGTCCCTTCATCCTCTCTTAAAGGATTGGTCCTTACAGGTTTCCTAAATATAGGCTGATAATTGTTTAAATTGTATGGGTATTAGGATGTTTTCCTCTGTTCTTTTTACCAACTGCTAGTTCCATAATAAATCAAGGTAACTGGAAAGTTGTCACTGTGCTCTAAAGAAGTAGTTTATTCTTTGGAGCATTGTTTGGTTTTTCACTTAACACATGCATGTGCATATTCAGCCTTTGTTGCACATGAGACAGATTTGTTGTCTTGTTTTCCTGTTTTCTACTGCACTTTTCCTGCTTGTGCAAATCAGTTAATTCTCACCTTATCTTTAAAAGCTGAAGGATGTCTTTGCTTGTAAAAAGGACTCTATTTCTTAATTTGGAATGGTATGGTTGTTAGAAAAAAGAAAATGGAGGTTTCTCCATGCTGTGCACATTGACTTATGTTTCTGTTCTGCAGATGACATTCCACTCAGTCGTCCCAAAAAAAGAAAGCCCAAAGGAAAGACTTCTTTAGGTAAGGTCCCACCTGTGTTTGTAATCCTGAGTGATACTTACACTGTAGCCAAACTCCTGACAAAAATCCTTTTTGTCTTGTACTCTGTTTTGGAATAATATTCTTCTCAGTTTCTTTATTAAAATTGATTTTGTGTCAAGTGCTTTCCCCCACACACACACCTCACCAGAATACTATCTGTCTTTTTAGAGCAAGTCTGTAGTGTTACCTTGAAGTAACTTCTTCAATCTTCTCTTTTCTTCTGGATCCGTTCCCAGTACTGGTAATAGAGCAAATTTTAATAGTGAACTGAAAAAAATGCTTTAATGTTTATTCCTCCTATTTTTTTCCTTTCTGAATCTTTTTAATACTTAATTAAATTAAGTATTAAAATTATTCCATATGTAAACTGCTTGCAACGTAGAGTATGTTAAGTGCTTGAATTTTTGAATGAACTAAGATACAACTAGTTTAACAAATTGGTTCAACTTAAATCCTCGGCCAAATAAAGTCGCAAGTTAACCATTCCACTGTCATCTGAGAGTTAAGAGATGAAGCATGGCTAACACCAGAGCTTTGCATTTTTACAAGAAGTGCATCTGCTGAATAAACTGTTGAATGCAGTAAGTGGAGCTGTTGCCAGCAGGGCTTCCCAAGGAGCAGGTTTTGTGACTGTTCATTCCAGTAGGCAGATTAATGGTGCAAAGCATATTCTGACTTTGGCCATTAGCATGCTGTTTGATTTTCCATTTTAGCGCAGTAAAACTGTGTAAAAGATGGATAAGCCTGTTGCTTCAAGTGAAAACAAAAGTAGATTTTGTTGTTATTGATAAAAACTGCAGAACTTGAAAGCACTCTAAAAAGGTTTGTCCTCCTGTATGAAAAGATGCCAATTGATGCTAGAATGTTTGATGAGATTTCATATTAACCCGCCATGAAAAGGTAGTTCCTCCAAAACTTAGCACTTTTTCTTTCAGATTGGAGTAAGTGTTCTTCAGAATTGTTTTTTATCTGTTCCTCCCAGATTCTTGTGCTGTTTGTTCAGCAATTAATTTAAATTTCCCTTTGATATTACACCATTTTGCCTTAACACACTTATCTGTCAGTATGAATCAACTTGTCACTGTTAATTTTTCTGTCCCTTGCATCTTTGTCTTTGCACGTAGAAAGGAAAAATACAGAGCTATCGTTCCTTCCTGTATTAGATTCCATTTTATCAGTCCTCTGTTGTACACACGAATGGGAATCATGCTCCTTCCTGCATACCTACGTTTCCTTCCAGATGTGAAATTGTTATGGTGAAATGAAGACTCTATGTTTTCATCTTGTATATTCTTATTATCATATTTGTTTCCCATCTCTTATGTATTCTAGCCAGTATGTTTTCACCTCAGCTGGGCAAATACAGATACTCTACGCTGTGTAACAGCTAGCAGCATTTTCTTGCCTTTTTCTCATCAGCTTTGAGTTGAAGTTGCTGGAGGTTTTTTTTTGGTTTTCAGATGACATTGTCCAAGCAACTGTTCGTCGGCAGTCTGAAAGCAGTGAGCCCTTAACTCCTGAACCTCAGGATGTCCCTCCTCAGCGGAAACGCAAGAAGAAGAAAGTACCTCCTGGTATGTGAATAACGGTAGGCTGCAAAGAAGGCTGAATAAAACCTGGTGACAGAAGTATGACTGGCCAGTTGTGTTTTCGTTTAAAGTGTTTCAAATCGAGTGCTCTTGTAACAAGTGGAATTAATCTCTGGGTGAATGATAGCTTAGAGTTGCCATTTCTGCCATGTTTATGTAATAACTATTTCTGTATTTAAGTGAATGTGTCTCTAATCCCATAAAAGCTGTAAAATTTTCATGTGGCTTGTTTTTTTAAATCTCCAGATTCTGAGACCTCCTTTACCCAGCAGAACGTTGCATCCTTATTTCAGAATGGAAATGGCGTGGATGTTCCTGAAGCTGAAGAAACAGTGGTCCGCAAACAGAGAAAAAGAGCCAAGTGAGATAAACAGTTCATAATTTGGAATATCTGTGGCAGTAAAAGTAACTGAATAACAAAGACATTGCATCTTGGAAGTTCACAATACCATTTACCTTGCTTAGCAAATTGTATGCCTGCAGTCCTGTCCAGGGCTAAGATCTCACTTTCTTCACATGTTTGCTTCATTGTATCTGGATGCATTTCAGTTCAGAGTATGTTAGCATGACCCTACTGTTTCAATACATAAAAAATTAAAATGCATAATTGCTTTCTTTCATTTTTCCTGTATTTTTCTTAATTTTCTGAGAGACAGCTGCTTTCTTAACCTCCTAAATGGCCTTTTCTCCAAGAGCTATGCCTTTACAACATTTTAGTTGCCTTTCCAACCACAAATATCCATTCTCTCAGCCTTGTATTTAGTTTGTACATATTTTTTCTGATTGTTAATCTCTTGATCTGTACTTCTTCCCAACTTAGTGTTTTGACACAAGAAGGTATCTAGATTGAAAGAAAAACCCCCAAATCAAGGCTTAGTGTTAATGCTTTAGTGAGAACTATAGCTTTAAATTTATAAGTGGGGGTAATATACTGGTCAGTAGCTTAATCTGTTTGTGTCAGTGAGGTTAGGCATGGTAAACGTTCATTGAAACCTTCAAGTTTTAAATTTTTCTTCTTTTTCTGCCCCATTGAATGACTTGTGATAATAGGAAGGCTCGGCCAGCAGAAACACATTGTTCCAATGAGCTGGAGGTAGAGGAGGATGACATTATTGAAGATGAACATAGAAGGAGCCCAGATCAGCAGCCTGTGTTTGCTGCTCCTACTGGAATTAGCCAGCCTGTCAGCAAGGTGTTTGTTGAAAAAAATCGTAAGTGCATTGTGTGATTTTTTTTAAACTTAAATAATTTCTTGCATTTAAAGAACACATAATTGTATTTAAAATCCAAATATTTTGCTATTAGGCAGAATTTAAAAAGGGAGTTTGCCAGCAAAAAAAAATACTTGAAAATAAATGTACATTATAATCTTTCAGCAGTGAGTGCTGGTGTTGCAGTGTTACTGATTTGTTGAATTTTTTAGTTCTGTGGGTGAAAAAAACCTGGTAGTACAGAACTGAGCTCATTTGACCTAATACTGTCACAAGACGTTGAGAAGTATTTACTATATTGCAAAAATAATTCATGTGGAAGGCGGTGTTCTTTGTTTTTTAAGCACAGAACTTACCCAGTTGTGCTGTGCATTCATAAATCCATAGCCTGATCTGTCAGGGTACACCACACTGACAGAGGCATCATGATCTGAATGGAAGCTGGCAGGAAAGAAAAGGGAGAAGAAATCTGATGGAAATTTTGATACCCACAGCCTTTTCTTCATAGGAAGTTCAAGTATTAATGTAAAAATATTGAGTGAAGTTAATGGTACTCTAAAATAAATTTTCTCATCCTTTTAGGGCGTTTTCAAGCAGCTGACCGTGCAGAATTGATTAAAACCACTGAAAATATCAACGTGCTTTTGGATGTGAAGTCGTCTTGGACCACCAGAGATGTTGCCCTCTCAGTGCACCGAAGTTTCAGGTGATGGATTAATGTTTTGATGTAAATAAACTGAAATAATTCTGGTGTTGATTTTTTTTTTTTTCTTTCTTTAAGATGTTAGCATCACTTCTCTATCACTGTGATGTATCTTCATGTGGATACTTCTAACAGGTTGTGGTTGGGTATGCAAATGGCATAAGTGCTCTAGCTTTTTTCTGTTGACAGTAATATCTATTTCTAGTCAAGACATCCATTTGAAATGCAACCTCTAAAAAGAACAAAAAGCTGAAGCTAATTAAGAAAGCTGTATTGTTAAGATTCAGAAGAAATATGAATAGAAAGAGATATGTATGATAACAGAAATACTAGGGACCTACAATAAAAAACAAAATGAGATTCTCCTATCAGCTGTGATATGAGCAGAGTTAAAATGTCTGAACGCTTTCCACTAAAAAAGGAGGAGTGAAGTTGGACTGGGCATAAATGTGCACACAGAAGTAAAAAATGATATTTTTTTTCCATATGTGGTTGTATAGTGATTCAGAATGGGAAGATGACAACTTTTTCATGTCTCTGGTGTATTTTACCTGGAAACCTGTGCTTGATCCTTAGCTTTTTGTTAGCAAAGATGGCAATCACAGATTGAAGAAATTCTGAAAAGACTGACTTTCTCTCAAGGACAGATTAAAGAGCCTTGCATGGATGAAAGGGGCAGTGGTCTTGGGGAGCTACAGATAAAATGGGGGAGCAGACAGAGTGAAAGTGTTTGATTCCTGTAGCATTAGTAAAGGGATGTAGCAACAGGATCAGACAGAACACCTGCACTTTCCTGGTTGACTGCTCAGGCCCTGGTGAAGTCTGTCAGGGGGGGAAGCAGAAGTCCTATTGCTTAGGATTTTTGAAACTAGATCAGAATAAAGCACTTGAAAATAATCTATCACAGCAGCAGGATTGAAGGGGTGAATTTGTAGGCCTTTTCATCTGTAGTTTTCTCTAATTCAAGGCATTAAACTTCTCAAATGTTCTGTTATCCTTTCAGGGTAATCGGACTCTTTACCCATGGCTTTCTTGCTGGCTACGCTGTGTGGAACATTGTTGTTATCTACATTTTGGCAGGAAATCAGCTTACCACAGTTTCTAACCTGCTCCAGCAGTATAAGATGCTAGCCTACCCTGCTCAAAGTTTGTTCTACTTGTTGCTGTCTATCAGTACAGTCTCAGCCTTTGATAGGTAAATTGTTGATGATTTATTGATTCTCTTGGTGAATGATTTTGCACTTAGCTGATGTATAGTTAAAAGGTGTACTTGTATATTCAGGCTTTTGTTACTCATTTCTGTCCATTACCTGCTGCCTTGTTTCAGTATACGAGTGCTGTTTGTGTAATCAAGAAGTAAATCAGATGGGAGAGCTGTGGTGGAGGGGAGTGAAGAACAGCTACTGTTTCTGTTCAGTTATTTTTCATGTGAATTCCTTATTCAGTTAAGTTTGCAACATAGCTATATAAACAGTTTACCTAGCTCAGCTGGTGTTTCTGTATTATGGCTCAAAGAGTCGTTTCACTGAAGTTTATTTTAATGATGCATTGTTTCCTTGGCAGCATGGTAAGCCAGGGAAAGAGTCTGTTTCATGGAAGGAATTGTGTCTTTTTTTCGATAAGTGGAGGCAGGGAGGAGTCCTGAGTTATTCTTAATTCCTCCTGTACCAGTGTGAGCTTTGTAAGTAGTTTTATTAACATTAACTGCGTTGGTGCAGACACTGAAATGAATGGTAAGGTCTAGGGGGAGCAGATCTCTCCACACTCTCCCTGACTGCAGTGTGAAAGCTACAAAACTTATGGAACATCATCCTTAATTTCAAACTTTCTGGAGCTTGGCATAATGAGGATCGTTGCTTGTGTGTGCAGCATGGTAGCTTATTAAGGCACTATAACACAAGCAGGAAAAGGTATCTTGAAAAAAGTAAAAGCAACAGAACACTGTTAGAAGAACAATATTATTATCTTATTGAGCTGTGTTAATGACTCTTGTTCTTCTAATCAGGATTGATTTGGCAAAAGCATCAGTTGCACTGAGGGGTTTTCTTACCCTAGACCCAGCAGCATTGGCTTCTTTCTGTAAGTATCCTGAAGTGAATAGAATGTGGCCCAAAAAAGAAAGTAAATGGAAAAAATCCTGCATTCTGTTTTCAGTGGATTTTTCCTCCGTGGTTTATTTTCTACCTTTAAAATAAGTGACTTGGGGAGGAGTTAAAAATAGCATTTAAGAATTATGGATGCTTCGCGCATTTTTTAAGTATTTGCAATAGTAGCATTAGTGATGCTACTGCTGGGATGGTTGTTTCCCCACTTATGAACACAAAACACAAAAGTAGCAAAAATTAAAATGGGACCTCTGATGTAGATGGTAGATTGAAAAAGAGCAGAAACCCAATTTTGATGGGTCAGAATACCTGGACTTTGAGAAGAACACTGGAGAAGAGAGAATGCAGTTAAGATGGCAATATCATTGGAAGAAGTAAAGTGAAAGAAAATGTAGTGATAATTGTCATTTCATGATGGGCCAGCATTTTCTACTTGCTTTATACCTGACGCTAATTTCATTTCTTCCAGTGTACTTCACTGCTCTTATCTTATCCTTAAGTCAGCAGATGACATGTGACAGAATTAACCTCTACACACCGCCTTCAGAAAATGGCAGCATCTGGTAAGAAACCTAAGAAAGGTCTTCTGTAAATTGTAACATCACTCACTTATGAACCATAGTCAAACTGTTGGATTCAAAAGGTTATATAACATACATAAGAAAGTATTAATGAAGAATTCCATTACTACATTTGCCTTTGTCTGACCGTGCCTTGAACCTCTGAAACCTTCACTCAGAAATGAGAAGTCATATTTGGTCTCAGTCATGTTGGTCACCAGTGCATCATAACTTGAACAAGATCTTGTTGAAATGATGCTGAGAACATCAAGGGTGACAGAAACTTTAAGCATCTCTCTTGCTGCATGCAGTTAGCTATTTTTTCCTTTTTTAGAGCTTCCATAAGTGTTTATTGAAAAATTTGGATTCTAGTAACAAAACCTCAACCTGCTGCTACTAGTGACAGTATAAAACATATCAGCAAACTTAAATCCTAACCTTTTACCTAAAGCCCCATCTTATCTGGCCTCTGTCTACAAGTTCTTGCACTGGCTTCCAGGCAGACTTCACTGACTTGCTGCTCATTTGCTCTTTTGCCCTACTGCCCCACAAATGATGAAAATAAGATCTACTGATGACTTTGTTATATCTTTCCTCATAGTAAAATTTGACAGTGCATTTTGGTTTTTATTTTCTATTTCTTGGCCAGGAAAAGGAATGCACTGTTGAAATCTACAAGTGAATGTTCTCTGTGAGCTAATGTGGTGGTTTTTTTTTTTTTTTTTCCTGAGTTGCTGTCTTTGGTATACACTCTCTTTACTAGATCTTTGTAAAGCAAGACCATTAGGATGATAGTGATATTATTACATCTGACTTAGAAAGTTTTTTATTTGTTTTTTATTATATTCTGCTGATGTTATTACTGTAATATGTGCATGCTGGTGTGTACCCTGACCAATTGGTTGATGTGCTTTTCCCAGGACTGCAGGTATGGAGGAAGAAATTCTTCAGCCGTGGATTGTGGTGAATCTGGTAGTATCAATTCTAGTTGGGGCAAGTTGGATCTTCTTGTCTTACCGACCAGAGCTAGACCACAGTGAAGGTAGGAAATGTTAATTGACAAAAACTTATTCGTTCAGACTTTTATCTACTGTAGTCTGCATTGGGTGCTCAAGTGTAGTACTGAGAAGTGTTATGACTGAGGAACAGATTTATGTTTGGGAGGTCAAAGAAGGCTAGATGTGCTTCTTCAAATTACTCTAGAATGTTAATTTACAGCTTTCTATATTTCAGCTGCTGCCAGTTATCCTAATTAATTCTAATAACTCAATTAGTTTTTAAAAAAAACACAACTAGTTGGCAGCTTTTACAATTATTGAAAGTAAAACTTACAGTAGATGTCTAAATTGTAATTAGAAGTCATTTTTTAAGTAATAAAAGGCTTATTCAAGAAGACAGAGGTGTGATCTAGCCCAGATTTTGATGAGATTATAGATATTTACAGATGTCAACTAAAATTAGGTAATTTGCTTCAGCAATTTCAAGAGAAAAATTCTGTTAGGATTTATCCCAAGTAGTAGAGAAATATTAATAGAATGGAAAAACAAAAACAAGTGTGTGATTTCAAACTTGAGTGGATAAAATTACAGTGCTGTGCGTGCAGGTTGTGTAATTTTGCCACATTGACAAATTGTTGGCAAACAGTAAATGATCAGGTCTGTAAATGGAAATATTCAGTCTTGGTTCGGACAATTTCAAAACTGGAACAATCTATCAGTCTACTTACAGACACAAATTTAAGTGTCCAGGCTGAAGCCTACTTCCTATGATCAGCTGCTAATGTCAGTACTAGTTGTGTTAATGTAGGAGGACAACTACAGTTTTCTAAAGACAGTGGTGGGTCTTCTCATTACTGAATTGCCAATACGAGGGCTACAAAGAAAAGCAGGAGGCTTGGGGAAATTCCAGAGAACTTTTCTGGAATAATGACATAATATTCAGGTGAAACTTTTTCAATAAAACCAGTATTCTTTTCTCTTTTTTTTCAGAACTGATGTTTCATACTGAAATTGAGGAATTTCCCCAAGGACTTATCATACCCAGAGTCCAGCCATAGAGTGGAACATGAACCTTGTAGCTGAAACTGATGGCTCAAAGCTTACTGTATTTTAACCATGTATTATAACTTTCATAAAGCAAAAAAAAAAAAAAAAAAAAAAAAGTATTTTTATATTGTATATATTTCATGGATCTTTTATGTATGCTAATTTTTAATTATTCAAATGTGACTGAAATCTTTTATATATCTTCTTTTTGTTTTGTAAAGTAGATTATCTCTGGTACATAAAGTCAAGGTACTTCTGTAAACATTGCTACCTACACAGCCAAAGGAAATGGGTGAATGTTGAAGATCTGCTATTCTGTGCTTTTTTGACAGCAGTGCTATATTGTCATCATCAATCTATGTTTTGTTACTGACGCTGTTAGCAGTTGAGGTATATCCTTTTTCTAAGATATTTCATAGAGATGAAAATAAATCTTAGGAAGAAAGCAGTTTAAGTGAATAAATGCAGATGTCTTGCAGGATGAAACAATCTCCTTAGCAGACATAGGCAAGTGCTAGTCTGAAATCCATTTCTCATGCAAGTATCACACAAGACTAGTTTTAAATTTTATTTAATATGTATTGAGTTTTGCATTATTTTATTTAATGTATCTGAGGGTGGTTTTAAAAGATGTGCAGTGTCAAAGTTCCCTGGAGGCTACTGTGTTTTATAAAAGTGGTGGTGAATTTAGCCAGATGAAAGAGTGGAAGGGAGATGTTAAAGAGCCAGTAAGTTTCTATCCTGTTGCCTAAGTTGCTTTAACACAAGAATGGGAACATGAATAACTAGGACAGCTTCTGCTCTGTCAAGAACTTGAGTTCTAGTGTGTTTATTTAGCAAATTTAAGTAATTATATAATTCTAGAGAGGGAAGAAAAAAAAAGTTCTACTGGAATTGAAAGATTTTCCATAACTGCTGGCTCTATTTTAGGGCATTCACTTGTTTCTGGGAAGGAACTGTTTAACTTTTTTGTCAATTATTATGATGTGTATATATTCTTGTAAAACTGTGGAGCTCAGTTACAGCTGATGGTGCATTGTATGTTATAACGAAGAGATTCAGGATGCTGGTCCCCATCAGTGTTACTTTGGAGGTCCTTGTGATTTGCTGTAGGAGATGGGAGATGAAGCCACTACTTAGTGTTCTCACATGGGTTTCTACACAGTAATTTCCTTGCAAAGTGGGAAATGCACATCACAAATTCTTCAAGCGTCATATGTTTGATTTACAGAATTTCTGAGCTCCTGAAGATGAAATTAGTAATGGATTCTATTTGCTATTTCATGCTTCTGTCATCTTGGCATGTGATAAAAAGTATAACTTCTCTCATAAGGTACGGAGCTCAAACACAATGGTGTGAAGGCACCCAATCAGTACAGAGAAACATGAAGACCATCACTGCTTGATTTCATTTCTGAAATTATTTCTAGGAATTGGCCTTCTAAGTATCCCACAAACAAAGCAGTGCTAGCCAGGAGCCAGATTTTGCTCTCATTGTGAGATGGTTGAGCAGTGATTAAGTTTTTTGACTTAATGGCATCAGTAGTTGAAGCCAGACTTGCCTTCCTAGTTCATACCTTTTTTGGAGGACCTGAGTATAAACCTAGATGAATGAAAGAGGCTTGAGGTTCGCCATTTAAAATCACAGTTAGATAAACAATTTCATGGCTTATTACTTCTTTTACAAGGTAGTTTTCATTCCGTTAAGCCTCACAATGGAATTTAACTGCTTTTTATGCGTGTATGTATTTAGATACTTGGAAACCTTTAGAACATCTTAAAGTTTACAGAATAGATGTTTAATTGCAGAACATGCAGTATATGTAGAAGCCTTAACTGAAATGCCTTTGTGCATTTCCATTACCATTGTTTTTGATACAGTATTTTGTGTTGAAGGAAAAATTGCAGAGAAGTTAGTGCCAATTTTTTGTTTTTAAGTATCTGAAAAGAGTGAGGAAGTGATCTGAATGAGTATTAGCTTGTACTACTTTGTACTGTTTCCAAACGTTTAGTTTGTTTAAAATAAATCAGTCTAACTTGTTTCTTTCTCAATGCTAACATTATATTATTGTATACAAGCTCTGAGCAGATTTTATGGGAAAACATTGCTTTCTGTAGTCCTTTTCCATTACTGATGTAAGTAATGGCTGTCTTTCCACCAGCAGGCTCTTGCCACCATACTGGCCTTCTGCAGTGAGAAATAGCACTGTAACAGCCCAAGAACCAGCGAGTAGACTCACTGGTCTGTGCTTTCTGAGATCTGGTTTGCATCAGATTTAGACTGGACATAAGGAAGAAGTGTTTTGCAGACAGGACGGTGAGGCATTGCAACAGGTTACCCAGAGAGGTAATGGTGCCCCATCCCTGTAGACACTCAAGGTCAGGCTGCACGGGGCTCTGAGCACCGTGATCTTGTGTAGGTGTCCCTGTTCATTGCAAGGTGGTTGGACCAGATGGCATTTAAGGGGCCCGCCCAACCCTATGATTCTGTGCTGAAGTGCTGCTCGGCGTCTTCGCAGCAGAGCTCCGCGGGATGCTCGACGGAACACAGCCCGGAGCCGCGGCCCGCCGCCACAGCCCTTCCCGCCAACAGGGGGCGCCCTGCGCGCGCCTAACGGCCGGTGCAACTGCACGGCCGCCATTTTGGGCTCTGCCCCAGGGAGGCGGCGCGGCCACTTCAGTACCGCCTTTCCTTCCTTCTCCGGGCAATCGGCGCTGGAGTCTCTCGGCCGAGAGGGGGCTGAGCCAAAGGAAACGTGTAGAGTTCTGAGGTACGGGCGGTGCTACGGAAGGGGAGGAGCCGGGGAGACGAGCAGGTTGGGCCCGGGTGGGTTTGGCTAAGAGGCGTGTCTGCAAGTGGTTGCAGAAAGCGCAGGGAGGTGTGGTGATACAGAGGCCTGAGGGAAGCGCTTAAAAATCTTATAAAGGTTCACGTTATAAAGACTTTCAGAAGCGAAGTTGATGCAAGGAATGTGTTCATAAAATCCATCACTAGTGGCCAGAAACAGATTGCTGATGGATTTAGGGGCATTGCTGCCCAGGGCAGGGTGAGATCGTCACCAGCAGAAACCAGCAATAAAGTACATTTTGCTGTCTCATACTCTTACAGCAAGAGTTTTGGAAACAATCTAAAACCTCTTTTACATAATTTCTTCAAGACAATCTTAAAATCCAGCTAAACAATATAATAACATGAAAATCTGCATTAAGCAAAGGCATGCAAAACTTTAGGGAATAGTAAACCAAATACAATTGCAGCTAATTTGTGTAATTTGCATTTTTCAGAAATTTGTGGGGATTTTTGATAACGAGCATGTTTAAGTAACTGATCTGTGGAGTAGGATCAGTTGCTTGCTTTTGGGAATCATGGAGGTTTCCATAAGAACTAGTTTAAACCTAGTATTTATTCTTTCATTGAATCATGAGTTTCTGGACAGATTAAATTATTTTAATTACCAAAAAGTTATTCTGCTACCTATTAGTAGACCTGTTTTTCAGTGCTTTCTTTTCTAAATCGTTAAGTCTCTGCTGCACTGTTGCACCAAATAAATTGATTTCACAGTATGGTTTCATATTCCTGCTCTTTGGATGTCAGTCTGACAGGGTGTGTTGTGCAGGATCTCTGAATTATATTATTTCTTCCTCAGTCAGAGAAGACCATCATGAGGACAAGTCATTACAGCTGGCTTAGGTGTTTTAGCGGTTTATTAGACAGCCTAATGTACTTTAGCAAAGCTACTTACAAGCATTAAAGACAGGGTACATAAGTCACCTACTTTTGTACCTCCCTCTTATCAGAGACATTCAGAACAGTCTTTTTGAAACATTTTTCCATGATTTCGCAGGCTAAAAACTGCTTACATCACTTTTAAAAGGGGGGTAGGGAAAAGAGAAATGTAAGGTGAAACTAGGTAATGTTTTTGTAATGCTTGCTTTTGTTCACTGATAACATCCATTGGAAAAAATGATCATTTCTCCAATGGATACTTATTGAAGTACTTTATATAGAAAATCAAGTTTATTGTGACTAAATCACATTTTTATCCTATGTTCATCCATTCAGACATTCACAAACTGCTGCATCTGTCATTAGACCAAGACAGTAGGAAACAGAATAGCATGGTTATATTAAGGATGATGTTATATAACAAGTTTTCTTTTGTGACAAGTTTTTAATTACATTACATAGTGTTAAATGCTAAATAAGAGAAAGATGGCAGCAAAAAAAAAAACAAAAAAAAAACAACAAAAAACAAAACAAAACACCAACAACCACAAAAAAAAAAAAAAGAAAAAAAAAAAAGAAAAGAAAAGAAAAAGAAACCCAGACCACTTCTGTTCTATTTCTACAAATGTCAAAATTGCAGAAGTAATCCATCTATTAATTTCTGTTTCACAGGGCATGAGAACATTTTGTAAATATATGAAAATTTTTACAATGTCTCACATTGAGCTTAAATGCAAGATTCTTTGAAAATTTTAACTCTGACTTCAGCACTAGTTCGTATGCTAATAACATGTAATTGGTATGAGTAAGGGTTAATACATGGATGTTCTGAGAAATTAGAGGTTTATTGTGCTTGGAAGCATGTCAGCTTGGAATAGGAAGTCCCTTTTAACAATGCAGATAACATATGTCAGGTTTTGAAAATACAAATTGTATGCAAAAACTTCTTCATAGCACTGTATCTAATTTTCAGTGTATCACTGTATCTTGTTTTCAATGCCATGCAGTTGTAACCTGTTCAACAGTATGATTGGTTACACATTTGCTGTGTTAACTGATGCACTAACACATTTTTGTGTTAAGACATTTTATGTTATTCCTTAGAAGAAAGTAACACAGTTAATGAGCAGAATTGCAACAAATCTCTCTGTAAACTTAATCCAGAGACTGGAATATTTGGCTGTTTAAATTTGTCTATTCTTTACTTCGCTTTGTTGTTAGTATTCAGGTTCATTGTTACAGAGTGCAGAGCGCTGTTATTTCAAGTGAAGCTTACAAACACTAGCACTTCAGCTGCCTGAAATGTTTGGCATCAGGCTTTCTTAAAAACAAACAAACAACAGTGAATTAATGTTTGTTCAGACATCTCTAATTTAAGTATGTGCAATTTCATATCTGTTTTCATTTACTTGACTTGGGGATTATATGTACAGTTACTTATACAAAAATACTTGTAAGTGCTACATAATTTATTTTAAAACAATCAAGATTTGCAGTGGTTAGGGGTAAAGAACCTTATGGGGTTTGTGTGAGACTAGTGTCTTCTCTGAAGAGCCCACAAGCTAATATTGGTATGATTAACAAGAGTAACTTAGTAGTTTAGACAACTGTTTTCTTAACTGATGACTGACATAAATCTGAAACATTTCTTGCAGTAACAAGAAGCTGTTAGTATGATTGAATTGTGAAAACAGGAGTACAAGAATTATAGAAATATATGGAGGCAGACAGGGCAAGTTTTTATTGAGAGGCTCTTAAGCTTAGTTGTACCTATTATGTTCTGAACTATGAGTTCCCTTCACAGCGTAATGAGTAGTGTCAAGTATTTTGTTAATACTTCAGTGTGATTATTTAGAACTGGTTGTGCCTTCCAGTCATTTGGCATTCAAGGCTTTGAAGAGAAGCTGCTGGCAAAGCAGTAGTATTTGCAGGGCTGGTTGCACGTAGGCCCAGCCATGTCAGATTTGAGCACTTCACAGTGGAATTTCCATGTGTTGAAAAACTGAAATGTATCCATTCACTATCTATACATTTTCACTATTGTCAGAACATATGTCAGCAAGTAGTAGTGGCTTGGGACACAGCTTTTTCTAAAACATGATGAGGTTGCAGTTTTTAATAATAATAGTAATAAATGCTCCTTTTGTTCAACTTGAGTTGCTTGGTCTAGAGTGGGAGATGAAAAGTTAGTGATTTTGTGGGCACAAGGGCAGTTTTTCATCAGGAAAGAGACAATAAAACCTCTCAGATTCTTGTGAATTTGTGCCCTGAATTGAATCATGGGAATCTGACTGCAGAAGATGTTTGCAAGCAGCAACACAGGTGAAGCTTAATGTGTTTTGTAACTTCTTTTGAGAAAACAATATTAGGTCGAGATAATTCTTGGTGATGGACAGGTACACAGTATAAACAAAAATACATACAGGGACTTCAGATTGTTTAACAGGTCTTCAAAATTAACCTGTATGTGTTATAACTTAAGACTTCCTTTACGTTATAAGAGGTTCTCAAATTGTTTGTTAAGATGATGCAACAGTAAATGGAGATGCAAAAGCACAGATCTGCATTAAGGATGCAGAAAAATGCAAAAGCATTTTAAACTAGCTTCTTTGGTTAACATGTAGTATTGAAACTGCAGAAAAGTCTTGACTGATAGCTAATTCAGGGCAAACACTGACCAATGCATGTCAATTGGCCAATTCACCTTTTGAGAGGCAGGAGAAAGAAACATGATTTGTATAAGAAACTCATTTCTGCAGTTTCAAATTTAGGCTTGAAAATGGAAGATTACTCCTCACTGAGATAATTTAGGCAACAATGAAAGATAAATAGAATACTGAAGAAAAGCCATGGACAAAAGACAAAGCCTGAATTCAGAAAGGCACTTGGACTGCAGTAATACGAGCTAAAAAGTGCAGTATAAAGTGAAAATACAGCAGGAACCCTCACATTTGTTAAGAAATATTTCAAAAGAGGGAGATAAGAATTCAGTTGTTCCTTACATGCAGTTTTGCTTGAGATCTGAAAAAATGAGGCATACTGCACTTCCCGATACAAACATATGATGAAGTTAATGGAACATGGCCACTTTAACTGCATTTTCAAGTATACAGTGTATAACTGTATTTCAACCATACAAACTAAAGCAGCAACTAGAAATCACATTTTCCTTCTTTGAAGCACAAGAGAGGTATGATTGCTTGGTATCTGCTTAGAATTCCCAGTCGGGGAATGCTGCAACATGTTGAGTTGCAGCATTACATCCAAATCCAGCCTCAGCTGCTGCTGAGGGCAGTGTCAAGAACTCTGATCTGTTGTTTTGAACAGGGGGCGGTAATAGGGACAGTAGTGAGTTCTGTGTTTGTTCTTTTACCTATGAAGAAGAAAAGTTAATCAAAAGAGGGCTGCAAAAAAATCTGCGTAAACTTGTGCCTGACTTAATTAAAAACATGTAAAAGTCATAGAGCCATCTTCTTGCATGTTACAGTATTGAAAACAGGCTAAGAGGTTTAGCTTTCCTCACTCTACAGAAAGTTGAATTCATCTTTCATGACTAATTGCATTAGCTGTGGAATTCTTCTGCTTGAAATCCTGAATATTTACCAATTTTCTCATTAGTTAGGCTGACCTAAGTTAAACCATCATTATCAAAGGGAAAATAGATTATTCTAATGATGCATCCTTTTACAAAAGTTGTCTGAAGCAGATGAGCTGTTACGTGATGGTTTTTGCTTCCAGCTAACCTAAATATTTTGTAATCCAACTCTAATATTTTAGGACTTATTTTGATTTTTTTTGATCACTGTGTCATTTAATAAAAATTTAGTGAGCTCACCTGTTTGAAGAACGTATGAGAAAGCAAACTGCTTGCTGATGGCCTGCATCATAAAATGAACAATACGATTATATTTTGCAAAGTTAAATTACTCTTCTTGGGAAAGGGCCTAGTCTGACAAAGTGCATGTTTAAAATTAATTTTACTTGTCTAAATGCAATACAAGATAGATTCAGACTGTAAGAAGTTCAGGCCTAAAGGGAGTCAAAACTTTAAAAGCATGGTTCCTTTGTCAAATAAGACAGTTTTTAAATAACAAGACCAAAGGAAAGTGTAGAGTTTTGTGTAGTAATTCTGGTCTGAAATTCTGATTGTAACAGTATTCAACTAATTACTGTATCCTAAACCATAGACTAGACCTGGTCTAAGACTAAAATGACACAAAATCAGTTTTCACCAGAGCATTACCTTTTCTCAGGGTCCTGTTGCAAGCAAAGTTCTACCAAGTCGTAGAATGCAGGGGAAAATGTTTTGGAAACAGGACTTTGTAGTCTTTCGCTTGTCATCGTGCGTGTCAGACTCTCACTAATTCCAGAATCAACACCTGATTGGGAATTCTTCATTCTGGATTCCCCATGGGGGAAGGCATTTATATCCCAGGGATAGTATGTAGGACCTTTCAGCTTCTGCAGCAGCATCTAGTAGAAAGGAAGAGCGGTTCTACGAGTGCACCACCCACAGACCTATTCAGGCTATGCTGTGAGTCTACCAGAAAGGATTATTTACTCTAGCAAGAAACATGCATGTTTGAAATAACAAAAAGCGGCCACCATTTCATCAGTAAAAGTACTGCTTTATCTCACTAATGCTTTATTTAAAAACAGAAAAAAAAATCTGTATCCTTTGAAGTAGAAATGGAGTTTAGCATCATACCTGAGTGCGAGGCATGTCTTGAAATGGAACATGTCCATTGGCTAATTCACATGCTGTTATTCCCACACTGTAGATGTCAGATTTCATATTATACCCAGACAAATCCTGTGGGAGAAATAAAACTGTACTGGACCACAGAAGTCATTGATGCATGCAAACAGAAACACAAATACCAGCGTCAAGACACAATTCTAAAATTCTGTAATCTAAACAGGATTAAGGCAATTAACAAATTGAAACAGGCTTTTTCTTGTGATGTTGCACTGAAGACAGGATCTGCTCTAGTTTTCAGGAAGAGAATCAGGCAGATTCAGTTGTAAGCACCACCTCACCAACAGCTTTAAAACCTGTTCTCTTTAGGAGAATCACAAACTCAGTTAATCTGGGTATTTTTGTTTTTAAATTGCAGTTCAACAGCTTCTATTGCACTTCTACAAGCAGATGTAAGATGGAACTTGAGTACTTCCTGTTAACTTGAAATGAAGAAGAATGAAGTGTATTTTAACTGACCTGTCTCAGTAGTTCAGGGCTCAGCCAAGGTAGTACAGATGTACTAAACTGAGGAAAGTCATACACCACCTTTGACTTTTGTCCATTGTTAACTAAACTGTACAGGTTGTTTAAGCCAGAGAGAGAAACTAGTCCATCCCCTGAAATCAGAATGTGGCTAGCTTTAACATTCCTGTAACAAGAAGTGGTAAATTTTAGTTAAACAAATTACTCAAAGCACTATTAAAGTAGAAGTATGAAAATCTTTCATTAATTTATATTGGGGAGTTTACATGCAGTTTTGTTTAGCAGATTATTTTCATGAGTGGTCTTCCCTTAGCATGAGCTGTCTTTTTAATACACCCGAGAGATGGTTAGCAAGAAAAACTGATTGCCAGACAGGTGGTCTTTCCTTCCCTGCAAAGAAGGTAAAGAATGAATTTATCTATCCTGCTATATTATTCAAAAGCAAACTAACAAAATGAAACAACCTGTACTGTTTCTGCATCTGCCATAAGAAATATATGGAAAAAGGAAAGATGACATTGAATCAAATATGGGTTTTGTAGTGAAACTAAATTCCTAATAAAGTAGATACTATAATCTGATTCTTACCTATGGCACTGATTGTCCTACAGGTTGTCCTACCTGTGAATGTAGCCATTCTGGTGCATGTAATTTAATCCTCTGATTGCACCAAACAGAATGTTCCCTATCAAAGCTTCACTCATTCCTTCAGGAAAGTATGTCTTCAGCAGATGTCTCGCAGAACCTGGAAGCAGGAGGAAAAAATACCCTAAGCCTAACAAGCCACCTTAAACTTGTTTTCTATGCCTCTTTTCTTGTTTACATTTGCCAAGAGTGATATTCTCACCTTTATATTGACTATGGTACATCAGGAACACTTACATGGATGCAACTGAAGCATCCATCAATCATAAGGATTGCACTCGTGTCATGCTTGCTAACTGAAAGCCAATGCAAGCCTGCTCTGAAACCAACAAGTTTTCTATTCTATAAGGTCAAATGCATCTCTCTCTTATTACTCCGTACTTTGTGGGGATTAGGACTAAGTGAAATTGAATGCAATTCAAATGTCAATCCTTTCTGGGGAGGAAGGCGATATACAGAAGACTTATCTAAACAAGTGGTTTGGGAAAGCGTGTCTATTGGGGTTTTTTTCTCCCCCCCCCCCCCCCTTTTTTTTTTCCTCCCTTCTCTTTCTCTATGAGGAGATTCTTAAAGAAAAAACACTTGTCAACTGCATAGCCCAAATTTCATCAGTCCTTTTCCATATTCCAAAATTGCAGTTAACAGTTCTTACCATAGGCCATGAATGGAGAAATGACCCAAAGCCAACTACCAGCTGTAAACACTGTCCAAAGCGTCATTATGTTGGGATGCTGGAAAAAGTGGGATAAAACCACCTCATTCTATGGAATTAAATGAAAATGGATGTATTAATCACAAAACAACTGTCTTACTAAAAGCATTAATTGTGTCAGTAATCAGCAGAAAAAAAAAAAACCAACTATTCAGTTTATTTATACTAAATTGCATATGATGAGCATTGCTGCAAGAGATATCCAAATAGCCTGGATGTGATTGCATTTTTCTGAAGTCTAGTTTGTTCACAGTTGTAAGTTTTACTGTTAAATCCAGAGCACAAAATGTTTTTTCAAAGGAAGAGTTGTAAAGTTCTATGACAGTTTCTAAAACATTCGTCAACGGTTTCTTCAGATCAAACTTGCACATGCCTTTTCTATTCCTTTGAAGATAAAATTTGAATTCAATTGCCCAGTAAAAGCACAAAGACTGCCTCAGTTTACTTAATTCTTACGTGTTCAAAAGTGGCTTCAGAAGGGTTGTTGCTTTACCTGTAAGGCTTTCAAATGCTCTTCTGAGCAGCTTTCTAGGTCTGTGATCCTTATGGCAACTTGTGTGCCTGTAGGGGTATGCCGTGCAAGGTAGATTGAAGTTAAGTTGTTGAATCTCCTTCCTGAAACCAAAAGTTGATACCTTAATATTAGAAAATGTAGTAAGTCACCAAAAATTTTTCTTTGTAGTTAAAGGACTTTACAGTTCTGAATTTTAGTGGATAGCAGCATGATGTTTTCTTTAAGCACACCAACAACTTAAGTAGTTGGGGCAAAATACATCCACAAATTAGTTAGAGCTTGGTTCTGCTGTTTTTAGAGCAACAAAGGACATTTAAACATTTGTCAGCATCAGTAATGCATCTACATTAACAGCCCTTTAAGTACACACATTAGAATAAACAGGAGAGACACAGACCTATTAGAGAGCGTCCAGATGGGGGGGGGGCACAAAAATAATCCAAGTGATGAAACACCTCCCCTACAGGGACAGGCTGAAAGAGCTGCAGTTCTGTCTGGAGAAAAGAATGCTTCAGGGATACTCAATAGCAGCCTTTCAATATCTAAAGGAGGGGGAGAGACTCTCTAGCAGGTCTGTTGTGATAGGAAAAGGGGAAATGTTTCAAACTTAAAAAGGGGAGATTTTGATTGGAGATAAGAAGTTTCTTTTATAGTAGGGTTGGTGAGGCAGTAGCACAGGTTGTCCAGTGAGGTGGTGGATGCTCTGTCCTTGGAGACATTCAAGGTCAGGCTGGATGGTGCTCTGAGCAACCTGATATAAGTATAGGTGTCCCTGATCATTGCAGTGAAGATAGACTAAGTGACCTTTAAATGTCCCATCCAAATCAAATAACTCTATGACTTTAAGCTTGCACAGTGAGATTCAGTGCAGCCATCATTAAGACAATCAAAACAAGTAGCCAAAGGACAGGTTATGATGTTACTTAATGTTATATTTATTGTTTGCATGCCACAGATTTTAGGCAATGACATCCAAATGCACAAATATCAAAAGAAAAATTTGATATTTGTTAATTTGTCTTATGTTTTAAAGCAAGCGCTAACTGAAACAAGATCTGTATCTTTCTCAAGAATAGGGAATAGTAGAAACAAGAATAATTTTAGTCATCTGATAATACATTTTCCAAACTTAATATTTATTGCAGTTAGCAATAGTTACAGAGAGAATGCATCTGCAAGAACAAGAACTATTTTAATGTACAGTTGTGTTACCTATTTCCACCTGGAGTTCATAGTGAGAGACATTGGAAGAGCAAAATATCATTTCATTCCCTCCTTTAGATGGGGGAATCCAGGCTAGCTCAGAATCAGCCTAACGGTGGAGAAAAACATAGTTCTTAGAATTACTATGTACATTTATGTTTAAAATTAATGCATAAATAACATCAATTGGAATGCTAAGATCAAGTACTGGAGTTGGAATATTCAAGCTGGTGCTTGAGACTTACTACACTGAGACTTACACAAATAAGCTACTGGGTTTTTTGTTTTGTTTTTAAACTAGTAAAAGATTAGTACTCCAGAGTACTCCAGTTATTTTTCCTCTTAGTGTTTTATTAAGTGCTTGCTAATGAGATAACTTTTTTTTTCCACATGTGCAACTTCATACTGAACTTTGCCAGTTAATGCTTTTTTTTTTTTTTTTTTTTTTTTTTTAATTATTTGTGGTTTTTTTTCTTACCAGGGATTCATGGCTGCTGCTCTGAGATTGCTTTTCTGGTTGGATTGACTCAACTGGTGTACGTAGAATACAGGAACAGTCCTTGAGAAAAGAAACAAGTGAGTTGTTAGTGGTCTGGCTGCAATTTATTAAACAAGGCAGTGGGAAAACACCACAAGTTGTTGTCTAATCCTAATAAGCTGTAGTTCAGAAAGTTTTCAGCTACAAGTCAGACATGCAAGAGATTAAAAAACAGTATAGAGCATATGGTAGGCTGAGAACTAAACAGCCTGCATCAAAAGTTGATACAAGGAAGCTTCAACATCTCAGAACTGTGGAAATCCCCCTAAGCAAAACATTGCACCAGGGCTGTTTAACTTAAGGTATTGCTGGCTAGCAAGGTACAACTATTGAGGATTCCCAAATAAAATACAAACTTACCAAACAAGACATGGAACCACTTTAGATGAGGTGAAAAATACACCCATTGATCCTAGAACAATTAAAGTAGCAATGTCAGATTGTACGTGAACCTGTGATAAAAGTGAGTCTTTTAATAAATGAGAACATTGAGGCATTCCTCTCAGTTATGTCACACTGAAACTTCTACAGTCTTGGGAAGGCCTGCTTTTCTATTAACCATAACCAAGTATATGCCGCATACATTCCAACTTAAAGGTTTCCTTTTTAATTCATGGCTTTTGACATCTTATTACCATTTCTGAACAAGCAATTTAATTGCAAGTCAACTGCATAAGTGCAGAAAATAAAACAGAAATGGATTTGTGCATCATTAGCAGTTCATAAGAAAGAAAAAAAACCAACTTATTTTAAAGAAGCACAGCTGTGTGCAGCTGAACTAGCTCACAAACCCAGCCAGAAGCTATTGCACTTTACATTTCCCAACTGAAAGAAGAAATACTATTGTAGAGAACTTGAGTAAGAAAAAGAGGGGAAACAACTGATTTTTTTCAAATCACTGATCACGGAATAGGCACTCAAACTCCCTCACAGATCAGAATCACTACTTTTCCAGCAGACTTTTCTGTCCAACATGTTGAAAGCTTACACAGAGAGGACAGAGAGATGGTTATGTCTAATATGCACACTGCAGTTTCTAGCATAAAGTGGGACTACCTCACTTTAAGCTGCCTGATGATTCACAGGGAAGTCTTCTACTGTGTTGAATCAATCCTACTTGACAGCTGACAAAGTCAGCTGTTGGGGGTTGTTCCATGTTAATGTGTAATTATTGCTTGAAAGTTAACTTCAGAAGGTGAACTACTACATCCAAACCCAATAATTTTGTAAATCAGGAACCTAAGCTTGATTATATCCTTCATTAAAACTATGAATGCTCTTTAATCTAGGCAACACTGAAAAGTGAACAAGCACCAACCAGCCATCTCCTGCCAAATAACTAAGCCACCAGTAATCCTTACTATTCTTACTCTAAACAAAATGCTTGAAGATTATGTGCGATTCCTTTTCAAATATGAAAAATGGAGAGATCCTTAGTAGGTATTTGGCTCTGTTAGAAGGTAAGGGCTTGACTTACCCACTTCACCAAAGAAGTCTGTGGCAGGGTAGGAAAAAAATACAAATACCTCAAGACATTAGCCAGTTCAGCGCGACAGTATCCTTGTTATACCTGGAAAAAGAAACCTTGTTCCATTATACAAAATTAGTTACTCTGTTGCTTGAAACACTAAGCCACAAAAGCTAAGGCAAGGTTGTCTTAATAACTCAGGTATGCTAAAGTGAAATCGTCCGAGAACTTGTTCAGAGCTGTGCAGGGGTATCACCAGACGGCAGCGGTGTCCCTAATCCACATTTGTTCTAATAACATTGTTTCTTAATTTTTTTAAATTCCACTGTTTAATGTTGTGTCCATTTTCATTATGGCTTTGGGTCCCTAACCTAAGCCTTTTTTTCTACTGCAGGTTGTGACAGCGGCGCACAGCTCAGCTGACTGTCATCGCAGCTCAGCTAACGCTTGGGATGCAAGTTCCATCTATTTCCAGAAAGACGTGAGCTGCGGAGGCCCAAAGCCCAGGTACCACCAGTGTTACTGCTGTCCTGCTGACGCGGGGCTGCAGCTCTTGAGGGTTTGAGCGGCTGAAGAGGTTCGAGTTAAGTGATCTTTGACAGATACCGACTCGAAGTCCTCGACAAAAGGAGCGGAACGCGAAAAGCGCTCCCAGCCTCCCTTTGCTCAGCTCCCTTTAGCTCGCACCTTTCCCCCGCGGCGCCCACCCGCCCCGCCTCCCTCAGCCCCGCGGCGGCCGGCACTGCACTACCCCGCTCCCGGCCCGCCAAGCTCCCCGACTCCAATTCCGGAGGCGCGGCCGGCTCGGAGCCCCTCGGTCCCCAGTGCGGCCGGGAAGCCCCACGGGAGTGAGGAAGCGCCCGCTCGTACCCGCCGCCGCAAGCCCGGAACCCCGCGGAGCTGCGAGGGTTGGCGGGGCCTCGGCAACGAGCGGCCCGGTGTGCCGCGGGGCCGGCCCCTGGCGGCGGGTGGCCCAGCCGCGCCGCGCGGCGTGCCGGGGCCTGTAGTTCCGCGACTGCCGGGCGGAAGTCATCGCCGCGCTTCCTCGGTCGCCGGCTGATTGCACGGCGGGCGGCTGCCCGTCAGCCGCGGGCGCAGGGCGGCGGCGGGGAGGCGGAGCGCTGGAGGGAGCTCGGGTAAGGCGGGTAAGGCGCTGCTCGGCGCTGATTTGGGGTGGCTGTGCCGCTTATGGGCGCTCTGTAAGTTCTCAGTGCGAGCTGCTGAGGTGCAGCGGGAGCGTGTCGTGGCCGAGAAGCATGAGGGCTGACCGTGGCATGGCCTGGCCCCGGCTGCGGGCCTGTGGCTGCGGGTGGGCTGCGCTATACTGTGCTGTGCTGTTTTGAGCGGGAGGCGAGCGGCAGCCCTCGTCCGTTCTTGCGGTGAGGCTGGCGGAGGTCTTTTCGGGTGGTAACGTAGATATATGTGATGCTAAGCTTTATTTTCGGGTGGTAATGTAGATACATACGATGCTAAGCTTTGTGTCTATAGTATATACGTGTGTGGCTGCGGTCGAATGGCAGACTTTGCTGCGGCGATGGCAGTGACCGCAGGCTGTGCATAGCGTGACCTTCAGCGTGCCGCCAAGTTCGTTCCATGGTAACAGTGCCCTTACCCACACGGGCTCCGTATGGGGAGGCTGTGTCTCTGCTCACAGAAAGCAAAGCTTGGCGAAACATCAGTTGTGTCTCAGGTTTTCTATGGACTTTAGGACAAGGCGACTCTGGGTTCCGTCAGCTTTTTAATTACAGCATTGCATTCTGAGCTTCTGAGTAAAATGCAGTAATAGCTTTTTTCCTGTTGGCCACCCAGTGAAAAAATGCTGCATGATGCTGCACCTTTGTATTATTATTATTATTATTGAAAGTAATCTTCAACTGTAAGCTGTTGAAAACATCCTTTTTTGTTATGTGTCAGAGTTATTGTTGCCTGGCAGTGAGAATGTGGATCAGATACATCAGATACTATGAAATAATTCTTAACACAATGTTACAAGACAGCATGGTGAATTTTAGGTTAGCTTTCACATACTTTCTATTTTAAAAGTATGTATTTTATTAGCATTTATTGGGACTTTTATCTTTGCTGTTGACAAAGAATGCTATGTAGAAAGTATTGAAGTTAATCTGTTGTCTTTACATGTATTTCCAGTACTAGTCTTAACATGCCTAGAGTTTGATATGATGGACAAATGAGGAAGGAGAATGGTAGAACAAATGCATGGAAAGCTAGATCTCATTAATTCCAAAGCTTATAGGTGCATTGGTCTCTTTTCCATCCCTTCCAGTTCCCATATGTAATACAACCTGACTAGATGTGCAGACAGTTGGTGTGATACCGCAGATGTGAAGGCGTTCGGCACTCTGTACTGATAGAGCCAGGCATCAATTTGTCTGTTTGGAGGAAGGCTGGTAAGGAGGAATTGAAGAAATGAAAAGGAAATGTGCCTCCAGCAGTTAGTGCGTAATGCTTTTCAACCAGGTTAAACGAGCTCAATATTCATTTCTTCTCCTCCATTTCTTGTCTACACTGCCTGTGCTTTGAATGTCTTTTTTCTTGCAGTTGGTATAAATACATTTCAGGGCAGTTAAGTCGGTTGTTTACCTCATTCTTTTATTGAAGGCATGCATCCTCAAGGTTTTTTCTTTTAATTGTACTTCTAACACTGAAGGTAACTTGAAAAAAAAAAAAAATTACATATACCTGAAACTTAAGAGCTCTTTAGTGATGGTGTCCTCTATTAGATCTGTATCAGTTCATAAAATTTGGGATGAGGATTTGAAATAATGATTTAAGAAGCAGAATGCTGGAAAATCTGGATGTTCTGTTGTTAGTTTGCATCTAATATAGCAGAGGGCTGACTGGGGTGAATATTGCTCTGTTGAAAGGCAGTGTTTCAGGAAGGGTGAGCATGTGATTCATTGATAAGTTTTCCAGGAAGCTACCAAAATAGCATTTTTGCAGAGATGTTTACAGAAGAGATGACAGATCCTTTTATCTACTTAGGTTGC
Organism: Phasianus colchicus; assembly: GCF_987193195.1. Taxonomy (NCBI): domain Eukaryota; kingdom Metazoa; phylum Chordata; class Aves; order Galliformes; family Phasianidae; genus Phasianus; species Phasianus colchicus. The sequence goes on from NC_143442.1 coordinate 25,883,035, forward strand.
TAGCAGTATTCTGATGGCTGGGTCACATTGATCAGTCTAGTTTCTTTTAATAAATATAGAATCAACCTGAAAATGTTAGTGATCTTAGTGGAAAATATTATTTAAGTTCATCTGAAGTATAGACAGCAAGCTTCGGTTTTTAAAGAAGCCTCTAAGAAACCTTTAATGAAATACAAGTACAACTCTTGCTTCAAGAGTGTTTGTGACGTTTTTGTACTTCCTGACTAACAAATAGAGGATAGTTCTTTTTTTTTTTTTTCCTCTCTGAAGAAAGAGAATTAAAAAAGCCACCAGAGGTCTTCCTGGAAGAATGTGTACACTTGAATGTTATGGCTGTGCATTTAGAAAGTTTTATTGATTCTCAGTTCTTTCCTGTATGTTATTACATGTAGTTAGCAGCCATAGTTTCTGCCAAAGATAGAATTAATTTAAGCATGTATTTCTACATTGTGTAGTAGGGATGATATAGACAACCTCCAAGCATGTAAACACGATTGACTTTGTAGTCTCAAGCTGTGAAATTTAGCACTGTTCATGTATACTTAGGTGTAAAGCGTATACGCATGTACTGAACAGCTAGTTTTGCCATGTATGGAGATACACGGCTGACAAGGAGCAGAAGTGTCCAGCTTGGCTTAAGGCCAAACAGAGATCACGAGAGAATTGTTATGGTCAGTGTTGTGACTTCCTTGATACACATCATCTTCTGAGAGATGTTCTCCAGCATCCCCTCTGAACCCTTGCTGCTAACCCAAGTTTAAAAAACATCCAGGAGATGCATGTGGGATTCTGTTTTTGTTCTATTTTTTATGTTAGTTTCTGGAAGTTGTTACCCTCTATATTTGATGATCTGATACAGGATTGCTTATGATGATTTGGTGAGTATCCTATTATTAGGACTGTGTTTGCCTATTTTTTGAAATGATCCCATTTCTTACATGAGAGGAAAAACAAGCATTAAGTAGGCTTCTGTGGGGATAGTAATGGCTGAATATAATATAGGTGTGAGGTACACAGCAAGTGGTAATTGTGATTGAAAAAGTTCACTTTCACGGATACTTGTTTTTTGGTGTGTGTGTTCCTTTGTCTTCCATTGTCTACTAAATACTGTTGGCAGATTTGGCTTCTTCTGAGCAGGAGTCCCAGGAATGCTTTGGCTGCAATTCAGTGTGGTTGTGTTCACTACAAGAATAGAACTGTTTCATTAACCTTGACATGCAAAATATTTTTCTTGTTATTAGCTGACTTGATACAATTCCAATTGTAGTAATAAAAAGCAGTGTGTTTAATGACTTGATACAATTATTTTTTTAACATATTAATGTAACAATAAAATGTGGCATTCAAGGATAACTGGCTTGTTCATTTGGCTTCTTCTTGGAAAGATAGTGTTGCTTTGGCATTACTTTCTTGTTGTTGAAATCTCCTTTGAATTAGCTGGGACCTGTTGTCTCACGTCCTATAACTACACAGAGGAACAAATCTAATTTAGTCCTTCCGGGTGCTTGTGAGAAGGCAGTTGCTCACAACAAATAGAAAACAGAGAAAATAACAGGATGTTTCTGTTTGAGTTTGGATGTTGTCAAAATAGATGCTGGTATTTTGAAAGTGATTTTTTTTTTTTTTTTTTTTTATGCAGGAAGAAATGAACGCCTACATTGTTTATCTAGTCTTTCCTTTTGTAAAAGCAGCTCATCTCTGCTTTCAGATCATTATAATTTGAAGTAACAGAGTTCTCTAGTGGTAGAAAGTCTTTTGAATTATGTTCTGAAATAAGATGGCACAACTGCCATTTTGCATTCGTCTTGTTCAGAGTGGCAGTTACAAAGAGCACATTAACTCATTTGTATAATATTTCATGGCTATTTCAACTTTTCTAAAACTTCCCTCTATCTTGCTTTTGCAAGTTAATTTTGGTTGAGATTTTTTGACTTGCTGAAGAAAAAAATTAGTGTGATCTCCTGCCAGGTTCTCGAGGAAATCATTTTTGTCTCCTTGTTACTTAGATGGAATGATATTGAAATAGCAGTGCTTTAATGGAATGTGTGGTTGTGATAGCTGAATGGTGTGACGGAGAGTTTAGTTCGGAGAGCATGGAAATATACATACATGTGTATCTCATGTTTGTACGTATAATGTTGTCTGATGTGTTAGCTTCTCTTCAGAGGGCATCACTTCTGCATATAAACTGTTCTTCAGTGTTTGAATTCTACTTGGTTTATCTCATATTCAGTTGAATTATTTCTAAGAGACTTCAACATCAGTGGGAAATGGGTGTATGAGGGGTACGGGGATAAAACTGATGACAAGTACACTTGTGTAAAAATAGTGTAGTAAACTAACAATAGAAATGGTATTTTGTTATAAGATCTTTTAACAATTATGTGAAAAAAAGGAAGTAATGAAAGTACTAAATCAGTAGTTCTTGTGCACTGTGGTTGCGATCACGGTCTGCTCTTGATAGTTTATGGCACAAGTCCTTCACATTTTTTACTGTTCAGTGATTAATAAAAGAATGTATGGCTGTGAAAGAGGGAACAGAGAAAGGAAGAAGTTCTAGGGCTGTCTTTTTGGGCAGCAGAATAAGAAAGAACAGAAGGTGTCTTTAATTTGTAACTGTCTTTGAATGTCTTTACTGTTAATAAATGGTCCAATAGGAGACTGAAGCCTCTGTTCCTTTTTATAAGGGGAAAATGGCATGGCTGTTAGAGCTAACTTTAATTCTTTCTTTCTGACAAAATTCATATATGCCAACTAAATTAATCGTCTATTATAGTGAGTTTTGTGAAGATCATAAAATATACAGAGAGGCACTTAGCTTTCAAAATTTAAAATATTTAATCAAAGAAAACTGCAGCAAGAACACTCTTAGTGTGTGCACTTTGACACTGCAATGTAGTACTGAAGACAGGGGCGACTCCAGGTCTGTCAGAGCAGTTCTGAGGATAAATGGTCCAGAAGGCCAGGTGGCATCAGCGAAGTATTACAGTGCTTCAAGTTTTGTCATGCCATTGTGAGGCAGAAGATGAAAGATGACGGTGGAGCTGTGGTTACACTCTGTACAAACATCTGATTTTTAGACAATTTGTTTTCAAATCTGAACAAAAAATTAATTGTATTTGTGAAGAGAACAATGTGTAGGTTTAACTCAGGCACCAAGAAGTGTTTTCTTTCTTGTCTCTGATAGCAATATTTCCTTTGAGCCCTCAGTGGACATTAGACAAAGTAGAAAGAACTGCACAGATCATTTTAAGTAGGTTAATGTAAGTTTCTGCTTTTCTGTAGCGTGGTGTTGTGTATTGCAAAAGATCAAAGAAAAGTTTATGGTCCTATTTTACTTTTCAGGTGACCTTACCTGCTGCATAGATGACAAGGCTTCAGTCAAGTTATAAGTGAGTTAGCTGTTATTTCCCCAAATTGACAACTTCCTTACTTTTTTTTTTTTTCCTTTTTGTTACATTTTTCAGTTTAAATAAGTAACCTTATTTAGTGTTTTGCCCTATAATTTGTTTCTATTCACAAGAAGAATTTTCAAATTATTTCATTTGTGTTGTGATTTTAGTCAATGCCACACTTGTCTTTTAATTCCTGGTTTGGTTTTTGAATGTTTGGCAGAAGTAGTTTAAATTCGGTGTTTAAATGTTAGCAAAGACATTAAAAGCTTAATGTTTTAATACTTTTCATAATAAATATCAGACACCTAAATTGTGTGATACTACTTCATATTCACTCTTTCCAACTTGTGTGTAATTTTTATTCTTATTCAGACTAAAAGAATACCTGAGAAAGTCTCTGGCTCCTGTTTTGGGCATATCTCTGCACAACTTAACTACTTAATTTGAATTTCTAATTGTCTTACAGTAGAGCTGTGTGTATTAAAGCTACATTATAAATGTTGGAGGTGTTATCCATGTGGATGTAAGTATGGTTGTAACTTGCTGTGCTTCAGGAATAGTTTTATAGTTGCACTATTGCAGAGGTCAGGGAGCCTCCTTCGGGGTTTTACTGTGCAGGCTGGTTAAATTTCCAGAGAAGTTACCCCATGGTACACTGGAATAAAGCTATCAGAAACTTTGAAAGTGGTGATATTGACTTCTGTGATGTTTGCTTCTCAAGGGTGTTGCAGATGAGGTTGCCCTTTGAAGTCAGTAGCTGGTTATTGGCATGGTGCTCTAGAAACTTCGACTCAAATTATTTACTTTTTTTCCTATGATTGGCTGAACTGAGACTGACCTGCTAGAAATGCTGTTTCTGCTTTGGACTACACAAAAGACAGATTAGCTCCAGCCTTGAGAGGAAATGACATTCATTTTTAGACTATTAAAACTCAAAGATAGATTCAATCAGACTTGTGAAGAAACAACCAAATTCTGAGTTTTTTCTTCCTTTACAGTGACTCGTGTCATCCCAGCTGCACACTCCTTGTATCATGAACTTCTACAGTTATGGCAAATAACTATAGCACACCTAGCGTAGTGTTTTTTCTTAGTTCTTTCTTTTAATTTCTTTGGTTCCTTTTGACTACCAAGTTTTCAACTAAAAAAAAATACAGAGGAAGTATTTTGTTATAGGATTAACCAAATGCAAATAAAACATTGACTTAAATAAATATCCAGTGTCATGTAGTTATAAAGTGAATATACTTTTCAGAAAAAAAAATTGTTCTTGAGATGTATTATTGTAATAAATCCAGTTTCTCCTGGGATGCTTAAGAAATCTTTGTAACTCAAGGCAGATGAGTTACAAATACACATACAGTTCTACTCTCACATTTGCTTATAGGAAACGTTGAGAATAGTAGCTGCAAAAGTGCCAGATTAAGGAAGGATTCTACCTTATGATATTTTTAAAATTGGACAAGAATATGAGTTTTGTCAGAGGGTTAGGGAGGAAAAAAAAAAGGCAAGAAAAATCAGTTGTTAGTATGTGCAGGTGGCACAGCCCGGTGTGTCTACTTTATCAGGCACACATGCCTCTGACCTTTGGTATTATGGGTGTACAGTGGTTCCATGAGGTGTCCATGTAAAAGGAATATAAGATTAAGTTATTTACTGGAGAATTGTAGCATAAAAGTTCAGCTTAGAAACAGGATTGATTTGATGTGTCCTGTGGTGATTATTTTCTGGGACACCTTCCAGCTGTTTGTACTGCTTTTAGTACATTGTGTAACTGCACTGTATACATTAATAATGCAACATGTGATGTAGGGGTACGCCATGCATATGGACACTGGCATATCCCATTTATGATTGCCATTGCAAACTGATTTATTACTGGCCTCAGGCTCTTAACTGTAGTCACAACTGCTGTAACACTGCATTGTCTTGTATCTGCCTGTGATCATTTCTCCTTTCATGTGATTTGTCTTTTTTAATATGGTTTAGAGTAGATATCATAACCATTGTTTGTACGACAATCTAACAGTATCAGGATTGAAGCTTGTATAACCAGAAGAAACAATAATTTTTCATTTTTATGCAGTTTTAGTAAGGCTGTTTGCAAGCATCTCCCTATTAATATTATCTGCTAATATGAACTTTACGAACATTTACTTTAATATGAATATTAAGCATTTGGGTCTCTTTATTTTTTTCTTCTTTCTGATTAACATATAATAGTGTATTGAATTCCCTAAGAAGGACTTGCAAGGAAAGGAATGTAACGCTGGCATGTCTGGTGGAAAACAGAGAACAAAACCACCTTGCCTTGTGAGGAGATTGTTTCTTTTATCAAGCATGGTTGCATCATAAGCACGGTTAGAACTGCTCTGAGGCTTTTAGTTTTTAAGTACTTGCTAAACTGAGAAGTAAAACTTAAAGAATCTGATGACATGAAGCACTTCTTATGAACCTGCATTGCTACCTTAAGTGACTCGCAGAACAGTTGAGATTGGAAGGGAACTCTGGAGGCCATCTAGTCCAACACGCCTGCTCAAGGCAGAGCCACGTGGAGCTGCTTGCTTAGGACCATTTCCAGATGACTTTTGAATATTTCCACAGTCTGTCTGGACAGCCTTTTCCAGTTCTCAGTTACCCTCACAATAAAACAAAACAAACAAACAACAACAACAAAATGCTTCCAATGTTCAGACAGGATCTCCTGCATTTCAGTTTTTGTCTATCGCCTCTTGTTCAGTAAAGGCAAATGCCAAGTCTTGCACCTCAGAATAAGCTGTGTAAGCAGCACGTGCTGGGAGCTGACAGCCTGGAAAGCAGCTTTGCCAAAAAGGACTAGGGAGTTCTGGTAAACAATAAGTAGACCATTAGCCAGCAATGTTCCCTTGTAAGAAGGAAGGTCAACAGCCATCTTGGGTGACATTAGGAGGATCACAAGCTGGTTGAGGGATGTGATCTTTCCCCTCTACTCAGCCATGATGAGAAACATGTACAGTTGTGTGTTCAATTCTGGGGCTCTTAGTAGAAGAGACATAGACAAAATTGTGAGCCCTGCAGAGGTTAAAGAACTGGAGCATCTATCACATGAGAAGAGCTGAGATAGAAAGCTCAGAGCAGAATCTTATCAGTGTGTGGAGAAGACTTTTTTTAACACCACACTTAACATATGATGATGTAATGTGTAAGCTAAGGATTAAAATGATTTTTTTTTTTTTTTTAGTTAAATGGTGATACGGAGAAGAAATAGAATGAAAAAAATGAGGCTATATTAATCATGCTGTCTCATTTGAAATGTGTTAAATTCTTGCACTCTCTTTGTTTTATTTTTAGGTAATGGCTGAGCTGAAGATCTTATGCAGCTTTTATGAAATAACCTATAGATGTTCCTGCTGATGGGTAGTACCTCAGATGAAATGAGCATGTCCTAAGAGATTTGGAATAAGAACCAATCAACAGAAGGGAACTGATGCCAGATTTGTTAGAGTCTGGGTAGCTTGATGGCTGTCAATTACTCTGTCTCTAAACCAAAGCCGTCTTTTTACCAAAGCAATCTGACTACAGAATGCAATTTCCAAAGAAGTGAACTGTAAAGAAAGACTCATGAATTTTGATCACAGGATCTTGGAGAGCATCTCTGGTGAGTTGGGGAAATAATTCTGGTACAGATCTTGAATGCATCTAATGTTTTACATATCACCAACTTGAAAACAGCCTTGCATATCATATTGATCACTACTGGCATCTCTTCTATTGGAAGTTACTGAAGATAGCCTTCATCTTTAGTGGGCGTGTTCAAATGATAATAATTATATACCTTTGAGATGCAGTATTTTAGCAACTTAATGTTTATTTTGTTTGTTTTATTTATTTGTGTTTGTTTTGTGGGGTTTTTTTGTTTGTTTGTTTGTTGTTTCTGTTGTTTTGTTTTTTCAATAATATTGAAGAGGAGAAAAGGCAGGATGAGCTATATTTCCTGTTCAGAATTTTTAGGTACTGTGTTTACATAAGTTGTGATTCCAGATGGATGATAACAGAATTGTATACTCAAGTTGCCCGATTTCAAGGCAGTATTCAGTTGCAGGGCAGTATTAATTGGCAAACAAAAGCATAAATGGAAGAAACAGAAAAATGCTAATTTCCTTCGGGAAAAGGGAACTATAACCATTCTACAGCCAATGAAACCTTACAAAATTAATCAATAAAATGTAGATCTCTGTTTTAGTTCAATAAGCAGGAAAAGATAGAAGCTGAAACTCATTACATGTATTGTATTGAAGAAATCAGAAGGAGCCATGGATAAAACAGCTTTGCAGGAAGCTTTGCAGTAACTTGGGAGTGAGGAACTTGCAAATACTGTCATATCAATTAAGTATTAAATAAATAAGTATTCTGCTCATTTGTTCAGTACAGAATAATTCTTTTCAAATCTACTGAAAATTTATGAAAGTATAGTAAGTAGAATCAATATTAAATACATGGAATATTTTATAGTCATGTTCTCTTACTGGCATTTAATCATTTTTAGATGTCTGCTCCACTGAGGATCTTCCTGAGGTAGAGTTGGTGAGCATGCTAGAGGAACAGTTGCCAGATTACAAATTACGAGTGGATTCTCTGTATCTCTATGAAAATCAAGACTGGATTCAGTCTCCTACTCACCGTGGTCATCTTCCTGAAGTCTCTTCTCCAGTTCATGATGAGGAGACCTTTCGTTACGTGAGTGAGTATATCTGAGCCTAAGGATTTTATTATTTATTTATTTATTTATTACATTTATTTAAGAGAAAAATGTAAATGTAAACTGATTAATGTTAAAAGTATAATGTTCAAATTTGAACATTTTAGCACAAATGAAACAAAAAGCTTTTCCTCTGAACTCATCTTTTAGTGTGACTCTGCCATCCTTAGAGCTGAGCTGGTATGTCACATAGCTGCCTGATCATTAGTTTTTATTTAGAAACAAAATCAGAAACATGATGAAGGGGGAAGAAGAGGGAACATGAAATTGTACTAGATTATATGAGATGTGAACAGTATGGCATATGCAGCAATTCTGTCTTCAGGAGCATTAATGATGCTGTGATTTTTTTTTTTAATGATGTTTGCCCCTATGTATTTTGTCATTGTTGCTTGTAAGATGCTGTTAGATGTTTCTTCTGCAGATATAAATTGTGTGAAAGCCAGGTAGGTGAGTATTAGATCAGTGTTGATCACTGCCTTTGGTTCTGAAAATAACAACTAATTTTTGCTACCAGTCAGTTGTGATTACAGCAGTCCTTAAAGCTAGCAGATCATGAAGAAGAAAATGGATAGCATCAGATCATGTGGAGAAACCATTAATATGTTAAAAATCAAATGGTATAGAAAGGTTGAAGGAAAAAAAACCCTAAACGCTTTCTTGTCATAATTTCAAGTGTTTTTCATGTAAAAAGAGGAAAACACTGTAAGCACTTTTAGATAAATCTACCTTTGAACAAGGGGAAGATTTAGGTTGAATATAAGGAAAAAGTCTTTTACAGTGAGGGTGGTAAAGCACTGGAACAGGTTGCCCAGAGATGTGGTTGATGCACCATCCTTGAAGACTTTCAAGGCGAGGCTGGATCAGGCCCTGGGCAACCTGATTTAGCTGTCCATGTCCCTGTCACTGCAGGGGAGTTGGACTAGATGTCCTTAAAAGATCTCTTCCAACTCTAAGGATTCTATGATTCTGCAAATGGCTAAGTCCTGTTTCTTCCACAGAATCACAGAATCGCTCAGGTGGGAGAAGACCTTAAAGATCATTGAGTCCAACCATGACCTAACCATACTATCCTAACTCTAACAACCCTCCTCTAAATCATGTCCCTGAGCACCACATCCAAACTGTTTATAAACACATCCAGTTCCTTCAGTCTCTCCTTGTAGGGCATATTCTCCAAGCCCTTCACAAGATTTGCTGCCTTTCTTTGGACCTGCTCCAGCACCTCAGTGTCCTCTCTGTACTGAGGTGCCCAAAACTGAACACTTGGGGGAATGAACTTGGTATTTGGATTACTGTTTCTCTGTAATGATTACCTCTTCCATATGCTTGCCACCTCTGTACAGGGGTTTTCTGTTGTTTGTGCTTTCAGCCTCCACCCAGGGCATATAGCAAATGATTAAATAAAAGTGACATATTGCCTTCTACAAATACAGTATTCCATAATTTAAAGTAATCTTGTTATCAGTTGAACTTTCATTCTTGGGATTTTTTTAACTGTGGAAAGTATATTGAAAGCCTTAATGATTATTGCTCAGCCTGTTTCTGATAATAGTACTGCAAACACAAATGAATTTTGAGTTGAATGAACGTTTTTATAGTTCACTTGAAGTGATTGTGTGTAGTCAGCGGGGTGTGTACTGTCCTCAGTTTTTTTTATAAAGAGGTGGGATCAAAGTCTGTCAGTGCTGGTAGCAACTTGACATCAAATGTGTCTCTGGTCAATGCATGCATTTCCAGTGTGATAAAGCACAGAGCTCCAAGAGAAGGTTCTTCAGTGAATGTGAACCTGCATTTCCAATCAGTGAGAGGCAGGGGTTTTAACCCATGTAAAATTTGGCAGTCAAGATATTACAGAAACTGGTGTCTTCCTCCTTCACCCAGCAAAAAGTTCTTTTTAGCTATAGAAATGTGTTCTGTGAAAATAGTGAGCTGCTTGTGAGAATTCTTTGGAATTGCTGCCATAGTTTTCCTGGCATTCTCAAAAGTGTTCAGTAACTATGACTGTAAATTTCTGTCTAAAACTGAATATTTTGAATGAGTCTATCTCAGAATTTTGCATTTTAGGATTATATAGGCACTTCTGTATGTAAGATTCAAGTGTGGTTACCCAATGTGAAATGCATCACATTAATTTAAAACATTGTAGTTAGATTTAACATACAGAATTAACTATCATTTACTTGGCCAGGTAGAGAAAGAATAAGGGGGAATGATTTTAAACTAGAAGGGACAGATTTAGGTTAGATTTTAGGAGGAAATTCTTAGAGAGTGATGAAGTGCTGGAGCAGGCTGCAAAGAGACTCTGTGGATGCTCCATCCCTGGAGGTTCAAGGCCAGGTTGGGCTCTGGACAGCTTGAACTAATTGTGGCAACCCTGCCCATGGAAGGGTGTTGGAACTGGACCCAAGCCATTCAGCATCATCATTTTGATGATGTTGTAACTGCCAGATCATCTTCGAGAAACTGTCCAAAGAGGAGTCATCATAGGAGACTTTTTGAGCCTAATAACTTACAGGAAGATACTGGGATGGTCCTAGACAGACATACAGAAACGCAAATCAGGATCTAGTTACAATCACATCCAAATCACTTGTTAGCTGAAGTTTGCATCTTTCTTATAATTGACTGAAATTGGAAGTAAGTATGATTATCATAGTCTTGAAGCATAACTAGGGATTTTTATCAGTATCTGTATCCCTCTCTCTATACGTGTATGAAAACATTATGGAAACTTTTTCCTAAAAAGAATGGTGAAGTTATGATTTGATTCAATTTGTAGTCAATATCTAAGGAAAAAAATAGCAACACACTATTTACTTGAACTCCTCCTCTTTTTATGGCTGCTGCTGCCTATTAGAAGGTTGATCCAGCAACTGGGTGACTGACACTTACCTAGTTTCCAGTGAAGTGGAAGAATGCTTTCTTTGAGACAGAAGAATACTTTTTCTTCATTTGTGGCAGCATAAGAAACCTAGAATTAGAAAATGTCTGTCCTTAGAACTACTTTGTAGATGTGAATAAAGGGGCATGGCACTGCATAACAAGAAGTTTAACCAAAGTGAAGAGTTGTTTGCAGGCTTCACATGGCAAGGTGAGTGAACAGATATGTGTGCTTGTAAGAGAGTGGTGTAACAAACTTATGTGTAATTTTGATTCTGTACTGAAGGAAATTAACAAAGGTTGTATGGAGCTGAGTTTCAAAGCTGTTTCAAAGTTTCAAAGCTGAAAGTTCTGAGATTTCATTTACCAGAGGAGATAGGTGTCTTTGTTTTAGGAACCTATGTATCTGAGTAACCCTGCATGTACTTAGCATAGATCTTTATTAAGTTGATTTAGCAATGGGTAGAAACTTCCATCTGAAGTCGTCTGGTGGGAACACTTAACCACAGGAGAGCTGGCTGTAATATTCTGCCTATAAAGGCTGATAGTTATTTTTGTGTACAGTTGAATTTTCAAAATATTAATAAGCAAGGTAAGTGCCTTCTTGGCAAACAGTGTGGAAGTGACACAGTAAAACTATCCTACAAAATGCGTGTCTTGCCACAGGTAAGTACTTCACATTTTGAGGAGTTAGTTTTCTATTTTTACCCCACCTTAAAATAGAATTAATAAATATCACTGCTTGAAGTTCAAAGCTTGTTAATATTTGGATGGCATGTGTTGGTTTTCTATGCTCACTCATCTACTTAGTAAAAAGTATTTGACTTGTTAGCTTAATTTTCTTCCCAGTTAAACTATTACAGAAACAGTTCGGTAAATCTTATTCTTCTATATTGTTCTTTCTGTTCTCCTCTTTAAAGACAAGTTTCTTCATACGCTAAAATGCAACTTATTTTTTTCTGAAGCACAGACTTAGTGTTATGTTATGTGAGGTTAATTGTAGGCATTACCTTTGTAAAGGATATACATAACTTACATAACATACATTAATAAAATTACTGTGCACTTCAGTGTAGCTCCATTGTCTCATAACTATATCAGCAGCCCTCAGTAACAACTAAGATAAAAATACTCAGAACCAGCACCACGACATACTTGGAGTGTGAATCAGATTTAAACAAGGCATAAAATTATCAGAAATAGATGTAGACCATAATAAACTAATTTCACGATGCAGTGGTGATGGAATTAGTTTCAAAATAGATTAATTTACACCTTCAGCTGAAGCAGATTCTTCTGTATTTATTCATTTTATATTGCTGTATTTTTTTTTTGCTTTCTTGATCATGATTCCATCAAGTGAAAATAGCAAATGATGAACTTTAAGAGGCATAAACATCCTTCACCTGTAAGATATCTAGTCCTAATTTTGAAGAGAATCATATTTAAGTGGTTCCTTAAAATTTCCACAGAAGTTTTAGTAATAAAAAAGGTATGTTTTACATATCTCTTTACTTTTATAGTGGTGGAGGATGTATGCAAATAACCATTCCATTTGCAGTGGTTGCTTTCTATACCTCACCATACCACTCTCTCACTCCCCCTCGCCAAAAGGATGGAGGAAAAATATGATGGAAGAAAAGAGACGTATGTTGAGATAAGGACAGTGTAATTAAAGAAGAAAAAAACAAACCCAAACCCAGCCGGCAAAAGAAACATAGGGTAAAAATAATTATCTGCTTCCCATCAGCAAACAATGTTCAGCCATGTCTTAGGAAGCAGGGTTTCAGTACGTGTAGTGATTGCTCAGGAAAACACTTTCATAACAAGAGCCCCCCTTCTCCTTCCATTTCCTCAGCTTTTTTTGCTGAGCGTGGTGTCATACACTACAGAATATCCCTTTGGATAGTTCAGTACAGCTGCCCTGGTGGTGTCCCCTCTCCACGTCTTTTCCACCCCCTGCCTACTGGGTTTTTTTTTAGGGTGGGGAGAAAGTCTTGATGTTGTGCCAGCACCACTTAGCAATAGATAAAATATTGGTGTGTTATCAGCACTGCTGTAGCTACAAGTGCAAAGCACAGCAGTGTATGGTCTACTGTGGGGAAAGTCAACTCCGTCCCAGCCAGACCCAGTAGACTGTTGCCTTAAATTTTAACTCTTTTCCTCTTCTTTATCTTTCTTCTGTCTTTCATTTTTTGTTACTATAGCTCTTATTGAACTTCCTCCCTCCTCCTTGTCTGGATCTTGCAAATTTTCACAAGGTAATTAAGAGTTTTCTTATTAGTGTCTCTTGTTTCTCAGGACAAGAACTAGAACAGGATAGGGATTTAGACTTTAGCACTGAGTTTTGTTCAGAATTGTCTCATGTTCTTCATGCCCTTAAGTCCCATTTTTCAAGTCCTGCTTGTTGTGGATGAAGTCTTCAAGTGTTTTCAGCTGTATTTGGATATACATTACTTTCCCTTTCTCCCCAGTCTGGTAAATGATTTAATAGCTTAGCTATATTGAAGAAGTTGATCAAAAGATTCTTCACCATTTTCTAATTTTACAGGATATGTAAGCACCTCAGCTTCTAGCTAATGTTGCTGAGAGCTGCAAATACTCAATACCTCATGAGATCAGTCTCTCAAATTAGTACTGTTTCAAATTTCTGAAGTTAAAATGCATTTTCATAAGTTTCTGCGAGTTTCCTCAACTGATTGCTGTATTTCTGCCGTGATTTAGTTCTCTGCCTTCCCAGCAGTCCTCTTATAAATTAAGGTACTTCAGTAAGCGTGGTTTTTTGTCTTGTTAGTTCTAGGTACAGATAATGTGGAGCAGAAAACCTACAGTGATGCTGATATGGTCAGACATCTGCTAGCTGAGGTATGTTCATCTCTGTAATGCTGTGTTAATACATTTGAGGACGTGTATTTGAAGAGATTATTCAGCTACTGGGAATCCTGATTCAGTTGTCTTCATGAGCTGCTTATCAAACACATGGGTCCTGAGAAGCTGCCTAGTCAGTTGCATCATCTCTAAACTATGGATGCCTCACAGGAGCTGGCAAGTAACAATGAAGAAACAGCTTTCTTCTTGGCTTTTACCCTCTCATCACTACTCCACTTAAGTAGTCTGTTCTGGAGAAGTTGTTACTTGAAAGACAACAGAATTGGGCATATGTGAATTCTTAGTATAATACAACAGAATCTTCAACCTCATCAAAACTATACCTAGATTAGGTGCTGTCCCCCTATTATTGAAAATGACTATGCAAGAGAAACACAGTTAGGGATGTGTTCTGGATCAAAATGAAGTATTAATCTTTTTTTTTTGACAATGTTGAAGAACCAATGCATTTGATAGAGGAGCTCTCAAAGTGGTGATGCATTAAACAGTAACTAAGAAAATAAAAATTACTATGAATTTACACTTTATCTGATCAAAAGTAGACATTCATTCACTTTTTATGTGCAGAAAGATCGGGACCTGGAACTGGCAGCACGAATTGGACAAGCCCTGCTTAAGCGAAACCATCTGTTGACAGAACAGAATGAAGCACTAGAAGAACAGTTAGGACAAACTCTAGATCAAGTGAGTGATTTTTTTTTTCTTCTTTTTTTTCCTTTTTTCTTCTTTATATGATGATGGAAATGGGATTAATAGAAATATGTTATTCCATTGTGAACACATGATTGCTGCTTTCAAACTATGTAGTGTACTTTGAAATCATTCTCCTCATTGTCATGGTTCAGTCAACTTTCTTGGGCACTGTGAAGTCTGCACATGGTAGTTACTGAGAAATTGTTAGGTGCTGGAATGTTAGGTTAGGAACGTTAGGTACTATTTATGATAGAGCAAAATTGCACTTTTGAAGTGTTTGTTATGACCATCAGTCTGATATTTTGGTTTTAAACTGAATATAATAATATAAGTAAAAATAGACTGTAGTTGTCATCTGTTGTGACCTTTTAAGTAGCAACTTCTGAAGAGAAGAAACAGTCAGAAAATGAGTGCTTCCATTTAAATATAAAACTAAAAAAAAAAAAACAAACATGAAAAGGGAGTTTTGTTCCATATCTTCACTCCATTTTTTCCTTATTCTTTATTTAATATTCTCTTGATTATTCTTGCTTAAAAATAAATAAATAAATAAATAGTTGTCAACCTAGAAAGTATCCCAAGTTTTTTTTTGTATTTTTTATCTTTGGGGGCAATACATGTAGGGTGAGTGATAGTGAAAAAGTTTCAGCTGCTTGTATTAAACAGTATGCTGGTAATAAATACATACTCACGATCAGCTGTAGGCCGGCATAGGCTTATTTATTCACATAAAAATATCAATAAGCAAAATGGAATCTGTCTTAACTTCAGATTTGTCTCATCTCTTTTTTTTCTTTGTCCTACAGTTCATTTACTATATAGACTGGTGGGGACCATTCTGTGCACATACATAGATTATGGTTAGGCTGAGGTTGGACTTGATGATCCTTGAGGTCCCTTCCAACCTGAGTAATTCTATGATTCTATGATTATCTACTGGTTCTTTTCTCCAGGAAGTTACAGTGCAGAAAAAGGGTCGTAAACAAAAAGATACTAGCTTGTTAAAATGTAAGATATAACAAGGCAGCTGGAAAATTATTTTAAAGTAAGTTGTCTTAAAAAAGGAAAAAAAAAAATAGTAAGCTGTGTTGTCCATTCCTATATTGCCTTAAATTTTCATTCTCCTTTGCAGTGTTAAAACTATGATTTTGTGAACTTCATATAGGATACACAGGGTCTGGATCTTCTGTGCAAATATATATAAATAGATCGTGACCAGAAAGCAGTTTTTAATCTCATTTTAGAGTAGAGCAATGATATCCCAAGAATTGAGAGGCTGCATAAATAATACAATGTAATAGTGTTTAGCTAAACAGTAGTTCACAAGCTGGTAATCTTGTTTTGTGCTAGGTTAACCAGCTCCAGCATGAACTGTCGAAGAAGGATGACCTGCTTCGTATTGTTTCAATTGCTTCTGAGGAAAGCGAAACAGATTCTAGCTGTTCCACACCACTTCGTTTCAATGAGTCTTTCAGTGTATCACAGGGTCTCTTGCAGCTGGATATCTTGCAAGATAAACTCAGGGAGTTGGAGGAAGAGAACCTTGCTCTCCGATCGAAGGTATAGCTGAGTTATAGTATGTACTATGTATGCTGGATATGAGATAAATTAGAACTGTTTAAAAATCTAGTATCTGGGCTTCTCTTTAAACATACAGGTGTTTTGTTTCACTGTATACACATCATATCTAACCACATTTTCTCCACTCTCCACATCCTTCTGTTTCCTTCACTACTACTATGTTCAAAGACCTCTACTCCTATCACAATGCCCTTATGTTATATGTGAATCTGTGTGAGCACCCAGCTGAAGAATGTAGATGTATCAGACCCTTGAGTGTTTGTGACCTGTTCTGGTGTAAATTTAACTGCAATTGGTAGCAGTATTTTGGAAATTTCTATGTGTTGAGATTACATCTTAGTTCGGTCTTAAGGATTAAATAAATAAACAAATCCTTATGAAGACAAAGAGAGGGCAGATTCTTCACTTGCAGCAATGTCCAAAATAAAATTTGTAGCATTAACATATGTATACATAAACTGAAATGGGAAGACTAATTTATTTTTTTTAAGGCCTGCCATCTGAAGACAGAAACCATTACGTATGAAGAGAAGGAACAGCAGTTAGTCAATGACTGTGTCAGAGAGCTCCGTGAGTATCCAAGTTGTATCTTGCAGCAGCAAAATAGTACTTGAACATCTGCTGCCTAAACCTTCTCTTGTTCATCCCTGAATTAAAAAATGAGCTTCAGTAATTTCTGTCAGTTATTTGAGTTTTACTCTTTTACCAAGTGGAAATATCTTTTGTTCTGTATTTCATGAAGTTTCATTGTGGTGTTCAATTTCAGCACAAAACCTCGTGTTTATAAACCTAAACTGAAGACTACAGACACTGGAAAATAGATGAATTTGAATTGGCAAGTGTTTTGATGTGTCTGGAATAGTTATCTAAATTTGCTTTGAGGACTACTTACTTGCAGAGAATGGCAGCTATTCTGTTACTTTGGGGTTTTTTTGATGATTGTATGTATATATTTTTTTAATCAGTAGTCATTTTATATGGTTTGATTCTTTTGTGCATAATAAGCCCATATTTTAAGTTTGCTTTTTTATTTTTGTATGCAACCACCATAAAGAAGACTGGCTGCCTGTTTCTTCTTTTTTAAGATAACCATGAAACAGTATGAACTGATACCTAGCTAGTTGTTAATTTACTATTTTGTCTGTAGAAACTTATATCCATTGCAAGTAAATGTTAATTTCTTAAAACCTCTCAATTTTTCCTTCAGTGAGAATATTCTTGAGTTCTGTTTTGTCTAACTTCATAGCATATACAGGCTTACTAGCCAGTTTAGGCTCTCAGAATCTTCTTCCACAGAATGCCTACTCTGCAGCTTTAAAATTTATGTCTTCAGGAAAGTGATCCTAACTATGACATCAAATGCCTACAGGCCCTTGGACAGGATTTTATCCTGTAGCAAATCTGTGAGATACAGTAATCACTATCAGTTAAAGATAATTTACACTGTTTAAAAAGATAAGTATTTAGCACTTCTAGAGAATCATTTTTCTAACTCAAATTCCACTAAGACTGATGAATTTTTTTTTTTTCTTTTTAAGAAATAAGATTTTTCTTGCTCTAAGGTTATCTTCTAAATCTGTAGTCTGACCTTTTATGCAAGATAGATCATACTTTATTATGACTTTGTACACGTGCCCTTTGTACACGATAGAAGCTATCTATATAAAATACTTCAGCCTTTTGAGGTGCTTTGTCACTTTTCTTCAGGAAACGTTCAAAGAAAAATAACCACTGGAAATTGTGTGCAGTGGGTCTTTGGGGAACAGACAGTTATTAGAATCAAAAGATAGATTAAGAGGTGTATGCTGTATTGAGAAAGCGTGAAAAAATTTTGCATACAGAAAATGGCAGATCAACTCAGAGCCTACTTTCTTCAGCATATTCCAATAAATCTGGTCTTGATTATGGGTCCCTGTGTCACTTGAAATAATTTGTAGTGGCTTGTCTTGGTTATGCTACGGTCATTGATCCTATCTTTGCTCTGTATATCAGTTTCTGCATACTCAATTTTCAGCAAGTTAAACCTACATTTGAAGTTGACTTTTTCTTTTATTTCCTTAAAGCCCTTGATGGAGTTGCTTTTATATTTTGTAGGGCAAACAAATGCTCAAATTTCCAGAATAACAGAGGAGTTGTCAGAGAAGAGTGAGGAGCTGGTTCGCTACCAGGAAGAGATTTCATCCCTTTTGTCTCAGATTGTTGATCTTCAGCATAAACTCAAAGAAGTAAGGGACTGCTGATGAATTGTGTGTGCATGTGTTTATGTGCAGACAAGCAGATGTGTGTACTTGCAGTGGGTGAAAATAGACTTGTGAAGTGGGGGTTACATCACTGTGATTGTTTCAGGAAAGTATGGCAGAGAATCAACTCTCAAGGAAATCAGTTAAGAAAATAATAGACACCTTTTGTGCTTTCAGCATGTGATTGAGAAGGAAGAGCTGAAACTTCACTTACAAGCTTCCAAAGATGCTCAGAGACAACTGACAGCAGAGGTATTTAAGGTGCATGTGCACGTTTGTGTGTGTAACAGAATACAAGAGAAATAAAACTAAATGACAAGAAGAACTTTCTTCTTTTTAATTATTATTTATTTATTTTAAAATTATTTATTTATTCTTTTTTTCATTATGGTAGGAGACAAATGATAGGAGGAAAAGAATAATTGCTTTGAACCATACTTTCGTGGTTCATGAAAGTCTGAAAGGCAAAGAGGATGTTCCCAGTAGATAGATTTTACTTACTTTTCTTAGTTGTTATGAAAAAGAACACATTAATATGAATATTACTGATTACATCAACAGCGCTGTAGCTCACCGTAGCTTAAGGAAATTCTATTCCTTCTTTTGCATTTGTAGTACTTTATTTGCAGGCTTTTAATTGACTTTGGTTTTAAGTCTGTACTCTTTTAAGTCTTAATTTGGACTTTGTCTCTCACCACTGAAATCGGTGTGAGTGTTACGCTGAGTGTAGTCATAGAATCACTGAATGGTTTCTGTTGGAAGGGACTTTTTAGATCATCTGGTTCCAACCCCCCTGCAATAGGCAGGGATGCCTCCACTAGACCAGATTGTTCACAGCCCCCCATCCAGCATGGTCTTACATACTTCCCTTCTAGAGGAGGTGCTCCAGCCCTCTGGTCATCTTCTTGGGCCTTGACAGGACCCACTTCTAGAGCTCCATGTCTTTCTTGTGTCTAGTATTGCTTTCAATTTTAGATGTTAGCATGTGCTGTGTAATGGTAGAAACATGGTACTGAATCCATCCCATCTGTACAAGTTACTCAGTTTCACTGCGTCTTTTTGTTTTGTTTCTGTTGGAGCATAATGGTATCATGTCGTCTTTTCTCTTTCAGTTACATGAGTTGCAAGATCGGAATGCAGAGTGTTTGGGGATGTTGCATGAATCTCAAGAAGAAGTGAAGTTGCTGCGCAGCAGAGCCAGCTCCGTTGCTTGTCTCTGCCACCCTCAGGCATGTGGAACATTTCCTGTGGTAACAAATACTGCTACTATGGTGTATACCTACTGGCACAAATGGCCTTGAGTAAACAGCTGTTACCTGCACTGCAGTGGGAACCATTTTGTTATAGGCAAAGAAGCTGAGGTTTTTCCAGTTTTTTAAGGTGCACGCTTCCTAGTGTACGCTTTTCATATTTAGTAAATTAATCATTCACTTGCCATTTTATGATATTAGGATGGCTTTTCCTTTTTATGCGACTTTTATTTTAAGTACAGGAATTGATATGTTTGGTTGCGCTAGTATATTGTTAAATTTTATAACTTGACAATATTTAAGAAACCTTTTTTTTGAGAGTTCAAACAGCGTTTTTTTCCTTTAAGTATCTTATGATGTGCTTTTATGTCCTTATCTCCTTATCTTGTGAAACTGAACTTTTAAGCATAATCAGAAATGTGTTAGACTAATTGCTGAAGATAACTAAACCAATGGAAAAAAAATGGTAAAAGCTTTTACTTTCTTGTTAGTATCAGGAATATTCTGAATAGTGTATCACAAATTTCTGGGCTGTGATGGGAATTTGTCAAGTTTTGATTGGTCATTCTTATACAGAAACCCTTGTGTGTGTTTTGACCTTGTAAGAAGTGCTCCTACCAAGCGTAGTTTAATTTAAGAAGCCAAGAGTACCAAGAAAGTAGATTTTGCTAATGAAAGTTTTATGTAGATGTTTTTATGGTGTAAAACTTACTTCTCCCCACCTTCAGAGACTGGAAGGTCTTTGCATTATACTCTGTGTGAAACATATCTATGAGGGAAAAAAGTTGAAAATTTTCAAGTATTTTGAGAGATGTTTTCTGCTAAAATTATTGTATTTAATTTGTCAACTCTTCTGGTTCTCTTTTTTTCTCTAGGATTCCCTTGCAGCAGAAATTGAAGGGACAATGCGGAAAGAACTGAGTCAGGTTGATGAATCTCTCCTATCCAAGCAAAAGTATGTTTTTAGATATCTTTGTGACATTTCAGTACTTTTCCATATGCTTATATTAGGTAAGGTGAGCTATTTGGAAATCTGTAAGTGTGAACTTTCATTCTACAGTAAGTTTTCTATATAGCTTAAAAAAAAAAAAAATTACCTGGTAGACTTTTCAAGTTTGAAATCTATTATTCTTAATTGGTTCCATGAAGAAGCTGGAAATTTGCTAGAATGTTATCTCATTCTTTGATTTCTGAGATTTTTTGATGCAGATTCTCTGACAAGCAGCACTAGTTTTATCATTTTGACTGCTTATAGAAAAATTATCTGGCAAGGGATATTATAGCTTAAATATTGATAACAATTTCTAAAGCTCTGAAGATTTATTCCTGAAGACCACACTTTTGACCAAGAGTTAAATATAAGCTTCTAAAATTTCTCAGATAGTTATCAGTAGACTGTTTTGTTCTTCCAGGTCAAAGTAAGCAATAATTCTGATATTAATGGAGGAGTATCTTAGGTAATTCTGTTCTACTGTAGTCTTTGGCACATTTGTTGTGCAAAGCTTTGTTATCCTTTTAAAAATGCCATATTTGTTTCCTTGTTTTTGTTTTTGCAGGAGTCAACAGAAACGAGTATTTGACACTGTCAGGGTTGCTAATGTTACTCGTGGCCGTTCTTCTTCTTTTCCTGCTCCATTACCAATCCCTGGATCTAATAGGTCAAGTGTTGTTATGACAGCAAAGCCTTTTCAGTCTGGCTTACAGATGGAAAGCCATGCACACATGATCCAGAGGAGCAGCTCTGAGAAGAATTTGAAGTAGGAAACAGTCTATTATTGTCTTTCTAAACTGATTTACTTAAAACTAAATCCACACTGGACCCTTGCTACGCAAGAGAAAAATATTTAATTTAGTGGTCTCCATATCTGTTATTATTTCTTGTTTCTCACAGGGGCAGACATAAGCCTGGCCAGCCAGGAACTCCTGGAGACAATGACTTAGTCACAGCTCTGCACAGACTCTCTCTCCGTCACCAGAACTATCTCAGTGAAAAGCAGTTCTTTGAGGAGGAGTGGGAGCGCAAAATGCATTTGCTGACTGAGCAGAAAGAAGGGGCTAGTGGTTATAGTACACCAACAGAAAGTTGTTTTTCTTTGGGTACAAACTCAGAATTCACCGATCTCTCTGCCAGCTCCAGTAACCTCCGTGTCCTTCTACCAGAAAAACTGCAAATTGTCAAGCCCATCGAAGGTAAGCAGATGATCTTCCTTCTTCTATCAGCAGAAAAAGATTTGATATTAATTTGCCAACTAACTTGTTGTGTGTATAGACAGATATGATAATTAATAAGGGGAAAAAGCATTATTGTTGGCTTTGTGCCAACTAGCTCATCAATATAACTTTGTATTTGGCTTTCTTACATGGTGCTAAGTGTTAGGCTTTTTCTGGCTCTTGGCATCACCATCCAAGTGCACAGTGTGCTTTACCAACAGCACCAGGTGGCAGAAATTGTTGTGATTCAGTGTTCTTGTAACTCGATGTAATAGTAGGTATTGGCTCTCTGAAACCATTCTCTTTTGTGGCACCAGGATCTCAGACCCTGTTTCACTGGCAGCAGCTTGCTCGACCCAACCTAGGCACCATACTTGACCCAAGA
This sequence comes from Phasianus colchicus, assembly GCF_987193195.1. Lineage (NCBI taxonomy): Eukaryota > Metazoa > Chordata > Aves > Galliformes > Phasianidae > Phasianus > Phasianus colchicus. The sequence continues at coordinate 25,905,300 of NC_143442.1, forward strand.
CCGGGTGTTGTTACAAAAGGTTTTACCCCTCTGACTGATGATTCTGTGCACCGCATCTCTGACTTGGAGGAGGATGATGAAGAAGAAGGGGAAGGAGGTATAACATTTCAAGTGCAACAATCCTTCCCAGAGAAAAAGAAGTCTGCGGTGGCAAAACCAGTGTCAGGGATTTTTCTGTCACCTATTACTTCAGTAGCAGTACCACTCCCTGGTAAGAAGCACAGTTACTGATTTTTTTTTCCTCCTTTTGTATGCTGATTTCTGAGATTTTAACCCATACTTGATGCCTTGATAATTTTAGCTGTTTACAAACTGTCCACCCTCCACTTTCAAGTCTGCAGTAAATTTGTTAGGGAAACATTCTCAACTTCATCTACACACACATGCTACAAAATATAGTGATGGGGGTTGTAGAAGGTGATGTTTGTCTTTTATGTCAGTTTTTTAATTAGGTGGTACAAGACTGCTGGAATACTTACCTGGGATAAGGTTATATCTGAATAACTATATGCTAAGCAGTTGTCTTCTAACACAATTGAAGATGACCAGTATCTTCCATTTAATTATCAAAAATGTGCTACTTTTGTTAGTAAAAGGTGTAAAGCTTAGATTCTGTGGAAAACAGTGCCTTACAAAGGTGAGGATGGATATCCTAACATTAAATTTGTATCAAACCCCTCATGGGAAAATTACGTATTGCGAACATTGATCTTATTTTCGTCAAAATACAAATCCCTAAGGAAGGCTGATGTCAAAGAATGGGAAAAACATCCCTGCTTTCTCTTGGCATATGGGCTTCATCACTGTTTATGTGCTGAGCTCTCTAATTGCAGTGTGGGTTTACAGACCAAAATTTTTTATCAGGACTCTACTTTTTGTTAGGTTTTATATAGTTTAGGAATATATCTCCAATAACTTAGTTTTCTGCAGAATTCTGTACTACAGTAGTTCAAAGTGCTAGTTCAAATGCAATTTAATACACATGGTACAGTTTCTTCCAGTTCTCTTCATCCTTAGAGCATTTTATAAAGGCTAGATAGAAGCTTGTGCCTTGTTTTTTGGATGTCCATATTTCTTGTACTGCTAGTTAGCTTCTGTGGTTATTGATGTTACTAACATTTGAAAAGCATAATTTCAGCTCATCTTAAACGGGAAAAAACATAAAGCAAGAAAGTGAATGGATTTTAAAATAAACTAATGGTAGAATCTTTTTCTCAACTGAAATAGCTGACTTTTAGACAATACTGTCTTTGTTACCTTTTAAAAAAGCTAAAAATTAGCATTGATAACATCATCTTAAACATTGCTTTCATTAATCATGATCTGTCTCTACTTTTAACCTCATGGGATGTAAATTCTCCACGTTGCAGCCTTGAATCCTGGCAAGTGTCTGTCTTCAACAAATTCTACGTTTACTTTTACTACCTGTAGAATCCTTCACCCGTCTGATGTCACCCAAGTTACTCCCAGGTATGGTGACTGCTGACATATTAAGAGTTACTGCATAGAATCAGATGGTTGCATTCTGGCTTTTGATATATAGACAAGTTTTTAAAAAAATACCAAGATAGTTAGGCAATGCATAAAATGTTATTCATTACAGGGGTTGCAATTACAAAGGCGAAATTTGAAATTCTCCAGAATAAAACAGGAGTGTTTTTTTTTTCCTTTGATCCTTTTTAAAAAAAACTGAGCTATTGCTTAGTGTTGTAACAATTATTTTTGTTTCCTGTCTCCATGTTCAGACATTAAAAATTATACATGAAAGATAAATGCTTTGGTACATACATCAAAACCTCTTTGTCAACCAATACGTTCTAGATATTTTGCAGAACACTAATAATGAATCCACTAAAGCTGAAACTGTCAAAAATATCAAGTTTACTTTTTCTTGAACCTTTCGTATACTAAAAGGCAGATATAGAGCCAAGCTGTCTGCATATATCTGAAGTGTATCTTCTCTGTTTCACTTTTGTTTCAGCTCTACGTCTGCCTCATTTTCACTTGGAAATAGTGGCAAGAGCTTTGGAAACCATGTAGTGAGCACTCCAGCCATGTCTTACAGGCTTAGTATTGGAGAATTTCTCACCAACAGAGGAGATTCAACCACTACCCTCAGCAGTACCAGCAGTCTGGCTCAACTCTTGCAAGAGCGTGGCATCTCTGCCAAGGTTTATGATAGTCCCCTATTAGATAAACTGCCTCTGCTACAGCCCCCTCGTACAGTCCCTGTTCCTTCTACTCCACCGAATTCTCCTTCACATTCACCTTGTCCTTCCCCTCCGCCATTTGAGTCTCGAGTGCATCACTCAGAAAATTTCCTGGCTTCAAGACCAGCAGAAACATTCTTGCAGGAAATGTATGGCCTAAAGCCCTCCCGTAACGCTCCAGATGTAGGCCAGCTGAAGATGAACCTGGTGGACAGGCTGAAGAGGCTGGGTATTGCCAGGGTTATCAAGCCCCCTGATACACAAGACCACAAGAAGAATCAGGGGGCAGAGGTTAGCTTGCAGAGGCCAGACTCGGCTGTGTTTCTAAATGCAGGTAGCAACTTAATGGCAGGACTGAGAAGAAACCAGAGTCTTCCAGCCATGATTGGAGCATTAGGGGCCCCAGTCTGCACACAGCCAACAAAAATGGATATCCTAAAAGAGGACTGATTGCTGTGGATACTGGCTTAGTAAATAATTCAAGAGGGATAAGCATCCAGTACAGAAAAGGTTAGGTGTGTTACAGAAGAGGTGGAGAATGCATGTGCATGTTAAAAGGGGTGGGGAGAGAAGTGATAGGGTCAAGGAGAAAAGAACATTGCTTGGGTCTGGGAAAGAAGGCTTTTGTGGAAGATAAGAAAAGAAAGAAGAAACCAAAGCTTAGTTTTGAGATCTCTCCAGCATCTGTCTTAGCTTAAGTAAAAGTCCCACTGTAGACGTTTTCAGTATTTTAATGTTTTAAACTGTACTTGTAGAACTGTCTTGCAGGTGCTGTTCTATTTTTTCTACCATATGACTATAGTATTTATAATTTGTTAGCAGTCAGGCTGTATCATTTGAATACGATATTAAGATAATAATCAGTCTGACTAGCATCATTTGTCCAAGTTCTTCTCTGTAGCAAATACAAAAACTTGGAACTACTTTAATTCTAGTATTTTCTAGCTCAGAAACTGCTCTTTTGAACTCCCCATGTTGAGAAACAGAAGTGAGAACCTTTAATTTGACATTTGAGCACAAAAATGAATGATCAGGATTTGTTTTTTTGAAAGAGTGCAATTGTGCTAGTGAGTTACTCACAGAAGTTAATTTCTTTCTAGAGCTTCTGAAGCATACAGTGGAAAGTGCAATGAGTGAGAACTAAGAAGCATAAAAGTATGTATTAGGGTGAAAATTTCAAACTAAGAATTTTTTTTTTTCACATACAAAAAAAACCTCTCAGGCACGTTTCAATATTCAAAATGACATAAAAACTAGATGCTTGATTCAGAGTTTGTTTTCACTTGGCATAAGCAGAGAGCTTTTACCTAAATGCTTGAAAAATCAGTAATCTGAATCTTGACAGCTAGGCATTCTGTATATTGGAGACTTTGGCAGCAACATCATCATGCCTTTTGTTCAGATATTCCTGATTTTAGGCAGGATTTTGTTTGAAAGATTTCATTAAGATCAAAATTTATCATTCTGTATTCAGAAAATGGAAGATGAAAGCCAGTGTTCTTTGTAGCATTTTATGAATGCAGATCAATTTGGCCTGTGTTGAAATCATGTTTGAATGATGAAAAGTGGCTCTGACCATGGTTCTGAATTACCACTGAGGCAGACTTTTTGTCTCAAAAGAAAACACCGCTGGAGAAATCTGGTTTCAGAATGACATTCAGCAAAGTATCATTGCCTGTTCTGCTTTTTGAATTCCTTCCTGACCAAGCTTCTAGTGATAACTGAATAATCTACAATAGATTTAAAATGTATCTTAAGAAAAAATATTTGTTCCCCATTCCTTGGGGGAATAGATCTTTGCCAGTGATCAGAATAGAAACAGGTTCTTAAATCTGTGATTTTTTTTTTTCAGTGTACCTAACGTATTTGAATGATTTTAAAGTTTGTTTCCATATAGTTAGTTAGAGCAGCCAGTGTTTACCTTGGCTGTTAGAGTGTATGTGGGAAGTAGGTGGCATCTTTCTGGATATATGGTATGAAGCACTGGCATAATTACACTGATTTGCATTTGGCATATGGCACATCCACACCCTTGTTGCTGCAGGATTGAGTGGAGTAGGGCAGGAAAAGAAAGCTTCTTAAAGTGATTTGTAATGTGGCCTTTCTGCTTTTACAGCCCTATGGATCTCATGATGACTCTGATATAGCAGTCTTTTTTTGTAAAAGGAAAAGGACTAATCACTTCAAACTTGCACAGGGACTCTCAGCAGAAACTTTCTGTCAGCAGCGCACAGAAATATTCAGGAACTCCTGGAGTTGCCTTTTGCTCTCTAAGAATCTTATGAAAGGTGAATTTTATTTGAAATACTATATACGGGTTAATTTGTTTTTTAAATGAAAAATATTTAATTCCTTCATGTAAATATTTATGTTTGTACTTCCTTAACTGTTCACTGGGCCTTACCTAGCTAAATAAGGTAAGAATGAAAGAGCTGGGGAGAGATATTCTTGCTCTCCAGTAAACTAAGGAATGAGTTGACAAAAGATTAGATAGTTTGATATAAACAGGGAAGTATATAACGTGGCAGAAGTCTGTCTGTTTTATGTACGTTTATTATAGGAATGCATCGAAGAGACAGATAATTTTTAAAGGTATTTCACTATGTTTCTAACTAGCTTCATTATATAACTTCAGATCATTGCATGTGTTATCAGCAGAAAAAGGAAAATAAATTAAATCCAAATTCCTTTGGCAGACTATGCTTCCATTAAAAGCTATGTAATAGCACATTAATTAAATGCATGTTTCTTTTCAGGACAATTCCATTTTCTGTAGCCTAGCAATAGAAACTGGTTCCGTTCAAACGATACGATAGATATTGCGAGGTTTGTTGGTTGCTTTCTGTAGGATCATCAGATATTTACACAAGCAGGAAGATGATCAAAGAGTTTGAATACTGCTGTGTTTGTATTCATCCAGTTTTTTGATGCCGTGGTACAGTACTTTTGAAATTCTGTTGTGCATTTTGTATACTTGTGCCTAGCTTGCAGCAGCAGGGAAAGTTGCTACATCTTCCAAGTTTACCTCTTGGTGCCAAAATCAAGCAGACAAACACGTGTATTTCTGATAACATACTAAAGTTGCCATTATTCTAGGAACTCACTTGGGTTCCATTGTCTCCTGCAAGAGGGGAAATGAACTTGGATGACTTAAGTAGCTGAGATCTTGCTCAAGATCTTTTTGTCCTGCACAGATGTGATTTGGTTGAGTGAATTGATGGAGAGTTGCACTTGTAAAACGTTCTGCTACCTTGCAAATTTGAGACAAAAAATAGATGCTGCAAAGAAAAGAAGTGCCATGTTTGTGAAAGTTCAAGACATTGGAAAGGAAAATTTTGTAGTGTCTACATTTATTCAGGTTGGCTTAAGTCAAGTACAAGTTTATAACTTTCTAGTTGTACAGGCGTACAGTTCAAGCTTCACTGTGTTTGATAAACTTGGAGATACCTGCACACTCAAAATACCTGTGGGCTGATGAAGTCAAAAGTCTACTGCTGTCAAAGAGCATTACAGAGGGAATGAGGATAATAGGTTTGAGCCTCTTTTGGCTGCTACACAAAGGGATTACACACAACGTTTGAACGGTCTGGGAACGTTTGTTTTTTCCATCTGCTTTTTGCACCTACTGTTGTTTCATGGTGGAATGTAAATTTCGTAATAAACATGTATAACATGTCCTTTTTCAGTATGTTGGTCATCTTGTGTGGTTTCTTCCAGATGTCATCATCTGTTTTGCAATGTTATTTAGTAAAACTGAGATTAGAGCTTTTTGACAGTTGGATAGAATTTAGTGATTGGTGTACAGATTAAGTGAATTGGTATCTGCATAAGTATTGCATATAAAAGCTATCTTAGAAATTGATTCCAAAACTTGATCAGGCTGTGCTAGTCTTTGCAGTTGTGTTCATAATTAAGCAATTAAAGGAAATATAGATGTGCAATACAAGTTGTGGTCAGACTTTGACTGCAGTTTAGATGTGTTGGTTAAATCTAGAAAACAACATTTAGTATGCTGCTTTTTGAATAATATTTTACTTATGAGTGATAAAACTTCACATCAGCTTCTAAGCAGAATATTTGATTGTGAGCCTCAATTGAAATCAATATGCTTATGCTTTCTGGTAGTACAGCAGCTAATGCTGCATTCTTCTAGCAATATTGTGACAAATAGCAAGAAGCAGAAAAGAGACTGGACTATTCTGCTACAATTAAGTACCTATCTAGGTCAGTGGCTTTGTTTGCATTTATTTTATGGCCTCCTGTTTGGAAATATATATTCTTCCCTTGTTTTTTCTTCAGACCTTCAAGGGAAGATTGTTTTGAGCTTTTTACAGGAAAATGTGTGATTTCCTATCTCAATAGCTGTACTTCTATTAGCCTTCCTCTGTGTTTGTGATAAAGGGGGGGCAGAGACTGAAACCAAGCTACTTATCCTTGAAGAGTACTCCCTTTGTGCATGTCTCATGAAATTCCATATGCACAGAGGTACCCAATTTTTGCCTGCAGCTGTGCATACCTCCAACACATGTCCTTGCACCTGCTTTTGTGGCAGAAAGGCTCAGATTGTTCTGAAAATGCTCAATTACTTCCATGGTACAGACTGGGAACAGCATTTATTGCAGTTAACAGGTTTTTACTAAAATTTGTCTAATTTAATAACTGATAGTGGTTCCTCTAGCACTCTGTGCAGAACATCGCAAGAAATTAGGAACCAACACTATCCTATGGTAAGTATCTTCTATTTATTTAGCTTGCTATCTTTTCTGACATGAGAGAATGGCAAAGGACTGGAACCCTCATCTGACTGAAGATGACTTTTCAGCTCAGCATTTCATATGCTGAAGACTGAGTTGGACATCCTGCAGAGAGATTCTGCAACTGTTGGACCTACAGGTGGTTAGGCAGGGTCAAGCCACAAAATAGAATGCCTGCATCTGCATTGCAAAAGTCCCCTAAGTTTGCTTCACCAACATGCATGCAACTTACATTGTTGCCTAATATTCACTGTATTTATGCAGCTAGAAGGCTGTACATCTGTGTAAGAAATGGTGATCTACGTAGAGCTGCACTACTACAATAGCACTACTGCAAATACACGAGGGTAAAAGAATGTCCTAACTCTCTGTGAAATGTAGGCTATTTCAAACTAGTTCCTCGGTGATGGTTCTAACAATCTCCTCCTCTACAATTAAAAAAACAAAACAAAATAAAAAACCCAAAAACAAGGGAAGCAAGGAGAGAGTGAAGATAACTGTTCTTGGTATTTGGTACTACTTGTTTGTCACAAGTCACCTTAACAATTTACTGTTGTTTGTATTTACTAGTTGTGATGTTGATTTACAAAGAAAAAAAAAAACAACAAAAAGAAAACAGAGTTTTTTCTTCTTTTCTTTGCAAAGAAAGCAAAATACCTGCTGCTGAGAGAAGCATCAAGCAGAAAATCACATCAGTTGAAGAAAACCACCAGGTCACTGCAGTTTATCTCTATGATGAAAATGTTACCCTAAGGTAAGCACTGCAGAATTAGTGTGAGCAAATAATTGACACCAATGAGAGTTAGTCTAAAAAGTGCAAATGTTTACCTCACTGTGTGTGCTGTGGCCTGCCTGTGGCTGTCCACTTGTAACTGCTTGGTGCACTGTCCCACTGGCAGGGGTGCTTCTGCAGGTGACTGCAATACATGTGCCTAAGCAGCACACACAGAAGCCTTCGAAGCCTTACTGATGGTTTTGTTGCTTTACATATTTGTTACAAGGAGCATGAGAGGTAGAGAGAATTTCCTTTTTTCTTCATATGCATGAGTGTAATTAGTCTGCAGAGCTGCTGAGATTCCTTGTGAATCAGTGAGATAGTTGCTTTATAAGAGGAAACCAATTATAAAAGAGTTTGAAAGGGCACACATTTAATTCCTATTTGAAGAAGAGTTGCCAAACTGATTATATGAGGAGAATACTAGTAAGACCTTGCTTATGGGATGCATTTATCTTGCTGGAAAATTCCCCCAGATTTTTTATATCATGTTCTCCTGGGGAAACTATTTCCCTCAGAATAGGTAACTGTAGTTGCTGTAGTTTTTTTCTTTTAATTAAGAGTTGCCTGGGTGAGCATGCTGTCAGATTCTTCTGATTTCAGATCTCTGGGCTCACTTAAATTTTGTCAGCAATACAAGCTTAAAAGACAATCCAGCCTCCACCCAAAGGAAAGGGAAGTGTGCAACTTGTCATTTGGTTGTAACTGGTCCCCAGCTGGCTGATCTGCAGTGTGACAAGCAGGACAGTTAGAATAGCAGGAGCCCAAGGTGTATGTACAGAACAGAATGTTGCTGAAGAACACAGGTGCAATATAAAGTACTGAACGGTATGCGTGGAGAGAGAATCTTGGATGAAAATCCAAAGAAGTAAAAAAAAAAAAAAAAGAGTGAAGACATTCAGCATAGGAATCTAGGGAATTACTTACATTCCAAAAATGGTTCAACTGAAGACTTATCTAAAATCAGCTAAGTAGTCACTTACATTAGTATAATTACTGTGCACATAGTAATCAGAAGAGGCAATATGTCTTTAAAGAGCTGTTCACTTATCTAGTAAATTCTTTTTTTGCTATGCCTACAACAGAGACTAAAAAGTCAGCAAGGTAAGTGAACATAAGCATAATGCTGCACCTATACAATTGATTGGAATGTTAAGAGTACTGTGTAGGTAAAGTATGCTGTGAAATACAGGTCACAGCTCAGGATGCTGGAGGACAAGTTCTTGACTTATTTTTGAGGAGAACTAAGTCTGAATGATTTAAAGCAGAGGGGTGTGTAAGAAAATGAGCTGATGCATTCTATAAAATTTGCAGTCCCCTGCCTTTTATTTTATGAAAAATTAAACATAAAATACACAAGGCTTTATATGAATTTGTGTTTGAAAAGTATCTTAATAAAACAACAGCAACGTATGGTACATCTGGAAGGACCCTCAATCTATTGTAAGGTTGCAAACTGGAGACCAGTTTTCAAGTATAAAAAGCATCACCCAAATTAACTCTTACATTCGTAAAGCTTTTATTCCTTATCTATTATCATAAAAACATTCATATATATATATTCTGCTAGGAGCAGACTGATGTTTTACTGAATTCTCAGCTGAGATGAGTGGTTTTCAGGTTACTGCAGTGCTCAGTGCCTCTGCTCCCATTTAGTTTACAGGAAATATGAGTTTTTTCCTCAGTGTGAAACTGGGCTGGGGCATTTGCTTCCCTGCATTCTGCTTGTCAATCTTGCTGCTCACCTCTTGATTCACTGCTGTCAGTATGGTGAGAATATCTTCTCCTCTGCAAAAAATACAAGCAGTTTTGTATTAGAGTATTTGCATTTAACATCAGAAAACTTACTGTGTTCTTATACATCATCTTGACCTCTGCCACTGCTAATGGCTCCTCCTTTAAACCATCTTTAAAGCAGTTGGGTGAACTGCTTCAAACAATCAGTGTTGCTATTCTACATTGCTCTTTTCGCTCCCAGTGCATGTTATCTACCTTTGCATTCAAATCAAACTTGTGTCTTTCAGGAGGAAGATAAAAGGAGTTGCAAAAAAGTATCTTAGGGAGAATAGTTACCGAGGACAGCTGTTCTCCAAGTGTTGGCACAGTGACTGTATGTACCAGGTCCCCTGGCTTGGGCTTCTGTAGGAGACATAATCTTGCAGGGTAGCCATGCCCAAGAGGAAGTCTGCCTCTGAGGGGATGCAGTCCAGCTGAAATCTTGCATCCGTTTCTAGAGAATGATCTTGCTCCCCGGAATCTGTTTCAATGGTTACACCTTTCTGATAAGCATCACCTTGGCAGGCCTGAACGAAGAAGACTTTTGGTTTTCCAGCAAGTGATTTGCAATTTTGCCCAGTAAAAGAAGTGGTCAGTTCCTGGATAGGTACTTCCTGCCCATCAACACCATATATGATGCCTTTTTTTCCATGAGAGAGAATACAACAAACAAAACAGTCTTTGTTGTTGTGGTCCATGCACCGATACTTGTTCACTATCTTACGGATTTCCTCTGCAGTGCTGTCTTTGTATTCTGCTACTATAAAATGAAGGTTGCTAAAGACTTTTTTCAGAGCACCTGGAAAGTAAACCAAGGAGGAATTAAAGCAGTTTTCTAAAATTAGGACACTTCTTACAAATAAACCTTTTTTTAAATTATTTTTTAAATCCAGGTATTTACACTCTTTCTCTGAAAATAATGTAGTAGTCTGATCACTAGTCATATTTGTGTTGCATTCCCTTATCTCTCACTAAAAGAATTCCCTGTGATCTTGCTAATCACTAAATCCTGCACCTTAGGGCCATGCCCACACAGCTTTAAAATACCTCTGGGGTAGATACTCTACCACCTCCCCAGATAGCCCATTCCAGTGTTTGACCACCCTCACCCTTATGAAATTCTTCCTAACATCTATCTAAACCTCCCCTAGGACAGCTTGATCATGCATTCAATAAAAACAAAGTTAGTATATTGATTAAAATATTACAGAATAAAAATACTGACAGCTTGGTCATGCATTAAAAAAAAAAACGAAATTAGTATACTGATTAAAATATTACAAAATAAAAATACTGACATACATTCACCTCCATGCTTTCCTTTGATAATACATCCTTTGATAAAATATATATATATTTATATACGTATGTAAAATATTTCTGTCAATATATTTGGGTAGTCCTGCATCTCAAGAAGATAACCTGCACTCTGCTAATGGATTTTTCTCTCCTGGTTAATGTAGTGCAAATATACCCATTTCACAGACCCTAGGACCTTCAATGAGCTGTGCTGCTGCTCTGCAGGACAACGTACTAAAATGAGGGCCCTTGAATAGCAATATAAGAGTGCCTGAATTCCATATCCCCATCCACTCTTAAGCTAGAAGTGAAGTAAAATTCTGGTTCTCCAGCAAATCTGCTTCTGATTCTGTGTATTTTAGTAGTATGCAAGTCTACCACTACAAGAAACATAGCCTTGACGTGGAAGCTTGAACTCCTAGTCCAGAACACAAAATGGTTCCTGTTTTTATGTACGGTCCACTCTCCCTGAATATACGTAAACTCATCTGTAATGTTCATTGTACCTGCATCCACATCTGTCCCATTCCGATTTTTCATCTTTCTGAGTTCTGGCACTGCTTCCCTGGCTTTTGCAAAATTATGATTATTCAGGATCAGGCAAACTCCACGGGGTCGGCTGGTCATTTTATAAACTTCAAGCTGTTGGAAAGAAAGACTTCTTGTGACTGCTTCTCAGCCACTGTGGCATGGCACAGAGGGTAAAAAGCTAGCTTTCTATCTGGGCAACTCTCCCGGTACTGCTCTACCAAGGCTTGGCCACATGCTGCCTCACAAGCAAGCAAGACAGAACCCACCTCTTGCAGCTCCGCCCACAAGGGGGTGTGTTGCATTCATCCACTTCTCTGTGCCTATTTATCTGCCTACTGCCCGTCTCCTGGTATTAAAAGTTAGGCGTATCTTCTACCCTTAAAAACATTTCTTAAGCTTAATACTTCTGCAGCTTCTGCCTGATACGCAGTTTCAAAATAAAGGACATTAAAGAGTAGTGCATCATTGTTTTTCTAGACAGTGCCTTTAACAGCTGTGCTTATAATACTTCATCTGTACTTCATAAAGGAATGGTCTCTTCCGAGACAAAATTGTGACATTTCTGAGACACAAACTGACTTACCTGTGAAGGCTGATCACAATTGCCCAGAGAATCAGGTGCCACAGATGATGCCAGCCACATGGCACTGTCTGAATACACACACAAAACGTATGTATAAGTAAACAATTAAAAGGGAGTTTAAAGTGCTGCGATCAGTTAGTAAGCGAAAAGATTCTTGACCACTTCTCAGATAGGCACATGTTTAAAGGCAAGATGCAAGTAGTGTAGAGAGGCTAAAAGCCAGAAAAAAAGCAAAGATCTAAATGTTTTTTTTGAAGAAGTTTCAGTTACCTTCAGGGGCTCCTGTGCTGCTTCTTTGACCCTCTGTTACAAGCATCTCTCCTTCACCTGGAAAGCATTCAGCATTAGTCCTCTAAGACACCTTACATATCACTTCAAGAATAAAAAGTATGGGAAAGAGGCCTTGTTTTGTTTTACCAAATGAGTTTAATTCATACTCTTCAATTTTCTTCAACAGGCTCTTGTCCACTTTTCCACAAATAGTCTTCAGGACAGTTAAGTTGTCTTCTCTCAAAATCCCCTTCTTCTCCATCTCAGTGAAAACGTCGAGCATTGTCTGAGCAATCAGAAAAGTAGTTTGCTCTTAGGGCAGATCCATGCTGCTACTGAGAAGGAAGCTGCAGCATGTTTAGGGCACCCAAGCTGGCTTTCATGTACTGACAATACAAGTGACTCACTGTCAGTCTCTCTGTCTCAGTTGATACCTCAAGCTGATTCAATTAAATGTAAGTTGACAAAAGCTAGAAGTACAACGACTAAAAATATCTTCCCAAAACAAGCTTATTTCCCTCCCACTGCTCAGAGATGCTGAGAGCTAATGGTGATCACACAGGAACAAATAATGTCATTTTTAATGACATTTATCTGACTTGCAGTGACAACTTTGTTCACTTGACTGAAACACAACCATCACTGTAGCAAAAATGGGTATAACCATGCAAATATAGTATAAGGAGTTCTCTGAAGAGAGAACCCAAGGGACAGAAGCTTTTGCCAAAGAAAGTGGCAGAGCACAGTGGTCTCCCATGTATTTACTAGAACATCCACCACTGAACAGGCACAGTTGATCCTCTAAGAAAAGAGGAAAGATTTTAAAAGAGATTTCATTAGGCAGAACAAAGTACCTAGCAGTCTAAAGGGCAGGTTGACATAGTGTAAAGAACAGCTGGATATCTTGCAATGATGTAAGTTAACTCCAAGCTCTTGGGCCTTAGCTCTCTGACTGGATCTTTTTGGGGTTTTCTTCTAGGTTTGGAAATAAATAGCACCAAAACATTACAGGAATAGCCCTAGTGGGTGATTCTTCATTCGCTAATGACTGACTTAGCAACCAAAAGAAAACCAGCTGGAAAAGATGAATGAAAGTGCTCAGCCTTCCACTGAATAAAACCAGTCAACTCTACACAGAGTTTGGGTGTGCAGGCATCATGCCTGGCCCAGGGCTGAACTGTGCTTTCTGGGCTGGAGCAGTACATGCAACATTGGCACACAAGTCCTCTATGCACCATTCCAGGTCTTCCCTTTTCCTAATGGAAAAGTGACACTCATTCCCCTCAGAGCAACCTAAATGTTGCTAAGTATTACAGCAATTATTTAAAAGAAAAGAAAACAAAAGAAAAACAAAACAAAACAATTCTTACAGTTTCAGGGCTTAGCTTGCATTTTGGTAATTCTTTTCCCAAAAGAAACTTGAAACACTTCATGTCATCTTTGGTGATGTTTTCTGACAGCTGAAAGAGTAGATACCTAGAAGGAACAGTGGAGGACAGTTTCATTATGTTCTCTAGCATTCTCCTTAGCACAGTTTAACGTTGTACCACTGAACCATCCCCTCAGCTCCCCCATCTGCCTTCCCAGGGCAGCTTTTTTTTCTTTTTAATCTGAGGACATTAGTCCCAGAACAGACAGAAATCAAACCATTTCCAGCTGCAACTAAAAATATCCGTTTTCCCCAAATCAGAATTGCACGGAAAGTTTCTGCACTGGGACATGAGGGCAAAGACAGTCACACCCAGTCACTGACTGCAGCCCACAACAAGCCTTTGTAGTCTGCGAATTTTCTCAGAATCATAGAATCACTAAGGTTGGAAAGGAGCTCTAAGATCACGTAGTCCAACTGTCCACCTACTGCCAATATTTCCCCACTAAACCATGTCCCTTAGTACTACATCCACATGTTTCTTGAACACCTCCAGGCACAGTGACTCAACCACCTCCCTGGACAGTCCATTACAGTGCCTCACGACTCTTTCAGAGAAGAAAGCTTGGTCTTCTCTCCTTTACTGGACAGAAGTTTTCTCTACTCCTTATACCTGCTTTTCCTAGGAAAGATGGAGATGCTTGTGTTTTGCCAAACCTTACCTTGGTGTTAACTCATCAGTAAAAATCTCGCACCTACCCACCCAAGAAGGATAACTGATCCCCAGAGAGTAACTCCGGGGTCAGGCTCTGCCAGACTTTCGCCTCCAGGACCCTGGTGAACCCACACCACCAGCCGCTCACCTGAATGGAGACACCCGTGCCCTGCCTGGGACCTGGAGCTCCCTCTCCATCTCTTCTCGGCTGGAGCCCAGGTGGGAAGCCAGAAGGTCTATCCGATTGATCCGATAGAGCAGTTCCTTCAAGAAGAACAGGTCCCCCACCTCGATCATCCCTTTCTCTTGTAATGCTTGGAAGAAGGCCTTGGGCTCCTCAATATCTTCCCGCTTCCTTACAGTGACGTGCTCCAGGCTGAGAAACTTCAGAGATGCCAGCTCAGTCCTGTCCAGCGCCTCGCTGATCACGAAGAGCAGCTGGGAGAACTCCATCTCCTCGCAGCAGCTCCAGCCCTGGGCCGGGATGGGCGCCACTTCCTCGTGCACCCGCGCTTCTGAGCTTCCGCCCGCCTCCAGGCTGACGGGACAGCGCCCAGGCTCCTGGGAGCTGTAGTTCCGTCTGCATTCCTTACTTAAAAGCCCACAGTTCAACTCAGAGACTGCTTGTCTGCCGGGGGGGAGCTTTCTGACACAGCTGAGGCTGTCTCCGTTCACAGTTACGGAGCGCTATTTTTAAAAAAATAGAAAGAGGCTGAAGAAGTCGAAAATCCCTGCCGTGCGCTTGGCACGACCTAGAGGAGAGCACAGGGGCCGGTCAACGCTCACCAGCGCCCACCTCCCAGGCCAGTAGCAGTGTTCTTTTTCCAGCAGAGAGATTTCTCATATCACTTCAAACATGCATACTACTCTGACAGGAAGAAGTGAATTTTACATGCGTGGCTGGTAAAATGCAAAAACACAGCATTCTGCGCCGTTTTACATTAACACTGCTCTCTGCTTTTTTGAATTCTTCCCTTTTTGCTTCATAAAATTCATACACCCACTCAGCAAAACCAGTAAGTGGAAATGTGGGGGAAGCAGAAAGAGTAGCTTTCCCTCTGTGCTGAAGTATTTGAGAAGAAACACACTCAGAGACACGTGAAAATCAATTGCCAGAGTGGCACTTCAGTGGTTAAGCACAGTAAATAAGAGGACTTCAGAGTTCTCCAATAAGAGTTTGAGCTCCAATCACACCACTATCTTCACATGCATCCCAAGGATATTTCCAGCACGAAAAGGAGTCTTGAGAAAACTGAACTTATTTGAGCAGGTCAGGAGCTCTCCCTCTGCCCTGGGCATTTCTTGCAGTCATACCTCCACAGTCTAAGGGCACTAACAATTCATTGCTATTTTAATACAAGTGAAAGAAAATCTCAGAACACCATTTCCTCCTCGCAAGCTGCCCCCAGGCTGCTGACAGGAAGCACAGCACACTCAGTCCAGGTATTCAACCCTGTTCCCTAATAACAGGCACAAGCCACTAACCAACTCTCTTCCCAGCCCTTGGGATTTGCTGGAGGCTTTCAGCAGCAGGAGCAAGCCCACAGGAAGCAACATGATGGGGTGAGAACTTGGAATGGTGCATCACCTCTGTTATAAAGAGAGATGATATTTTATAGCAACAGGAGGAAGGAGGGAGGTGTTTTTACTGGTTGGAGTTTCATGCTTCTGAAACTGAACATTAACAGCATGGCAGGAGAGCTCAGCACTCAGCACTGATTTTAAAACAGAACCTCTTCCTACCAATACTCTCTTTCACAAAAAAATAAAAAATAAAAAGATAAAAAATAAAATTATACAGCAATCTGAGAGCGTGCTCCCCTCACCCCCAACCTCATCCTTTGGCCTGGATGTTACACCCATGGCTGTGTTCAGGGCTGATAACACAGTTCTGCCACATACTATGACTGTGCCAATCATCTTACCCTATAAATAAATAGTGAAAGCCCCAGAGCCCCTTGAACTCTAATCCTCATAACAAGGCTGCACACACCCTCTCAGTTCCTCCTAAATATTGTGGGTCTTGAGCAACTGTAGTCACAGGATCACTTATGTGGAGTAATTACTGGAAGTCGCTTATTGGGATATTCGCCTCTCAAAAGAAGAAAAGCATTGTGGACACCTCCAGGGTGGAATGCAGTAAATATGCATGGAGTGTATTCCATGACAGTTCCCTAAGCATAGGGATGGGAACTTGGTGGTACTATGGAACAAATAACTGCGTAGCGGTCAAACTGAGTTAGCAGTTTTTCAGTTTTCTGTTGCACCAATTGCAACAAAGATAAGTAATATTAGTCACTCAAGCTCCACCTGAAAGCAAGAAAATAGTATAAAAAAAGGGGAGGAGGAATTTTTGGGAAAGATACTATCGCAGACAAGTAGGGAGGACACTGCTGACTTCCAGAACCAGTCAATGGGCTGAGCCTCTCTTCCCACCCCTACAGAGACATCTATTGGGTGAGATTTGCACACTCAGTTACACCAAGTGCTTTCCTGGGAAACACAGAAATCTCTATGGAGGTATTCTATAGTTCAGAGCTGTATTATTCACAGTATTGGTATTCAAAAGAATCTGCCAAATTGGATATTTACCCTTTAACACAGCAATTAACCAGAAATATTTACATTATTATCATAGAAGTCACCAATATTCAAAGCCCTAAACAAGATATTTGATTACTGCCTGCATATAGATTAGGTCAAAGGTGGAAGTAAGCTGAATGCAGTAAGAATTTTTTTTTTTTTTTTAAACAGCGTATCAGTTATCCCCTCAAGTCCTGTTAAAACAAACTCCTAGTAAATCAACTGCAAGAGCTATGGATCTTTTTTTTTTTTTTTTTTTTTTTTTTTTTTGCACTGACATGTCTGGACAAAAGAGCCTAAACACAAAGTGGCTACCGGAACATCTAATATAAAGTAGCCAGGCCAAGCTCTGAAGATACGTGCAGAATAACTTTGTATCTAGCTAGGAATGTATTACAGTTGAGAACTGCAGAAGCCAGTCACATTATGTGACTGGGGAATTCCCGCAGTTGTCAACATAGAACAAATACAGCATAAGCAAAGACACAGCTTCAGAAAGGAAACACAAATGAGTACTTGGGAATTCCCAAAGATCTCAACTATTTTTTAGTACACTGCACAGAAACCATTGTAAATTAAACATGTTCTCTGTAGGTTTACACCTCTTTACCAGAAAAAGGTAGATCTGAATAATTCCAGAGAACATGTGCCCATGTAAGTTAGGGGTCAAAATAAAAAGGATGGCCATCAAGGACTTCACACTGAATATTTCCTGAGAACATTCTAGCTCTGGACTCCCTACTGCACAACTGGATCTTCTAAAGGATGTGGAGTTTGTTTCCACTTCCCATGAGTTTCCAGGATTTCCTGTGTGAGATGTAGATGACAGATGTAGCTAATAATTAAATATAAGTGATGAAATAAAAAAAAAAAAATCTCCTGTAGTCAAGCTTTTCAGCACTCTAAGTGCTGGGGAAAAAAAAAAAAAAAAAAAAAAAAAAAAAGTGTGAACCCTTACAGAGTTAGTGGATACTTACAGCAGCCTGTGCAATGAGAGAAAGCAGCAGCGAGCAGGCAAGCTCTTAATATGTGTCAGAAATCCACCCTGGCAGCAGCAGATTACCAGGTTGCCCTAAAGACTGAGAGAATGATAAACTTCCCAGGGAAGACTGGCATCAACATCTCTCTGGGACACTGACTTTAAGCTGACATTCAACTGAACAAATAAGAAGATGCAAATCAAAGGGATCAAAGGGCAGACATTCGTGCCTCTGAATGAACACTGCTTCCACCTAAGCAGATAATGGCCCTCCCTCACTCTTCTCAGCATTTTCTTTCGCAAACAGCCTCATTTTGATTGCCTGCTTTCTAGCTTATCTCTGCAGGACCTACCTCAGCCTTGCCTTCCTGCCAAGCTTGTGATTCACTTCCTGCTGGTAATGCCTCCATTGGCTGAAAACATAACAGACTTAAGTGTCACATTGCTTCAGTGCAAAGTTCTGCTTCCCAGACATGAGTTGAAGAAAAGGGAAGGCAGGCTGAATAACCATAGCCTCTGAACGGAGAGGCAATTGCCCCTCCCCCTTTCCCCGAGTTGTGCTACAGAGAAGAAACAGGAAATTGTCCGGTCTTCAAGTTTCCTTCATACCTCAGCTCTGGTAGAGGGCAACAAATATGGTCAGAAACATCGCAGCCACTCTGCCGTGGGGGTGTGCATATTTATTTTGCTCAGAACCACAAAAAAATGAAAGTGCATTTTCTCCTTCATTGAGTCACATATCAACCCACAGTATGACTTCTTCCTGAAATTACTTTTAAGTAACAAGAGCTTCTCCAAAAGTCATGCCTCCTTTTTTATATTATGTTCATTATTACTATACAAAAAAACCCAAGTAACATCAAGTAAATTTGATATTAGACACTAAATTCTCCTTATGTGGAGTTTATAAAAGAACCTAATCTGAGAGGACAGAATTCTGACACAGAGGCATAGAAAGAAACAGAAATGCTGTAGATTCACCACTTCACTAATACCAGTAATATTTTCTCTTAATTCTACTGGAGCAGCTGCCACCTTCCAGCAAGCTTCTTCCAGAGGAAGCAGCAATTTCATATAAACTATATTTCCATAAAATTAAAAAAAAAAACAAAAACAAAAACAAAAATCAAAAAATTTCTACATTTATAGCAAGGTCTCACATATGAAAATGCTATAGAAATTTGAATTGTCATGTTTTTCAACAGTTAACCAAACATCAGCTATAGAAATGCATCATAACCTGTAACACCTGCTAACACCTGCCACAAACAGCATTCTCATTTATATAATGCTTGTAATATCTATTTATTATTTATGAAACCTGTATGAACAGAGCTGTGATTCTAAGAACAGACATTCTCTCTTTTACTTAGAAAGTGAAAATGGTAAGCAGAGCAACTGTCAACAACTGTGAGGAATTAAGAGTAAAAGGCCTCACTTCAGGAAGACAAACAGGGCTGAATAAAGAACCCCCGCCCCCCCCAAAAAAAGCAAATTAAAAAAAGCAGAAGTTATAAAGTGTTTCACACTGATCCTTTATCTTGCTATAAAGCTCAAAAGGGACGTAGCCATTAGAATTCCAGATGGCTCCCAGATACTACATACATACTGCTGAAAATACAAGGTAAGAACAGCT
This sequence comes from Phasianus colchicus, assembly GCF_987193195.1. Taxonomy (NCBI): domain Eukaryota; kingdom Metazoa; phylum Chordata; class Aves; order Galliformes; family Phasianidae; genus Phasianus; species Phasianus colchicus. Next base: position 25,924,780 of record NC_143442.1, read on the forward strand.
TTACTGGCATCAGCTCCCATTATCAAGAATGTCCTAACTTTATTCTTTTCTACCATCTCTCCATCTGCTAATGAAAGAATATAAATACGCCACCTCTCCCTCAGGGTGTCTGCCATAGAATACTTCAGTGAAAGCAAAATAACTTCTTTAGCTGAAGCAAAGGAGGTTTGTTGTGCTGACTGTCCCTCAATCAACTACTCAGAGGAAAACACCACAAGCAAGAGTGATGTGACAACCAACAGCGTTTATTATAACAGAGATTAGAAGCCTGTAGAAGCTACAGCCAGTTACCAGGAGGTGACAGCGTCTCAGAATTGTGTCTCATAGAGTGGAACCTTACTTCCAGTGGTCAACAGCCTTTCAAAAGATAATGCTTCCCAAGCATTCTGAGAAAGAGCACAATTGGAACTTATTAATAAAAATCTTAACCAGCAATGCTGCCCAACCATGCAAATTAATAACATAAAGAAAAAAAAAAAAAAAGTGAAGGAAAAGAACCAGATATATAACAATCACTTTTCCTTTGTCCTTCTGGACAGAGACATTATTTTCTGTGAAAAACTACACAGCTTCCAGAGATACCCAGTCACTCACTTCCATGTAAATCAGTTATAGCCTTACACAAGTTCCCTGAGAAGGGATCTGGTGCTCTGAATCTTCCTGTTCTTTTCTTCAGATTTCAAGGACTTACTCTCCCAACAGATAGAAATGATAATGGCATATTACACTTAAAAATCATACTGCTTGGAGGCGCTTCCTCACTTAAGACCAGGGCTGAGGAGATTTCATTGCTTCTGCAGGACAGGAAAGCAACTCTTTACTCCTCCATTGCCTTAGAAGACCTACCAATTCAAGTTTGAGCAGACTCATTACACATGGCATTTGAAAAATTTAAGTCGGATGGCTCCTTGGAGGACAGCAACGAACTACACAGACCCAGACAATTTCTCTTGCAAGTTCTCTTAAATTCCCTGTGGAAGTCCATTCCAGAGGCAATTCCTAATCGAGGACATTCTTATTTTTCCTGCTTTTCAATTGACTGGCATTGTGGAATTTGGAAGATAAATTGTTTCCGTAGGGTTGATGTTATCTTTGGCATCTGTTTCCACCCATTTAATACTCTTCTTCCCACTTCCTTGTTCACTTCTGTCAGGATGGTTATGAGGTCCTTGCGACTTGAACAAAAATGAAGAAAAGTTACATTAAAATACACAGTATGTGCTGCTTGTCCAGAAATTGATCTATATTTGTTCCAATAAAAGAGATCTCGGAAAGTTATTATCTTTCCTTCACCTTGCCCGCAACTAAAATTACACATTCTGTTTTGTAACCAAAGAATTCAGTATGTTTTGGGGAATAAAAGCAACCTCAGTGTAGGATCACCTTCCAAACTAACACAGCCTTCTACTTCAGTTGTGTTCACAATAGCACAATAAAATGAAACAGAACCAATCTATGCATTCACCAAGCCCCCCTCTGAACATCATAAGAAAGTAGCGTCTGGAGGAAAAATTCCATCTTCTAAATTAAGTTTATGAGGGAAGAATTGATGAGAATTATGAATAAAGAATACTGATTTCCTGCCTGTGTACCAGCCCAACAAATTTGCCTCTCATCAGGTGTCACTGGAAGAAAAATCATTTATCAGTCAATAAAATGCTAAGAACATGCACACATAAATACACCTGCCTATATGTAATGTTCCAGCATTACAACCCCAAATCTGTACCTGGGTTAAAAATAGACTTACAGTGGGCAAAGTAACTCCATCTTGTCACAGAGGCACTGAATGTAAACACTGCCCGTCTTTATAGAACGGTAGCACTCAAAATCTTCCACAGTAGCCATGCCAACCAGAACATCAGCCTGGTCAGGAATAGAAGGCAGAGGGATAGCATCCATCTCAAGATGACCAGAACAGTCTTCCTTTACTGTGACAGCTGGATGACCTACGTAGCCCTGGCAGGCCTGTATGAAAAATAGCTTGGGCTTGCCAGCAAGAGAAGGACAATTAGATCCACTGAAGCAGGAGAGTAAATCTTTAATATTTACAAGTTCGTGATCAGTGCCTTTTATTTTGTCCTTCTCACCATGTGAAAGAATGAAGCAAACAAAACAGTCCATGTTGCTATGATCTTTTTTACTGTATTCTTTAACTTTTGCAAAGATTTGCTTTGCTTCTAGATCCATGTACTCAATTGTGTCAAACTGAAGCCATTTAAATACTCTCTTCAGAGCTTCTGGAAAAACGAAATTAAGAAGGTACTTATTAAACATCAGGCTATCTGCAGCAGAACAGGTATTAGCAAAAGTGTTTAGATCCCACTGATAAGTTCACCTGACTATTTCTTAGCCTGCCAAGTCTAATTAGAGAATGACCTAATTTTCTTTTCTTTTTTTAAAATAAAACAAAAACAAACAAAAAAAAGCAATGCAATCGGGTTCAACACTACTATTTAAAGCAAATGCAGGTTTCAGACTGCCCTAAAATTAATCTGTACAATTTAGTGAAGTGTACTTTTTTTTTTTAAAGAAGGCTTTCACTATTTGCATAGCAATCTCAGATGCTTAACAGAACAACCCTTGGTTAGTTAAGGAAGAAGTAACTCTTCACAATAACAAACTACCATTCTTAAATGAATTTGATCCCTCATTAATCATGAGAATGATTAATGCAGCAAGAAGGAAGACAGGGTAACCTGCTAACGTGCTAGCAAGGAGAGAGTGCTATATAGATTTCCCAGCAAATGTTGACTTGAACGTTCTGCAGGAAGAGATCAAATAGCTGGAAAGAAAGAAGCACGTAGACAGGCAGGGTGGAGTTAAAACATCATTGGCATGTGCTTTCAAGAAACTGATTTTAGTTTATTAAGTTAAAGAAGTGATTCCTGCAAGAAAACAAGCATTAAGGAAAGTTATAAAAGAGGAAAATAACTGCATTTATTTGAGCATTATTGCAAATGGGTGTTCATAATGACTAAATTGGAATGCTTTCTCAGCTTGCAGAATGGCCAAGCTGTATCTTCTAATGCAAACCAACACTGAAAGATTTTAAGGACCTCAAAATGCTACTCTATGATAGATAAAAATTAAAAGCAATCAGAAAGTGAAAAAGTGGATTAGTAACATCTCCTTCACTTTTTGTTACATATGACCAGTTAAGATGATGCTTTTTACTGACAGCATAAACACCTTCCCCTTCTTAAAGTCATGAGCCAAACTGTTGGAAATGGTATATTTCAAAATTCTGCAGTGATTGTCACTGCAGTTAATTTGGAGGCAATGGAGCTCAGTGGAAGCAATCATTTTTCACAGTAAAGTAACTCTCTTTCAGAGGGTAATACAAAAGAATAAACTAGTCATTGGATTAAAAAAGTACACACTTCCATCTTCCACTGTTCCTTCTCTGGTTTCATCTGGATTTTTAAAACGGTAGTTGTTCAGAATCACGCAGTAGCCATGGGGGTTATTTTCCATCTTATATGATTCCACACACTGTAGAACAAAGAAACCATGTAAGAAAGCGGTGCCAATCACCCAAAAAACAAATATGCTATGTACAGGTTGGTGCTCCTCCATGTCCAAACACACACACACAAAAAAAGAAGTCTTGAGGGCAAAGCTACAAGAAAAATAGTTTAAGAGTACAAGTCAGCCCCAGGTACAGGTGAGAGGAAGTTGCTTGCTCTTCTGGAAACCCTCCTCCTCTCTCTCTTTGGTTAGGATATGATTTTGGAATGGGAGAAAGTGAGTATCCATTAAATAAAATCTGCACACGTGGAGGAAAAGTTCCTGCACTATACCATTCACTGAGAGTCCTGCCTTTCTAGCAAGATAACAGATGCTTTTGGTCCCTTCCCACCTGCCCAGGATATTCCTGGACAGGACTTTAATGTCCTAGTCTCTTTAACATCGCTTTTCTTCCCATGACAAATAGGAAAATGACCTTTATTGTTTGTAAGGTTGCTGACAGCCAGGTCCTCATTAATGAACATGGCTTGGGTCTTGTTTTGAAAACAGGAACTCTTCTACAGCCAACATAAAAACCAGAAGCCCTCTCTTTCAGCTCTTCCACTCACTTAGCCTTAAAAACTTATTCCCCCTGCTCCCAAGAGTTAGATGAATATTTCAAAGGCAATCTTGAGGCATTTCTCACCCCACCCTCTGCTCCTTGTCCTGGTGGATGCGTAGACACACAGACTGGAAAGCTCAGATTTTCGTTAGAATAATTTTCTAAGAAGGAGATAAACAGAATATTTTAGGATAAATATTCCACTTTGCATATTTCAACACCAAACAAACAAACAAACAAAAAGCAACACAAAGAGATGAAGGGATGAAGCTGTGCAGAGTTTGGAACAAATTATACAGTTGTGTTAAGACTATACAGCCCTAATCAGATATTCTTAATATTATAGTTATTAAGCAGAAGTGAACTTCTGGGCTTGTGCACATACAGTAACCTGAGACAGGAGATGGCATGCAGTGCATTATCACAATGACTGTACCTTGACCAATTTCTTTGTTCTTTTATTGGCAGCAAGGTCCAAATAATATAGCAGTGTGAATGTGATAGTCACCCCAGGAAAGCAACTCATTATCTCCACTATGGGATACATAAGGAAAAGTGTAAAGCCATTTTTATAATGATACACTGCAGCCAACTCATTTACTTCTGAAGTTATTGTCCCTTCTCTAGAAGACTTTATTTTGGTAGACACACCAGGCATGCAGAACACTAGCATAATGGAAGATCTCCTCAAAGCAAGAAAACATTGCTCTAAGTACAGCTGCCATGAATAAGTGAATAAGTCATCGCTCAGGATTCTACACAAGGAAATAAATCACAATACTCATTTTAAATTGAGTTTAATTGTCAGGAAAGCAAGATCTACCAACATGCTCCTTTCCTGCTTAGCAAGGGGGAAAAATCATACCAGTAATACTAAAAAGCTATTCTCCTGACAAGGGGCTTGTTTATCCTGACCTTCCTTAGCCCAGGACAGAACAGAACATGTTTCAGGGAGAAGAACAAGAAAATATGAGATAGTGGAATAGCGGAGAACATTAGAAACCATGGGTAGCAAAAGCTGTTCTGTTTAACTTAATATACTTTAAGATGTCTCTCTTATCCTTAGATTCCTAATATCCCAAAGATAGAGCTATGAAAGTCACACACACACACAAAAGTTATCCTCCTAAACAGCTGATTAATTGATTTACCTTTTGTTTTTTCTTCATAGTCATCAATTTTTTTCTTTAGGTCAGCTCTAAATGCCTTTAATATACTCTTCAACATTGTTAGGTCATCTTCCTTAATTATTCCATTTCTTTCCATTTCCACTAATACCTTCAACATTGTCTGGTAAAGAAAAAAATGGGACAACAAACAAAAAGCATAACCCAAAATCATATAGTGACTTTCAATAACTGCATTATCAGATTCAGTTATTTATTATTCAGTTGCTTCTGGAGAAAGCAACATCCTCAGTTCCCGAAGACCGATCAACTTGAAGATCAATTTATTTTTCCTCTAAATTGCATTAAAACAAAGGTCAGGATGCAATGTGAATGAAGAAACAAATCACTAAGATAAAGACCATATTTGTAGAAATTGCCTATGGCAAGGTTATCCTGCTTTGCTTCAGCAGTGCAAAACACTTAAGCAGATAATAACACAGCATCCTCTTGTGCTTCTGCATTCAGGTGAACTACTGTAAGCCATTTAGCTGCACAACTCTACATTTTCTAACACAGGAAATGTCTTCAATGATGACTTTATTATTTAAAGCAGATTTGTCCGCCAAGTTGGAGGTAAATCTGCTAATTTTGCTACAGTTGCTACAATACAAATAGGACTTTTAAGGAAGCTTCTTTGTAATACCAAATAATTTCAAAGCCCTATACATTATTTACAAAACAGGTATTAGACTAGCTCACCAAACCTCCTAATACGATTGTGAGGAAATTAACAGAGTTGTTACCTCAGATTACAATGAAGAAGAAAATGTACTCAGTAACACACAAAAATTTGTGGTGGAGCTCACTTGAGAGCTCATTTTATGATGTCTGAAACATTGCTTTTTTTCCAGCAAACATCACTTTTATTAGATACATCATATGCACAAATACCTTACAAAGAGTCAAGAAAAAAAGAAAGGCAGAGCATGACAAATATCGCAAGAAAAAAAGATGAAGAGGCAGATGAAGAGGTAGTGGAGACAAAATGAGAACAGGAGAGTTAAAAAGTGAGAAAAAAGGGTCTGTGCTGTCACAGAGCACCTGTTGGCTACCATCACAAATCGTTGAAGAACAGAATTTTCATGAGCGCACTAGTCTCTCCCTACTCCTGTCCTAAAACAGGCAGTCTCTGAGCTAGTTTTGCAAGAAACTTATCAAGATCATTTTGCTTACAGCATTATCCCGTAGTTTGTTCTTTGGTAATTTTTCTTGCAGCAGGAATTTTACACTCCTGACATCTTCTGGAGTTAAGTTCTCAGCAATTCCATATAGCAGTTGTCTGCCATTAAAGGACAGAGAAAGACTGATTAAGAAATTTATGAAAAGTAAATGTGGCAAAATGTAAAACACGGTCTCCAAATTCACAGCATCAAGTAGTCATGCTGTAATAAATACAATTATGCTGAACTATTCATAAAGATAACACTGTAGACAGAAAACAAGAAAGACAACAGAACTGTTGTGCATTTTGCTTGCAAAAGTATACTACTTTTGTGCCTACCTGTAGGCTGACACCCGTGCCCTGCCTGGGACCTGGAGCTCCCTCTCCATCTCCTCTCGGCTGGAGCCCAGGTGGGAAGCCAGAAGGTCTATCCGATTGATCCGATAGAGCAGTTCCTTCAAGAAGAACAGGTCCTCCACCTCGATCATCCCTTTCTCCTTCAGCACTTCAAAGAAAGCTTTGGGCTCCTCACTATCTTCCTGCTTCCTCACAGGGATGTGTTCCAAGCTGAGAAACTTCAGAGCTGCCAGTTCTTCTGTGGCCAAAGCCTCAGAAATGTCAAAAAGGAGTTTCCGGAAGTCTGAACTCATTTCACGTTAAGATTTTGATCTAAACACAGAATTTGATTTGTTTTGTCAGTAATGGTAGTGCAACCACATGATTATAAAAGGTATCATGGCATACAGAATAGTCTGAGATAAATATATGTAATAAAAAAATACTTCAGTAGATGGAAGCGGTCCTGCAAACATAGCTTTGATGCTTAGCCCTTTGGTTCTCTGAACTTAAGTAAGAACACTAAAAATTGCACATAAATAAAAATGACAGAAAGTCACAGACCCTTCTCACTTCCTACGGTGTATTTTAATAACAGGATGTACTGATATGTAAGACACACTATCCTGGCAAGTCAGTGTTTTTTCTTTTGTTATTTCTTATGATTCCATTTGGGAGCAAGAGTCACTCAAAATCTGAAATACAGACTACACAGTAAATAAGACTGACAGATTTTGCGCTATGACAAAGATGAAGGTTTTACACTCTAACAAAGATAAGGGCACATATGAGCATGTTTCTAAGCTATTTAGCTGCTTCAATATACTGCTTCTGACCTTGGTCAGTGTAAACAAAGCACATCGTCCTGTTTTGGTTCATCTGCAGAAAGTAAAATTCAGTCCCCTTCTCTCAGTAATATTCAGATAAAATACGGATCATGTCAACCTCTTCAAAAAGACCAGGAGAATCTTGTCGAAGCAGTTCTGTTTCACTGATCATCAAATATCCTCCTCCTCCCCCATCACTTACACCTACCACTCCAGCAGCTTCACCAATATTAAATTTGACTTGCGCATCCAGCCTTTGAGCACAATAAAAAGTCAGAAAACAAGTTTCAGACCTACAACATTACTGCAACTAGAACAGATTTGCCATCTACATGCTGTCTGTAAATACAGGAGCACACTAAAACAATATTTAACTGCATCTGTCTTCTACTTCACTAAAATAAAAACCGATACAACGTAAACTATTTCTTCTATACCATAAATAGCCACTTTAACACACTTACTTGGAAAGGCAGGCTGGGAGACCGCTGAAACAACTCTGTAAAATGAAAGTAATTGTCTTGGAAGTTTCAGGAAAAGTACTGGGTGTACTCTGGCCTGTGTTGTCATATGACTTACAAAATGAAAGTTATATCGAAGCTGTGATAATTTTGCAGCAATTTCCTTCTCCACTTATCACTTTTCTGGATGAAGGAAATTGTTACACTGGTTGTGAGAAAAATCAGTAAACCTACAAAAATAACTGAAGCTTTTGAAATAGCATAGCAAGGACTTGCTAGCATATGGTACCATTCATTAAATAGTGATTAACTATGAATCCTAATTAAAAGATAGTGGTAAAGACGTGCATTAATTACATCTTCCCATTTAAAAATACCTCAGTTCCATCACCCTGTTGTGTCACCAGATCTTCCACATCTTACCTCCATTCTCTGAAGTCCCACTTGAACTTACCTAGCCTACTTTTAACAAGCGTATTTATGGAAGATTATTTCCTAAAATGAAATATCAGCACCATATTCAGTAGCAGTACTTAGTGCATACAGGAAACTGAAAGGCTAAACATCTCTTTGAAATTATTTCACACTTCCCCATTTGCAAAAGAATTTAAACAGTATTTAAATTTTGGCATTTACATCTTTTTTCATGCATAGAACTCTGCCTTTAATGATGAAGTTCCAAGAATGGTCCGTTGGTCATTGGTATACTCCATGCATTGGGAAACATATGAACAACAATCAGTACAGCTACCAACCCCTCCATTTATATCTGAAGCTCAGTCAGTATTATGAAAAGAGACAAGAGAACAGAAATATATTCAAATTTCACAATGGAAGCTACCTTTCATTGATTTCAACCTACCTACCTTTATGAACTCAAAATTATAACATACCCTTCAATAGAATGAGGCCTACAAACTTCTTCCAAAGGTCATACTCTTGTAAGAACTCAGAAAATTTGTCTGACATTCAATTGCATGAGTCTTCCTTTTATCCAAAGGTTAGAAATGACACCGAGGAACAAAACAAGCACTCTCTGATCTTCAGGTCCAAAACAGTTGTGTCTCACGTTGTCCCATGCCGCATTCTCTCTCTTCCTTCATCAGTAGCTCTGTGTCTTAAATGAATCAAGATTCCAGTTGCAGATTTAAAGAGGCAAAATACCGTGATTAGTACAGTATGAAGAATATTTGCAGACAAATCCAATCCTAAGATAGCTCTTTCCAGACAGAGACTTCTCCCATCATGCAGTTGTTCCAGGGAGCACCCCTTCTGGTATTGTTCTTCCTGTTTTCATGATTTCACTTCTTATTTCTCTCTCATCTTTCCCAAAATATTCCTGCTCTTTTGTTAACCCGTAGTTGCTCCAATTTCTGTCAGCTCTTCTGCAGTCCTGTTTGGTCCCTCTGGCTTCACCAAGAACAGTCTTGATGATCCAATTAATTCCATGTACAGCAGCCCACCAAGAATTCAGCTCTTCCAGAAAGGCTGGTCTCAAGGAAGTGAAAAATGCTGAGGGAACTGACAACTCAGCATTGTGACTGGCCTCTACTGGCAAAAGCCAGGATAAACCACTCCTATGCAAAAAACTGTCAGTATGGAAGGACTTGTCAATTATACAAATCCCACTTTAAAGATCTTCCAAATAAATTATATGCAATTATAAATAAATTACAACAAGTCTTCCATATGCCCAATCTAAATCCCGCCCTTTTTAGCTTGAAACTGTTTCCCCTTGTCCTATTGCAACAAACCTGCTAGAGTATCTCCCCTTCCTTCTTATAGCCCTCTTTAGATACTGAAAAGCTGCTATAAGGTCTTCTCAGAGCCTTCTCTTCTCCAGGCTGAACAGCCCCTGCTCTGTCTGCCCCCATAGGAGAATACTCCCATCCCTTGGATCATTTTTGTGGCTCTCCACTGGATGCACTCTAATAGGCCCACATCTCATCTCTCTTGTACTGAAGACTCCACACCTGGATGCAATATTCCAGGTGAGATCTCACCAGTACAGAGCAGAGAGGCAGGATCACCTTCCCTCAACTCCCTGACCACATTTCTTTCGATACAATCCAGGACACAGGCTTTCTGGGCTGCAAGGGCACACTACTGTCTCATGTCTAGCTTACCAACCACCAGTACTCCACATCCTTTTTGGCAGGGCTGTGTCCTATCCTTTCATCCCCCAGCTTGCATTGATAGTGGATTTTGTCCACTGATGCAGTTACACCACAAATGTCATTAAGGTCTCTTCTGCAGCATCTGATGCACAGACTCAGATGAGAACAATCCAAATCATTTATTGCAAGTTCTTACATCACTTCAGAAGTTCCCTTTGTCTAGCTTTCCTATCCACCTTTACAGGTCAACAGAGCATTCTACAAACACTCTTCAACTGTTCATGCAGGCGCTTTCTAATCAGAGCTGTGAGACATTCTTTCTTCTTCTAGGTGTCCTTGGTTCTCATGCTGTTTATCTTGCTCCACAGCTGCTGCTCTGAACAGTTTATTGTATTCCCACACTCTTGCAACCCAAATCACTCTTATGATTCTAAGATTCTTGTCAGTGCTTGTACTGATAAAATTCAGTTGTTACCTAAACATACAAAAGAGGAGCGCACCAAATCTGAACACTAATTTTGAGCCAGATACTTGGTGATTCTATTATGTTATATATTCTACTAGCAGAGAAAATAGTTTCTACCTGTGACATAAATGAAAGTTCAAGCATAGCAACTACACTGATTCAGAAGACTTAGAATACAGTCATGAATTGACTTAGAATGTAGGTCAATTCATAATGACAAAAAGTAACAAGTATGTTTTGGCAGATTGTCTGCAATTTAATGCTTTGGATGATGCAAAACTCTTCTCCCAAAAATCGTGCATACTGCAAGAAAAATTGCTTCCAGCAGCATCAGTCCATGCTCTCTCACTTTCTCATCCCAAGTCTTCAGCTATTTTACAGCTAGTAATTATAGATAACCACCACTGTCTTGTTGAAATAAACTAAGCTTCACTTCAGCTCAAGTCCTGAAGCACTAAAAATCCCATTGACTGATGAGGCCCAACAAAGATATAACACAAGGGAATGGCAGAAATCTGTGCCAGAGTAGGTTCAAACCAAATATTAGGAAAAATTTCTTTACCATAAGGGTGGTCAAGCACTGGAAAGGGCTTCCTAGAGATGCCCCATGCCTGTCAGTGTCTAAGAGGCATTTTGATAATGCCCTCAATTACATGCTTTATCTTTTGATTTGCCTTGAAGCAGTCAGGCAGTTGGACAAGATGATCTTTGAAGGCCTCTTTCATCTGAATTATTCCATTACATGTATTCTGCAGGTAGGCAAGCAGAAGCAATGATAAGCTTTAGCCCTGTACAAAATTTTTATTATTACTTTCTCCCCCTCCCCACTCCCTAGTTCTTAAAAATAAGTATACATTAAACTCAGTAACAAACAGGAAGGACACAGATACACATAGTAAATGTCTCTAACAAAATAACATCATATTATTTTGGTTAACTCTAAAACATACTCTGTTAGAAGCTTAATAAAGAGCCTTCTGTCCCACATGAATGCATTTTATATCTTAAAGTAAGAAATCAGGAAATTTAATGTTTCCAGTTAATCAGTCTGATCAATGTATGCAGATACAATGCTGAATATCATCATTTTGTAGTGCTCAGTTGTCCCATCCTAACTTTTCTTACAAGAAGTCATGTGGAAATGAGAGTTAACAAGGTTTCACAGAGGGAATACTGTAGCATATTGTCTATACTCAGTCTTGGAAACATCTCCTTGTAGGAGAGGTTGATGTTAGCTATTAGAGGGTATCAGTGTGTCCAGTGAACAAAGCAAGTGCTTTTTCAGTAGTTATAAGTAATTTAAATTAGGAATGAAAGAAATTCTCCTCCACCTACTACTTAAACTTTCTCTTCTTCATTCCTAACTTTGCCTTTCTCTGTGAACACAGCTTATGGTTTTAGAGGTAGGTTTAAACATATTAGTATGCAAAATAAAATTTGATGATTCTAAACTAGACTTAACATTCTAGTTTAGATATAAAGGAATATATAGAAGGCTACATATGCAATCCTTACGCTGGCTGAAATAGGCTTTTACATCTGCAGTTTGTGCCAGTACAAAAATGTTTAACATCATAGAAACTTGCTTCTCCCATCCTTGAAAACACTGATTATATAGATGATTGAAATAGCTGGCACACTGATTATGTTAACTGCATCTCTTCCAACTCAGCTTCACAGTTTTTTTTTCTCTGGCAAGAAAAAAAAAGCCTTGCCTTGACACTAATAGCTCCTCAGGAGTCAGTAACTGCCTTAAACAGGTGTTGTGAATGGCATTTAAAGAGACATACTGACAAAAAGATGTATTTTAAAAGTCTTGATGTCTCTGTGAAGGAGGAGGGTCTCTAGGTATTGGGAATATAAGTCGTCGTCTTAAGGTATATGCTGGCTGGGGCATCTGCTTCCTTGTTCCACAACGGTCAACACGCTTGCTAACATCTTCATTAACTTCTGTAAGGATGGACAAAATATCTTCACCCCTGCAGCCAAAAAGAAAGCAAAAATAAAAAGTGATTTATTAATGAGCAGATGATACAGTTTCTTCATGTAACACTCAGATAATCTAGAAGCTACAGTATAAACATTTAAAGCCAATAAAGATTAAACAAAGCACACCCTTTTTTCCAAATTCCCCTTCTTTTGATATTCACTTGAGTCATACTAGAAATCAAAAACTTTTTCTCTCTCTGACTTCCAGTGCTTGATCTAGTGGCTGGCAACCCTGCCTATGGCAGGGGATTGGAACTTCATGATTTTGAGGTCCCTTTCAACCCAAGCCATTATACGATTCTGTGACTTGACACACAGTAATCAAAGAGAAGGGAGCAAAATATTTTCATCTAAATCCACTAAAGAAACAGATGGCTCCATCTAATATGATAGAGATTTGAAGTTCAGAGGTTTTTAAGTTTTTTTTTTTTTTTTTTTTGAGGGTTAGTTCCCCAATAAACTTCACATTGACCTGATTAACACTAAGCTGCTACTGGTGTTAATGTAAATTTATCAAAGATGAATTATCACACCAGCAGCTTCACCGATTTTGCCTATTTCAGAATAGGGATTAATGTTACTACTTGAATTTGCCTTCAGAGAAAAATAAAAGAAGGGGAAATTCCTCCCATTTTTTCATAGAAGAGCTAAGTAAATAATTATTTACCTTGGTACCAACAATTGCAGCTTGCTGCACAAGGCCTGAATATACCAAGTACCCTCTTGGACATGTCGGAAAGAAGCATATCCATCAATTGTGGCCATGCCCAGGAGGAAATCAGCCTCTTCAGGAATACTTTCAGAAGGAGAAATGCTCTGTTGTACAGAAGAGAAGTTAGGAACTCGTGCATCAGTTTCAACACAGACAGGACGCTGTATCTCTTTACCTTGGCATGCTTGGATAAAGAATAGTTTGGGTTTTTCAGTCAACTGTGGACATTTTTTGGCAGTGAAGTAGGTCATGATAGTGCGGATTGATACAAGCTTCCCATCTTTCCCATACACTGCTCCTGACTCTCCATGAGATAGAATGCAACAAACAAAACAGTCCCTATCCTTGTGGTCTTCTGAACTCTGCCATGCTTGCATCAGTTCTTTAATCTGATCAGATGTCTGATCTGTATAAGTCCTCACATCCAGACCAAGCCATTTGAATACTCTCTCCAATTCCCCTATAATTAAAGATAAAAAGAAAAAATGAGGCAGTAGAAAGCCATTTTATGGTCATCATGCAAGCTAATATTAACTGTAAAAGACTTCATACACTGATCCTTCTGCAAATTCATCCTTATACTATTATCAAGTAAAAGTTAATGGAATAAAGGTGGCATCAGATCAAACACAGTAACTGATTCCTTCTAGACAAGTTTCAGAAAATACAATGACATTGTACAGTGTACAACCACAAACTGAGTTCAAAATTACATATGGAAATTAAGGTGATCTCTTTTGAAACCTTATTAGAATGCTCTTTTCCAACTGCAGTTTTGCCTATTAGAGTTCTATCAGTAAGAGACAAAAAGAATAAAGAGTATACATGGAGCTATTTACTTAAGGAGTTATGCATTATATTATATAAAATGACAGTCTATATCTATAATAAGGAATTAAAACTAAGTAAAAAGGAATTCTTGAAATGTTTAAAGAACAATCTAACTTTATGAAAAACTTGGTGGTTACTCAGTCTTTAGTCCTTCCTGCAAGAATACATAAGTGACGTAACATATATAGAAAATTTTACTGTTTAAAAATATTTACTGAAACACGTATGAAAAATATAGACCAATACAAGAAAAATCAACTATGGGAAATAAAGAGATCAACCCTTCAAAAATCTTACTTCAAGAACTTACAGGCATCTTTATAAGAACCCTTTCTCTCTTGAAGAACCCCATCAAATTTAACATTATTAATAACAAGACAAATTCCTCTCTGTGGCCCATCCATTTTGTAAGTTGACACCTGTAAAAAGTATAAGAAAAACAACTTAAGCCTCAGAGAACTTATTCAACACAAGTGACGGATGTGTGATCTCTAGAAATCATATTTCCTTAACATGTTTATTCCTTAACATGTTTAAAAACTAGCAACCAGAACACTAGAGGTGCCTAAGACTCCAGGTTATTTCTGACAAGGTGGAACTCACGATGCCTCCTTGTGTGAAGAGGCATGGATGAAGTCTCAAGCATACTATCACCAAATCATCGAAGTGCAGAGGAAGGGTTTAACAACTGAGTTGGTGATCTGTATGCAATCTGAACTGGTGTTAGGGTTAGCAGTACTTCACCGTCAGGAAAAGAGTTTAACTCGAAGTGGCAGAGGGTTTACCCTCAAACTTGACAATGTTAGACATCTGACTTCATTTTATGAGAACTGTTGAGTGCCTACTGGTGGTTCTGGGAAGGGATGCAATGAGAACAGAGATCTCACACATGAACAAACCTGCCACACTAGCAGTTTCGCTGAGACTTGAAAATTACCACCCTCTTTTAAGAAACAATGCTTTAAAAATTGAGAATTCACTAGAACTTAAAATATTATCCCTAATTTTAGCCTCAGGTAAAAATTAGAGTTCCACCATTCTGGTTCCTCTCTGCTAACTGGAAAGAACAATAAAAAACACATGGATTTTGTGCATTTTAGTTGAAGGAAATCAAGACACCACCCCAAAAACTCCTTCAAGAATTGCAGACAGTAGTGTTTGCTAGAGCATTCTAAACATCAGTTGATGGCATACAACTTTGAGAAATTAAAGAGGTATAAATTAACGCAGCAACATGCTCTCTCAATATCTGTGCTTATCACAAGGAAAAAGATACGGGGAGAATTCAATGGTTACACTGCTGTGCAAGCTTAAAGAACACACACAAGACTTCTAAAAAGGTACCTCAAAGAAGGCATGTTTTCCCCTGAACCAAGACCCCTGGTGATTATATGCCCATGATTACTTAACACACTTGCCTTTCCATCTCTTACCCTTCTTCCATAGTGGGTAGAGTGTGAAGGCAATATTATTAATTTCAGGGCACCCTGAAGTTTTTTCTAAGCCACAACCAGAGAGAGAGACAACTGTGAAGGTGCTTGCCTCTGCTTCTACCTGCACTTTCCGCTGCCATCTCTGAAATCTGCAACTCAAGATTATGCCAGATGATTTGCCTCTATCAGGGAGATTATTATGTGTGTATAGCACCAAAGGCAATAAGCCTTTTGTCTGTGTCTTTCAATATTGTGAAGTTCCTGACCTCCAAGGTTAGAACACCCTCCAAAATATTCTGGATCATCAGACTGCTCAACCAGCTTCACAAGACACAGAGAAATCTCACATGTTGTTGCATGCCACTGCAGGGATGGAGACCTTACATACCTACATATTCACAAATAATCATTTAAGAGATAATCTCAAACCTTGGATTCGTTTTCTACACCACTGAATCCTCCAGACAGCTGCAGGTTCGTTTTAGAGAAGACTTGTGTAAGATTAGGCACTCTGTTATCTAGGAAAAAACAGCATAAATATTTATGAGGATTAATCCAGTATTGGTGTATGTAGCAAAAAGGAGTTTAGCTACAGGACGGCCCTTTTTATATTCAACATGCTGATACACTAAAAGAAATAATTCTGTCCATATGAGATAGCACTATCACTTACATGGCATGACGTTTGAACATGCTTCCAGTTATTTTATTATATTATTTTCATGACAAAGGCAAGGTTTCTGCTTGCACTGGTTTTAGGGAACAAAGATGTTTGTGGTGCAATGATAGACTCTATCTGCAACAAGAAAATTAATTTTTCAACTGGAAATATTTAGAAATAAACTGCACTCTAAGAAGGATCTGTGACTTACAAGTGAAGCTCCCATTACACAATATTTTCAGTTCCTGAGCGATTCACAATGGCTCTGAGATAAAACTTCCAAACAGCATTCAAAGTTTAAAGTGGAAAACAGCAGGTTGTGCTGCGATACTTTTTAACAGGCCAATATGTTGTGGAGTCAGAAAGATAGCTGTATACCTACCAGCCACTGTTATTTGCACATAATCCTTTCAGAGATCTGATCTAAATTGTCATTTACTGCTGTATAATCAATGAATATACAGATGTTATAATTAAGAAATACACAAGAGAGTTTGGCTAAGCAGGTTATTACACCAAAAAAGAATAGATAGGGGGCTTACCCTTGTCCTGGGCTTGCTGGAAAACTCCAAAAGGAGGGATCTCCAGGAAGAGATCCTTCCCCACTGGTAGTCAGCTCTTAAATGGGGTTTAGGAGAGATAGAACCAAGCTCCACCCCTTCCGGCAGTACAGGTGAATTGCCTTCACCTGTGCTCCCAGGGCCGACTCAGTGCTGCCTCAGGTGATCAATCAGAAGTTCAGACCGTGATTCAGCAGTTCCCATACAATTGCTAATTTATTTATGTTTCCTTCTGAATCTGCTGAAACTCTCCCCCCTCCTTCTTGTACCTATCTCAGGCTACTTAATGCATTCAAAACATCAATTTCCACTGTATAACACTTGGTGATTTCCTCAACTGGTAATCTAACTTCACTTTTCCAGGAAGCCACTGGAAGATGTGCAAACATTAACTGTACATGCTCTCTCTAGTGTATAAAGGTGCTAGGAACTATACCAATTTTTGTCTGCTTGCTTATTTCTGTCCTCAGACCTTTTATTTTCTGCTATTTTAACAGCTGTTCAGCAAATGTCTGAGAAGAACTGCTGGAGAACTGACATTCCTGAACTGGAATGGAGAGACAAAGTCCAGCGCATCTTCTCATTTCCTCTATGAAGATCCCAGAGGTATGGCAGAAAGGGCTACAAGAATTGCTGTGGTCCTTTTAAATAACACATTAAATTTCAGGCAGCACAGAATAAAAATAGCTTAACAATTAAACACTAAGAGAAGACAAACCTTGCCTCCCAGGTACAGAGTTCACATTTCCAGCATGTTCCCGTGGGCTCCCAGGTTCTTCAACATAATGATCTATACAGCAAAAGAAGTCTGAGCTAAAGTCTCACACAAAAAAATTAACAGTTCAGTTTTATAAACAGTCACAGAGATCTACTCCTTCTAAGGCATATTTAAACAGAGCACTTGTTTTTTCTTCTCAGGAAGAACAAACAATCTTTTTACTACTAACCTTTATTTCACTTACTAAAAAAAGCACGTTAGTTAGTTTCTAGTGAATGACTAACAAAGTGCATGGGATTTGCCAATTTTCTCCCATTTACATAAGAACAGAAATCCTTCAAATCTTCTTGTGCAGAAAGCAAAAGACCCTTCCAGGTAAGACAGCAAGGTAAGTGTACTGCATTACACCAAATGCTAGAAATTTACTACAGTACATAATTGTATGTAATATTAAGCATAAAAGTAACAAAACTGAGTATGTTTTTGGAAAGTCTTACCATGGATACTGGAACTGACAAATTGGATTGAGGTCTCCTATTTTTTGAGTAGAGGAAAGAACATGTTAAAATTATTGTGTATACACACACACACACACATCTCATAGTGGTTTTAGCAAAACCGGCTTAATAAACACCAAAGCTTTCTAAGTAGCAGGTAACAAGGTAACAAAAATACCAAGTTCCTGAAAGCAGGAAGCATAATGAAACTACAAAAGACTTCTTCAGTTATTGCAAATCTCATGGAGCTGCAAACAAGCATTTTTTCATACAGATAAAAGAAACAGCAATTTTTTTTTTTTCAGTTTCAAATGATCTTTCAGTATAGGGAGGTGGGCAATCAATAAAAACAAAGAAAGAAGTCTGACACTGCCCCCTATCAATTCTCTTGGATAGCATGTTTAATTTTTTTTTCTATCTGTTTTTGTACTCTGACATTAATTTTCTTAACATGCCAAACGTCATGCATGAAAGCAGAGCAAATACAACTCAAAGCTGAAGTAATGCAAGCCCTTCTGATATACTGAATAGCCCATTTTCTTCAGCTCTTTTCTACCAGGACTGCACTTCTGGGAAGTATAATCAGAAAGACCATTCCTTTCCTCATTCAGAACTGGAATAAAACTCCCTCCCCTATAAAGAAATCTGTTATAAGCCATGCAAGTTAGGTTTCTTAATCTTCTTCATCATTCAGCTGTAGAAATGACCTAACTGAGCAAGGACTGCTACGCTGAAGAAATGGGAACACTCCTTCAGAAGCAGCCATTTGAACCAGTTGTCAATACATGGTGTTAATCCTTGGAGATAGATAGTTTAGTGATGATCAGACAAAACTTTAAAAATCTGCAATTCATGTCTCATTCTCTAGAAGGCCCTCTTATACCTCTCTCTCTCACATTTTTCCTCCTAGTATTATCTTTTCCTCCAATTGCACATGACCAACAGTAGTTTTTCAGTTGAAATTATTTGATGCTATATAGAGCTGTATTTCTTATATGCAGAATAAATAAGCTTGTCACCTTATTAAATCAAGTGGAAAGAATTAGTGAAACAGAGAGCCAACAAAGTATGGTTTCAAAGTGAAGGCAAATTAAAAACAAATCCCAAACACTAAAATCCTTGTAGGCAGCATGTGTTCCAGCGTACCTGAGGGGAATTGAATACTCTGATGCCTACAGCATAAGATGGTGAAGATTCCTTGATTGGAAGAACATTCTCCTGCTGAGACAGAGATACTAAGAAAAGGAAAAAAGTAAAATAAGTGAGAGAAATCACGTGCGTTTTAGTTAACAAACCTGCACGTTAGAGCAAATGCAGATCTGTACTTAATGAAAGATGTATTAAAATAGAAAACAACTTTGAAACACACAAAGGAAGTACGTGGCACTGGACCCCTTGGAAATACTGAATGCCCTCACACCTGTTTAAAACATAGCTTTGCAATTCCCAGAATTTGTTTCCCATTGCTAAAATAATCGGAAGTAAACCCTTTTCGCCAGTATGCTTATAGTCACTCAATAGGATATTAACTATAGCAGTGTCACAAACTGTAGTACAATACCCCTGAGAACACCAATCACACATTTAAAAATTAAAGTTACCAGGTATCAGAAAACACACAAATTGCCTTGCCAGCTTACTGGCAAGCAACTGCTTTGTAGATGTATATGTTTATGAATAACAGAGTGTCTTTTATAGGATAGTCATCATCATCTCAGTGCTACCCACATTGAAACTGAGGAGTGTGGCATATATTTAAACACATTCCTAGTGGGGAATAATGATGCAATACAAGTTAGGGACAGTTAGATTGAACCTGCATGTGAAGATAATGAGCAGTCCCAGTCTAGTAAAGCACACATAGATCTTAAAAGTTCAGTTGCCCAGACCCTCATAGAGCTTCCTGCATTTTAGCAAGTATATTCTCTGATTCTGAATTTCTCACCATTTGCCATTCTGTAGCAGTTTACTGTTTCCAGGAGATCAGGTGAAACATTTTTTAAGACTTCCTCCAGTATCTGCACATTGTTTTCAGTTAAAAGACCCTGTTTTTCCAATAAAATCAGCAACTCCAAAGCAGACTGATAAAGAAGATTTAAAAAAAAAACCACATTTATTGTTCTTTAGTACTTAAAACCATTTGTTTCAGCCCTGTCTGTCTCAAATAATCCCACTATCATCTGCTTTGCCTCCTATCAATGAAGTCCAAACAGTCAATTTTACATCACAGGGAGAGGGAGCTTCCTCCTTGCTCACCCTATGAACATTGACCAGCTTAGTCACACACCATCTTTTCTGCCAAAGACTTCTCACACTTCTTCTCCCATTCCACTCCCACTCCGATCTTCTTCCCTCCCCACCATACGCATATTTGCCACTCTCCCCACATACAATAGTTCTGTGTCGCTTTGGAAGATGGTTTCTCAGGAGGAATAGAATTTCCTGCAACATCTCATTGGTAATGTTCTCTGACAATTCATACAGCATCTGCCTGTAAGAGAGGGACTCAGTGAGACAAAGGTAGAACAGATGGTGGAGAAACTAAAAGCAATATGAGAAATTAAAGGAAAGGGAAACAGAATGTTATAGATGGCAATAATGGAAAGAACAGACTCTCGTTACGTACTTACCTGTACGGAGACACTCTTCCCTTCTCACGCAGACATTCTCGCACTTTCTCTTTAGTATAGCCAAGCAGACTGAGCAAGGAGTGATATTTAATTCTGTATAATAGTTCAGCTAGCAGGAAAGTATCTTCCTCATTCAGATAACCTTCATCTATAAGAAGCTGAAAAATGTCCATTGCTGACTGCACACGTTCTAGTTTTCTGAAGGGGATCAAGTCAGTACAGAGAAATTTTAATGCTGCTACATCTTCAGCCCCCAGTTTTTCATCAATGAGCAGGAGCAGCTGACGAAACTGCAAGCTGTCAACAACCTCCATGTTGTTGGCACTGATGATCTCTGCCTGAAAGTCAAATTAAATGTTGGTAACAGTCAAATCTCCAGCAATCCTCATAATTATAAATAATAATAAGATATAATCCAATGAGGTTTGAAAGACTTGAATTCTCTGCAAAAGAGAAGTTTCCTTTTAAATCAATCTGTAACATACTTCCTTCTCCAAGGGCAAAACAACAGAGAATAAATTTGGCAGTGTACAATCAACAAATATACAATTAGCAGAGTGGCATGATTAGGCTGGTATTTTACAGGTCACATAACTAGAAGGATTATCATGGTGGAAAGAGACAATCTAAAATAAATGAAAGGCTCACCCATTTCCTAAGCTTGCAGACAAACTCCAAAGGGAGCTCTCTCCAGAAAGAGACCCTTCCTTAGTGGGGGTCAGCCCTTAAATGGGGTCTAGGAGAGGTGGAGCCAGGCTGCACCTCTTCTGGTCACACAGCTGAATTACCTTCACCTGTGCTCCCAGGGCTGACTCAATGCTTGCCTCAGGTGATCAATCAGAGGTTCAGGTCGTGATTCAACAGTTCCCATACAGGCAGATGTTCTATACAACCCTGTCTAACTTTGATGTCAGCCCTGTGCTGATCAGTAATCTGTGCTAGATGTCCTCAAGAGATCCCTTCCAACCTAAATTCTTTTATATCATTTATATAATCTTTAACGTTCAGAGCTTCACTTCTTTACACTGTTGGTGGGTGGGAAGAGTCCCTGCTTATTGCAACTCTCAGTGGGGAGAATGTAGTAAAATAACTTATTCCTTGATCTTCTACTAAGCTCTTTCGCATTTCCTGCAGGAAAGACTCTGTGCAAGCAAATTAATCCTACTGAAGTTACCAAGTTTATGCACTGACTTCTTCAGTGTAGCTTATGCAGTCTGTGCAATGTTGTATAGGAAAGCTTATTTAAGAAAGAGCTTTAGTGCCTTCCTTCTGCCCAGGCAGACCGGTAGGTTCTTAGTCTTTTGTTCAGAGCAGTTGGGACACATCCCAAAACTTTCTATATAAGAGAGTACATGGGGGAAAAAAAAAAAAAAAAAAAAAAGAGCAAGCAAAGAAAAACCTCCAAATTCAGATTTGTTGAAGCACCTGGGTGGACAGCAGCTCAGCAGATCACAAAGGATATCATAGTGTGTTGGGGGCACAGAGATTTTTGCAATTTTGTATTTAAAGTGCTACATTTTCTAATGTAATTCCAAGTCCTGGCACCCAGCTAGGATACAAGCATCATCTACATTTCAAGTAAGAGAGTTGACAGTTTCCAGGAGTCCTGCACTCTCTTCTGTCCCTTCGTCATGAGTGAAAAACCACATGAAAACAAACCCTCAGATCACTTTTTCCTGTATTCAAAATTTAATAGCTCGTTAACTATTCTTTACAATATCTCCTCAATTTGAACTCCAAGTTGTGAAACTTTCTTCACTTAAGAAACCAGTTACTATCAAAAAGGACTGGAATCAATTCAAGTCAGTTTAGTCAAGCTACTTCTAAACCTTGTTCTGATGCTTTAATCAAGTGAATTTAGCAGAATAACTTACATTAAATTGATTCCTGCCTATGCCAGTAAGACCGTATAAACCAGGTTCAAACTGAATAGTGACTATTTGTAATTTGGAGCCGATGAGTTGAATTAAATCTGATAATAAATCATAGCTTTAGGAGAAGGGGGTCAAGTTGTGCATAGCTCAAGCATACATAATTGTTTCATCAGCAAATCGAACTGAAGCAAGACCCAGAACAAATTCCTTCATCTACCCTTAAAACAAGTTCTCAAGTTGTGCTGCTGCCACTCCTGGAACGCTCTTCCCTCCAAACACTTTCTGCTTGAGTTCAGAATATCCTCACAGCCACTAAACCTGTGCTGAATTTACCAGTTGTCCTAAAGTCCTTTTCCGTCCATAGTGAGGCCCAGCCCTCCCTCCTAGCAGCACTGGGAGAAGTGACACCACCCCTTCGTTGCTTGAAGTCCCCACTCGGTTTACAGCTATGGTATTTTTGGAACCCTCTAGCACTTATACATTTTATAAGCGACACTCGATGGCCAGGACCTCCTCACCCCCCAGGTTTGCCACGGCTCACAGCTAGGGAGCAGGGCACTAACAAGCACAAAACCGACGCACGCAGAAAGGTGGTGGAACTGCCGCTCCGATCTACGTTTTGCATAATATCCATAGGGAAGGAAAATGACATAAAATAAGCGATGAAGATTATCAAATTACTGTCTTTTCCTCTAACGTTTTACAGAACGGAACGCTGCCTAACTTAAAGATTTTAAAAGAACGCAAAACCACGAACGCAGAAGAACGACAAAACTCAGCCCACGGCCCCGCAAACAAGGGAATCAATCGGCCGCCGGGGGCAGCGGCGCAACATGGGAAGAAGGCGCGTTCTTTCGTTTCCTCTCCGTTCCAGTCTCTCCTTTCTTACCTTCGAAAGAAATTCGCGCCCGTCTTCGCTCCCGGCGGCCGCTGTGCGAGTGGTGCGCAGCGCTGCCCGCTCTGTGCCCCGCCACCAGGCGCGGCCCCACGTGCTGAGTCACAGCGCCGCAGCAAGGCGCCGCCAGCTCTGCAGGAGAGGCGGAATTCCCCGGAACGGGACTGGAAAGCGGCACAAAGCCAACAGGTTGAAGCCTCCGGGGACGCGCCTCCCAGCGCAACGAGCTGCTAGTGGGCGGCTCTGCTCCGCAGGGTTCGGCCGAGCGCCGGGCCGCCCTTTCTCCTCCCTGCAGGGTGCGGAGCCGTGCGGGCAGCGCCCTCCGCCCTGTCGGCCTTGGGACTTTTGGAACTCCCCGCCCTGGCCCCAGCCCAGGAAATTTGCTAAATAATCTGGAAAAAAAATATTCCGCCTTGCAAGAGTCCCCGTATAAGGAGCGAGAAGTAACTCTTACTACTTTCACTTTCGGTATCGAGCCCCTTTTAAAGAAGTTTACATTAAAAAAGGAAAAAAAAAAAAAAAAAAAAAAAAAAAGGAGCAGCAGAGACCGGGTTTATCACACACGTGCAACTTGAGATCAGTGCTTGGGGAAGACGGCTTCAATGGAGCTTTTACGCACGGCCGCCCCTCCGGCCCTTTGCTGGCGGGAGGACGGGGAGCGCGCCCTGCCCAGCGCAGCCCCTATACGTAACGCAGTGCTACTCCACGCCTCCGGGATAGGAGCCCTTGTGCGCGTACTGCTGCCCAGCACACAGCCAGGGGAATTCTCTGTGAAATGAACAGGTTCTCTGGCCGTCATGCTCTCAATTCGCTTTTACAGAACCGTGGTAACTCTGCAGCCACAGCAAGCACTAAAGATCTAAGAGATCCACTGGCCAATAATTCCAAGAGGTACTTCGGGCTGAAGGAAGGCTGACAAAGCTCATGCATTTTACTAATGGCAATAACTGAAATCACATTTATTTTGACATTATTTATATAAATTAAAAACTGAAAATACACTCTCAGAGTGACACAAATGAAAAAATAAAGCACGCAGAAAGAGACACAATCCTCAAAATGTCCAAAAATACTTTCAACTTTTTTGACTAACACAGAAACTGAGAAAACATCCTTCAGTAATAGTTACAGAGCTGTCAAATAATTCAGCACAGAAGATACAGTTTAAATGGAACAATCACATACGCAGCAGACAGACTGCACATCATCCACCACAACCAGCATCTTCATAGCAATATCATTCTGCATGTCAGAAATTAAAAGCTATGCATATCACAAAAACATTCTCAGGAAGCGTCATGTAAAGATTCTCTGACTCAAACATACAGGGAGTCACTGTTACTTCTTCAACTACAGACAGAGTAGTGCATCAACTGTGAGCACTGCAAAGTTCCTCTTCAATGCAACTTCTGAATCACGAGCTGGCATTGATTGTAATCCAGGACACAAATATGTAATGGTATAAAGTAAACTAGATATAAAGCTCAGAAAAATCATGCTACTCAAAACTGGAGTAAAACACCAAAGAATCTCCTGCTTCAGGGTTACATCTTCTGAGCCAGGGGGAAAGCATCATCTACATGTGACAATTCTTTTCCCCATTCCATACATACAACACATACAGAAGTATACTACATTTTTCAGCTCTCAGAAACCAGAACTGAAGCTATGCCATGGAGCCATGAGTCCAGCAGCCTTGCCCTGAGCAGGAACAATGCAGAAGCAGAGGAAGTACAGCTTGTATATCCTTGTTCAACAGCAGGTTCAGAAAACTATATGTTTTGGCAGCCCATTAAACTCCACTGGCACCTGCCACTTTCTATGGTCCTACACTAACAGAGTTACAATGGATCCAGAATTGTTGTCCCTCTTTTCTCTTAGCTGCTGAATGGAATTCAGCTAGACCACCTGAAATTTCCAGACTCAAATTTTAGATGGACAATGCAGCAAGAACAAAAAGACCCTACCACATATATGGAGGGGCACAAAAATCTACTGGAGAGGTTATAGACAACTTCTGCCACCGCAAAATTCCTGCACATTAGTCCAGGAAATCAATTACTCACTCTTGAAGGAAAAGCAAAGGCAATAAATGCTACTTAGATGAATGAATATGGAATGTGTACTAGTGTGGGTTAAGAATCTGCTGAGGGTCAAGACTTCAGAGTATAAATCCAGTATCTGATGCCCATGAATGCTGCATGACACAGGACACGTCCCCTAAATGCCTTGGTCATTAGAGGACTGTGATCAATTCTGATCTAAGCAGCCAAACACAAAGCAATTCCTTTCCTTTCTTTATTACAAGGGTTATTTACAGGCATCTCCACTGTTTTCAAAACAGTGCTTCTTCCTTTATTTCTTAAGAAAGGGGATATGGACTACACTACATCAGAGAATACACCTCAACCTTCAACACAAACCCATGTCATAAACTCGTAAGAAACAGAATATATCCTATTACTAACATTTTACTAAAAAGTTGGACTAAAAAAAAAGTTTTCAGATCTTTTAATAATATCCACTGTTCTTCTTACTTCCTATCTTTTCTCCTTCCAATACTGCTGTTGTACATCTCCATATCTTCTTTTCCTTACGTGTTCTTCCCTTGGTTATACCTACCACTTCCCTTTTCATTTCTGCTTGAATTGTCACTATTTCTTTCCCTCCTCTCTGCCCTCTCTTGGTTCCATTTTCCCTGCATTTGGTGTCTATATGGCAGCAGAAGTACTCATCACATGTAAAAGCTAGTAAGGAAAATGGAAGAATAATGAAGTTAATTTGTGAAGGGAATAACATTTATTAATATCACATACTTATATATGACAATTAGGAATCAAACCTGATTTACACAGCCACAGAAGAGTCTATATTTTTTTGCCACATCATTTGCTTCCCTTACCAGTCACAATAGGAACTAGTAAGACTCCAAATTTGTCATTTTATAATCCTCTCACGCTATGGAAAGAACATGAGCAAGGTGGAATTTCAAAATTACACTTGTGCTATATTTTATTGTAAGCTAGTCAGTTATGAAATATTCAGAGTTAAAAGTGAAGGCTATTTTTATTAACCATCACATACAATATAGACCCTTCTGTTGATGCAAAACTCTTAAGTTTTCTACTTTTGTGTGTGAAATACATCAGACCATATTTTTAAAGACATTAGCTATCATTAAAGACAGAAGCAATATGGAATTAGTGTATGAAAAGAGCCAGTTTAACAGGCCCTTTCTTATAAAGTAGAAACTGAAAGGAAGAATTGACCTTCCCACTCAAAAGTATAAATGCATTTATTTCCAGACCTATAACATAATGAAATTTGATTTAGTATTTTCTACATTAATGCTTACAGAGAACAAGTTGTTACTATCTTTGTCTTCCTATACCTCTACCTACAAAAAATTACAGTAGCACAGACAATACACTTATCCCTAATTTAAGATACAATTAGGAGTCAGGTTTTTCAATTCAAAGCTATTAAAAAGTTTTCATGTTCTTTTTTAAAGGGAAACTACCTTATTAAGTGAAAAGATAAAAGTATGTTATATATAGGTCTGTAATATAGCAAAATATTTTTCTAATTTGTGCAAACATTCTTCATCACAATTATGCATTTCACTTTCTACAATCAACACAAAAAAAGATACAAAAACAAATTTTTAAAATTTACAAAATTACAAAGACATAATTGAAGACTTCAGTTAATGATATAAAATGTACTTTGTATATATCATACAAAATTGTATATTAATATAAATAAATGGATATTGTGATCTTAACATCATATATAGATGGCTAAAGAAAGATTGTAAGGTAAAACCTGCTCAGTGGGTTTCTCCTCAATCAGCAGTTTAGGAAGCTCTCAAGCCAGGAAGAAACTGGACCTATACCACGTAACAAGGAAGGACTTCTGTGAGCTTAATGGAGTTAGACATCTACTATACCAGATAAATGTGACTTTACTTAAAATTATAGAAGCCACTTGAAAACTCATTTGCTATTTATCTGAATTAATATATAAAAAGATTGTTTTAAAAGAAAAAATAAAACATGGGGTTATCAAAAATGATGTAAATCCAACAACTAGAAGTACAACATAATACTGAGGAATGAAAAGGCATTTTTTCCTCATCAGGAAACTACAGTAGTATTAAAAGTTTGCAAGTAGACTATATAAAGAGGGAAGAGAATGCTATAAACTCATTAAATTTCAATATAAATCATCCAGGTTATACTGTTACATAACAAGCAGATCAGCTGAACTTTTTGTGTCAGGCATATGTTCTAGTGGAGGGGGAAAAAAAGCTACAACTTTCACTACTGCCTTTTCTTGACAGATTAGAGCAACTTAAAAAACAAAACAAAATCAGTTAATAAACTGATAAACTTTTTCCATAATCAAAAGAGGTATGTGTGGGAGGGTGTTGGAATAATTTTATTTAGTCTTAAGAAGCAGTGGTTGCTACATTTTGGTTTAAATGTGTTAAACAGTATACTTATACTTTGCCTGGTACCACACAGTGAATTGCATTTCAGCATCCCTGGAACACCTGCCAAATTCCCACTATTTATTTTTCTAATCTGCACAGACTATTACAAAGCCCTGCTACACGTAGAGTCATTTTTGCATCAGTGGTGAACACAGCACAAAACATGTCAGACTCTCTGATTTATTAGCATACAATCGTTGTGTGCTATGGATAGTACTGACAGTACAGAGTTCTGTGTGAATTAGAACTTCTAATATACAAAGCAAATGGAATCAAAATTATTTAAAAAGACCATCCCTCTCTTACTTCTGTTTTGTTTAATTCTGTGGAGGTATGCTGAGTAAGCATTTCTCCTGACATGTTTTAAGTGATAAGAAATTACTTAGTGAATTTCAATGGTTTGCACATTAGATTTCAATGATTTGTGCTGGCTTGTCTTTTTTTTAAGCAACAAAAGAAAAGCCTAGTTCAGTGCACTTACATCAAGATCACTAAAATACAAACAACCAAACAACAAAAACACAGAACCCTGGAAAATCCAACAACCATACAGTTTAGAATTCTTTCCCCACTGTTTACCTGTTGCACTTGCTTGTAAGATCTGCTGCCGTTCTATACAACAGCCGCTGTTACCATCCAGGCTTTCAGTCTTTCATATTAAAATCTATAGTGCCTAAACACCCTAAAATGCTTCTAAATACCTGGGTTTGGAAGCAATAGGCACATGTGCAGTAATAAAGTCTAAGTAAAAGTGTGGTTGCAACTGAGCCAGAGGAAGCATTCCTCAGCTACGTCAGACATGTCCTTTCCAATAGCAGTTAACTGGGAGAAAGAAAAAGTGTTTTCCTCAGTGTGTGCTGGAGCAGAAGTGAGTATTGCTGGTTTGGGTCAGTTGTCTTATTCCATTCATAGACTCTTCTGTTCAGTTCCGTATGGATATCTAATATAGAGAGTTTCCTGCAGCAACAGAAGTAAAAGCTTTTTATTAGACAAAGAAGCAAGACACTATTTAACAATCCACAGATGGAAAATAACTATAGGCTCAGCGAGGAGAAAGTTTCAAATTTCAGCCATTATTGCAGAAGTTATGCCTTTAAAACCCAAAGCTGAATATGCATTCTGTAGATAAATTCATTACATCCCAAATCACTGTTGTGATACTGATTTTAACGAAATGATCTGTGCTTTCTTTACAAGATCTCAGGGTTTGTGAAAAGTACTAAATATTAACCCACAAGTCCACTGAAAAATGCTTGCTAGCTCTCGTAGATCAGCTGTGCAATGAAAATCTTTGTTGGTAAATTTATATATGCAAGCATATTTTTTGCTCAGATCTCTTTTGATAATCTCTTTGGATAGACAAACGTCTTTGATAGTTTTCATTCAACATCGTAAGTTGGAAAAACTCATGGCTTCCTGAAGTCTGGGTGAATTATGCCTAAATGAAGAATGAAATCCTTCCCTCTCAATTGCCTTTTTTTCCCCCCGACTTATCTCAGACGCTAGCATTTTATTTGCAAGCAAGGTCATTCTTAATAATTTAAGAGGCAATCTTCAATTTGACATGAAGCCAGGTGTGCACTTCATAAGCTGGAGAAGAACACTCTCAAATCCTGCCTAAAGCCCTCAACTCCATAGCACTGATATTAATGTATATCAGTTTCTTCCCTTTTTATATTCTTCCCTTTTTAGTCTACAATTCCCAGTGCCATAACACACTTATTTTACCCTCTAGAATCTGAAGCTTCATTCTCACTCTAGACTGCGTTCCTGTGACATTCTTCCAGGACGACGTACACTTGTACTTTAACTTATGACATAGCATGAAGGCACTTCTCAGAATGAGAAAGGATGAAATCTAGCAGAACTCTTTCTCAAAGACTGTAAGCTGTCCTAGAAAAAAAAGATTCCTTTTTCCTGATTTTTATTCACCTTTTATGAGGATTGCGGAGTAGCTCAGCCAGACAACGAAGATAATACGAGGACGGTATTGAAGATTTTTCTAGTATAGACACATCCACCTTGCACTGACTCCAAAAAACATCTGCTACTTGGGGAATAGTGTCTTTCAAGGGCATTTTTGCATTAGAGATAATTTTCTTATTTCCATTTCCATCTATTTCCAGACTAGTAAATTCTTGTTCATCTTCTGGCACAATGTAACTCTGAATAAAGAAGAGCTTTGGTTTTCCTCGGAGCTCAGGACATGAATCTGCCATAAAGTACTTCTTTATTTGCTCCAAAGGGAATCCAGTGGAGATGGGGTCTGTACAGAAGATGCTCTGAGCATTTCCACGGCTGACTAATATGCATATGAAGCTGTCACAACTCCTGTGCATCTTCAACCTTGCAACTTCAAGCAATGTTTCATTCATGGTGATCATATCTAAGTGCTTGTGACAACGAACATCATAGTCTAAGCCTCTGAAAGTCTCTTCCAACACATCTGAAAAAAGAAAGATGTAATTAAGTCACAGTACCTCAAGACTCAGTCTGTCTTTAAGGGTTACAGAATTTATAATATTTCATTACAAGAAGTAGGGTGTTTATTTCATCACAGTACTTAAAAAAAAAAAAAAGAGTACTTGGTGTTGATCAAACAGTACATGACATACATCCTATGTGTATACTGTCTTTCAACATGATTTGCACACTTCCTGACAAAGGCATTATTTTGTAGCATGCAATTTTTTCCTAATTCCACAGATTTCAGTGTGCTTTTATTTAGAACCAGTATTCCAAGTTTATAGGACTTAAAATACCAGGCAAGAGGAAATTAAAAAATGCTTCACAGAGAAGATTCTTGATATGAAACGGAACGTGCTGGATAGCAAGGGAAGTCTGTTTCAACTGTTTAACTTTTCAAAATTACTCTGAATGTTTATTAGAGAAGTACATAATTCAACAGAGATTTGCTTTCAGTAGTTAAAAATGAATCTACTGCAGTCATTTATGCTTACTATTATCCAAAATGGACTTAAAAGTGATAAGCTCCAGGTGAAGAACTGTGACAAGCCAGACAACAAAATGGCATTTTCAGAAATAAAATGCTAAACAATATCCTAAAAATTTAAACTGTAGACAGCCTATGTTACCCATGTTAACTTTTGCTGCAGGAAAGTGTGCTATGTTCTGAAAAACTTGGGATGCTTATTAATATAGAAGTGAAACCAGATCCATGTTGGTTAAGTTCAAATGTATTTAAGTATACAGAGAACCAGAAGACTACAAAATATAACTGTAGCATTGTACCCTTAGTAGAAATCATATATACATTGCCCACATGCAGTATGTGATAACTGTGACAGAACATACCAAGTATCACTTCAATATAAAATGCCTCACAGACCCAAGAAGCTAGGCTGACCCCTGACTTCAGAAGTTTAACAATCCCTAATTAGCAAAGGCTAATTAGCAAAAGCTGATTTCAGAGGTAACCAGCAGCAAAGCAGGAGCTGCACGAGCACACTATTCCCCTCAAAAAGCGCATAGTGAAAACAGATTTAATAAATTTAATCAACAAAACACAGAGTAGAAATACACTCTGCACTATAGCGAGGTGATGAACAGGAGCTATGTATGGGGTTCTGTTTCAGCCCACTTCATTTGATTAAATTTGGTACAATATTTCAAATATTCTAGACTTGCTTGTTTGTAAGTAGAAAGGAAAATATCTTTTATTTTAGACAATAAAATATGCTCTGAAAATTCAAGGTGAAAGACATGATCAATTCAAAAGGTATTTTTACGCAGGAGTAAATCAGTACCATTCAGAAGTTATATACTTGATGAAGCACCATTAGAGGGCAGTAGTGCATATGCAAAATGACAGTTACAGCAACAGAAAAGCTCTTATAATATCTTCATCTCACTAGCGTGTATGTAGACAAAGATACAAAACTTGGTAGCACCCTAGACCATACACACACACTAAGTTTCATGATTAAAAATAATAAACTCAAACTGTTGGAGCTGATACTGTTGCTTAAAAATGAATCAGAACTTACACATGGCAAGTTTGAGATACAGCATTTTCACTTTGAGGCAAGATAAAACAAGAGATTACACACAGCAACCTAGACCAGCAATCATTTCCCAACAAATCACCAGTGACTTTTAAGGAGTTTCCTTTTCTACATAAAAAATTACCCCTCTCTTCCTCTGTTTACAACACAAGGATAAAACCTGACTTCCAAATGGAAATGAAAAAGTCAAGAGCAGCCAATGACTGCTTGAATAACAACAAAAGCAACTTCAGTTTGAACTTTATCAGCATCTGATGAATTCACATTGTTTGTACCAAGCATTTTTAGTCATTGTGATACTTGATCTTACAGCATTTATCATTGGTTCAGCTTCCTCATATTAAATCTTGGGATAGATGCAGACTCAAATGCGTGCCACAGATGTAATTCCTAACTTCCTCCTTATCTTTTTCTCTCTCTTTGGTATCTTCAGACTTCAGAAGTAGTGCGGCATGAGAACTCTCAAGTAGTCAACACATTTCTAAAACACTCCCTGAAATAATGTCATATGCCCTGCACCTCTCCTAAATAGTAATCTACATTAGTGTAAGTCTTGCTTTCTATCATGTTAAAATGCTTGTTTTAATGCTGGTAACTTTAGAAATCTGAGACAAAAACATGGTTTAATTCCTTCTGTGTGCTATACAGATGAATGGAGACAGAGACACACTAACACTTGCTTTGGGTAATTTTGGCACAACAGCAGAAAATCCATGATTTGCAGGTAAATCTGCTGAAAACGTAATCCATCTTAATTCTTTCAAATCAGCAGAATTTTCTTATTCATATTTATATTTCCTGTTCTTGTGCAAATACTGAATTGCATACATGAGCACAAGAACAGCAATCATAAATTTTGTGCATATATTTGTATTTCATTGTAATTACCATATCAAGGGGGTCTACATTGCCAGGAAAAAAGATCTGTGCCTTCAAATGATGATCTAAATTTAGATCTAAATTTATGCGCCTCTGACTGTGAACTGACATAGTAGTTCCTTCTTTATTACCGGTTCTCTGAAGCATATGTGCCTTCCAGATGAATAAGTTCCTTGCATCAAAAAGTTTGTTTGCTCATTAAAGCCACCATAAAAGAGAGAAGAAAGGAGAAATGAAGAAGTAGGCCTCCCCACAGAGCAGGATTTACTTATTTGTTTATTTAAAGTCTCAAAAGCCCTGACCCTGTCCTTCACATCTTGGCAGGCTTTGTTTTCTTGGGGCAAAGCTGGCGTAATGCTTTTTAAGAGCAGAAATGACGTACATTAGATTGAAGAACTTAGTTTCTATACACAGTAATAGCATTCTTAGGGGCTTTTTAAAAATTTAATTTATTTAATTTTGCTACAAAAGTAGTTCATAAACTTTCTGCCTATCCCAGCAAAACAGATTCTAAAGGATGTTTTCCAGTTGCATGTGAGTTCAGTGTTTTCCCTTGTCCTTCATTCACAACTGGCAGGATCCTGAATAAGTTTTAGTTTCTTGTACCCAAGTGGCAAACTGTATTGTTTTATATCATTTACCTAAAATATTATCAAGTAGACAGTAAGATTTTACTTTCTGTGTCTGTGCATTGCATCCACTTCTCTTCACTAATTGCATCAATAATCATAGTTGACCTGCCTGCTAATGGTCCTTATAAGAAAGAAAAAAAGATATCTCACTGATCTTCTCCTATATCTCCTAGTCTAATAAAAATTGGCTGCAAGCATTCTATTTTAATTTTAGCTTCATGTGTTCCAATGATTTTTTTGGGGGGTGGTAGGAAGGGTGGGATTTTTTTTTTGTGGGTTTGTTTTTTTGCTTATGTAAAGATTCTTATTTTTGATGAGGAGATTAGAAAAAGGCACATTTTAACCACAGTACTGGTTACTTTGAATTCTAGATGTATTTTTTA
This sequence comes from Phasianus colchicus, assembly GCF_987193195.1. Lineage (NCBI taxonomy): Eukaryota > Metazoa > Chordata > Aves > Galliformes > Phasianidae > Phasianus > Phasianus colchicus. The sequence continues at coordinate 25,958,604 of NC_143442.1, forward strand.
CTTTTATTATGATTTTCAGTTAAACTGAGTAACATGCAACTTGGACTGGAAGTGTTATTAACAAAGGACCATTTGCTTTCAACTATTCAAAATCAGTGGTGTCTTTTTTTTTTTAATTACACTTCCAGTCTGCAACAGGCTCATTTTTATGGAATGGTGGCAGATGTTTTCTTTACCATCTTTGCCAATAACCTACTGTGCAGCTGTAGCATAAGTACTCTGTTGGTCTCTCTGGATGTAATTTTCTTCCCCCTCACATCAGCCGATCCCTTTTTAAGTTCCTTCACTCAAAGAGTCTCAGGTTGGGCCTCCCAACTTCTTTCTTTAGATGACTAACTGTAATTGACAGAAAAGCTGACTAAGACAACATGACTCTAGTTTGTTGGAAAATATGCATCATATTCTTTATGTTCTAATTACCTGAAAAAAATAAGAAAAGGAACTTCAATTTCCAGAGACTTACCTGCGTCATTACCAATACAGTCTATAATCAGGCATACTCCTAAAGGCTGACTTTGCATTCTGTACACCTGAGGAAAGTGAAAAATAAATACCAAATTGTTATGTCATTCTCTTATCTTATAGACTTGATTCTTTTGTCTAATTTAATCACTTTAGGCCTTTCAATCATATTCTGTTGCTTTTCCATTGAGTAACCAGTAGAAGCATATCTCCTGGAATTCAATGTTTTTACCTATGTAACAAAACTTCAGGAGACATGGATCCATGATTTTTTTTTTCCTTATTTCCTGTATGGCCTTAACTTTCATATTCTGTTATTCTATCTTATTACATTAACGATCCATAACCTAAGACCGGACCAGGAATGGGAGAAGGAAGTTTGAAATGGGGTAGAGGAGCTTTTGAAAGACCTGACCTATGAGTGCAATGATCCTATATTAAATTCCTGAAGTGTTACTGCTAACATGATATTGGGAACTTTAAGTTTCACACTGTCAACATAACATAAGTAGACAACTTCTGTGATTTGTAGGGATGCAGTAGACACTGCTTATCAGGACAACATTCATTTCCTCATTTAGTACAACAGTGTAAAGCCTCTTCATTCAATTATCTGCAATGACTTTGCACAATCCCTTTCTCCTTTAATAAGCTAAGGATCAGCTTGCTATAGGCAATTCCCTATACATTTAATTTACATTAAAACTACATAGAGCAATTTACAGAATCTATTTATTGCTGATGAAGCTATGAACGTTCTTGTTGCATGTAGTTAAAGAAAATGTTAAAAAACACCTAAGGAAAACTAAGGCAAATATCTACTGTGTTGGGTTTTCTTTTTTTTTTCTTTCTTTTTTTTTTTTTAAACTTGCATACATGCATCATAAGTGCTAAAGCACTTACCTTATGTGATGCTGGTCCTGATTCTTGAATAGACATGTGGACTGGTTCTTCTGTGGTTAAAACATACAGAAGCAATCTCAGTGTGTAGGTATTGGTAGCTATTTCTTTGACAGCAACAGAGATAAAAAAGAACCTATACAGTTTGGTCAAGTTCTCTCTCACCTAGTCCTCCTACTTCCTATGTATATTACTGAAGTAGAAAATAACAAAAATGCTCACACTAAAATGTTATTTGGATTGCACTCTACATTACTTATGACTAGAAAAGGAAAACAGCACAACAATAAGAAATAAAAACAATCTCTCCCCTACTTTGAGAGAATTCAGTCAACTAGTCTCTTTAAAACCATCGTATTTGAGAGGTATTGTGAGTTCCCAAAAAGAATACAGCACACACAGTACTCATTGGAAAACTTCCTAGATGGCCTGGTGGAGGATCCACAATTAAATTGATGCAAAAACTTCCTAGTCAAGACCTAATGGGAACAGATGCACTACACTGCTCTCCAGAACTGGATAGTCAACCTCTTCCACTATTTTATTAATATTTATTCTATTTAAAAGTTGTTTAAGTGGAAGGCACCAGCAATTCCAAGAAAGTTTTAAGATCTGGCAATACAAGCAAAACAAATAATAAGATAAGGCTCAGTTTTCAGAGGAACCAAATACTCTCTGCTCCTGGTGACATTAACCATCTTAGCCATAAACACAGCCATCAAAAAATTGTTCTTTCAGTAAATGAAATTCATTGTACGGCTCTAAACCAGCTAATCTTTAGACAGCAAATAATAGAAAAAATTTTCTTACCTTGAAATAATTCTCCATTTTGTGATTTTTCTTTGTTCACATTCTGAAACTAAAACGAAGAAAAGTCTATTTTCCCTTTCTTTTTCAATGTTAGTAATCATGCTTTCAAAATACCATGTGATAATATTTCTTTTCCTTAACAAAAGGATTACATCTTTTGGATTCAAACTTATCCAACTTAGAATTTTAAATAAATAATTAAAAAAAAAAAAGGGAGAAAAATTCTTCCCCCCCCCAAAAATAATCAGTTTTCCAAGAACAACAAAGGAAAGCTTATTTCCTATGGTAGTAAAAGTCCCTCTAAAGGGACTTTTGTTACCTTTTGTTACCTATATAAAGGTAAGTAGAAACTTTCATAAAATTCAAAAGGAAGTTAAAACAAAATCATTACAATATGAAAGTCAGTACAAATTCTTCCCCATTAGTAGTTTGGAAAACAAACCTGTTGCTTTGTTCGTAAGAGCTAATTGGATCAATGGTGTTCTTATGTAAGCTTGATGTTTATTAAAAACATATCAGAAAACATCTCTATGCAAGATTAAAGATTTCAAGAAAGGTCAGTATTATTACAACATCAGACCTAAGTCAAACATAAACAATGTTGCACACAATAGGGTTTGACTGAAAGTAACTGAGTGGGTGACTTTTGACATATTGAGAGACTTTGGTTAAAATCAGATTAAAATAAACACAAGCAAAGAAAACAGCTGAAGCAAGCCACAACTTTTTGCTTCTAAAGTTTAAAAGCTATTATCCCCGTGTTCTGCAAAGTCCACAAATATAATAAGACAATTGTGTTTCACAAAAAACACTCAAAACAAAACCTTCCACTCCCCAGAGTAGTAGAAAAAAAACTTTTAAGAGAAAGGATTTTGTATTCTTCATTAATAAGAAAAAAATATATATATTTTATATATTATATAAATAAATATATATATATAATATATATTATATATAAATCACAGGAGTTACTGAACGGCAACCTGACAGTCAAAATTTCTATTGGGCCTTAGACATAGTACATAACAGAAACAATAAATGTAACCCAAACAGTATTCTTGTTACTAGCCATTTCTCACTCCTCAGGTGTTGCAAAGATGAATCCTCTTTCTTGTAATGTTTAGATACAAAGGATCTGTTTGAGTTACTATATACTTACCCCTGAATTGTAAGGAGGATCAATCAGACTGAGATTAGGGAGAGATGCCTGAAGGGCATTTACATATACAGGCTGAGAATGAACGGAGGACATGAAAGCTGAAAATTGAACAGAAACACACAGAGAAATATACTATGATACAGGACCTGCTTGAACAGACCAATTCCTTGGAGCATGCAAACAGTCTGACTTGTAACTTTGTCTTTAGTAAGACTGCATCTAACCCTTATTATCAAAACTAAGCAGTGCAAAAGTATTTTACCTTCTTGCTTATACTTCTCAATCTTCTTAATTAGGTCTATCCTGTGAATATTTCGGAAACAGTTTTCTATCAAATCCAGTTGATTTGGAGCCACCAAATTCAGTTTCTCCAGTTCAATAACTAGACGTAGAAAACTCTGTAACAGCAACAGAAAACCAAATTGTTACCATAGAATATCCTTGGTTCCTGAGTCCAATTTCTGTCTCCACACAAAACCACTCAAAAAAACCCAAACCATATTTCTGACAGCGTTGTCCAAATACTTCATGAACTCTGGCAGCTGGTGCCGTGACCACTGCTCTGGGGAGCGTGTTCCAGTGCCCATCCACATTCCAGTGAACAACTTTCTCCTAACATGTAGCCTGAACTTTCATCAACACAGCTTCATGCTGTTCTCTCAAGTCCTAATACATATCAGTCATTTGTTCTTTATTGCTAAAAAATAGACTCAAAATAGTATGTTCAGGTGGTACAGGTTGAATTTTCAGGAACTAGGCATGTTATTGCTGACACGCTAAGAGGAGATTACCTGGAAAATATTAGAGTTCTTAGCATTATTATTATTATTAGGATGTAATAGACTTAGAAACAATTCAAAGGTTTTGAGGAAACAGCCTTGCATTTCGTTGTTACTACATAGCCAGCCACATGAAATATCACTTCATATGCCATAAAGCAGTAGATAAGAAAAGCTTTAGGAAATTTGCAGGATCTCTCCCCTCCCTTGGTTAAAATTAAAAATTCAGAAGCCTTCAGTGTTCTGTGCACACAGTGGCCAAGCTTTTTGAATCCTCACTTTCTTTGGCACTTGGAACAAATATTCAGAATGCAAATATACAAAGAATGACATTATTAAGAAAACCCTATGCTTTTGTAAATGGAAGAACACAAACATAAAAAGTGATCTTGTACATCAAGGCATGTTTAATACTATCAATGGTTTGAGATCCTGCAGATATGTATTTTCAGATCAGCAATACTGAAGAGAGATTTTACTTTGTGTCTTCTGCCTGTGAGATTCATGGTAACCCTGTTCACTACAGAAACTATTCAGAGTTCTCTCCAACTATTTCTTTAGCTTCTTTTCTTGCATTAAAAACAAGAACATCAGCAAAATAATGAACTACAAACCACTTCTCCTTTCACACTTGACTTCTCCCTACTCCTGCCTTGCCATCCATTATGGTACAACCTCTTCTCCTTCTAGCCACCTCCCTTTTTACTTTAATCTCTTTGCTCTAGAGGAAAAGATGAGAAAAAAGGTTTTACCTTATCTTTCGACATTTTCATTCGAGGAGCAAAATCTCTGAGTAGAAAAACAAGAGAACTCACTTCTTCTTTTTCCAGATTCTCATTAATCTCCACCATTAGTACTCTGAAATAAAATTGAGACATTTCTAAAGGACTGGTTTTTAGCAAGATCCTACCCTTGTTCAACTACCCAATCTTCCCCACATTCCAGTCTTCACATAACATTCCCAGTTCAACAACATTGAAAAACAACAACACACAACTATTCTGCTCCAATATCCAATTACAAAATATCTCATCATGCTTGTCAGCACCAGTATTACTTCAGACTGACTGCTGGAGAAATAGTCTCCTTAATATTTCAGTAGAGATTAAGAGAAAGAATACAAGACAGTATAACACACCTTTGACTTTTAACCTAATAGTGATAGGGTTTTTATTTCAGTGAGATGTCAGCACAGGAAAATCTTCCTTATGATTGTATGTATTCATTTCTGAAATCCCACAGGGAAGATCACTCTATTCTCTTAATTTAAGCTTCTTAAAGCTCAATAAAAGAGAGCAGTAAGGGACAGGTCACCCAAGAAAAGCTATGGTGAGGCTATGTGCCCAAAGCAAGCCAGAAAAGACACTATATCTAATTAATGACACTTCCATAAAGAGCATTTCTATCTGCTAATCTGCTAATAGAACCACACAATCATCACAGTTTTCATAAATTAAGATAAACAAACTCTTCAAAGATAGATGTTTCCAATGCCCTGACCGTCAAGAAGTTATTAAGGTTTATTTTAGGGATTAAACTTGACAATCTTTTCACTATATGAACTAAGAAGTTCATATAAGAACATCTTATATGATGTTCTTTTCTGCTTTTCTTTCACTCTCAAGACAAATTAAACAAGTTAAAAATTAAACAAACACACACGTATTTTGAAGAAAATACAGAAGATTTCTGAAATAGATACCTGTAATCAGGGACAAGTCTGGGATTCCTGCTAAGGTTAGCTTCCACTGTTGTCTTCTCAGTCTTCAAGATCCTCCTCAGCAAATCAAACCTCTTAACTCTGTACAACAGCTCAGACAAACCAAGAAGAGATAGTTTATCCCTTTCATTCAAAGCCAGCAAAAGCTCTCTAAGGCCAGCAGTAGCCAAGTCAGGAGCAAGGTCTCGGCACAGGAAAATCATCATCTCATCTTCTTCTTTATCCAATTCTTCTTCAATCTGGTGAATAAGGACAGCTGGTACTTGGCACTTGGTCATCACTTTCTTGCTGTCCCTTTAAAACTGCCAGCCTTCCTTCTTTTAAACAGGAGGCCAACATGACATGAAGTCTGTGTCTGCTACAGCACGTCTCTGGCCTTCAGTTGTAACTATATGCATTTTGATGTAAGGAATTCTGTGGAAGAGAAATAAAAGCTTCTAAATCTACTGCACAAGATCACAGTTAACTCTCCTATTTGTCATACCTCCCTTATAACTAAAATGCCAACCTAGTTTACATGGCCCTCCTGTTCTGAAGGGGTTCTCCCAGATGTTCATTACAGAACAAGAAGTATTTGGTAGGTCATACTGATCAGAAAAAAAATGGAAGTTCATTTAAAGTAAAATTACCTTAACACGAGCCTGTGAATTCCATAGGAAGTGAAACAAGAGTCATCAGCTTGCTGATAAGAAGTCTGTATTTCAGGGGTTTCTGGTAATAAGAGATTAAGTTCCATTTAAGAGATTAAGTGCAATTGAAGTCTAAAGCCCTGATCTTTTTCCAAAAACCCACCACTCAGTCTCCTGCCCAAATGTCTCAAGGCATTTTAAAGGAAACATTTTGAGAATTAAGAGGTAGTGTAACCACATACCGTAGACAAAACAATGAAAACAACAACAAACTAAATATAGAAACACTTATCAGATATCCATTTCAAAGTTAAAAAAAACCAAAACAACATAATATTTTTACATATTAGTTAACTTCAAATTCAGAAACATGTAGACTGCCTTATTTATTAGTACCACTTTAAATGATTCCACTCTGAATGAGTTACCAGGGTTTGAAGGGTTCCTCCCCCACACTCTCCAGGCTCAATAAGGTCAAAGAAGCATTCAAAAAGAAAAAATTCCAACCTTCAGTATGCCAAGTAGTTAACTCTGAAGGCAGAGATAAGCCACAGACCACCTCTTTCTTCACATGATACCCATGCTGAAAATTGAAAGAAGAATCAAAACTAGAAAGAAAAAAAACCCTCGCGATTAACAAAGTAACTAGGGTGCTATGATCAATTTCCGTTGCCACTATGGAAATCCTATCTGTCCCTCTCTGATCCCCATTACGTACACTGAGAAAGATGAAATGAGCAATCTGAAGATAAATCTTAGCCCTTACAAGCAGTTCAGTTAATACACTGCATATGGTTTTGTGTAAACCACACTGTAAAACAAAACCCAATGGAGCATCAAAGACTAATATGCAGTAAGACTGGAAGACTAGGGTAACATTTTTTTAAAATGAGTTTCAGCCCTGGAAGTCACATTCAACAACACATGCTATGTCTGTGCATTAAGCAGCTAAGGAGAACTCATCTAAAATCTTTTTTAAAATCAATTATAATTTCAGAGCTGTTTAAATGAAAAAATAATTCTATACACTTAACTGACTTTACAGAGAGAATGTGTAAGAGTTGGATCAGAGTAAACCATAGGCTAAGTTCTACTACTCACGAAAAGAGCAAATCAAATTCAAGTTCCTATGGCAAAGTCTCTTTATCTACAGCTACGCTTGTGAACCATATTTTCTATGGAGTCAAAGACTGCAGTGGATTTTTCCTCCACTTTATGACAACCACAACAGCAGGAAAAGACATCACTATTTAAAGAATAAAAGAAGAAAAAAAAGCAAAAAAGAATCATCTTCCTGGTAACATGACTGAACTACTAGGGGATTTTAACACAAGCAGCTGCTATGACCCCAAGGTGCCACCTTCAGAAGCAAAACATAAGTTTCTGTAAAATATTATACATTCACCACATGAGAAGACCCAAGTATTACTTAGTTTAAAAACTCCTACACTTCTGTACCACCATGCAAATGAGACCAAATGTATTTGTAATACTCAAAATGTCATCGAGGCCACTTAGCTCATTTTCAGTAGCACAGAGTATTCAAAAGCACCTAACAGTAACAAGGCTGTGGATAACCTTTGCTTATCAGTCTCCTAAACAGTCAGCTCTACATGTACCACATACCACGTGCGTTCAACACATACTTCTAAACACATACAGAAGATGCATGATTAGGGTACTTCTGCTATGGCACAGAACCAGGAAAAAGCAGCACATCCTCAGACACAGTTCTGTTCTTCAGAACCCAAAAGAGATCACATCACATCATTTAGGAACAAGCTGAAAAGTAATTAAAGTGTTTCCAACAAAAATGAACTGTAAAGACAAAATGAGTGTACTTTTGAACATGCTGTTTCACACAAGGATCTGCTTGGTATAACTGGAGAAGCACAGCTGTAGTGGAAATGCTAAGTCATGGCCTGAAGCAGTGATTGAGCACCTGGTGGAAGGCATGGCCACCCCAATGGAGCTCAGGTGCACTCAGTGCAATGCAATGGAAAATGGAATGCACCTGAGTGACCGGAAGGGATGGAGCCAGGATCCATAAGCAGGAATTCCACTCCCATGAACTGTAATCTGTTCTGTACAGTGTTCTATCAGGGGAAAGACATTTTTGCTGTTAACTTCTGATTTTCAAACTAGCATCAAGTATTATTTGTGAGATGGCCCACAGAAAAACAAACTTTTTTGTGAGATTGAATTTATTCCAGAAGGGGGAATGCTCCCATAGGAAAGCACCCCCCAAGTACTTACAGCCAGGATTTTCAAAAGCACTTGAGGAAGTGAAATGTATAACTTAAAAGCACTCCCTCCCTGAGGGTTCTCAGTGGGCAACGACTAAGAGCAACATGAAGATCTTCAGTATCTGAAACAGCATTTTTATCTTTACATCCAAAAACACGAGTTGAGAAAAAAACAGTATATCTTCTCAACACAGAAAACAAAAGTTCATAGAGTTAAAACTGCCCCAGCAGGTTGTGTGCTCTTGTGCACATGTGATTTGCCAATATTGCCACAACAAAATACTGAACATTTTTCTGTTCAGTGCAGTGTTAAATAAATAAATATTTCAATGCAAAGCTTCTGGAACAGGAAGACGGTTAATCATTTCAAATAGCTCAAGTCTGACATCACCACCAACACTGAAAGGTCACATTAGGGGTGGTAAATGAAAGACACTGTCCTACACAGAGCACAGAAATCATTTTCCTTCCTCGTGTTAGAAGAGCTAGGAAACCCCCAGGCAGAGTAAGGGAAAACAAGCCATGGGAGGACAGTTTTCTGTAAGTCTGGCTATTTTAGTTCACTATCACTCCAGATTTTCTCAGAAAAGGGGCTATTCTGATACCTGTATTATCTCCAGAAATAAAACCATCAATTCTAGGACTCATCAGTCCTCTTGTCCCCCAAAAAGGCTAAGAGAAAAACCTCAAGGAGGTTAAGATCAAAGTGCACCTGAATACTAATTTCTGGTTATCATTAACTTTCAAGCTTCCCTGAACAAAACGTAAGATTGTAAAGCTGAGTTGACACCTACTGGTTAATTTCTCACCTACTGCATGGGAAACTACCTTTCTGACAATCCTATTTGCCTAAGCCTAGACTGACCTGTGACTGTGCCAACAGTCCAGAAGGTTCAGAAAATTTTTGTTTTTTAGAATAAACACATGAGAGTATAAGCAAACATATTTACTCCTTAAAGCACAAGTCATTTCCATTTCACATCAGAGAAGCAGACAGAAACCCACCACTATGTTAATCAGTTTCTCTGATGCTAATAAACTTAATCATACTCCTATTTTTGAGCTTTTTCAGGCTGTGGATAGTCCATACAGCATAGAACCAAAATCAAGGACACCTTTTTTACGCAGCAAGTAACAGCATACTAAAAGTTCACACACAAGGACAGGCAAGGCTATTGTAACTCCCTGTCAGCGTTAACAAATGGAGACTGTACAAGGTTCAAACAATTTTACTCTTTGATACTTAACACCATGCCGAAACCTTTGCTCCCACGACTGCAACACAGACATTGTGCAACATTCAAATGTCGGTGTGATTAGCAAGGCAAATAGCATGCTGTACTAATCAGGATACGGTCATATCTCAAGCCTCACGTTAAGAAAGCCTTTCAAAAGAGATGAAGAAACATTTCACACTCTAAACTAGGTCTAAGCAAGCCTGTCATTTCAGACAGCATTCATTTCTTTAACATTTCATAACCGTCTCTGCGGCAGCAAAAACAGGATATAACATCAGTGCCATAGTTATTTGGAAAGCGCTCTTTGTTTCCTTCACTGATGAGCTCATGCGGAAGCCCCTGCATTTCAAATCTGCGATCTGGCTTTGTTCAGCGTTAAAAACTACTCAGCGTGCTTCCCAGCTTCCAAATTTCCCTGTAAAAGAACGAGCAGGGAAAACAGAAGTCTCAGAAAGGACCTTTCACGCTTCTTGTTCCTCTGCCAGGCTTGAGTAACTTTCCACGTACATTACCAGCGACCACACGAACTGCCATTTAAAGATGGCAAGAACCCCAGTCTTGCTCATCAAAACAAGTAAAGTTGGCTTTTATTCCAGGGAGTTTACGTAGACTTCCACTCCGCTTTCTTACTAGTCACTTTAAATCACACACGGAAAAGCCAAGCGAAAGGACTCTCCACATCTCCAAGGCAAACCCCGCCACAGAAGGCAGTGTCGGGTTTCACGTCTCCCCGGGAGCGCGGTGGCCGCGCACCACATCCGGCTCGGCCCGCTGCCGGGCAGGGAAGGGTCCGCTCCGGAGCGCGCAGGGTGTGCGGAAAGCAGGGCACGGGGAAAGGAAGAGCGGGGAGTATAACGCACCCAAGCGCGCCGGGAAGGTCTCGTCTACAGCAGTGTGGCCGGGTCCGGCATGGGAACGGGCGAGGCTTCGAGCAGGGCGGCGAGGGACGCCCTTCTGTGTTTCAGAGCACGACTTAAACGCTTTTCCCTCATACTTCCCAAGGCTACTGGAGACCTCAGCCGCCCCTGCGCGTGGGTAGCAGCAGTCGCCGTGCAAGGTCGAGATCCCTCTCGCTGAGGGACGAGGGCGGTGCTCTCGGTTGCCTTACCCTCCGTTATTCTCTGCCGCGCCACGTTCGTCAGCCCTTACGGTTTATCGTGGCTCCGGTATCGGGTATTTCGGAGCGAGGCGAGGCGAGGCGAGGCGAGGACTACGCTTCTGGTTCCATCATCTCCTCCAGGAGAGCGAACCGAGCTGCGCAAACTCGCCCACCATCTGTCAAGATGGCGGCGCGGCGATACGAAAGGACGCGGCGCCTCCCGCCGGCCGCCGCGCGCGGAACGGCTCCCGGAGCGTTGTGATGGAGGTTCACCTTCGTGGTTCTTCGACCGTGAGGCCGGCAGGTAGGACTCCGCTCTCAGGAAAGCTTAGTGTTATTTCGTATCTGTTGTAGGAGTTGTGTGTGTATAATATTTTTATATTCCACAATGTTGACAAAATATGTTCGTTGTAAATTAAGGCAGCAGCTAAGGGCTGAGGCCGAAGCGCTGCCTAGCTATCACATCCCTGAATGATCCCATGGTGATTCCTAAATTCAGGAATTTTAATGATGCTAGTCCAGCGTGACAGCTGGTATGCCTAATATGCTTATGTAAAATCGTGGTCGCCTAGGATAAACTCTTGATGAACCAAATGATCCCTTAAAAAAAGGTACTGAGGAACACGTTAGTTTGTATCTTTGTATTTTACAATCTTTTTGCCCAATTAAACTAAGCAGCACACTGTTATGCATTCTGAAAATGTGCTTACCATAGCTTGTAAATATGCTTCCATCTGCTAGTGACAGGAAAAGAAAAACGTATCTCCTCAGCTGCTGTAAATCACAGAGTAGAATCAGTTGAGTTGGAAGGGACCTTTAAAGGTTAATTTGTTTGTAATAGTCGGTGAAGTGGCAGGACTGATGTTTTAAAAGACTCATCCCAGAGGAACTTGTAGCAACCTCACTTCAGGCTCTGAAGCATTCAACAAAGAACAGAGACCAATAAAATGTGAACCTATAGAATAGTATGAAAACAAGCTTTACCAACAAGAAACTAAAACCAAGAGCAACTATCGCTTAGAGTTTCCAGAAGCGTTATACAATGTGGCAGGGTGTCTGGGAGGCAGTGGAAAGCTGTGTCAGCACACGCAGCAAGTATGGGAACAGCTGAAATGAGAAATGTGCATTCAAAGCTAAGATTCACTGATAGCACATGTAATGCTAGCTCTTAATAGTTAACTGAATTTTAGATTGTTGTTCAGAAGAAATCTTAAACAATTTAGTCTTAGGTCCACATAGAGGGGGAGAAAAGTGAGTATTAGCTTTTGCAAATGTGTACGCTTTCTGGGTGTACCTAAGGGACAACATGGAAATACTTGGTGCAGTGGACTTCACATAGTATGTTCTTGATTTGCTTTTTCACAGACTGATTAAACTGTGTGGAGACGTTTCAAAAAGACTTTGGGCAAAAAAGAAGTTCAGTAAAGCTGTTGTGTGCCCTATGAACAGAGCTTTGAGAAATGTCACGCAGAGATATAAAACTCCACTGAACACTACAGCTACTCTCTCAAATCAACAGATGCTTACTGATTCTAAAAATAATGCCCCATTGTAATTCCACTTAAAAATGTTGTATAAATACATATTTTAAAGATATTTTTAAGCCATTTGGTAGGAGCTTCAATTTTATTTTAATAAACCTGTATATGTGACATGGCTACCTCAGAAACTTTCCACTTTATTCACAGTGGATGTGCACTATATAATTATCTACTGGTTTGTAGCATCAATTTTGCTTTCTTTTTAGTGATAATTACCCTAGTGTCTGAATTGAAAACTTAGACAATATAACTGCCTTTTCTTTCCTTACTGAGGGCATAACAAAGATTTAAAATAGGATATCCAGACAGTGCCAAAAGGCCCTTTTTTTTTTTTTAATATCTCCTCCAAAAGAGCATTCAAAAAGCACTCTAAGAGGAATAATGCAAAGAAAAATAATATTAAAAAAATAGTATAAGAAAGCGGTATTCATGCAAAATTATAACTGGAATTGTATACCAGAAAAAACAACTGATCTCTATTTTCAGTTTCATTTATTTACACTCAAGTGTATTGGAGGCCATGCTAAGATAAGGTACAACTATTGCTGAGTGAAATGTACACTACTTTGTTTAGTAAGTGTGGTAGAAACATGAGTTTTAATTTCTGGATGTTACAAAGAACAGATTATTTTGGTGCATAGTATCTGTAAGTTAGTGTCTTCAATATGATTAAGCATAAGGTTTGGTATTTTCACGCACTTCTAGGCAGTTTGGATACTTTTTAAAGCTTTAAGGTAGCATTTTTTCTTACTGAGAGACAAAAGAGTATAAGTTATACTTTTAAAAAATAACAAGTAATGCAAGATCCCTTACCAGCAAATAACAGCTGTTAAATCTGTAAGGAGTAAAATAGAATTTTTCGCTCAAAAGCATCACACTGTCTCAATTTCATTCAGCAGGATGTTGGCAGGACTTAAAAGAGCTGGGCTGACTGTTTTCCTTTAAGAGATGGTACAGCAAGCCCAAGAGTATATATATTCCTTGTTTTCCTTCCCTAGACTGAAGTCAGGGAAATGGCTCTGGCTTCTCTTCTTGATCCTTTTACAAAATTGTAATAAAATCAAAGCAACACGCTTTTACCTGTGATAGACTTTAATATGCTCTTTATAAGTACAGTGGGCAGCAGGCTTTTGTACATTTTAGTAGTGAAAAGTACTGTCATATTTGATCTTCAGTGATGTCCTCCATTCTTCTTCGGGGGAAACAGGGCATACTCAATGCCAAGAGCAACAACAAAAGCTGCAAATCCCCACTTGAGTCCCCTGGTAAAGACATCTGTTAAGGTGGCAGGTTTTGCATAGCCACCCATATACCTCCAAGCTTCATTACTAAAAGGAAAATAAAACCAAAAGAATAAAACAAGATCAGTGGAGCCAGTGTGATAAACATGGCAAAAGTTATTTGGAAAAACGTTGAGGTTATTTCTGGGTATGCACTGAGATGGTAACATTTCTATCACGTAGGCATTCAAGTAACTGTAGTAGCTCTTAAGTCTTTATACAGGTACAGTTTACAGGAGATGCAAACAACACTAATGCAGTATCAGACTCACTTTCCTAAACTAGGTACACAATTCTTACATCTTCTGACTTTACTCTGAAACTAAGATTGAGGAGTATTTGAGCAAAGTTTATATAGTTCATAATGGGGGGAACAAAACTATGTTAAGACAACATCTTAATATTACTTTTGAAGCTCCTGCACTTACCGAGCCCATGGATCCCTGAGACCCCGTTTGGCCAACCTCCTTTGGACCTCCTCAAGTGGAGTACCCTCTATCTTCCACTGCCTGTAGTCAGGGAGTTCTGTTCGGCCATGGCCATGGCCATGTTCACCTCCATGCCCCATACCTACAACCAAAGGTGAATTTCAGTTCTCAGGGACCATCAGCTTATCTTCCAAACACTCAGAAGTACCAATATCCTGTACAGGAAGAGCAAGGTTGTTACAAAAAGTACTCCAAACCAGTAACGTTGCACACAAAGCATTCTTCTGCTCTGTGAACAGTGCACCTTTGAAAAACGTACTAGGAGACTTTATACTGCATTTCAGAAGCTGGTGATAAAGAAGCAAACTGTGCTAGATTTTATAATTTTCCCACATATAACAACAGTTGGTATTTGGTCTGAAATCATACGTGGTTACTTCAATGTGCTGTATGTCTAAAGGCAAGAGTCTTCACATAAAACTATTTCCAAAGAAATAATAACATTCTTATCTATGGAAAGAAAAAAGAAATGGAATTTTTGCTAATAAAAAAAGACCATTAACACAGATCTTCAAAAACACTGCATTAACATAACACAAACATTGCCCAGGAACAGAAGAATCTGCATTATTGAACAACAGAAAATCACACAACCCAGGAAACTAAAAGAATAATTCACCTGGGTTTGATATCATAGTGTTATGTAAATATATCTGATTAATAGTTTAAATACTCCACACTGTAGTTTTTTTTTTTTAATATGCCAACTAAGAAACCATGTTACAGGTTTTTCCTCACACTAAGTCAGAAAAATATCCCTAATTGCATATTTAGAATTTAAAAATAGTGATGTGGCTTGAAAAGGAGAGACAACTTCACAACTACAAGTCACTATATGGAATGTTAAAAAAAAAAAAAAAGTAATCTCAAGTTAGTGACCTATGTACACCCTTATAGAAGACTATTATGCTTAAACCAACACCTTCAATAACTGGAATTCAAAGACGTGAACACCTGTGAATTACTCAATTTAACTGAATCTACATTTACTCTCCACAGTTTACTATCAAATAAAAAAAAAAACTACAAAAAACAACAGAGGAAGATCTAAATGTAAATATAAAAGAATAGGGCATTATATTAGATGTTAAAATTCTTATGGAATGGTAGCCTATTAAAAACATTAATGCACATACAAAAATATTAAAAATGGGCAAAATTATTAGCTGTAAAGCATCCATAATAGCATACTGAACACTTCATAGATTAGCATTATTATATCATTGACTAATAAAATTGTAATACACTCATCCAGGATAATCAGCTGAACTACTCTCTGAGAAAGCAATCTTGTTTCCTTGTACATGGCAAAGAAGCTGGAAGCTGTTAAGACACTTTTCTTAAAGCATTACCTTCATGTACTGTAAGAAAATGGATCATTTTCTTTAAACAGTAGGCAAGAGGGTTTGTTTTGTTTTGTTTTGATATTTGCCCAAAGAGCTTTTATTTCTTGCTGTCACTAAGAATGTTTTAAAACATAAGTTCTAAAATTTCAGGATACACTAAGTGTAAAGTTCTTAAAATTATTCTACTGGATGCAGATACTACTACATTTGGAATTAACTGTGTTAAACATTAAGAGGTTTTAGGGTTATAGAATCACCAAGGTTGGGAAAGACTTCTAAGACCATCGAGTCCAACCATATTGCCCACTAAACCATGTCCCTCAGTACTACATCTAAACATTTCAACACCTCCAGGGTCGTGACACTTCCTGGGCAGCCCACTGCAGTGCCTGACTGCTCTCTCAGAGAAGTATTTCCTAATCCCCAACCTGAATCTCCCCTGGCACAACTGAAGGCCATTCCCTCTAGTCCTACCACTAGTTACATGGGAGAAGAGGCTGACCCCCCACCTCAGCACAACCTGCCTTCAGGCAGCTGTAGGGAGCACTAAGGTCTCCCCTGAGCCTCTCCTCCAGACCCTTCTCCAGGGTTGCCTTTGAAAAAACCAACTCCATACAACACTACAGCCACTGTTTGTTTTGAACATTCTAGCGTAATTACAATTTTATTCAGTGACTGCTTTAAAGTCTTTATTTCCACAACATAGTGAGACTTCTTTCAACATGAGTTTCCCATTTGAGCATGTATCTGGTAGCAAAGAGCAGCTTTCATGCCCTCGTTTGTAGGAGAATTGTCTGCAATGAAAGCATGCCAAGATGACAGCTTCAAAGTCTGCAGTGCTGTAAGAGCCTCTGCTGCGGGGGCTTAAAGGGATGGAAGGGCATATCTGAACAAGATAACTAACACTGTTATTACCTGAAAAACATCTGTTCCTAAAAATAAACAAATACATACATTTAAAAAAGAAACACGCACAAAAACCAAACAACCGTCTGTCTGCAACCTTGCCACGCAAATCCACGACCTTGTTTCCTACCAGTATTTACTTCCCCACCGGTAGGGTTACGAGCAGCCCCCCGCTGTCCCACGCATCGGCAGCGAGCCGCAGTGCGGCACAGCCGGGTGCCCTCTGCCCCGAGAAGGGACGCGGCCCCGGGCTGGTGCAACTGGCGGCCTAACGGAACGCGAAGGGCCGGGCGGCACGGCGCAGGGCAGCCCCGCTCTCCCCGGCTGAGCGGGCCGGGCCTGCCTGCTCCCCGCGCTCCCCGCTCCAGGCGCTCAGTACCTGCCCGCTCCGCGACCCTCCACCAGGACGCAGCGGCTGCCCGGAAGCGGAAGTCAGCGAGCGGAGCCGCTACGGAAGCGCGGCTGGGCACGAGCGTTCCGCGTAGCTTCCGTTCCGCTTCATTCCCCCCTCCCTCCCCAACGCCACCGCCCCGTGCAGGTGGAAGCTCTGAGGCTGCTCTCGGCCCCCCGCTTCCCGCGGTGCTGCCGCCGCGGAGATTCACCGAGGCAGCTCACGGGCACACGACGATACCGCCAGCCCGAGCGGAGGTGAGGGGGAGGGGGGATGATAGAAGGACGGGGAGGCACGGAGCCAATCGGCGCGGGGCTTGTTAGGGCGGGAGCGGCCCAATGGGCGGGCGCGTTGTTGGGCTGCGGGCTGGCAGCGGCTGGAGGTGGCGGCAGCTGCGCTGGAGGAAAGGGTGAGGGGGTGGTGGCGGGAAGGGTGCGCGCCAGAACTGTGGGACGGTGGGGCTTGGACAGGGGCCGCAGCGAGGTCTCTCTTTCTCTTGCTTCCTTCTCTCCTCTCCCGGTATGGCTGTTGCCCGTCGGTTCTTGCAGGGACGGGAGCCCGCAGGGTCTCCGTGTGCGGGGGCGCGAACCGCTGCTGCCGCTCGCTGAGGCGCGGGGCCTCCTCTCGGCCTCCTTCTCCTCTCAGGCGGCGGCTCCCGGGCACCCGACGGGCGACGGCGTCCCCGCACCCCGCGCTTATGTAAGCCTTGGGCCCGGCCGCCCCCGGCCCGGCTGCTGCCTGCCCCTGGGGCTGCCTTCGTCAGGGGAGGGAGAGCTGGAGCGGCCGCTAGGCTGAGCTGAGGGGGGGGGGCTGTCGGCGGGTGTGTCCTGAGAGGGCATCGCTGTTTGTTTCCGTAGGAGAGGTGAGGAGACGGGGTGAGATCCTGCAGCTGAGCTGAAAGGTGACTGAAAGTTAAAGGTTTTCTCAAGACCTGCTTCTCCTGTGAGGCTGCTCCTTCCTTCTACTGAGTGCTCGTCCCTGGAGCTTGGAGTTTTGCATGTCATTAATATATATAATTATGAAGCATTGATTGTGTTGCTGTTTAGGTCTTTTTTTTTTTTTTTTTTTTTGGTCTATTCTTCGAGATTGAGTATGTAGTACCATTTCTCTGGAAAGAAACTTGGAAGGGCAGCCAGTCAGTAACTTGGCTTTAAATTGTTTCTTAATGCTGTGGTAATGCTGTTTCTTCGTAGCTGAATGCGAACTCTAGGTTATCCATTTCTGATACACAGATAGGAATAAGAATAAACACTGGTTTATAGTGCGGAACTGGCAGAACATTAGGACTGACTGCAGGCTTGTTTTTTTCATACCTGATGTGAAGCTTCTTCTAGTTTTCAAGCTTTTACAGTGATATTAGGAGATCATGAGAAGCGTTCCAGAAAGAGTGCCATTATCGTGTTATTAACAGTGAAATTGTTCTAAATAGAGTGCCATCTGTTTAATCCAGACTGCCTCTGTCTGGTTTCAGCACTGAATGTTTTTCCCTGTGAGGCAGTCTGTGAGACCCTGTGTCAGGAGGGGAGAAGATGCATTAGTTTTTCAGTAAAGTAGGGAGGTGAAATTGGGGATGGGTTCTTTATTTGTTGAATACCAGGGATTTCAGTTTCTGTTTCATGCATAATTACGTTCTGTCTGAGATCTGTGAAATATTTTTTCTTTCTTAGTGAGGTGGAAGGTATATGTTCAGCATCAGTTTGCTGTGGAATGCTGATATTCCTCTCAGAATATTTTTTTCAGTGAGCTGTGAACATGTTAGATACCAGACAAGATGGTTTCCTTTTTTGAAGGAAAAAAAATAATCTCCTAGATTTGTGTTTTATTTTGTTTGCTTGGTTTTTTTTTTGCTTTTAATTTTTTTTTTTTTTTTAAATTTTCATGGCACTTTGCAGTATAGCCTGGTGATCTATCCATGAAGCCATACTGATATTACGAGTTTATCAACTTCAGTGTTCAGTGGTGATCACAGAAGATTGACTTTGTGGGACCCATTGTGGTCAAACAGAGTTATAACAGAAGAGTACACTGCAAGATTCACCTTCAAGCACTGCAAATGTCAGGATTGAACAAGAGTAGGGGGAAACAGCTGTTCTAAACTAAGTACATAAAACCTCTTAATAGGACAAACTTTTTGCACTTCATAGATTTGCTTTGCAATAAGGTTGCTTAACATCTTACTTTCTAAATTGTCTTGTATTTCAGCATGGACTTTTCTCTTTCCAAAATAGAAGATTGCAAACATGGGGGATGTGTTGTTCTAGTGATACAGGAAGCTTTTCTCAAGCTGTATTTTTACCAAATAAGTGAGTCTGGATAATTTTAAGGGGCCTTATGGTCTTGTTGTAGCCTGCTGTTTTTGAGAAGGAAACTTCACCTTGCTGAGTTACTCTTTTTTTTTTCTTTTTTTTTTTTTTTTTTTTCTGGCCTGTAACAATAATATACACAAGGAGCTAAAATATGAGAAGTTTTCATCTTGTGTAGAACATACTGGATGTCCTTTGGGAAGAAAAGGTCATTGAGATTCTGTGTAAAAATAATCAGTGCTCTTTATGGTTTATTCAGTTGCTTTTTTTTTTTTTTTTCCTGTACTATTTGTGGTGGTGATAATTTCTAAAAATTAAGCATTCTGGGATATGGTTACATTAACATGTGCTTAGCCATGCTAGTTATGATTAGTTGGGATTCTTA
The DNA here is from genome assembly GCF_987193195.1 of Phasianus colchicus. NCBI lineage: Eukaryota > Metazoa > Chordata > Aves > Galliformes > Phasianidae > Phasianus > Phasianus colchicus. Next base: position 25,978,286 of record NC_143442.1, read on the forward strand.
TGAATACCAGGTTAGAGGAAGGTGGCAGGGCTTTCCTGATAGCATTCAGAAACCTGTGTTTCCAGAAATTTTAGTCGGTGTGTATTCTAGCTTACCAGATGCATCTCTGTTACTGTTCTTCTGTATGCATACTAGTAGTTTCTGTGATCTGTGTTTAGTGGTATGCTCTTCATGATTATTTTCTGGCTTAAAGAGCTGCAAGACTGACAGTGACTTGAAGTACTCAGTTTTGAGGGTGCTTCTGTTTTTTCTTTGGCTTACTGTTTTAATACATATTTGAGCCACTTGAAGTGAGATGCTGCATGTTTTTCTCCTGAAATTGCATGTTACTTTCTCAGGCTTTGTGTCAGTAGTCAGTTATACTTCACTAGAAGCCTGTTGTCATTTGAATGAAATGGTCAATCCTGTTTTAATTGCAGTAATGATGAAAAGACCTTTCCTTAAACTGCTTAGGTTTCTTTGGATCTTTTTTTTTTTCTAAGAAATGCTATGGAAGGTGGGGGAGCAAGTTATCTTCTCAAGCTGTGCTTGAGCTAAATTTTCTATGGGTTGTATCACAGTCTCAAACCACTGTTTCACCTCTATTTAGGAGAAGTGGTGTGCTGGAGCAATACTTCCTTTCTGTTTTTTGGCAACCCAGAGATCGTTTTTCACAGGAAGATCTATACTGCTGGGCTAATCTGCCATCCTATCCTGAAGCCCAATAAAGCTCTTTGATCCTGGTATGTGACAGAACCATTGTTTCAATCCTGCTTGTGCTGCACAACTAAGCAGCAGATGCTCTATTCTTGTGCTCTTTTCTAGGCGGGCATATTGGGTTACTTCTTAGGTCAGCTCTCCCAGTCCCTCTGCAGGGATGATGTTTTGTATGGCTTTTTATTCCATGGATGTATGGAATTTTTAAAAACTCTTGAGTCCATGTATTGTTTTGGAATCTACCACCATTCTGACAGCAAGCACCACTAGACTTCTCATGTTGTGTGAATAAGTCATTCCTCTGTTCTGTTCTGAACTTGTTATCTGAGAACTTCATATGATACTCCCTGTTTTCTGCAGGAGAAGGAACGGAACTGTTTGGCTCTTTCCCAAGCAGACTGATATGAGTTCAGAATCAGGCTAATGTGTTCAGTCAAACACTGGTATGGGCTTGAAAGTAATTTTAGATTTTGTTCCTTTATATTAAGTTATGAACTAGTATCTGGCAATGAAGTTGAATGCTTCCCCAGCTGACTCCTAGTGAAGGCCATCTGCCATAGTAATTATCTTTTAGGTAGAAGTCTTGTGACTCTTGCAAAGAAAGTGATCTGAGCACGTGCAGTCATCAGTCATAGTTTGACTGCTGCTTTGGTCAGGTATTTTCATTTATGGATGGTACAGTTACAGGAAGTAATTCTTATTTAATGCTGTTTTTCACTGTGCTTCCTTTGCAATTGTTTCCTTATGGTAGATAAAATTTCATGCGGATTTGTGTTCAAGGAAGCATTCGCTTCTGAGTCGTGCAGGCTTGTTCAGACATTTCATATAGGGTGTAAAGGAAGGGTAAAATAGAGACAAATGACTTCAAGAAAGATTTTGAGCTGTCATGTATTATCTGAATAATCTGTTACCTTTTTCTGACCCTTTCTTCTGTCACCTTATTTGGCAGAAATGTAGATTCATAAATAAAGGAATCATTGGATGGTTATGGTTGGAAGGCTCCTCTTGAGATCATGTACATCAGCTCCTTTGTTCAATACAGGGTTAACTAGGACAGGTTCCTTAGATTTTTGAGTATCTCCAAAGGAAGAGGGTGCACAACCTCTTTGGGTGACATGTCCTAGAGTTTAAATGCTCCCACCCTGTAGGAGTTTTTTCTTGTGTTTCAATATATGTCCAGATAGATCCAGTTTCTTTGGACAGCAGGACAGTGTTTTGAGTTTGTGCTTGCATCATTAACTGGAAATTAACTATTGAAATAGTTGCATTTTTCTCTGTTCCTTTCCTAATAACAAGACAGGTATGTTTTTTTTTTTTAATTATTATTATTATTATTTTTTTTTTTTTTAAAGAAAAACAACAACTTTAATCAGAGGACATACTTTTGGGAGTGACTTCCCCTCTCCAATGGAATTCTGACCTTTTGTTTTTAAATTTGAAATCCAGAGAGGCAGAGGGGCACTCCTGATGAAATAAAATATTGTTATATAGTAAAACAGAAGTTTCTACTGGCAGCAGTATGACATAGAAGAGAAGGTAGAAACCTGGATCAGGTGCTGGGTAAGATAACGCACAGTTTGCAAACTGTTCCAACACATGCTGCAGGTTATCAATAATTAATAGAAGTTTTGTGCTGTAAGAAGAATTGCAGTGTGGCCCTTTGTCATTCTTCTGTTAGCATCGTACTTTTGTCAAACATAAGGAATTTGGGCATAGACTTTTGTGTGTTTTTCTTCCTTAGAGCCAAAAAAGTTAGAAAAGTTACGTTAGATGTTTTTTGAATGACACTTAAGTTTGTTAATGGCATCTTACAAATCAGTTTTATGTTGATTGCATGATGTAAATCTAACAAACCATGGAGCTACTTTCAAACTAATTTGCATCTTTTTGTTTTATGCCAGCGTAATGTAATTTAGAACTCCTGCACCATTCTGGAGCATTAAGCTGAGTTCTACAGCAGTGTTACCTTGCTGCCATGAGGTGGTCTTTTCCTCTCCTATCCAGTGTTTCTCATATTGTGGATTCCATTTGAAAGTGCTCATGGCAGTAAAAATTAGTTATCTGCTTCAACAGGTATGTGACCAGGAGTCACAGTTCATGTGATTTTTGAAGTAGTCATTGGCAAGTCTGTTGTTGTTTTTTCTCCTTGATTTTATTCTGTTTTTCTGTGGTCTGTCTGGCAGGCCCCTGTTTCCCAGTGCCTGTGGTCAGTTTGCTCCCTTGGTATCGTTCAGTAGAGTAATATGAATGTTACACTTTCAATTTATGATCTTCCTTTCAAGTGGAAAATAAAGAACCAGAGATATTTGGAAGGAGATCTCACTGGGATAGTGAACTAAAATGTCAGATGAATGTCTGTTGTAAAGGCTGAACTCTCTTGTCTGTCTGTCTGTCTCTGTCTTTCTGTCTCCTAGAGTTGAATATTGGACCTTGCCAAATCCCCTTGCTGCATAATACTGTTCAGCAGAGATCCCAATGGATGCAGTTGCAACAGTTCTCTCTTCCAGGAATGTACTCTTGCTGCTTATTTTGGAAGGTCTTACTGCAGGATGGGGTGCTTATCAATAATGTTATGTGTATACAATCAAGTTGGCTAACTGATATTTGCAGTTCAGAAGTGTCAAGTCTACGTTCTTCTGTGTCATCTCAGTAATTTGACTGCTCTTGCTATGCTTTTATTTTACTGTGATTCTTCACTAAATTGAAATAGTTAGGTCTTCTTTATCAGTATTCATTGTGTGTGGTTCGTAAGTTCTTTAAATAGTTAGACACTACTATTCCACAGAAATATTTCAGTGAGATATGACATGGACATGTGTGCAGGCTGCATGACGGTGGTTTGCTGATTCATACAGGGTAATGCTGGAACATTTGGGATTTTTTTTTCTATTTCCATTCTCTATTTTAGCAGTTTATGAACTTTCAAATGGAGTAGAAAGGGTCGTCTTCCATTCTTCTGCCCTGCCTTGGTAACTGTTGAGGCTAGGGGGAATTATTCTACATCTGTCTGGAAGGGCTGTTCACATTTTTCATGGCCATTCAGTTGAGATGATGATGTGTTGAAAGAGAATGGGGTGAAATATGTGCAAAATCTGTTCTCCCCCCACCTGCGATATAATTTATTTCCTTATTTTCTCTTTCCATCTCCTCCTGTCTCCTTTGGTTTTGAGCATGCCCTGAGCTTGAGAGGCTGGAGAGCAGCCCCCTGCATGTCTGCCTGTGTTCTTGATGGGAATTGGACCGTAAAGTCGGAAACTTGATGTACAAAAAAATCTGAAGATCCTCTTAGTACTTCTACAAGTGACCCTCCTCAGTATCCTAAGCACTCATTTGTAGAGAGCTGAGCATAAGCGTAGCAGATTTCGTTTCAGGGGTGGTTTTAGTTGATTTGTTCCCACCAGGTTTCTTTTGATTAAAAAGCCACTGCATGGATAGGTATGTTTGAGACAGTTTTGCCTTTGCTTTCCTGCTTGTTTTTTGGACAGGTGAGACAAAGTGCATGAAAGCATTGGTCAGGGGCTCTGCGTGTGTAATTCAGATCAGTGGGAAGGACTCCAGGTCTCGAATTGGACTAATCTTGGGAAGTGGGTGGTTGTGAAAACAGTAATTTAAAATCAGTTGTTCCTGCATGTGAAGAAACAATTCTGTTCATTTGTTTTTTGTAATTGGAAAAGCAGCATCTGTGTAGAGCTGCTGTTGATTCTGTAGGCAGCCGGGCACTGGGCTGTGCTATGCTATGTACAGCTGTATCAGTTGCTGCAAGGATGATATGCAACACTTTGTTCTTTTTATCATGTGTGTCTCCTGTCTTGATTTACCTTTGTTATAAGCAGGCTTATGACAAGTGACTTCTTTGAAGACAGTTTGTGCAAGACTGAATTTGTAAGCTTTAAGCTCAGTTTCTAAATGTGTGTTTTGTTTGCTTTTAGTAGTCTCTTTTGTTGTGTGTGTGTGTAGGTTTTTTTTTTCCCCTTTAATTATTGAGTGGCTGAATATAGTGAAGAAGGCTTTATGTCTGATGTGCTCGTGTCCATGGAGTTTTTCCCTTGGAAAGATAGTTGCTAGTAGTATTGCACTGGATTAGCATTTAATGTGCCATAGCTGTGCTGGCCTTGCAGTAACTTAATGACTGATGTCAAACCACTTGGTGAGTTTGGATAGCAGCTACCCAGGTATTGCAGATGAAAATTCTTTGTGCTTCTGCCTCTGTTGAAGTCAATGCTGGATTTACATTTATTTCCATGGGGTTAAGGTCACATTCTTAACTTTCTGGGCTTCTGTTGTATTTTACTTCACTACAAATCTGTAAAACCAAATTTCAGCAGGCATAACTAACCTGTATTTGCCTGTATTTGTAGATGGAGCTCAGTCTTGATAGTACAAATCTTTCTTTGTCCAACAGGAATTGTAGAAGGATAAGGGGAGGAGTAGTCAGTATCATTTCTAACTCTTCATATGCTAATAACAGCAGTGAGATGGATGTATGGTTGGTACCAATCCATTTATGTGAGTGAAATTACATAATAAGGTTTGAGGCATCTGTTTGAGGCAGTGTGTCCTTTTGCATGGAAATGTCAGGTATTCGATGAAGGCTTTATCCTAGCAAAGGTTCCTATTTCTCTTCATGTGACAGTGGAGAACTTTCCATTGCTTTTTTTTTTTTTTTTTTGCTTTTTTTTTTTTTATAAGATATTCAGCTGAGCTGGAACAGCACAAAGATATGAGCTAAATATGGGCACAGAGGAGAGCAAGAGTTTAGATCTGCAGTGGAAAAATGAGTAGTTCCTTACGTGTGAGCATTTTTAATGCTTTTTTTTCTTTAAGCTGCTTGCTGCTTGTTCTTGGCATAGAGCAGGCCTGAGTCAAAACTGCTGGGCTTCAAAAGCTTCTTCTAGATTGTTAATCATGTGCCCATTCTGTTTAGTAATTATGTAACTGACAAGGCATGGTATGTGGTAAAGCTGCTCTTGTCGATGATACCTCTGTGCAATAGTTGCAAATAGTAACATCCTTATGTTTCTGGAAGTTACTAAACTAAATTTCTGGCAATTTCTCGGGTAGATAACGGAATGAGGTGCTGTTATTGTCAGGCTTTGTGTGAGCTGCTCTCATAATTGAACACATGTTAATGAACTGCAGCAGATAGCAGCACAAACCTTTGCCGTGTCGGAGTAGTGGTGGCTTCGTGAAAATCTGAAACAGCTCAGTGTGACCTTTGGAAACACAAGTAGGGGTGGGAGTCCTGTGATGGAGGCTCAGTTGAACAAAGAAAGAAAAGAAATACCTGGCATACTGAGGTAATTTAAGTTAAAGGTTCATGACTGTATTTCTGGGCTGTTTCATTTCACAGAGGTTCTGTGACAGCAACCTTTTCTTTCAGTCAGAAGTGTGGCATGCGTTTCCCAGCATGCAGGATAGCCAGAAGCAGGCTGCTGCCTCTTCTGTTTGCTTAGTTTTATGCACTGCTGCATTTCATGTCATCTGCTGCGATTCTTCAGCTTTGCCTTCACCCAGGTAACCGTAAACACCTGAGTTTGAGCAACCTCTGTTTACCTGTGGAAGAGGAGACTTCCTGGCTTTCTTTTTGTTTCATTCGTGGGTGAGGACTGAAGCAAGATTTTTCATTATCTTGTCACCGGAACCAATGTTAGAACTTGAGACAATCAAGATGGAAAATGATTTGCCCCAACTGTTAGCTCTGTCTGTTCATCTGATTGCTGCAGTGCAGCCAGCTTAGACACAGCCTGTAGCCCACAAATCTCCAAAGGACGATTTGGAGAAATAAGTCAGATCCCCTTTTTGTGTGGATATTGAGTTCACTGTTGATGCACAAGGTAATCTGTGTGACCTGCTCCTTCTCACCCAAAGTCTGCTTTTTCTGCGCCAGTAGTGAAAATACATCTGCAGTCGTTCTTCGTGCATACAAAAATAAAACTGTTGGATTCTTAGTCACTTCAGCCAGAGAAAAAGGAAAATGTGTTTGATACAGACAGATATGTCTGGGTGTTGAAGTCATTCAAATGGCAGCAGCGTTACACATGCATACCTTGTGTTCCAGGAGTCACTGCATGAACTCTTTACCTAACAGTGCTTTGCTTTTTTCCCCCTTTTGTATAGGTGAAATACTTTTGCCCAGGTCTGCTGTGGTTTTTAGCAGTTAATTTTTACAAGTTACATGAAAAAAAATTGCAATGACTGCACTAGTAGTTTTCCATTTGTAATTGGAGTTAAAATGTTGCCATTTTATACCGATTTTTTTAACTTGTCAAGCTGGCTCAAATTTAAAGTCTGGAATGTAAAAGACAACCAACTAAACAAAAAACTGTCAATTCCATAATAATGTTGGTGCACTAACTGTACCTTTACTTTTTTTTCCCTAGCTACTTCAGTATTTAATTGCGTAAAGCTGGTGATGCTAAGGCAGAAAAATAAATGTGCAACTATGGGATTTCACAACTGTTGTGCTCAAATTCCTAATCGGGTTAAGGTTTGTGTGTGGATTCCAGGCTGAGGTAGGGGTCACTGGCTGGCACTGGTTGGCACTGCTGCTGAAATGGGGCAGTTAGTGTCGTGCTGGTCGTTGTGGGGTGTCCCCTGTTCTATCCACACATCTTTATTTAGCAACGTATAATTAACCAAGTGTGCAAAGGTTGGTTTGGGTTTGTTTTGTCTGTACCTTCTTCTCTGAGTGGCAAGTGGTTGTCAGCGCTGAAGACCAAAGCACTGGACTGGATGGGAGAAAAACAGGAGGAAGTTCAGAGAAATATAGAGAGGAGGATGGCTCTAGATGTTTATTTGCTCTAATAAGCTGAGGTTTGAAGTCTGCTGCAGAAAGCTGGAAAATGATCTGTTGGTCAGCGAGGATGCTGCGCTGCTTTTCTTGCCAGCTGCTGGAAAATGACTCCTTTAGCACTGCTGTGTGCTGTTTTAGTGAAGCGTTTTGTAGGAGCAGTGCCGTGTTTGGCTGCTGGAGGTACGTGTGGGTGTGACAGTCAACTGCTCATCTCTACCCAGGATGCTCCCATCACTGTAACGTGTCAGAAACTGTTTGCTAACTTCTTTTCATACGGAATTTTTGCTATGGTGAGAGGTGGGAGAGAGGAGTTAACAGATGTTAAATGAAGAATGTTATTGTGCTAATGAGGAAACCTTAATCACAATTTAGAGAGTTTTTATCTTTAGCAAATTTTGAGGTATTTCAAATTCCTATTCCATTGGGTAGATTGAGATGGACAAAAATATTTTTCCTGCATCATTCGGCGTTACGCAGGATTCTAGTAATAGTTATTTACTGCTATTTCTGTGAACTATTGGGAAATTCTGCTTTAGCAATGTGTGTGGGCTTTGAACAGATTTGTAGATTGTGATGATTATCTTTTTGTCTCCATGAATGCAGGCGTTTCAGCTTTCTGAAATGCATAATGTTGCAATTAGTAAATTCTGCCTATGCCTTGCATCTATGAGAAATGAAAAAGGTTTTTATTAGCATTTGCTTTTTTATTGCCTGAAAAATGTTTGAAATTAGAATCTTATTTTTTGGTTTTAATTATTCAAATTAGATAGGGCGGATTAGGGAACAAAATAACTAAAATACAGTTACGAAAGTCGTCTTAATACGTCGTTTAGATAACTGGCAGGTAATGCAAAAAGCATGAGGGTTTTTTCTGCCCCAAGTATGAAACTCCTGCTGCTTACTGATAAGAAATAATTATTGAATAATCGTCTTAAGTAGCAACGTGCAGATAATTGCAAGTACCAGGATCTGGGTTTGTATTTTATTCAGAACGGTTTTCTTGCATGCTGAAACTGTCACATTTCCAGTGCGTGGGTTTCTTTTTGGTGCTGGTGTCCGTGTGTGCAGCTGGTCAACCTTACGTTTCAGGAGGTTACTTAATGCTGTGCGGGTCTGCTGCCTGCATGCCATTAACCTCAACGATCCGAAACTGTCAAAGTTGCCCTTGAAACACCATCTGCATTTGTTTTCTGAAGCATGGTGTGGTATTAGAAGAGTGTAATTCCTTACACCACAAGTGCAGAACCAAAAAATCTCAAGTGCCTGGTGCTTGCATTTCAGTAAATACTCCTGATTGCTGTTGGCACGGATCCATAGGGAAGCAGTGCAGTGGGACATTTAAAAGACTGTTTAATTAAAATCAGGCTCTGATTAATTTTTTTCTTTGCTGATGTATTTGAAGAGAATGATCTGAATTTGCTGTATTGCCAATATAATTTTTTTCAAAAAGAAAATGGAAGGTCAGCAATAGTTAGTATTATTTAAAAAACAAAAAACAAAGAAACCTGCCTTGTATATGTTGAGTGTATATCGAGTATTTCATGTGAATATAGGGGGGCTGCTCTGAAAGTAACGCCTCCTATGTTATTCTGTTGTCCCACATTATGGGATGTTGGTGGTATAGCTGTAGAGGTTGAACCTTTCCACCAATATCCCATTGCTACTTTCAGAGCAGAATAGAATTTCTGAAGGAAGGTTGTTTTTGATTAACGTTGGAAAAAGTAGGAGTAAAACTCTGTGACATGTTTGCATTTAAGGCAATTTTTCCAAAGGTAAGTTTATTCAGGAGACCTGAGGGGAAGAAGAACACAGTCTTACTAACTGCTTTTGAAGCTGGTTTTAATCAGGAAAGCTATTTAGTATTACAAACAAAGCCCCAGAGCTTCTCTGTCTATGGGTGAGGTTATGCAAAAAATGGCTTAAGTTTAGAACATTGAGTACTCAGTGAGAATTTCTGCTTTTTTTTTTTTTTTTTTTTTTTTGTGAGGAGTGGATGAGAGAAGTTACTATGAGAAAATGTATGTATGGAATTGTACAACATTGTAAATTCATTCCTCCCTCCGTACCAACCATAACTGGAAGAAGGAAGGGTACCCATGAAACTAGCCGTATGGATTTTCAGTTAAACTTGTAGCTATTAGTAATCTTGAAAGTCCTTCTACCTTCTTGGAAGTACATTAGGACAGTATTTTAAAAAAACTTAATTTTGTTCAGGCCGTGAGTAGACGATGTACATAAAAACAGTAGTATGCAGTCATGCCCCTTTTCTCTATTTCACCATCACTCCTATATGAAATTCAGCAATGGCTGATGTGGAGAATATTGTGGTGTGTTTCAGTTGATATCGCTGAGGCTTTGAGTGCTCTGCATTCCATCAGAAAAGCCCATGGAAGTCCTGTTCCCCCCTCTGCTCCTCTAGGTATTGATCCCTAGCTTAGATAAATGGAAAGCTTTGTGGAAAGTCTTGCCTAACAGAGCACACAGAAGGTCTGGCTGGTTTAAGTCATACTGGGTTGAAATTGCATTCCTAAAGGGATTGCATGGAAAAATTTGCCTTAAAAAAGACAAGTTTCAGATTTAAACCCAAGTAAATAAATAAACAAGTAGCCCCGGTATACTTTGTGCTCCTCACTATTAAAAAAGTTGCTTCACACGAAGATGTGAGCGCATTCTTTCTTCTGAGCAGTCAATCTCTCATGTTCTAATGGTAGCTTGAGAGTAAAAGAGTAACAGCTGTGTAAACAACATGCATTGTGCTTAACTAGTCAGCACTGAAGGTTAATAATTAATCTCATACCAAAGCAAAAGAGGAAACTTCTGTAGATCTTGCACTAGTTTATGCTTACAAATGTTTGAGTTCCTGTGAAGTTATTTCTCAGAGAATGAACCTCTACTTCCATGCGATAGGCTGCAGGATGGTCTCAGTAAGCTGAGTTTCAGTTTAATGAGGATTTAGAATATGGTGATTAAAAGGAGTTCTGTTTTCTGTAGAGGCATTGTTTCTTTGCCAGGTTTCCATGGAGGAGAGTCCAACAAAAAACAAATTTCCAGTTCTGAAGGAATCTTGTTGAAGTTAATAGGGTTGGTCAATTTGGGCAGGACAGTCACCTTAACCAGCTGGGTCAATTGCATGAATAGTTCATGTCAAAGCAGCAACTGATGGATCTGTGTTGCACAGGATTTAGATAAGATCTTGTTTGTTTTAGACTGCATTTTTATTACATCTGCTCTGCCTTTAGAGGACACTTCCTTGATGTAATTGACTTCATCAAGCAAAACTATGAACCAAGGCGGCCAGGTTACATGGAAAGAAATTTGCATGAAATGTTTTCATATGTGAAGAAATTCATGAGTTGCAGACAAACTGGCATAGGAAGAGTTACTATGTATGAGCTGATGCTAATAGAGAAGAAGTCTATACGGTTTAGCATGGGTTATCACACAGGGTCCTGACAGGAGGATTTAGTGTAGGATGACTATATCAAATAGTTTCTAAGGAAACTACTGCTGAGAGGATGTACGAGGTAAAATTTCTATGGCAAGCCTACGTGTGTGTGTATATTTAAGTGAGTTCAATCTTCGTAATAGAAAAATTAATGTGTGCTTCTATATTTAAGAGTGCAGGATAATTCCTTTGATATATTGTTGTCACCAAAATCACGTAGATAAAGTAGAATAGTATTTTCAATGTCTCTTTCCACAACCTGGATTGTCTTGACTCTTTTCTGCTATATTCATTGCATGAATTCCTAGGAGAGAGATGTAGCTACAAGTGCATAAGGTGTGGCTGTTAGTTTTTATTTTTTCCCTCAGGTCCTTAGACTCAGAGAGGCAAATAGAATTTATTTTTTTCTCTAAAGTTCCTTTTGCAGCTTTCCATAGCTGCTGTATGCAATACAGTGTGAATGTCAGCTTTATATGGTTTTTTTTTTAAACTCTGCTATGAAATGCTGTATTAGCCTGGATATTGCTAATGTGTCAAAGCAAGCGTGGAATTCATGTATTCTCTTGAGTGTTTTCTGACATTGAGACTCGTCTAATAAGGCTGGCAGCCTAAATCCTACACGTAGAATACATCAGTGTTTATATTTTAATGTTGGAATGCATGTCTGTCAGCTAAGCTGAGAAATTACCTAAGAAGTGGAGTTGGAAGAGGGGCTCTTCCCAACAAAAAGAAGACTTGAGCTGATGGAAACTGTCCTGTGAATGTTTTTCTTGCTTCTTTATCCATTTTCTACCTTGTTGAATTGTTTCTTTGCTCTATGCTATGAGCTGTTACAACCGACAGTCCTGTACTGTTTCCAACACAGTGATGAGGTTGTGGTTCTGATTTGTTGATTATAACAGGTTTTGAATTTGTTTTTTGATGTCTTTATCAAAATGGCAGCTTATATAATTGTATGTTAAATATGCCTGCTATAGAGTAGAGTATTTATGTAGGTGGAATGAAGGCAATCATAATGCTATTTTTATATGTTTATTATAATCATACATGCACTTCAAAATCAAGTAATGCACGAACTTTTCTCATTGTAGAGGCCCGTGGCTAATGGCATCAAACTACCAAATTGGCATTTCAGATCCTCTTTGTAAAGGATGATCTTGTTTCTTTTGGGATCATACTGTTCCTTTTCCACTATGGAAATAAAAGCATACTGTGGCTGTTCAATATGGTCTAGCAGTCCAACGGCAGCTGGATGCAGATGTTCATAGGAGCATAGATGTTCAGAAGGAGATGCTCATAGAACTTTTTGTGAAGCAAATTGATTAAATACTAGCTTACACCATTATGTTTTCTACTTTTTTCTTATTTATATTTTTAAGAAGTAATCACTTAGAACAGGTATTGTAAATATTTTTGTAAAATCTCTTCTTGTTGCATTCATGGTATTTTATCCTGAATCCCTGCTCATAGCATAAGAAACAGTATACTGTTAGAAGCCTTCTTTTTTTTTTTTTTTACCTTGTTATGTTTTGCTGTTTGTTTTGTATTATTCTCTTACAGAATTCCATTCTGCCTTCTCTGCTACTTAATTCTGAGTGCTTTTAAGGCATGGATTTTTTTTTTTTTGCTTGAATTTGAAATTAATCCTATATCCTTAATACCAGGTTAGAAGTTATTTTTCACTATCATTATCTTCATTACTTGCTTCTTAAACACTTTTGCCCAATACATGTAGGTTTTTTTTCAGGTTTCTCGAATCAAATGTGGCCAGTATTTCAAATAAGACCATGCTATCAATTTTGTGTGCTCTACTTATGTATTTTCAGAATTCCTTTGTATGACTTCTGTTATTAAACAGCTCAAGTGTTTTTCCAGCTGCTTTTAAATTCCTCAGCAGATGTTTTCATCAAGTAGTTGAATGTATTATCTGTTCTTTTCCATTCAGACTTTTAAACCTCTGCACTGAAGAATAACTCTATGTGAGAAGTTCAAATTGGTTTCTGTTATCTGTATTTGTCAGTGTGTTGCCCTGCTTCCTTTCTCAGGAGTTCCTTATAGCTTTATAGTAAGGAGAGGGAGGAATGGAGGATGTTTGCTATTTAGTTCTGAAATTATTCTGAATCCAAGGAATTTAATGCTGATTTACTTCAGACTGATGGTGCTGTGTCGATGCTTTTCATGCTACTTTATTACAGGTGTAGCATGGAAAAACTATTCTTTAAGTACACTTCTTTCCATGTTTAATAATGGATTATATATATGAGAGGAGTGTATATATATAGCTTGGAACAGCAAGTTGTATTGATACTTGTTTTCCTTTCTTCTAGGCCTGCTATGAGACAGTAGTGTTCTCTTGCATAAGTGGCACTGGCGAGGAATCATAATACTGAAAGCTTTGCTCTTGTTCAGATTTCTCCCTGCTCCAGATTTTCATTGCATAATCTTCTTGCCATAGACCTTGAGGTCAAAATACAGTTTTCTCATCCATCATGCAGCTGTGACTCAATTACATTACATGCATTGTGACATCTAGCATATAAATGTCAAGAAATATACTCGTTTTTGAAATGCATGTCCTGTTTATGAAAATGTTTTGAAGCTAATATAAAATCCAGCTTTCTTTTAAAATAAGTAAAAACAACAGCAACAAGAAACCTACAAACTGCCTTTCCCAAATCCTCCACACTTGAGTAGTCACATCTTCTTGGATGGCAACAATTACTAATATCTCATTGGTAGTACTTTGGAAAAATATTTTCTTCTGCATTGCTAATGCCATTGGCTCTGATTACTTGAGTAATTGTTCTTCTGTTGCAAATAGATCTTGGTTAGTGTTTTAGTGGCCTTGTAAGTAATAACGTAGTCAGAGCTGGTGCATTGTTATTTCAAATGTCAGTGAAACACATGCTCTTTGATGACAGAAGTTGATTGAACTCTTTCTCATTTCCATCACAGTAGAATTAAAAAGTTTTTGAGTAGTTACCTATGTGGATTCTTATTTTTAAGTTATTTGTGCACGGTGTGAGCTAATTTGGAGAATGCCTTAGCTTAGCATAATGCTGTTTAGATCCCAGCTGTAATTGCAGAGGTGACTTCCTTTGAGAGTAGAATGTTGCAGCTTCAGTGTTGAAGGTTCCAGGTCTAATGATTGAGAAGCAGTGGTCTCATCCTGGCTCTTTTTATGCTGAGTAAACCAATTCAGGAGAAGATGATAACGATGATCATAAGTGCTTTTATGGGAAGCTTTTCAGTAATTAATTTTTATATTTGGTTTTAACATTGACTGTGTTCCCATCTAGAACTTTTCTGCTTTAACATGATTTCAAACTTGCTTGTTTGTGTGGTATTAAAGGAATCTGAACAGTCAGTCTCTGTGTCAAAATATTTGATTGTATTCAGTTACTGCTGTTACTAACAGCTAAATTTGTGTTTAGTTATGATTCCTGCTTAAGAACTTTGAGTGATAGTAGGAAAAGAACTAGTTCTTTTAAAGTAAATATGTATTTTGTTTGGTTTGGGAGAGACGTGAACACTTTGGAAATTTCAGTACTCTTAGTTGAGGCTGCTTCACCTTTGAATAAATATGCACTGGATTTAATGCAGTTGGACCAGTTTAGTTTAGAGACACACCCCCGTGGTGTCTGATATATTTATTTTTCTCCAAATCTTAGACTGTGCATGGCAAGCCTAGAAGTAAATATAACTGTGAGGCAAGCTTTACAGATGTTGGTGTGAAAGTGCCAAAGCGTGTCTGCCTGTCAGGTGGAGGCAGCCACACAACTGCTCTGCATGTGTTCTTTTCTGGAGAGTGACAAAGTATGCCTGGTGCAGCCTGGCTGGTGCCTGAGTAGAATGGGGAAGTTCCTGCTCTCCACCAGGGCAGCTTGGCTCTAGGCTGGGGACAGTGGGGAGGGACAGCCACCAGGCACTGAGCTTTTGCTCATTGCTCACGTAGGGAGTCAGAACTGTAAATCTATGTCCTGACTGACTTGATTTTTTGTACAAGTTCTTACAATTGTTTGTAACATCCAGGTCATTTGAAGGGAAAAGCTGGTTTGTCTGAAAGCTGAACTAGCATAGTAATCCTAGCTGAAACAGGTGTGGACTACGTCTGACATGATACAGCAGAACTGCTTGTCTGCATCCTTTTTAAATCACGTGAGCAAAGTAAGTCTTAACATCTGAAGAAGTCTTCTGAGAGGAATAGCCTTGGAGAAACAAATGGTTTGTGTTTACATTTTCTTGCAAATGTGTTGTGAAAGAGGCACACAGATCAAGTGCTTTACATCCTGGGGTATAGTTTATATTATTAGTCTTAAATGTACGCTCTGTTAAAAATGGTCTGAAAGGATCAGTACAACTAGCTGTATTCGTTATATAAGCAATCACTTTGAGGTAATGTAGGAAGTTTTCACTGAGTGAAAAAGAATAGACCATACAGTAGAAATGGCACAAAAAAGATGTTATGTAAAGCTGTTTTTTTTTTTTTTTTTTCTCCATTCTTCTAAGACGAATAAATACACAAAACACACTGTGCTTTTATACTTAATGAAAAACTGTTAAAACCTTACCCTGTTGCATATAGAGTTTCATAACTGACATTATTTTTGCAGGGCATGTCGTAAGCTCTGTTTCAACAGTTACTTTCAAGACAGCCCCTGCCTTTGGGCAGCAAGCATGGCCCTGGTTGTAAAGCTGATGTACACTGAAATAGTTGCCCCAAATAGGGCTTGCTTAAAGGTCAGTTATATGGTGCAAACTCTGGAACAGAAGTATGTATGATACTGGTGGGGAAGAAGGATGTTTCCTTTTTCATAGAATGTAGCTACTAGATGAGCTTAACTATAATATGAAGTTGCACCTGAATTTTGACCCCTACACAGGTTCAGTTTTCAGCTTAATGTGAGTTGTTTTGCAAAAAAGCTATTCTGGGATTTTCTGTTAGGCTAAATAGACATGGAATGAATCATGGAATCGTTTGGGTTAGAAGAGGCCCTAAAGGCCATCTAGTTCCTACTTGCCTACTGCAGGCAAGAACACCTTCCACTAGATCAGGTTGTCCAGCACTCCAACTAACATGGTCTTGAATACTTCCCAGTATAGGGCATCTACAGCTTCTCTGGGCAGCCCGTTCCAGTGTTTCACCACTCTCTGAGTGAAGAATTTCTTCCTAATATCCAATGTAAATATCCCCTCTTTTAGTTCTTCCCTGTGTTCTATCACTACGTTCCCTAATAAAGAGTTCCTTTCCAGCTTTCTTGTAGGCTGCCTCTAAGTACTGGAAGGCCACAGTGTGTTCTCCCTGAAGCCTTCTGTTCTCCAGGCTGAACAACCCCAATTCTCTCAGTCTGTCTTTCTAGGAGAGGTTCTCGTATCCGTAATCTGAACTTAATCCAGTGGGTCCACAGCTTTCTTATGTTGAGGACCCCAGAGCTGAACATAGTACTTCTGATGAGACCTCTGATGAGGGCAGAGTAGAGGGGAACAATCACCTCTTTCACGTGCTGGCCATCCCTCTTTTGATGCAGCCCAGGATCTGAATTGCAAATGAATTGCAATTTAGTCTAAAAAGAAAGGCTAACAGGAAGTACCAATCTCTAGCTAGCATGGAGAGAGAAAATAGAGAAAGAAGGGAGACCTTTTTCATAGCTGGAAGGTAATTAATTGGAAAAGCAGTATGGAATGGAATATACTCATTGTTCGTTTACTTTAGTTTTCTATTAAAGGTCTCTGGATACTGAAATCGTCTAATTTAGACTAGGCTCATCTGTGTGCTCTTCACCTTCTGCTCAGCATGAAGAGATCTTGCAGTGAAATGTGAATGTCAGTGTAATGTAAGATTTTTTTTGCAGTGAAATTGGAGTTTTTAGCTCTGTAGGGAATATGTATTGAACAGTGGCAGTAAGGAAGATTCTTTTAATATATTCCAGTTATGATTTGGACCTTTTTAATAGGCATATGTTCTTCCAAGTTATAAAACTGATTCCATTCACTTTTTAGAAATGTAATTCTCTTTTCATTCATCTTGAATCTTTCTTGCACTGTTCTTTGTATGAAGTAATGTTTTAGTTTTCCTTTTGTAGTATGCTTGTACTACTGTGTACCACTGAGGTGTAAAGGTTATCCACATAGGGAAGATGTCTTTTAGTAATTCATGTAGGCAATCCTTCCCTCCTTTCTCCCATTCAAAAATAGTGGGCTTGTTGTTGTCTTTTCTTTGGTTTTTGTTTTTAGGAACAAATTGCTAACACGTAGGAAGACCTGTTTTTCCTAGACTTGATTTAAAAATGTTAAAAAAAAAAAATTTGAAAAGGCTGAAAAAAACATAGAATCATAGAATCATGTTCACATATTGCTGTTTCTTTATTGTATTTTTTCTTCCTTTGTGATAATCAGTTTATTTTCATCTTTTAGAAAACAGGACAGTATTTGAAGGCTTGACAAATGCATCCCAGGCTGAAAAACTGCTGCGTTTCTCCTCCTCTTCCTCCTTTAGAGAACTGACTTCTTGAAAGAGAGGTAAAGTTGGATGTTGCATTTTAGGTAGAATTTTTTTCTAGACCAAGTGAGCTAAAATTGAACTAAATGTGAACTTCTTCAGCTTTTTTTGTGATGTTTTAAATTAAGTTTTATATATCTCATTCCGATGTCTGATATCTGTATCTATTGAAAATGATGTCTTCAGAAAATTTTGTTTGCAGAGATATGTTTAGTTGTACTGTGTTATTTTATGGTATTATTTAGCAGTGCTTCTGCTAAAGTGAGTTGTCTGAGAGTTAATTGAATTTGAATTGATCTATGTTACATCTGAATCTGATATCTCTTAGGATATTTAAACATGCTTTGGGAATTTAATGTTGTTCCTTAGTTACTGGGAGTTTGTATTCTCTGAATGACTTGCACTGCCAAAGGCTGTGCTAAATTTTGTGTGCAGCCTCATTTATACAAAGATGCATGACATGCTTCCCCACACAATTCTTACATTGCATTTCATGTCATTTTCTATTTAAAAAGCACTGACCTGTTCTTAAATGCACTTCTTTCTTCAGAAATCAAAGCAAAAATGTTCTAAGACCAAGATAGATGATTCCAATCATCTAAGCTGGCTATTTGAAAGCCACTTATCACAGGGCTTTCATGATGTAACTGTTATATATCAAAACACTTTCGTTTGAACTTAAATAGCTTCCAAAATGCATCTGGGAGAAAATTGTAGAAAGTAAAGATTTCACTTCATCTTTACCTGCCTTTTTCCTGTAAAATTAACAACAAAATCTACCAATAGTAGCACTTTGGTTATTTATGACGTTGTATGTAGTATTTATGGGACTAAAGTTGACAGTTATCATCGGGTTTTAGGAATGTTTCTTTTCTTCCCATCTCAGGCTGAAAGAACTTCAGAGAAAGGTGACTGTATTAAAGGCAAAAAAAAAAAAAAAAAAAAAAAAAAAAAAAAGTTTATTATTATTGATTTTTTTTTTTTTTAAGGAATGCTTTGTAGCTGATAGTTATTTATAGATTTTTTTGGAAAGTGTGATAAATATATCTGACAATGGGTGACAGCTTTATTGCACCTAACTCTTATATATATATATATCTTCTTCTAACAAAGAATACAAAAAAAAGTAACTAAAATATGTCATAAAATACAGTATCCCTTCACTTACTTGTTTCTGTTCAGGCTGCTGTTAAATTGCTGGTCCTGTGAAAGCCAAACTTTTGATGAACCTTAACTAAGTATCACTGTCTCGTGTTTGATATGGCTACAAGAAGTCCTTACATTTTATTGTCTCCTTAGTTTATCCCTTTTCAGGACATTCTTCTTGAAGTTTTCCTTCTGGTTGATGTGCTTGCAAGTCTCTGTGCTGTCATTAGTAGTTAAGTTGTGACTAGAGACTTTAGTTTTCTGTAACTTTTTTTGTGGATGAAAGTTTATCCAAATAAGTATGTTGAGTTGTTGTGCCAGGTGAGTTTAAAAAGCCTCAGAGCATTCTGAACAGCAATTTATTCAGCTCTCCTTTATCCTTTGGCTAGCAAATCAAAGCTTCTCTCTGAAGAATAAGGCAATAATTAATTGAGAGCAAGGAAAATAGTTGTATTTAGTTTTTTGTTTGTTTGTTTTCCCTCATAGTTCAGGGCAGTGAGAAGTTCAGTAGATTGGTGATGTAATCTAAGTCCATCTGAATTCCTTACAGCTTCAATCCCCTTAAGATTTTTTTTTCCCCGTCACTTCATGCTCAGGGTAAGAGCTTTATCCCAATCTCTTTGTTATGACCCACAGAAGTGGTTGAAAGGAGACTGTTTAATATAAACATCGAACTCAAAACCCCGTTAGGTTCTTTGTGTTTCAGTAAAGCCAGGAGTGTGAGTTAAATGTTTTTAAAATTTCCAGTATGCAACCAATGGTATTAACTATATGGTTAGAAATGCACTACAGTGTTCAAAAAAATGAAACAAACAGAATACCCTGCTAGCTCATAGACACATACACAAGATAGTTCTCTTCTTCTGTAAGAGTGATTGTGTCTGAACTAAATTTCTTTTGCTCTTTTTTCTTTCTTTCTTTTTTTTTTTTTAAGAAGGCTCTTCCAATTTCTTCATATGCATGTATTTTCTTTACTTGGTTATCAGAATGTTAAGGTCTATGTATGTCGCATCAAAATCTAAGATCTAATCAGTAATCTAAAGGAGCTGGGAGAACTCTTTATTATTTAGCTGGGATTGCCAAATAAATCATCCAGCACGGAACACTGGAAGGGAACTGTGTGTACAGAGAGAATAACATCATCTTTGTTGCACTTCATTTTTCTTTATCTGTTCTGTTTGTTACTTGTTAGGTCTGAAGGTCTTCATAAATGCTGGTGTCAGGTGCTGTTCCTGACTGCATTCTTCCTAGTGTTCCTCTCAGTACAGGCACACAGAGGCTCTCCTGTACAACACAGTATGAAGAGCCAAAGGATCACTTTTGTTTGTGTCTTTTGTTCTGCCTCTAAGGTAGTCAGAACAGATTTTGCTGGTTTCATGGATTAAGTTGTGTAATAATACTGCGGCGAACTAAGGAAACTGAGTTTTGTTTTTCAAACAAATCGTACTTGAAAGAAGGATGGCTTAGGCCCAGTGTTAAGTGTTTTGATCTTGTATCAACAGAACACGTACATTGTCCCACTTAGGACAGGTTTCTCAGTAGGTGTGTTTTTTAACAAGAGAAGCTATCTATGCACAGTAAGTTTGAGCAGGTAAGAATATGACTGAAAAAAAATTGAAAGCAAATCAGCGATCTGTAGAAATTGGAAACATGTTAGACTTCTACCATGATGGAAATGGAAAACAATAGCAACAATTGTCCTTGACAGTTTTCTTTTTTTCCTGAGCATTCCAGCATATTTTTAGAAGAGCTATATCTTGAAGCTTTTCTTTCAAGCTGCACAATTCTTTTAAGAACAAGCTTTAGGGAGTGAAATTCTACTGTTAGAATTTCTAATAACTGTTATTATGAAACTGCTTTACTACATGTATCCGGAACTATCTTTACATCATCTCACATCGTTTGTTCCATGATGCTGTTGACTTTGGCCTGCTTCTCTTTTTTTTGTGCTATATTTGGTAAGGGAGCAGGAATGGCATGATGTATTTGTGTTAAATAATGCACATTTTGGCCTGAAGCACCAGGTCCGTCTCTTTCCTTCTCCTCCGTTATAGCGCAGTAGTTTAAAAGAAGAATCTGAAGACAAAAGTTTTTTGTTACTGTTTGAAAATGGGACCAGTTGTCAGGAGTGCCACTTCTCATCTTGTTGGATATTATATAAATCTTTTGGGAATTTATTAATAGACTTTCATTGGGTTAGGATTTTACAGAACCAAATTTTTCTACCAGAGCTCTTCCTTACTTTCTTTTTTTCTTTCTTTTTCTTGTTAAGGTAAGAGAGAAGATACAGAAGTGAGAAAATGCTGGGATCAGAACGGGGTGTGGTGGAAGAATGGCTGTCGGAGTTCAAGGTGCGCTGAGAGGAAAGATAGCTGTAGCGTTGGTAACATTTTAAATGTGATTACTTTATCTTTCAAGCTCGTATAATTAATAACAGGTGCAAAGATCTATGTCAATAAGTCAAATGGTACCTAATATACAATGCATAGTCCCAATAGCAATTTTTAATTCTTTTTTTCTTTTTTAGTTGTATCATACAGTCAAACATAGCCCGTTATAACAGTGGGATTTTTAAGGCGTCTCTTACTGTGTGAATCAAGTTGACAGAATGTAACTGATAGCTGGATAGTGCTACCTGCATTCCTGATTGAGCAACTTCTTTAATTTCCCTTTAAAATACGAAAGAAAATGTTTGGCTGCTTATTCCATTATACATAAAATGAGTTGTTTTATCAAGAGGAATCTGAAGTATTTTTAAGCTGTTTTGCTTGTTTACAATTATGGTGAATGAAACAGCAGATAATGCATAAGCAGGCAGATGGGATTTCATGATTGATAGAATATTAATCTGTTATTTAAATTAATAATAATTCCTCTAATCACTGATATCTAAAAATTAATTATATAGTGTTACTAGGAACTTGTTGAGGAGCCAGAGATGCGAAACGTACAGACATAATTCTGTAGTGGAGCTTTAGACTATAGCTGACTAATCAAGTCTTTGGAAGTGCCCATTAAATAAGGAATATTGAGCAAACAAAGTGTCTTCATTTCAAGTTGGATCAAATAATTTTACGAAAGGTACATCTGAAACTGCTTTTGAAGATAACCCTGAATGTTGCTAAGTTGCCCATAAATGCAGTTTATATGGAGCAGAACTGGTACTGAATGAACTAGATTACAAGTCCTAAAATTTACTCAACTTCGGGAATTGGGATGAGGATGAATGCATTTGTACTTGTGAACACTGATTTATCAGAGTAACTCTTTTCTTATTATTATTTAGGCATTACCTGAAACACAAATTTCCAGCTATGCAGCTACGTTGCACCGAAAAAAACCACTGGTACCAGCTCTTTATAAAGTCATTCAAGACCCAAATAATGAGGTAGGAGGCTTAAATAAACATTTGTTTTCAGTTGTATGGTTTCCACCTCTATAACTAAACGTAGAGAACTTGGAGGGGAAGAATATCCTTTCTGATGTGGTCTGACAGGGGTACTATCCCTCTTATTATTCTCTTCAATTTTGACATTCACTTCAGTGCTTTTCTGATAAGGCACAGCCCCATCTTCTCCCCAAAATACAGTTTATACTGTCCGCTCAGTGTTACTTGTCACATCTGACAGTTACAGTTGACTTTGAGTTGCTTCTTTGGCGAGAAAGCACCTTTCACGTGCAACAAAGTAGGACTTACAGTGAGAACCTGGTAAGTCTAATGTGCATCTTACCTGGTGGCTTATTACAGTGGAAGAAAGAATTGCTGTATGTCTCACTATATGCAGTTAAAATAAGCAGTCTTTTGCTTATACTAGTATGATGTTTGTGAAATTTGGTTTTAACTACTATAAACAAGTGCAGAAACAGGACCCCAAAATATAAATATATATTATCTTATCCTTGTCTATAATTCATTTTGCAAACGATGCTAAAACTATGCCTTCTATTCCAATGGCTTTTATTATGATCATTTCTGGCAAAGTGTTTGAAATGCACCTTCTAAATGAATTGAGCAAGTATACTGCTCTGCAGTGTAAACTGTTTCAGATAAAATGCTTCAAAAAATTTATCATCTGTGATCTCTTGTATATTTATAGATTTAATGGCAAGCATGCACATTAAGGAAGCTTTTTCTTTTCCTAAATACAGCTCATCTGCTTTCGGAAGCTGGATGGTTGATTGAGCTTAGAGGAGATTACCTAATTCTCATGCAAAAAGATCCCCACTTCCTAGGTGTTAAGGTCATTTCTGTGTTACAAATAACTTGCATAGTGACGTTTTTCTTTGTACTGAAGCTACTGTTACTCTCTGACCTGAAGCCATCGTTGCTACTGTTACTTTCAAGCATCATAGATACACTTTGGAGTGTATGTGCCTGTAGACTTCAGAGTATCTAAGTGCTGTCCTTTGCTCTGAGAATAAGCATTTGGTTTACTTTTTACAATACAAAGAACCAGATTTGTCAAAAGAGCATATTCTTAAGGGTCTGAGAGAGATTTTAAGTTGATGCTTGTCTAATTCTACTCTTTGGAGCTGCTCATGCTGTTTAACAGGGCCTGATTCTGATCTCAAGTATAAGATGCATGATCCCAAATTTGAGACTAGCTTCAAGTTCTGGTTGTTAAGGTTGTAAGGTTGTTAAGTATATATTTCTAAACTTACATGTGAGGAGCATAACCACACACTGAAATCTCTCACAAAAATATATAATAAATTCATTACTTTGTGTAATTCTGTGGCAATATTTTGCTTTGAGAGAGATTTTTTATTAAGTGCCTTATAGGGTTCTAGTGGGGTTTTTTTTTCTTTTTTTTTCTTTTTTTTAATTTTAGAAAGGTAACTGATTGCTTATGAAGCAAAAGCTGGTGTTGTAAACCACTATAAGAACTTTTAAAAGGGAGGTTACTGCTTGGGGCAAAAATTAATTTTGCCAAAATCAGTACTCTCTTGGTAAGACAAGGACTGCTGATTTAGCATGAAATCAACATGCTTAAGAACCACACCAAGCAACTAAGGTGGGTTTTCTTTTGCTATCTGTCTACTAATTTCAATTAAAGGCAAGCAAGCTGTCAAGTTAAATGCAACTGTTATTTGTACCTGTTAGGAAATTCCCTGAGTTTCTTAATACGATAATGATAATGGCTGGAACAGGAGGTTAGAGATCAGTGTGATTTTTTTTTTTTTTTTCTTCTCATGAGTGGCTCGTTTAACTGAGTAGTGTATTTTTATTTTATTTTTTTGTTTAATATTTGCCTTCTAAGATAAAGCAGTTTTGAAGAACTGTTACTTTCATATAGTTTCTTAATTTTTAAAATTGGTTTATAGTTAGAGGAATGTTTTATAAATCTAAAATTAATGTAGTAATGAAATTTAAATACTGACTATTCATGTGTGGCTATTTCAGTTTAACCTGGAAAGCTCAGCCTTGAAACAAAATAGTCACCTTTGCAATGCCAAGCATTTTCAGACATAGTACTCTTCAAATAACAATTAATTTCATTCATTGTCTTATACTTAAGCCTAAAATGAGCGTGTTATTTTCTGTTGTGCCTTAATTAATCTAAAAAGCAAGCATTTCCAGTCTTTGTCATGCTTTTTATACTGAGTTTTGAACTTCAAGATATGGTAATGACTCTTTAAGATGTGACAACCTCGTAAAACAAGCCAAATGTGAAAGCAAACAGTCAACTTCCTTAAAACATGACCAGTGTGCATCTCCCTGAGGTGCAAAAAAGAGATCTGCAAATCACATCACTGCCACTTATTGTGTATGTTAGTAAAAATACTGTTTTTGTTTGTTATGCTAATTGTTCTCTATGCCGATAGGAGAGCTCTTCTAATGGAAGCTTTTGATTTGTCAGGAAAGAGATATGATTCTAAAATACTTTTTAGCTTGTTTAGCTATTCTACTCAGTTTACTTAATATTGTACAGGAAGATGTTCTGGAATTGAAAAAGTTTATGCCTATTCATTTATACATTCATTACTGGTGATGATAAATGTTCCATTTCCTCTGTTTATCCAATGTCTTCTGAACATTGGACTAGGAGAATTTGCTGAAAAAGGCTTGCTGCAGTTGTTAACTCTTTTGCACAATTAATGTCACAGTGATGAAATGTGAAGAGTATCTACAGGCTTGCAGTACCACTGACTGGATGTTCCTGTATCTCTCTATGCAGCACAATCTAAATTAAGACTAATTTTATAAAACTTTCATTTGAAGGGCAGTAGAACGATCTCAGTAACTACGTAGAATTAATTCTGGTCAAGTCTAGTCTGACTTTAGCTAAAATTATTCTTTTCCACTGTTTTTAATGAGATTTAGATTAGACTGACTAATTTCAAATAGGAAACAGCTTTAGGCTACTGTCATCTCTAATCTAATACAAACACTATTAGTAGCAATGCTACTGTATATATCTAGTTTCTGATAATGTTTGTTTAGCTCATCTTGCACCTGTTATCTCCTCACAGATGCATTTGTATTTCTTATTTCCATAGGGATTCCTCTTTTATTTTTAACACTAGCTTCCTGTTTGTATTTTCTTTTAAAGAAAACATAAACATGTGTTTGGTGATCTCTGAATTATTTATTAACTTCTCTTTTTTGTTTGGTTGAGCGTCTGAACAGTGCTAGACTTTTCATGAAATGAGAATACATTTGTCTCTAAGGACTAAAGCATCTACTGTAACAAATGCTTTTAATAATTAGTGTTACTTTTAGACAACATTTGCACTGAGTAAATATTAGAACAATTTACTTGTAAGTCGTTGAAACATAAGGTGCTATGCACGTGTGAAATGTTAGAATAAATACACTAAATAAACTAATTTATGCTCAATAAGAATGGTAGGGCCTTTTCTGTCATGTTTGTAGTAGAAGGCTTATTTTCATTCGATTCTAAATTTATAAAAAATGTAGTATTGAGGTATTTTACATTTATAGCTAATAAAAATCTGTGTGCTCCAGACTACTGAACTTTGCTGTCAGCAGTCTTAGTGTTAGCTTTCTTCCTTCCCCTGTTGAAGGAGTCTGCCTTTGTTTCTGCTGTAAAAACAGACTTTTAGCTTAGAGTAACGAGGCTGTCCATCAGAAGCCTTGTTACACAAGGTACTTAGGCTAAGCCTAGCGTAAGAAGAAATTTGACTGCTAGCAAAGTTTTATTTTACACAGATGTGATGTTATGACTTACATAATCAGTGGTGTAATTAGCCTGCTTCATTGACCAGGGTACTGTGTGTTAGAAATGGAACTGTGTTCACTTCTTCTTGGGCGTTGTAAAATTGATACTCTCTTAAAGCATCTATCTCAATAGAAATTCTGTCAAAATTTATGCTGTGTGTGATGTACTAGAGTAAAATATTGAAGTCTAAATAGATATATGTTAAGTGTTACAGTCATACAGATTTATGGCATTGTATGTTTATCTAAAATTCAAATCAAGTAGAAAGGTCTCTCCCTTTCCTCTGCTGGTAGCAAGGGACTCGTTAAAATGGTTTTAGAAGATAGTTCACTACAAGCCAGAGAAGTCCTTCTTCATACAACACAGCTGAGCAGCAATGGTGAATTCTACATGAAATTCTGGGTGCTACGAGCTTGATGACTAGACAAATTATTGTGGTGTTTGTATTATATTGAGCAAATACGTACTTTTTGGGCTTTCTATTGCTCCTATCAATAGACTTGTCTTCAGCAGCTTCTACTAATCTCCAACCTTCTTCTACTTTTCTGAACATTATAACAGCACCACTGAACTTCTGTGTTCCATGTAGTTCAAGCCACTAATCTGTCACATACCTTAAATTAGTATCTGTATACAAATCTCATACTGGCAGTCCTAGAAAACAGTATTCTTAAAGAGCAAGATGGTTGTTTAGTAAGGCCACATTTCCCAATTCTGTATACCTGTTCTGCTCAAGCCTTTACTTACAGACCTCCTTAAAATGAACACAAATACTATTTTGGTTCATTCATTTACTTGACATTGAGGGACGTCATCTCTACTGACTACAGTGGCTGCATTGTATAGCCTATATATTTGATATTGTGTTCTCTTTCATTACGGAAGCCCAAGAGTAATTCGTTACCATTTTTGTCTTTTCACAGTTTCTGGAACCTGTTTGCCACCAGCTCTTTGAACTGTATCGTAGTTCTGAAGTTCGGCTGAAGAGATTCACACTGCAGTTTTTGCCAGAGCTGATCTGGGTATATCTGCGTCTTACTGCCAGCAGGGATAGGCAAAGTAATGGTTGCATTGAAGCATTGCTGCTTGGTATTTACAACTTGGTAAGTGAGGTGAGGGGGTTGGCTGAGGAAAGCTTTGATCTGAAGTTTTGCATCACTGACTGGTAGGAATAAATTATTAGAACAACATGTATATATGAAATTATAATATGACTGCATGAAAGCATACTTAGAAAAAAGTGTAATGTTATGAAGATTTAGTAAAAGCGGTTTTGCAGAAATATTTGTTATTGATTGTAAATCCACTTGGAGCAAACATTTTAACTCAAAAGGATCATTTCATATGTTTTCTTAGCGTTGCATAATTGTGTGCATAAGAAGATGAAGTAGCCCTCTTTAATGTTGAAACATAGAATTTTTACATACATATCAATATGTGATTAGTCAGTCTTCCTGTACCACTCATTATTCCCCCTGAATAGTTTATTTTTTAATGGCAGTTTGAAGCTGAAACTACTGAGCATGCTAGCGTTTAGACGTGTGTGTGCTGCTGAGGCACTGTCCTGAGTGGAAGTGTGATCTTAAGAGCAAGTGAAAGAAACTGTAGGTGATCAGGTTCAGCTGTTGGATTTAACAGTTGTTTGTTATATTCTTTCTCTTATACCCTTACCTTTTCTTGAAAATTTTTATTCTTGTATTAAGAGGTTGTTTGACAAATTTAGCAATATGGCTAAGAAAGGCATTCCTTGATAGGAATTTCCATATTATGTAACTATAAAGCATATAATACCAAACTGTTGTCCTTCACTCTACATATTTTAGTGAACTTCTTCTTTTAACTCTGTTTTCGCTGTAGCTGTGATGAGACTGATGAGATACTGTGATTCTCTAAAAATTAAAAAAATAATAATAAAAATTACTGCTATGTGTCTAGATCACCTCTAACATACTTATGCTGATAGAAATAAAGAGGGTACTGCTTGCGGATTTTTGGTACTGTTTTCTAGGTTGAATATTTATCTTTGGCATTAATTTTCTTATAGAAGTCCTGTAGTGCTTCCTTTGAAACTCGTAATTCTTATTCTTTAGGGATGCTAAAGAAAGAGACCTCAAAATGGACAATAACTAGCTTCCATTTCTTTCTTTGGTTCTGTTGTTGATATTTTTCTGCTCATCTGCAAATACTACAAGAGTGAAGTTATTTTCTCAATACTTAGAAGGACAACAATAGATTTTTTGCATTCTGTTAAATTCCATCAGTTCTCTTCCCCTTCTGATTATTAAAGCCCACTTTAAGTACTGTGCTACCTTGGACTAGGATTTCATATAAACTGGGTTGGTTCAACTTACTGTTTAAAAGTTTACAGTACAAAGTGGAAAGGCATGTGTCGTGGTTTTATCTCTAGATCTGTGTCTGTGATGAGGACAGTAGATCCACAAGCCCACTCACCCAAAAGAGGGAAGAAAGGGAAAGGGAGGAAAGAGGGGGGGAAAAAAAGCAAAAAACAGTGGCAACAATCTGAGCAGGAAAACAAACTTAGTTTACTAATTATAGTAGTAAAATACAGGTTAATTGGAATTGAAGTTGTTAAATGAACTGAATGAGAGAGAGAATATTCAAAAACCGAAGGCCTTGCTCTAGTGCTGTGGGCAAGGTGACCAGCAAGTACACAGAGGCAGGCAAAAAGAGGGAAAGTCTCATGAGTTGCAGTCAGTTTTATCTTTCTCACCAACCAGAAAATGGAAATGGAATAGTGAAGTCTTCTGGGATCTGTAGATCACTCTTTTCTTCTGAGGCCAGAGCTGTAGTGTTAAAGAATGAACTCCCAGTGCACTGCATGGTGTTCTGATGTGGAATACTGGCCACAGATTGTAAAACCCACCACAGCATGATCTTAGACTGCTTTCTGGTACATTCCTGCGTAATTGCTTTTAGTTTATTTGCTTTAAAAACTGCTGGGTTTGCTTATATAATAAGTATCCTGTCAACTATAAAATCTAATTGGTTTGAAAGCCTTTTGAGAAAATGCTGTGTATTTCTTTCTATTAGAATTCCTGAGGAGACTTCACCAATCTCCTTGATTTCACCTTTTTTCTGTACTGCATTTATTTTGAAGTACTGCCCTTTGGCAGCAAGTGACTCATCAGCCCTCATGCATCTATATATTTAGGTTTCAAGTTTAGCATTGCTCCACTATGCAGTTCTATCATACATAAATGTCATAATGTAATGGGCTACAGAAGCTTTCACTTCTTGGTTTTGAACAAAGCCAGGAAGATCAAGGAGCCAGTAATTTTTTTTTTTTCTAAGCGCAGTCAATGAAGAAGGTCTTTCCCATTAGGTCTTATCAGATCAGAGCATCTAACTACTTACTTTCTAAATACATTTTAGGAATTCTGCAAGTTTTCCAGATCCTGTCTTTGTTCTGTTGTGCTTTTTCATTGTTTTATTTTTTTTGGTGATTTTTTTCATTGTTGTTTATTTTTCTTTGTTTTAAATTCAGGAAATTGCTGACAAAGATGGAAACAACAAAGTTTTATCTTTCACCATCCCTTCATTATCTAAACCCTCGATATATCATGAGGTGAGAGAGCTGCTATGGCAAATTAACTTGGGTCTATCAGAGCAATGAAAACTGCATCCATTTGGAGCAACAGACTATTTTGGTGCATCCTGTTTTTAGTATTCCTTTCTTGGAGCAATTGGTGTAATCTAATCAGTAGCAATAATAGAAATGTAGATGTTGTAAAATGATTGCTGACAGTGCCCATTTTGTATAGAGATTAGTTATGTTAGTTATGTTGTAGTTGCAAATGGGTTGCCTCTTAAGTGTTAGGATAAAAGTAATCCATTTTCTTTTGTAACTCCTCATTAACACAAGTTGAACTTGGGATTCATTTTTCTTTCTCTATGGTTGCTGTACAAAAGGCCTATGCAGTTAGAACAAACCTACTTTAGATGACTATGCAACAATCAAAATTGAAAATGACTTTCATTTGCTTTTTATGATAATGAAATTATGTCACGTTTTTAGATTTTGTAATTATTTTCATTTTTAAAAGACAACTGTTTATTTTGACTTGGATGATTGTCCCGCATGGCATCCTGGTTGCCAAATCGGAGAAAAATAGATTTGATGGATGGACCACTCACTGGTTAAGGAATTGGCTGGGGGGCTGCACTCAAAGAGCCGTGGTCAATGGCTCAGTGTCTAAGTGGAGACGGATGGCAAGTGGCATTCCTCAGGGATTGGTGCTGAGTCCGGTGTTATTTGACATCTTTG